>NC_045672.1:29601308-30347558 GCF_003331165.1 Xiphophorus hellerii | reverse complement strand
ATTACAGCGCCTGTATAACTGGATAAATACAGAATCTCATCTCACACAGTCTTCAACGCATCTGCAAAGAAAATTTAATATCAAAACTTTATTGAAGTCAGTGTCGAGTCATCGCCTACTCTAAAACAGCTTGAGTTTGTTTTTAAATGTGAAACAAATGTTGAACTTTATTCTGGCCCCTTTGCCAAATCTTGGATTATTAATTATATAATTTGCCTTGTAAAAAGATCAGACAAGAAAAACAAAACGTGACATGTTGCTGAAATATCTAATCAAACACTAAAAGACTTCATATTTCCAACAAACATTTAACTTTTTTTCTTTCTCATCTTTTCAGCAGATTAATTTTGGGTAATCAACAAATCTGATCAGTCAGTGGCGCTACATATTGTTATTAGACTCACTAATGATCAAAATCTGTTGTTCTCTCTATGTCGTTGTGCTTTGCATCAAAATGTACTTTTAAAATTACTATAATAGCTAAAAGTAAACATCCACTGACAAAAACAACTTAACATCCAGAAGTAATGGCTTTACTTGGATGTAAGATGGTCCACACAAGTGAATGGACTTGCAAGAACCAGTGACCTCTAAGGGCATTAAGTACCTGAAGTAGAACGATAACGTCCCAAACGGCATTCGGAGCATCCTTTGGTGCCATCTCCGTGCTGTAAGCTGATACTATTAATTGTTTTATGACAGATTCTATGAAATCTACAATATTTTCAGTTATCTGTAACTGAAAATACTTTAAATTTAAATGTCAGAAACTTTCAGGATGAGCCATGAAAGGGAATGAAAATGAACTTCCAGTTGCTTCCAGTCTCAGAAAGCCTGGCCGCTAACCCAGAACAGACCGCTGATGTCTCCCACAAACGTTCAGCATGTTTTACAAGTCAGGGTGGGTTTTCTTTCTCGATGTGATACATCCCGTTCCCTTCTGCAGCTCAGTTCATCCTAGGGTCTTGTGTCAAATGGCAAATATAATATTTTGAGATTTAAGACATGTCTTTGTCTACCGGCAGGCAGATATCCTCTGATGCTGATTTCAAGTCTTGCTTTATCTTACCACAAATCCTCTGATTTACCAAACAGATCGTTTATTAAAACAAAACAGTTTTTCCACGTTAGGTCTGCAGATGATAGAAGCTCAGGTTCTAAAATACTTCTGGAACACATCAGAGAAAATGTCTTCAACAAAAAGTCATTGTCACTTCCTCTAATTTGTCAGAGTCTACTTTGAATTCTTGCAACCGGATACGGGCATACATTAAGATTTTTTATGATTGTTTATTGTATTTTTCATTTGGAAACTATAGGTTTCATGTAGTCATACTGTGTATATTGATTCAGTGCTTTTTGTGAAAGAGAGATTTAGACTATGAAATGTTCTCTTTGCACTGCATTTAATGTATTAGCTGTATAGAAGGTATAATACTTTTTCAAGATGAAATATCTATTGTTTGAAATATGTTTTTGTACAGAAATGATCTTATTTTTCTGAAAGGAAGTTTTTGGAATGATATTTACCAGCTTTCTTGCTGGAAGTAAGACCAACACGTTGTTTTTATATTTGTGTAGTAATTATGGTGCTAGCTAGCCTGGCTTGGCTAACGGATGAAAACTGGAGAAATGGCTGCACACACCTGTTATAAAATCCTAAAGTTTACCCTTCAATATATACTAAACACTCCTCCAAATACCAACAAAGTATTGTTGTTGCAATTTGTTGTTTTGTTTTTGGAAATCAGGTTTTGCAAAAGTGCCTCTATTTAGCTAGGCTAACGATCCACAACACTTTGATACAAAGGTAAAGCATGTTGAACTTTTTTTTAGCAGTTTTTGGCTTAAATGTAATTGAATAACTTTACAATTATTGGCATTACTTGAAAGAAAAGGTTAAAATATATTTATTGATTGCATATCTACAGCATTCTCTCTGTCCTGTAGTAGCTTTGTGTACAGGGAAAGAAAAACAAGAAGTCTCTTGAAAGATGGAGCCTGCATCTGTTCTGCATTAGTCTGCTTGTTTCTTGTTTCTTGATGTACATGAAACAGTGGAACAAAATCAAGTATCTCTTACGGAGCCACCAGTTACATTTGCCATGCCATTTCTGAGGTTTAAGACTTCTTTCAACTTTTCTTCAGCGAGATGCTTACTGAGAAGCAGGAGTTCAAGTGAACTAGTAAAAAATAAGTTTCTACATCTGCATTTGACATTCTTCTCTGTTGACACCAAGCACTCTTTTTTTCCGTTTTAATTTACTGTGACACAAAAAGACTTCAGAGAGAGACAGGCGTTTTTTTGGACTCGTGCAATAACTTTGGGCCTTTTGGTAATAATTATCTAAGAGAATAAAGAAAACACCCAGGATTTTGGGATTAAATCAAAGGACATTTTTCTCAGCAGTCATATAACAAATTAAAACCAGTATTTTCCCAGAAGTGTCACTGGGATGCTTCTAAATCTGCCTGACAAGAATAATTTTTAGATTTTCTACAAAGAAAAAAGGTTTTCTTTATGTGTTTGAAAACGGTGTGTTGGCTGTAAATGGATCTGTTCTGTTGTATACAATAATTGTACCAAATAAACACCTTTAAGAATTTACTTTAGTTTCCGACTCTCTGTAGTAATAAAACAAAAACCCTTTTGTTTTTTATGTTCAAGTCAAATTCAAGTAAAAGCAGGATGGCCTTCAAGAGGACATAAAAGGATTAATTTTTATTGCAGATCAATAAATGTCTGAAGTGTGTGTTCTGTCAATAGAAGACATAAAACGCCACGTTAAGGCCTGAGTTGTTAAACCAGAATAAAACACCAGCAGAAACATCTGAAGCTGCGGCTAAAAAGCACAAAACATATTGAACCTAACAGGTTTATGCATTTTCATAATCAATACATTTTAAACAAATGTATAACTTTTAAAGAGATATTAAACATAAGTTTCATTAGGGCCCCATTCCTGTTTTTAAAAATAGTTTTTTTAATGGCCTGACGCAATATTCCAATTTTGTTTACATTACTTTGTATGTGAGAAATCAAATAACAGGCAGGAAACAAGAGAGAAACTCTCAATAAGCAGGGAGAAACCACTGCTACAAAGGTTATAGCCTTTCCTAGGCGTTATTTAATTTCATTTTTATTTTTTGTCATCATTTTAAATCATTATCATTGTTACATTATCATTTCTGTTGTTAGAACTATTTCAAATGGATGTTAACCCAAATAATCCTAATATGAGCAGGGAAAAGAAAATAAGCATGGGGCTGTATTGTTAATGAATGAACATATTTCACACAGAATAGAGGACAGGTGTTCTGATATATGATGGAGAACAGGCAGAGCTGCTGAGTAAACAGATCTAGGGTGTGAAATATTGGAAAAGACTCAAAATAAATAAATAAAAGGAGTTTATGAAAACTAACAAGATTCTCAACAAAATGATAGTTCATAATACCATGCATTGGGTCAGGCTGATACATTTTCTTTAAAAGAAATCATATAATTCCAATAAGAATTAAGATAATAATTGCTTCAAGAGCTAATAATACTGTTCTAGCTTTTACATTTATGAAAACTTGCATCAATAATCATATAGTTGTTTAGTTAATACTTCTTAAAAACAATGACTAGTCAGAAAAACGTTCTTGTTGATTTTTTTGTGGATATTCAAATAAAATTTTTTTTCCCATGAATAAAGCATTCAAGATGGCAATAAGCGTCTAATCTTCCCTTTATTTTCTGTCTGACCTTATTTTGTTTACTTTACGTTTCTAAATCCATTTCATTAAATCTCCGTTGGAGCAGAACAACGTTTGGACATGTCAACTGGTCTGTAAAAGATGACCAAACATTGTGTGGTTGGGACTTCAGGCATGTTTTCCTACAGTGACTCGTGTACTTTCATCTCAGTGTGTGTGTGTGTGTGTGTGTGTGTTGCGTAGGTAGCTGATAGGAATGTTAGCAACCAGGAGGAAACTCATGTGGAAGTTTGGGATGTTCGGAAAGGGTGTGTGTCCCTCTTTATGTGTGGAAAGTGAAAAGGGGAAGAGGTGTATATTTTTGTGAGAACACCTCACCCGGCTGCTTGTTGCTCTGACTGGAAAAGAAAACAAGGCAAGATTCCTGCTCCTGCAGCTGGAAATGAAAAAAACGTGAGATTCTGCCGCAGGCGTTTGAAATTCCCGTTCTCAAAGCCGATAGGCTGCGAGATTTAGATGTTGCCTTGTTTCAGCTCATGTTTCATTAACAGATCTCTGCAGATTGGATTACATGATGAAGAGCTAATTCCAAACTTTGACTGTGGAGTGACGGAGCAGACAGATCAGAGTCTTTCAGGGCCAACATTTTGAAAAATCCAACTGAAGCTTAAGTCTCTTATTTGAAGCTTTCTCCAGTAAACTCACCTACATAAATAACAGCATTGTTGTTCATGTCTCATGATGCTTTTCAGAGAGTTGAAACTTCAGTTTCGATGAATGGACCTCGCAGATCCAGGTGAAAGCTAACTATCCTTGCTCAGTTGTAAAGCACTGGAAGTTCACAGACAGGACAAAAACACAACTGTTTCCTCAAAGTCCAAAATCTGATCCCTCCATAGTTAGAATACACCTTCAGTGTCTCCTAAAGTTTAGGACCATTACTGCGGGTAAACATCTCTACCCCTTTGCACCTGATCAGATTGCAACATTTGGTTGTTTTCTCACTGCACTGTCAAACGATCGAACCCCTTGAAAAACCTGTTCCCCTCCTCGCCTGTGGGGGCGCTGCACCAAGAACCACAGAGGGAAACAACATTTAAACCTCTGAAGACACTGAAAGCAACTTCCTTCTTCACCAACAAAAATGGTGGCATCAGATTTTAGAGTTGGGGATTTCTCTTTTGTCTTTGGCAAAAAAAATAAAAAATAAAAAATAAAAAAGAGCCAGTTCTCCTAGCGCTAGCACCTGATGCATTTTTGCTTTGGTGGTATTTACCCAGAATGCCATGCATTTTAATGCTGTGTCTGCATTCTGAACATAAGTTGGACCTGTTTGCAGTTCAGACTTGGCCAGGGTTGTTCCTTATCATTGAGGATGTCTGGTTTGGGAATCCTATGAGCTCATGTTTGCTTTTTGCAGGTGATGTGGTTCTGCTAACGTCTTCAAGCCGTAACCTTCAGCTCACACCAATTCACAACACATGTCACCTCAAGGCACTTTACAAACAACTCAATTCAAGTCAATTCAAGCTAACCATTCATACTCTCCATTGGAACCAAGTAAAGCAGGTTCCATGTATTATAGAAATTGGTTAAAAGCGTTTCAAATCCATGTTTTATGGGATATTTGGTTACAATTTAAAACTGAAATATTGTTTGTGAAGTTTATATATGGAACCTGACAGCTAGTTGAAATTTTGTCTTTATTCTGTTGTTATGTATGGTGTTTTGAATTTTGATGTTTTATTTCTTTGTTAGTCTTTTTGTTTTTGTTTTTTTATTAACCATAGATCATTTCTAGCCTATATCATCTGACAGGAGGGCAAACAATCAAATTCAGCCTTGGCTGTAATTGGATTTATATACAGTTTATCTGGGAAGTATTCAAAGCGCTTCAATCTTTCCATATTTTGTTATATTACAGTCTTATTTTAAAGTGAACTAACTTAATCTCTTTCCTCAAAATTCTGCACACAAATAAACCATTATGACGACGTGCTGCAATGTTTTTAAGATTTTGCTAATTTATCAATGTTCATAAATGTTTATGAATAAACAAAATCACTCTGAAGCAAATAGAAAAGTAAAAATAAACCAGAAACAGGTAGATTCCTCCCTTTCAGTTGGGAATCAGAATGTGAGGAAAAGGATTTGTGAATCTGAGACAGTTTGAGTCGAAGCTCAAAGAAATGAAGAAAGAGAGAAATAAAGAAGGGGATTTTCCAGGCTTGTCTGCCCTGTGTTTTATTGGCCACATGTGGTCAAAAAGTTAGGTCAGTCGCCACAACCACACACTGACACACTAAATGTGTATTTGCATCTCTGGTCATCCATGTGTGTGTGATTTTACACAATCTGATTAAAGATGACAGTTAGTTTATGCTGTAAATGTATTTGTGAGTTTGGGCTTCTTTGTGTACGTTTTCCTGTAACAGTCTTACATAAATCGTTGTGTAGCTGTTTTATGTAAAGGCATTTGCTGCATATGAGCGTATATGTCTGTTTATATTTATTTGTAATGTTACATTTAATTAGCTAGTTTAGCAGTGACCCAAATTACAGGTTCTATGTCTCTGTGAGTCTGGTTGTTATTTCTGTTGCGTTTTCTAAAGTTTGTGATTTAATAAAACATCCAGATGTTGACATTTAGGCTCAGGGTTTGATAACTGATTAGATGGCGCAGTACAACTGACGTGCCTCTCCTTTTGTGTAAATTATCTTCCACGGTTTATCAACTCATGAGTCTACTTTCACAAATTTTATCAATGAAATATTAAAATATTGATAATAAAGTTGTGCTTTCCCTGAAAACCAAAGCATTTTTATGTCGTGACTTCAGACTGAAATTAAGATTATATTGGCTGCTGCAGTTTCCTGTCTTTCTGTCATGAGATATTTGTGACCACTCTGATTCTTACAAATCTTATAATCTGTCCATTAATTCACATGCAACAGGAATTAATTACTGGCAAAGTTTTCAGTTAAAGTTCCTCATCTCAGCATTTAAAGAATTTAGTAGTTTCAGTTTACACCCTTTAAATTATTCGTTTGAAGCCGTGCACACTTAGAAAAGAACAAATAAATGCAGTTTTTTATATGTTGGATTTCTTGCAATAACAGATCTGTTGGCTTTATAAGGTGAATTACGCACATTGCAGTAAAGTTGGCATACAGACTTTTTACATTCACTGCATAAAGGCCAAATACAGTTCTTAACTCTTGCTGAACCAGAAATTACAAGACTTGAGTTGACTGAGATGATGTAATGGTGAAGGTGGGGGTGCATGTGTGTGTGTGTGTGTGTGTGTGTGAAGGGGGTCTTTCCCTCTCTGCTGCAGGATGTCAGGCTCTGTCTTCTATTCCCCCCCTGCTTCCTGTTTCCTGTCTCTGCAGGAAGTGGCAATGTGTTCATATCCTCTGATAGGAGCTGTTAGGAAAGCGGATGGAGGAAAGGTTCGCTGAATTAAAAAGCTTGGCATTTCTGTGTTTCATACTTTTAAGGTCACACTTTAAAAGTAATAATGTGTTAATCAATTACAGCCCCCATTCAGGCCACAATAATTGACTTTTAAAGTAAAAATAGGAAGAAGAGCAAGAAAACATGGAAGAAAAACATCAAAGGTGAAACTGCACCAGATTAACGTTCAAAACCAAAACGTTTCAACTTCACAAATGAAGTGAATTATTACATTCATTAATATAAATTTAATAATTTATATGCTGGTCTGCATCTGCACCAGTACGCATGCTAATTAAACTTCAGTATTGTTTGTTTTTTTAATCAGAAAGTATACAAGCTCTAAATGCATATGAATGACAACATGATGTTTAAGGTCTTTGGCCATTAAAAACATTGGTACCCTGATTATATGTGCATATATACTTATAATTTCTAATATCTAATGCCTCCATTTTATTCCTACTAATCTGTTTTGTTGATCCATTAGCTACTTTTCCATTGACAATATAATTGCGCAAATTGGAATTATGAAAATACGGCAATAAAAGAAAAACATCCTAGCTAAATGTTTTTGCGCTAGGAAGAGGTTGTTTTTCAGCTGTATCGAATTTAGTGTATTTCGCAAAACTGCAATGGAAACATTTTTTTTCTCACGAGTCATGTGATCCACAATCGGATGTTACTACTGGCGGAAAAGACGAAGAAGATGACAGGAAGTAGTAGGAGGATGATGGCACTGCGTGTTTTATAATTATGTGAACAAACACATTCACATGTGTTTGTTCTTATTGAATGGAGACAACACAAAAAACTGTTGTTTTTTTTTTTTCTTGCATTAGCCGAACATCGACAAAGTTTGTAGTGGAAATTGAGCGAGTGACATGTGAAGATGAGTTTCTGTAGGTAAATAAAAACCAACACTGGCTTGTTGGTTTATGTCCAACATGCCTGAGTTTTTTTTGGTGGACATGTTGAAAAGTTCCTGAACATCACAATTCACAAAAGACTGTATACTTCACACATACGTCACTGTGAATGTTTGATGCAGCTAAAACCAAAGGCAGAGACATAATTTCTGATTATTTCATTACTTGCTGACTGTCTAGAGAAATGAACGTCTGTGTTCTACTTAAATAAAACAAGATGGACATCACAGCAAACGAACACACCCCATCCTAATGCAGGAGCAACTTGTACATTTCTTGACCCGTCATTCCAAGACACAACCACATTACCAGGCGTCTGACTCCACTTTCAACCTCTAGATCAGGGTGGGCAGCTCCAGGCCTGGAGGGCCGGTCTCCTGCAACTTTTAGATGTATCTTTACTTCAACACACCTGAGTCAAATAATGAGGTCATTAGCAGGACTCTGGAGAACCTGACTGCACTTAGGAGGCGATTCAGCTGTTGGATTCAAGCGTGTTGGACCAGAGAGACATCTAAGAGTTGCAGGACACCGGCCCTCGAGGACCAGGACTGCCCACCCTGCTCTAGATGCAGCTTTGCTTCAAAACTACGATAAAAAAAAACTAAAAAAAAACTGGGCCATTTGTTTGAATTTTTGGGAAATCTGGAAATTTGGGAACTTTGCTAGATAAGACACTGTTTGCAGATGACAAAATAGGCCTTCAAGGACTTATGAAGAAACTAATGCCTGTTTGTTTTTCTCACTCATCTTTTAACTTCTTTTTCTCCTGCTGTAGTCTATCCTTCCTTCTCCTCCCTGCTCTCGCCCTCCGTCTTCGGTGGGAGCCAAGGTGTGGGTGTTAAACCTCAGAGGTCTGCTGGTCTGGTGGCCTTGGCTTTGAAGGGCCTGTGGGTTGTGGGTTCAGATCCCGGGCAGGCCTAACCACTAACGTTCAGTGGTGGAACTCCTCAATCAGCGTGGAAATGGTCAAATCAGCCAATCACGGTGCCAGATTCTGAGTCAGCAGGAACCCAGCTCTTCTTATTCTGGGCTTCTGTCTAACAAATATATCCACAATTTTAGGCTTTTCTTTTTGGTTTTCCTTCTTGACTTCATTTTTATGTTAGATTGCAATCTGAAATTAGATACAGATAGGAAAGAAACTGACAAATTTAATGTAAACGGCCACAAATTATCAGAAAAATATGAGACTGGAAATCCACCAGTTTCATTGTATGCGGGATTTCAGCAAACCGACTTGGGTCCATAAATGTGCAGAAATATTAATAAAGACATAGATTTTTTTTAGAAGAATCTCAGAAAAAGCAGTTTTCCACTTTTCATTTCTACCTGTAAATGTATTCAGAGCATTTTAACTTTTCACATTTTGTCACATTGCAACAGAATCCATTTTACTGCGATTTTCACTAAAACAGCAACACAAAGTGACAAGCCGTTGTGAAGTTGGAAGGGCGATCATTCATCACTTTTATAAATTTCTAATATAGAAGCAAGAAAAGTATAGTATGCCAACCTGAAAGGTGGAGGCCACCTGTGTTAGTTTAAATGTAGAAGTTAGAGAGCATTAGTGAACAAATTGGCCCAGTCAAAGCATGAACCTAAATGCAGATTCTCTCCACCCAGTCTGAGCTTTAGATATTTTTTAAAAATAACTAAATAATAACTTCACAATCAGGATGTTTCATTGGTTTGTCACCAAACACATTGAAGTTTGTGACTGTAATGTGAAAAAGTTCAAAAGGTGAGACGACCTTTTACACACAGTTATAGTGCAAACAGATTTCTTCATGATTTGCAACATAGAAACAAATCAAGAAATGCGGCACACTGTGATATTTTATCTATTTCCATCATTCTTACCAACTTTTTTAAATAGAAAAATACTTTTCTGGAAATTTATTTCAGCATTGTTCCATTTTCTTGCTCATTTTTCCTTTTATGCTCCACTGTGTGCAACATCTAAACAAGTTCCAAACTTTTATAAATAGAAAATGAAAAACATGTTGAATAAATGAAAAGGAGAAACACACACACAAAAAAAAAATCTGAGCAAACAAGAGGAGAAATGAGATCCAAATTTAAGATGACAGCCTGTGAGAGAAGATGAAGACATTTTTTTACGACTACAGACGCTCTGTGGTCCCATGTGTCTCCTTTTTAACCCATGAAAAAAGTACCCATGCTATTTGGGGATGACTGTCTCCAAAACTTTATAATTCAGTGTATTTATCTTTCTGGCTCCCCTGGTTTTCCTGAAACTGCATGGATGTCTAAACATAGGGTTTATGAGAGCAGCGCTGATGTGGAAATCTCCTGAAATTGAGTGGAATTTTAGCCCACTTTTATATATTTGTCTGTTGTTGGTTTTGTTCGTGGCATTGTCACTATAACAGGCACTGACGCCGCGTGGGAGAGTGTGTGTGTGCGTGTGTGTGTTTGCTTTAGTGACCCAGCATGACACTGTAGTGAGCATAACACAGGGCTGCAAGCAGACACAGGAGAAACAAGAGTGTGGGAAAATAAAAAAAAGACATGAAGGTGATGCTGAAAAAACAGAGGAGAAATAAGAGTGACAGCAGTTACTTTGGCAACCAAATCTATTGAAGTGGAAAACGGAAATAATAAAAACAGCATGGGTGAAAAGACTGCAAAAAGAAAAAAAAGGAGAATATTAAAATTTTCTAAAAACCTCAAGCAAATACACACTGCTCCTGTTTCCATCTTAGCTCATGTTGTTCAACTGCTGAGCTGCAAACTAGGCAACCATCTTGTCTGATATGACGAACAGGCAAAGACAGGATGCACAACATGCCTATAAGGCAGCATTTTAAAGGGGCCAGTGGAGCGAGGGCAAGTTTATCAGTTCAAATGTGTCAATATTCTGCTAATGTCGAAAAAACATGATTTCTCTTTGTGGTGTTTCCATTAATTAAGAACTCAATTAAAATTTCATGAGACTAAATTTGTTCACACAGTAAGTTATTAAAAAGCAGGCCGTCCCATCATCCTCCTACGTCTTCTTCTTCTTCATCTTTTCCGCTGGTAAAAACATCCAGGCGTTGATCATGTAACTTGTGTGATATGAAAAAAAACTTTTTCCATTGCAAACTTTTTAATCGAAAAACACAATTTTTTTATAAAATCGCATTGTTTCCATTAAGTGAATTTACTTTCATTATTACAATTTGCACAATCATATGGTTAATGGAAACGCAGCTAGTGGGACAAAGACAGGAAGTATCCATCCATCTGTACCTGCTGTTCCCTGCAGGACATCCAACCAGGCACACACACCTGAAGGGGAATTTAAGGTAACCATAACCTAGCAGTCATGTTTGAGGAAGCCGGGGAAAACAAACAAACTTCATACTAAAAGTTCCCAGGCTGGGATTCAGAATCCTCCTGCTGCAGGGCAGCAGAGCTACTAACTGCTCCATCATGAAGCTCCAAACTGCAAAGATGGAGTGAAAAAACCAAAAGAAATGGAAACAGTGTTGATCTTTTCAGGTTGTTCTTGTTATTGTTTTTTTTTCTCTTTGGTTTAGCTTTCCCCTTCTCAGGTTTCCCCCTCACTACGTTTCCCAACATATCATTGACCTTCCAGTGTGTGTGTGAGCGTGTGTGTGTGTGTGTCTGGAGCCATTGGATGGAGTGTGTGGTTACCCACTGGTGTGACCAGGGACACAGGGGCACCTCTCCGCTCCCCACTCTGTCATTTAGCTCTCGCTCTGCCGTGTCAGGTCTGCTGAGCTCACTGTGAGTCTGTGGAAAAGGTGACGCATCAGATTTGAAAGATGAAGCTTTGACTACAAAATACTCCGTCTTGTTGACAAAACGATTCACAGGGATAGTCCGGATATATGGAAGTGGGGTTATTTGGAGTTATGAACTGTAGTCACTATCATCCCTGCAGATCAGAACAGTGTGAGGGAATATTTCTGATCATTCCAGTTTCAATGTGATCAGTTTATTCAGAGGAAAATGTTTTGTTTTACATAAGACAGTAGCCACCCAATTAAACTGGTGGAATTAGATTTTTCTTACTGGTTTTGATCAGTTGGATCTCGATTTACCATCAAAACTGAATTCTTGCAGCTGTGACTCTGCATTTGCCTGAATGTTGTCTTCAAATATAGGGATGCAAACTCAGCACAAAAACCTCGCCCCAAGCCTGAACCATTTCTGAGACCGACAGCTGAATCTGCTGGAATGAAATTTGCTCTTGGGAGACCACAAACTCCAGGTTTCCGCTCCGTGAAGCGCTCTAACCGGTAAACAGGGGTAACTAAATCAGCAGGTGAAGCCGGAGAGACTGAGATGGGAAACAGATTTCATATTTTCCAGTGGAACTCTCAATGGTTTGCATCTTTATTTCTGTCTAAAATATATTCCTAATAAAATGTTTCTCATTCAAATTAGTATTTCACATGGAGCTGAAACAAATTAAAACATCTGAGAAAATATATAAAATAAAAATTAAGCCTATGCTTTTTAATATTTTATGTATTTTATTGAGATTTCATTTGATATAGTGACACAAAGTAGTAAACAAACATAAAGTAGGAGTAAAATCATTATGGTTTTTAAGATTTTTTACAGTGAAACAGTGCAGCATGCATTTGTGCTCAGCCTGTGATATCTTGTGCCTTCAGAAGTTACTAAATTGGGTCCAGCTGTGAGTAATTCGTTCCCACCACGAATCCAGCTGTGATGGCCTCTGAGGTTTGTTAGAGAACATCAGGGAACAAACAATAAAGTCAATAAACAAGATGATGAAGACTGAGGAGCGCAGCACAAAGGTCAGGGAGAAAGCTGAGGAAAAGTTCAAAGCAGGGTTTGGTTATCAAACAACAATCTGTCCGTTTCACAGAACTCAGCTCCACTTATCATCTGGACATGAAAATGATTCAACTACCAAACTACTCTGGAGGAGCTGCAGAGATGCAAATCTAAGGTAGGGAAAATCTGTGATGGAAAACATTTTATCTGATTTTATGTAATCAAAATATGTAAAACAGTAAGAATGGAGAAAAGCTGAGCTGAGATTCAAACACAGATATGGAAGCAAACTCATCACAGTCTGTCTTAAGCGGAGCTAAAGAGCTAAGAAAGCAAACATGATTAATTTCACTGCAAAGTTACATCATGAACCACCAAACTTTTTTAGATTAAAGCTCAGTTTACAATCAATAAAAAAATATGATGAGAAAATCAGGATTATGCCTCCAGAAGGTCAAACTCTATTGTAATATTTTGGTGTTTCTCAGTTTATTTGACAAATATTTTATAATGAAATTTGAGACTTTGTATAATCCATTAAAGGGTTACAGTTTAACCAGAGCCACTATCTTTCCTTTCTAATCCAGCATCATTTTCCCTTTCTTTGATAATAAAATCAAACAACATCCTGTCCTTAATTGTTTTTAAATTCCTAATTAAGATTTTTTTTTTTTTTATCATTTTGCTAACTGTGCAGATGTCAGATAACATCTGCACAGTTAACTGTGATTTATGGCGACACAAAAGGTTCTAGAAACCCAAAAACCTGAAAGCCTCCAGGAGCTGCTGTGGTTCTGGATGTGTGGTCCGCTGCTTCTTTTGGCGTGAAACGAGCTGCAATAAAAACTTGGATCTTTCAAGAAGCACAACACAGAGAGCAGAAGAAACCAAACCAGAAGCAAGCAGCGGCTGCTGCTGCATACCAGCGTTCATCAGCTGTTTTACAAATCGCTTCGCACACTACGAGACTCACTGGCATCAATCCCCCAGTTTTTTCTGGCTTTGTTTATTTCTTTGGAGAACAGAGCTATGATATCAGGTGCTATTCTGGTTGCCCAGACCTCCAGCTGACTCTCTTTTAAAAAAGTAAATGAATGTAGTTATTATGAGAAAAAAAACCCACCTCTATAAATGATTTGCATCTGAAATGATGGATATTTAATTTGAAAGTTCAAAGTTCAAAGTTTACAGAAAATGATGCCAGTTTTCAGAAAGGCCCTCTGCTGGATAAGAAAGCAAATTACTGCATCGGAGAATGAAGTAGTTATTGAAAATTACTGGAAGATGGAAAGGTATACTTAATAAATGCATTGAAGTCTTTATGTTGTTTTTTGTCCACGTCACCAAAACTTGGATAATAAAATTTTACACTGTTGAAAAATGCATGAAAGATGTAAAACAAGGGACAATATTCTCTTAATGAACATTTCTGCAAAGAAAAATTCACCACAGAATATAGAAGAACTTGCTAAAAACATTGGTGCAACTCTACTACTCACCAATTTATGTTTTTATTAATTTATTAGATTCATTTTTAATTAAAAAAACAAATTGCCATTGTGGAATCTGAGTCTCAGTAAAAATTTCTAACACTTCTAGGTTTAAGAATAACCTGGAAAATGTTTAGTAGATAACACCCTGCATGCTGCAAACGTCCCACAGGACTCAAACCTCTCTGCAGACCCACAGTTATAGCAGGTTTTAGGTTCTGAGAGCCATAAAACTCAAGTCCCAAATCATAAACTATGGTTTTAAACTCCAAACAAGTTAAAGTCCTGTGGTTTGAGTCCACACCTGCAGGAAAATCACCACCAGCCATACAGAAAAAGTAAAAGTAACGCAGTTTGATGTTCACCATTAAAGAAACTAAAGTCTCCTTCCAGTTTGAGAAGCTAACGTCAGAACATTTTAGTTCTCTAGACGATGTGATTTAAGCCATACGTAATTTTGGGCAGTAGGGAAAAAGAAATAAAAACATATAATGAAAACACTTAAAGCATATTCAAGTGGTATTTTGGTCCTGGTTTGGTCCCATCCAAAGGCCGGGGTTAGAAGCCATAAGAGCTCCGAGAAAGATCCAGGTTTTTATTGCTACTTTGCTGAAGCCAAGAGAGATCCACCAGACCAAAGACTGACCTGAAGTCTTCGCAGCAAATTACAGTTTGTGAGAGAATGGCTCATTTAGATCACAACAAATGTTTTTATTTCTGACAGAATCAAATATAAAGAGTCACTCAGTCACAACACGTTTCTCCCCAGTATTTCAGACGCCTTTGTTTTTTGCAAATAGTTTTTTTTCATTGTGTTTCTGAATTAGTTACCTCCAGAACACAAACAGAACTATCCAGAACGTCACGTCGCTCCTCAGTGCTACTGTCAGACCTACCTCACCTTTTACAGAAATAAACAAACATCCTGATTATGGATGAAGATTTATGCTAAGAACATCACATTAAAAGGTAGAAAAGTTTTGAAATTATTTATCTTGATTACATTGTTTTACCTCAACATTATCTGGTATTTCAACAGGAGTGTTTAGACTTTTTATATTCACTGAGCTCTGTGTTTTGGGCAATAAATGAATTGTGTGTCCTTATGCCTCAGCCTTCCTTTGCAGTCATTATTCTGCATAAAGCTTGTTTCCTAATCCAGGCAGGATAGTAACAGAGTTCACTCCATCCTTTACTGTGCTGCCAATAAGCACCTATACATCCATTTGACTTATTCCTGTTGGAAAATCTGTTTTGTTAACAGAGCCATCTGATTCATGCAGTTTCCTACAATACGTCAACACTCCATATATGGTAGTGCATATGTTGGACTGAACTTGAAATTAGATTTTCTAGCACTTAAACATCAAGAAAGCTAATTTTAGCTTTTAGAGTAAAATAATCCAGAAGTGACAAAAATGTCACCGATTGAAATAAAGTGTGAAACTGTGACTCTGAAACAGCTGTAGTCTTTAAGTAAATGAAGTAACTCTAATCTATTTTACAATACTTTTTTTTTTGTTTATTTATTTACGACATAACAGTTTCTATTTTAATAGTTCCTATCAGAATGCAATTCCAGTGATTAAGCAGCAGATGGCGCCAGATTAACATTTGCCTGCTGCATCTTGCACCGTGGTCTTTGCAGCAGCAGTGTTGTCTGTAAACACAGCAGGATTATCAGCTTTTTAACAGATGTTTCTGTTAAAGATTAACAACTTCACAACTTCAGCCTCTCTCCTCAGTTCATTCACAATACACACCTCTCTGGTCTTGGACCCACTGGACCAACTACTGTTCCAAAAGAAAAATGATGCATCAAACCCAGGAGAATCCAACTATTCATGTGTCGACATGCTACACCAGGATTCATGGAAACTTTAGGCATCACAGAATTCACAGTTTAACAGAATAAAGCTCACAAGTGCAAATTTATAAAGTAAAGATATGGCAAAAGAAATGTGAATTAAAAGTAGCACATTATGTAGCTGTTTAAACTTAAATAATATGCCATATTAGCTGGCTTTTTTGTAGAATTTGTGCAAATAGTCCTGACTTTTTAGTGCCACTGAGCAGCTCGCTACGCGTGACATTACTGCATCCACTGCTGTGCGTACAGGATGATTTTAGGTTGTTTGCATTTCTCACATACAAGCCGCAAATATTCAGAAATATGAACGACTTGAACATTAAAGTTTGCAGTGTTAACGTAGCTTTAGATGCATCCTTCTTCAACGCACCAGGATCAGATTAATCTTCACGTTTGTTGGTGCAGGGATGCATCTGAAAGTTGCAGGATTGTAGCTTTCGAGGACTGGACCTTTCTCAGGTTAAAAAAATCTTTAATTTTAATCTAAGATGTGTAACAAAAATCACTGTTTCCACCATGACTTTAACAGAGGTGGGTAGAGTAGCTACAGTATATATTTAAGCAAAAGTAACTGAGTCAATGTAACTAGTTACTACCTACATCACATGTTTGTTTTCATGCGAAACAAACAAAGCAAACATTGACAGGAGTGAGAAAACATACGCTCTCCACAAAATATAAATATGTACAAAACATCCAAGCAATAGGATACAGCATTTTTAATGTCAAAATTATAACTTTGCTGAGGTTCAATCAACCTAAATGTGAGCTTAAAAAAATAACTTTAGTTTTACATCATGCAAAAAAAAAAATTCCTTTGTGTGAACAAATTGTTTCTTTTCTTCTGCATTTAGTTTAAAGCGGTTGTATTGATGCACTCTCACTGGGTTCCTTTGTGCTTATGTATCGGTACATGTCACGTTTGTGGTCTGTTGACTGAATTACACAGTTTTCTGGACACTATTCTGAATAATATGCTTCTGATACTCTGTGGTACATGTGCCTTCAGTGTAAGTGTGTGTGCAGATAATCCAGTTTTATCAGCAGAATGCTCTTCCTGCCAGGTCTGACCCAGCTTGCTGCAGTCACAGCTGATTTCTCACACCACTGCTGCCTGAAACTGGCTCTCAGAAAAGTATTCATCTCTCTCCTACAGGCGTCTGCAATCCCATGACAATTTTGCTACCTCAACAGTAAGTTATTGGTTTTCAATAATAATAATAACATTCTGAAGCATCTGAGTCTGTATTCTAAACGTCTCCGGCAGAAACAATAATGCAACCCCAAAGAAACACATCAAATAACTCTTGTGTATTCCATCACGAAAGAATAAAAATGAAGTTGAATATTGAGGCTGAAGTGGAAAACAAAGAAACACAAAGAAAGACAAAGCACATCTAAATATCCACAAGAAGAAGTTGCACCTTTTGCTTTTTCTAATGGATGAATTTTCCAAACTTTATGATCTGCAGCTGGCAAACTCTGTAGCCAGGAGACAGAGCGTTGCTCCTTTCCATTGATTTTTTGACTCTAGCTTATCCTCCCTCTGTATCATCCATTTCATTAGGCTTTGCTTTCAGTTTATTGGGTTTAAGGCATCAGGCTCTCAGGGAATATGTGCTGAGCTTATTGCTTTGGCCAGCT
The DNA here is from genome assembly GCF_003331165.1 of Xiphophorus hellerii. Lineage (NCBI taxonomy): Eukaryota > Metazoa > Chordata > Actinopteri > Cyprinodontiformes > Poeciliidae > Xiphophorus > Xiphophorus hellerii. Next base: position 30,329,684 of record NC_045672.1, on the reverse strand, counting down.
GATTGAGATGAGTCTTATTGCTGGACACTGGAAGACCAAATTACCTCTAGAGAACTGATACTTTTGCTTTTTTATAAATGCATTACAGTACAGAGCACTATCATATACATATCCTATAAACACAGTTCTTCATAGAACCCGGTTGCGGTCATCACAATATTAAAAATAAGTTTTAAAAAATTAATTTTGACTGCAACCCAAAAATCAAATTGCTAATCCTAGATTAGCTGCCTAACAGTTGATTTATTTACAGAAATTACTGCATAAAGGCTGCAGGATCAGTTTACAGTCTAGTAGTGAGTTTGTTGCTTTATATTTTGTACTAAAATGCTTGTCGCTCACAACTGTGAACCTGTTAATGCATCAAGGTTCATTTAATAGTCGTGGTGCAAATGTGCAATGAAATGATCATTTTTAAAAGTTTTTAAATGTTTCACGTTATAGCCAGCAAAGATAAAATACATTTAAATTAACTGCAATCCATGGACTAATTTGTCAAAAGCATTCAATATTTTATTCAAAAGTCAAACCTCAAATCTGAACACAAAACACGGATACAGATCCACGTGACTTGACGTGGCCACAAAAAAGGGGTATATTTTTTATAACATATCCATCAATTAAGTTTATTTGTATGGCAGATTTCAGCAGCAGGACAGTTCAAAGTGCGTCACATCATGAAACACGATAATAAGAAGTCATGAAAACAACATAGAAAGCTTCCTGTTGTTTAAATACCAACAGCAACAAATTTTTGAGGGATTTTAAAGATCCGTCTTGCTTTATATAATCTGACATGACGCCTCCTGTCATCCATTCTAGCGCCTTTGTCAGCAACTGACCAATCGGTGGTCCAGAAGTACACGCCAATTTAGATTTTCCAACTGTAGCGAATCTAGATTTCTATGTCTATCTGTCGGCGCTACCTTATGAAAACTGCTACCGTCGTATTTAGCTACATACCGAAGATCATCGCAGTTAGCGCCAAACCAGGGGACTTTCTTGTTTACAGTTGACAATATGGCAACGACATTACAGACGGCAAACTAAAGCCATTTATAAATAAGATGCCTGACATATAAACTTAAAACATAGAGTAACAGAGCAGCTTTAGGAAAGCTATAAATTAGATTAAGCTTACCGTAATCTACGAGGAAACTTCTTCTTCTTCTTCTTCTTGTTTTTTTTTTATGGCGGTTGGCAAACAACTTTTAGGTGCATTACCGCCACCTTCTAGACTGGAGTATGGATCAGATGTAAAGTCACTATAATCTTCCCATAATACCTGTTCTCCTTAGAAAATTAAAAATACTATTAAAAACTACGTCCCCCGATGATCTTTGAAGCAAACTTCTAATATCTAATTTATTTTTATTCCTATTTAAATTTCTAATTAATTCCTCCCTTTCTCGAACATACTTACTACATTCTAAAAAACAATGTTGTATTGTTTCTAATTTCCCACAATAACTACAGAAACCTGTATCATGTTTATTAATTATTTTAAGAGTACTGTTTAAACCTGTATGTCCAAACCTTAATCTAGATATAATATCTTCTTCTTTTTTATTCCTGCTACATTTCCTAAATTCTCCAACTTTTCTTTGGATGCTATAATAAAATCTGGCATTTCTTCCTTTATCCCACTGTTCCTGCCATTTATCCTTAATATACATTTTACTAATATTTTTAACCTCATTTTTACTTATTTTAATATTTAAATCAACAATACACTTTTTTGCTGCATTCTTAGCAAAACTATCTGCCAGCTCATTCCCTATTACTCCAATGTGAGCAGGAACCCAAACTAATTTAACCAGAGATCCATAACTTTTAATCCTAAACATTAAATGATTAATATCAGCTATAATATCTTGCCTTGATTCTGAATTTTGTTCTACAATACTTACTAATGCACTACTTGAATCTGAACAGATTACAACCGCTCTCTCTCTTGTTTCCTCAACCCATTCTAGAGCCATTAAAATAGCCATTAGTTCACCTGTGTATACTGTCAATTTGTCTGTTATTCTTTTATTTCTCATAATATCTAAGTCCGGAATTATAAAAGCTATTCCTATATTATTATTTGACATTTTAGAGGCATCTGTATATATTTGTATATATTCCGCATATTCATTTCCAATATAATTTTCCACCTCTTTCTTTTCTAATTGTTTACCTTTTTCCAGTAAACTCAAATCAACTTCCGCTATCTCAATTATCCATGGTGGGATAACAGGAAGAACAAACACAGGACTAATTAAACTATGATTTATTCCTATATCTCTTATTTCATTTTTTATAAACCATCCAAAACTATTAATTTGCTGTTTTTCTTTTTCTTGACAAGATTGTAACATAATATATGGAGGATAACTTTCTTTATGTCCTTTAATATTTGCCCAGTAAGTTATTGCTAATTGTTTCCTTCTGAGCTCCAACGGCATCTCACCCATCTCAACTTGTAGAGCTGAAATTGGGGTACTTTTCATCGCTCCACAACAAAGCCTTAATGCTTGATATTGTATTCTATCTATGGTTTTAAGTAAACTATTTGAAGCTGAATTATATAAAATACATCCATAATCAAAAACTGACCTGATTAGACCAATGTAAATTGTTTTTAAAGCTTTCCTATCAGCTCCCCATTCTTTTCCTCTTAAACACCTCATTATATTTAAGATTTTTTTACTTTTTTCAACTATTTTATTAACATGAGTCTTCCATGTAAGTTTTTTATCAAACCAGAATCCTAAATATTTTATTTGATCTATCCTTTCAATAACATTCTCATATAATTTCAGATTTGTAATAATATTTAACTTTCTATTTGTAAAAACAACAACTTTAGATTTAGATATTGAGATTCTAAATCCCCATTCTAAAGCCCAATCTTCTACACTATGTAATGCCTCTTGTAGTTTCCTATTTACAAATTCAATATTTCTTCCCCTCTTCCAGATAAGGCCATCATCTGCAAATAATGAAACACCAAAAGATTTATCTATATTATTAAAAATATCATTAATCATTATAATAAATAGCATAGGACTTATTATACTACCTTGGGGAGTACCATTTTCGACTTGATGCCTTGAACTTAAAACGCCACCTACCTTTACTTTTATATTTCTTTCCGTTAAAAAATTTTTAATCCATCTATATATTCTGCCCCTTATCCCCATTTGTTTTATTTTAATTAACAATCCTTCTTTCCATAACATATCATAAGCTTTTTCTATATCTAAAAAAATTGCTATTAGACTCTCCTTATTAATCTGAGCCCGTCTAATTTCATATTCCAGACATAATGCAGAATCTATTGTACTTCTACCTTTCCTAAAACCAAATTGATAAGATTTAATCTTCTCTTTCAACTCTAAATAATAAATTAATCTATTATTTACCATTTTTTCCATAATCTTACCAATACATGATGTTAAAGCTATTGGCCTGTAACTCTCAGCTGAGTGAGGATCTTTACCAGGTTTACAAATAGGTATAACAATTGCTTCTTTCCACTTGTCAGGTAATATTCCTTCCTTCCATACCTTATTATATAATTCTAATAATATTTTTTTACTCAATTCACTAAGATTACTTAGCATACTGTAACTAATTTGATCATTCCCAGGAGTTGATTTACTGGAATTCTTCAATGCTTTATTCAACTCTATTAAAGAAAAATTTATATTAATAAGGTCCTCATTATCTTCATCATTATACAGTAATTCATTTTGATTCTGCAATGTAATTTCACGTCCTTTTTTTTCTTTACTATTTAGATTTTCCGTGCTATGTATCTTTGTAAATACTCTTGCTAATAATTCTGCTTTACTTTTACTATCTACTATAATTTTATCATCCTCTTTTAATACTGGAAAGAAATATTCTCTTGATTTACCGGACATTTTTTTAATAGTATTCCAAACCTTATCTAATGCAGTATTTCTCCCTAAGGACTCACAATATTTCCTCCAATAATCCCTTTTAGCATTTCTTATAACTTTCCTGACTTCTGCCTGTCTCCTTTTGTAATTTATTAAATTTTGGAAACAAATAATTTTTTTAAGAATTTTAAAAGCCTTATTCCGCATTTTAATTGCTCCTGAACATTCTGACGTCCACCAAGGAACTATTTTCTTTTTTTTTGTACCATTACTTCTAGGAATGGCTATTTTTGCTGCGTTAATAATGCTTTTACTAATTTCTAAATTCAATTCATTTATTGGTTTACTTGTATCTATATTTACCATATTAATCTCATTTATTATTCTAAATTTTTCCCAATTTGCATCCCCAAATCTCCATTTTCCCTCACTTTTTATCTGGTTTTCCTCTATATCAATTTCTACCTCAACAAAAATTGGGTAATGATCACTTCCTATTGTACTTTTTTTGCATATTCTCCAGCTGCAATTTTCCGCAAAAGATTGCGACACCAAAGTCAGATCAATAACTGATTCTTTCCCTCTGATCAAATCCACCCGAGTGCCTACACCATTATTTAACACTACCAATTCTTTTTCTTCAATCACTTCTTCTAAAACTCCTCCATTATAATCATCTTGCTCTCCCCATAAAGTACTGTGTGCATTAAAATCCCCACACCAAATTATCTTCCCTCTCCAATGTCTTAGGATTGTTTCAAGTTTTAATTTTTCCAATTTTTTACAAGGATTATAATAATTTATTATTTTGATATTTCCATTATTTGTCCAAATTTCTACAGCAATAATTTCCAGGTCTGTTATTATTTGAAGCTGAATGAATTTAATATTTTCTTTTATAAATATGGCACATCCTCCTCCATTCCCATTTATTCTATCTTTACGTAAAACTGAGTAACCATGAATATTAAATTGCAGTGATGATTTAAGCCATGTTTCTTGAATACATATTATGTCTGGTTTTGTATTTAAATTGTTTATGAAACCTTTAAATTCCTGTCCATTAGCTATTAAACTTCGAGCGTTCCATTGTAGAATTTGAATTATGCAACAATTAGAGAAGCCTCATTTTCAGATGATCCTTCCCCATGCCTAAGTTCATCATGAATTTTTTCCCATGACAGATCTTTGACATTAAAAAACTTTGTAGCTGCCTTTACTATAATTTTTATTTTTTCAGTCTTAGTTCTTGCTTGTTCTGAGCAATTAATGATATACGCAAGAAAAGGAATTAATTTTTCTAACGTGACATTACCCTGATTTTTATTAATCCCTTCTTCCTTTCCATAATTTTTTTTTGGATCATTTCCAATATTTTTCACCTCTTTCACTGCTTCAGCATATGTAATTCTCCTATCAATTTTAACTTTTTGAATTTCGGCTGCTTCTTTTCTAACCATACATCCTGCATATGCTGCAGTATGATTTCCTCCACAATTACAACATTTAACTGGGTTACTTCCACACTCACCATACGAATGTTCACCTCCACATCTACCACATCTCTGTTTCCCTTTACAAACATTTGCAGTATGACCATATCTTTGACACTTATAGCATCTGAGAGGCGGTGGAATATAGGCTCTTACATTAAAACTCATGTAACCAACCATCACCTTATCAGGCAGAACTTTATCTTTGAAATCTAATAGAATAGATGTACTGTCCATTTTCTCCCCATTCCTAAAAGCTTGCAATCGTTTGATGCCTATAATCTCTCCTCCTTTCATTACTTTCTTAAGCTCTTCCAAATTTTCTCCAACAGGGATCCCTGATATTACCCCTTTCACCCCTCTTTCTTCCCCCACTACCTTTCTTTCTAATACTTCTTTTTTGCATACCATTTGTAGTTTTACTGCCTTATTCTTTTGTTCAGCATTCTTACAAATAATAAGCAGGCTCCCATCTCTTAAAACTTTAGCTAGTTCTACATCTCCGATGACTTTCTTTAATCCATTTGATAGATTGATAGGACTTACCCCAATCATATCTTGTCCAGCCTTAAACTTTAAAATAACTTTAAAGTCTTCCATCATTATTTTCTTTTTTATTTCCACTCTTTCTTCCTCATCTTCAAGAGACCTTTTACCGGCATTTATTCCCTTTTTACCTTTATCCTTTCCCCCTCCCCCTCTTCTATTTTCTACCATAGACCATCCTGTATCCATATTTTCATCTTCTGAACACCCTCCACTACAACTAGCCATCTAGATCCACTCACAGCCCAGATTATGCCAAAAAACCACCTCCCTGTCCGATTTCGTCGGCTTCTAATGCTTCTACGAGGAAACTTCCACAGCTGAAATCCATAAGAAATCTGCTGAGTAGGCAACCTGTGACGTAACGTCGGTGTGCGCATGTGCAAGGCAGGACGGATTGTTGGGTATCGCAGAAAGTCGGAACACCTGGTGTGGTCACTGCTAATCCCAGCGCACATAGATTTCAAGAAAAATGGGAAATCATGGTTACCGCTGCCACTGGTGGTAAGTTTGTTTTTCTTTTGCTAATTTTTTGACACTTATTGATAGTCAAATCAGAGATCATTAAGTGAAGGTAGTTATGCTTGATTTTATTTGTGTAGATCCCAATTGTAGCTTTATGGCCTGTTGTCTTATGAGAAAAAATGACTCAAGAAGTGTATCAGGTGATGCACTGAGTTCCACTAACTCAGCCGTTATAAAACTGCTTGTTTGTCAGAAGTTTGCTCTACTTCCGCATGGGGGCGGAGTCAGGGTCATGTCAATTAAAACTTAGTCATCCTCTGAAAATGTTAATAAAAAGGAAAGGGTAAACAAAGTCAAAGAAAACACAAAGCTCTGTTGTTTTGGGATCTGCGCTGGGAAAGGTAAATATGTTCTTCTGCTGAATTTTTCTGCTGCACTGAGTTCTTTGGTGTTTCCAACTTGAATAGACATTTTTTCCCAGAACAGAGGAAAGTATGTCAATTTTTAAAACATGCCCTCTGGTCAAACTTGGACTGAATCGGTTAGCAAAGATTTCTAATTTTGTTTGTGGAAAACCCCCAAAAATATTGATGCTATAATAAAAATAATTTTCTTAAACTCAGTACTGTATGTATGTATTGCTACACCCATAATTCCTGTGAATATTTGATGCTGTAAAACAGATAGGTTTGAGTTGTAAAACCTCAAACAAACAGAATATGGTCCACCATGACAGGAATGCATTTATATGTCTTTTTAATAACTCCTCGATTCCTGCAGCCATTCACCATTTGCTTCATATGGATAATACTTAATTGTCTTTTATCCTCCCTCGTGTGTTTGCCTCTCATTTCCTTCTCACTCACCCAGATAGCAGCGTTCACTTTTATGGCCACCTTTCATTTCTCTCCGCCAATCTTTCTCTGCGGTCTCCAGAAGCTTCCATCAGTGATTACACATAACCCTTTAGTAATTAAGCTAAGAACACTGATGGGCCTTCGGGTCGTAAATAAACCACTATAAGTGATATTAAAGTATGGGGGAGAGCATTGGCAGGGGAAAACATGTTGTCAGGAGTTTTAGATAAACACTGACTGTGCAGCGCTTCTCCCCCCTCGCCCAGGTTTAAACAGTGGTAGCTGACAGGGATTTATTTAGTTATCACAAACATGATCACTTGTCAAAATTACAATTGCAAAACCTGAAAGCAGGGATGTGTGATTGGATTAAAGATTGTGATCTGTTGACAATGTGAAGAAGATGGAAAATAAATTAGATGCAAACTGTAGCTGTAACATACTGTATGTGTAAAGTGTTTCTCTTTTCTGATAAAATGCCACGTTTAAATAAATCTGTACTTTTGGAGAAACCCTGCTGTTAAGCTAAGAGCACCATTGTAAGTCAAAATGTTTCGATTCCACCTTTATTGTGGGACAAATGTTGAAAGTTAAAATAGATCAGATTTAATCAGTGTGGTTTTATCAGTAGTTTATGAGTAGTGAGTATCTTACTTACAATAAATAACACTCCCAATGTCTTCTCAGAGCATAGTAGTTTTTAAATTCTGTCTGAGAAATGTCATGTTTAATAAGAATGCTCTTTTAAAAATCTGACATGTAGGGTGCAGAAACTTGTTTTTAACAGGAAGAGTGCACCAGCCAACTGCAGTATTTATCAAAGAAACAAGGAGCTCTGTGGAGCATTTTTTTGTACTTTTGTATGAAACATGTCTGGTTGTTAGTTTTTACCTCTAAGCTCCTGGATTTAGTTGAAAGGAGGAAAAGCCCGTGTTCAAGGCTGGAATCCTCTGTGATTTTGTGAGAGAGAAAAGTAGCTTTGTGATCGGTTTTCACGTAAACAATGTTACCAAGGTAACTTGTACAAAAATAAACTGGTGAGGAAAACAGCAAAAAACACAATTTTATAGGTTTTATTATTATAATTAGTTTAAGCTGCCTTATTATATTCTCAGTTTAAGTTGCTCTGGTGGATAAATGTTAAGTTTTAAATTATGTGGCATTGCTTTGAGAAGCAGGTATGTTTACAGATGAAGTAGGCATTTTCAAAGGAAGGACCAAACCTGATTGGATGAAAATAAATCATTTTTTTATGCTTCTCTGGCATCAGAATTTTGTTTATGTATTTATTTTCCACAGATTTGCTGTTATCAGGAGGTTATCAGAAGACTTATTAAGCTTTTAGCAGCAGGCAGATTGTGTTAGCTAGCCTGACATTAGCTCCTCCTGGAAGAACACATGGCTCTGGCAGGGAGATGCCTTAATCTGGCATCTCCCTGCCAGATTAAGGAAAGAAAAACTTGTTCTTAATAACTGAATAAATACAGGCTAAATGAAGCAAAAGATAAAATTAGCACAGGCAATTGAGCTATCAAATGTGCCTCTGTTGGTAAGAATAACCAACACAGAACCCTGCATTGTTGTGTTTGAGAAAAAATATTTAAAGTGCAATGATATCCAGTTATAGGATCCTAATTTTGTCAATACTGAAACCTTTTACAATGTCATAGTTTAGGTCAAAAGGCCCTTGAACTGGATTTGTACTAATGTGGTGACCTCTCTGCATTCAAGCTGTCACTTTGTAATAAACGTTACTAATAATCTAGTTTTATTCCATGCTAAATAATAATTTTGTTTGCTAAATTGTTTCTTGTTGACTGACTGAACTAAGCTATGGATTTGAAAGCAACCATGGAACAGAAAATAATCCAAAAGGGTAAAAATATGTGCGCCCCAAAATAGCAACGGAGGTGAGGTGGCAACATTCCCCTTCGCCCATCCAGTCATCGTTCTTCTCTCCCTCATTCTTCCTGTAGCAAGATTATTAAAATCATAATGAGACAGTTGCCGTTTTTGGAGACCAAGATGAGAAGAAGAAAAAATCCTCCTCATTGCTGAAGCTAAATAATTAAAAGGATGAAAGAAAATGACTCTTTTTGGGGAAGGATTATTATTATTAGCCAAAAATATCTAGACCGTCTTCTGCATGACGATGTCTTCACTAAAGTTATTCACATGAGTGCCATGCACATGATAATTACACTTGAAATATGAACAAAAATGCTGCTGAAACATATTTCAGATCCCTATAAGAGCAGAAAATGGAGAAATGGAGCCTGCACCTGCATCCTGACTTTATTCAGCCTTTAGCTGTTTCCAACAAAGCAGATTTCCTTGTTAAGTGTCACATAAATTTCCGTCGTGTTCTGCAGATTCTCCAGACTGACGTTGAATAATAAGGATGTTGTTTACCTTGCAGCTGTAATACTAACAGAACTAATTTCTGACTCACGACAGAAACATTGACATGTTTAGCATAGTTACTTCTAAACCAAAATGACACTTTGGGTATTTAATACCAACAAGCAAAAATTCTGTTCATAAACAATCAATCATTTCTGATTTGACTTTTTATAGGTATATGTTTGAGTAAAATGAACATTGTTCTTTTATACTATGAACTACTGACAACATGTCTCCAAATTCCAAGCAAAAATGTATTATTTATTTGCAGAAAATGAGAAATTGTCAAAATAATGAAAAAGATGCAGTGCTTTCAGACCTAAAATAATGCAAAGAAAACCAAGTTCATATTCATTTAGAAACAATAATACCAAAGTTTTAATCTGGGAAGAGTTTGGAAATCAATATTTAGTGGAATAACCAAGAGGTTTTCCATGCGGTTCAGTGCAGTGGACTCTTAATTTTTGCCAGAGCTTATAAACTGTTTACTTATTTTTACTTTTCGATATTTCCAATAATGTTAGAGTTTATGCTTGCTTATTGTCATATAAGGCAAAAATATATATTTTTTTCCATTTCCAGTGCACTGTCAAAATGAATGTCTCTTAACTGAATAATATCTCCTGTGATCTGCTGGAGGAGGGGAGATGCAGAGAAGTGACTGAATTACTAGAGAATAATTCCCTAAAACCGACCCGAGGTTCTCTGGTCCAAAAGCTTTGCAGTTGCTGCACGATGCTTTCCGTTCAGTCTGAATTTGGGCTTTATGTCACTTTCTTCTGGCAAGTAATCAGTTATGAAATTGTTTTTCACTTTTGTGTGGGAAAATGGATCTGTGGCGTGTGGAGAATTTTGAGGGTGTCATGCTCAGCATGTGAGAATTAGCTACTCTGGAGTCTGTGACACATTCTTCCTTAAACACCTAAAGGCTGAGTGCATTAAATTACAGGCCAGCTGCAGCAGTTATTGATGGCTACTGCTGCTCTGTGCACTGTGCTGCTGCAGAGGACCAACAACCAGACTTTAACTGCTGCTTGATTGATTCAATGTGATTTTGAAAGCTCTTTTGTGTTTAAATCTGACAGATTTGCATTATTACCTGTCTCATCATTCTCTATCGTACATCTTGGTTCACTTTAGGAAGTCAGTGGAAAACTGTTGATAGAGAGGAACAGCCTCCATTATTTATAGCGGCGTACAAGGAGTCTGCCCAGTTTAGTATGAGATCAGTGTTGTGAGCCAACAGCAGCTCTCAATCATGCCGGCCCCTAGTGGAGCGTCAATCAGCCTTTAGACGGTGTGTGATGGATTTTCCCAGAGCCTGTTCAGACAGACCAGTCAGGCCGAGATTTACCGAATCCTTTTACAGAGGTTTAAATGAAGAAGGAACATCCAAACCTCACCCTTTTTCCATTCTGGCTCATTATAGCATCAGCTGCAGAATGTTCATACTGTGAAAAGCGGCTAGACATAAATTTTAAAGGTTGTCTTTAGTAAACAGACATCCTCTTTAGCTGCGTTTCCATTAAAAATCTTTGTCGATATTCTTCTAATGTCGAAAAACACAATTTCACAATTGCAATATTTCCATCAAGTAATGAATGAAATTAATATCACACATGAACGCAATAAGACATAAAAAAAATCATGGCAGCGATGGATGTAAACAGAGATATATTTATAATTTAGCCATGGTGCTAACACTCATCATCTGTCAGCCAATCAGAGGAGATGATGGCGTCTTATTCAGACATTGGAGGTCAAACCTTTATACTTGGGAGCAGTTTGTGAAAATTGTAGTCAGTGATTTTACAGAAGACATTTACTATATTAGTTGAGAATTATTAAAATATTCGATTTATCACGATTAATCTGATTATTCATTCCAGTCCTAGACAATTACTAAATTTTTGTATCATTTTTCCCTCATAGCTGTTGTTCAATCAGTGACTTTGACTCACCTGCTTCCCAATTAAACTCCACATTTTGTTTCCTTCAGTCCTCACCAGATGCTCTATTGTATTCACACAGTTTAACCTCTGGGTCTTAGTTTCTGCACATTTAATATTTGTATTTATTAAACATTTTTAACTCTCATCTGCTTCACTGTTTCTGGATCCTACAACAAGTCAGGATAAGGAATCCTTTGCTAAACAGAATCTTGTTTTCAGCTGGTTTTTATCCTGCTGAAAACTAGTTCACAAAGGTTAAATACAGAAAAGGGTTCCAACTTAGTACCACAAGTTGTACCTAATAAAGTGGCCAACAGAGAGACTACATTTGGCATTAAAAAATATGCGCCTGCGACTTTTGTCACTTTTTGAATCCACTCCCACACACAGCGTGTTTTGGTAAATCGGGTGTTATGTCGTGCACTATTATTGGAATCGTTGGTGTGTTGGGGAATAAATGTTAAGATGTTTCTGGAGCCTCCATGTTTCATCAGCTTCTCATTCCAATACAACATAAGCTGTCTTTGGGAGGTACAGTACCTTCTGTTATCTTCTCCCCACTGAATTTAACCGATCTCTTCAGCATCTCTCCTCACCGTCTCCAGCATTCACATTTTCCTCTGGGGAAATTCAGCTATTAGAAAGTTTCTTTTTACTTCCTCACATGTATGGAACCAAAGTTTTTCCTTGTTCTTACAAATGGAAGGCAGTAAATAAAGCTTCTGGAAAAGAAAGCCAGACCACTCCCTGTAAGATTCGACAGTCCGTCAGAAGCTGGCTGCAGATCTAAAGCGTCTTGCTGGACTAAAATCTTTTAGCACCAGCCACTATGATGCTTTCAAAATACCGCAAATCTCCTTTTTTTCCCACTTTGAGACTTTGTTTGATCTCAGTTACCTCATCTAGGTGTCCAAATGCATTGAGTTATGATCGACTGATTCGTTTTTTGTTTTTTTTAAGGAGTTGAATTGCTTGAGCTAATAATAAAGTAGCCAGTGATCCACACAGGACACACACCTAACAGTAATTTAAAGTGACCCACAGATGTACAGTGAGAACATTCAAACTTCATGCAGATTCAGGATTTAAATCCAGAATTACTTTGCTAACAGCTTCACTCTGCAGTCGTTTGTCAGAAAATATTTCAAAAACACCCCAGAAATTCAAAATTCTTTCACATTTCTCTGAAAAGGATGTCGGCCAACTTGGTAAATTGCCATAGCTGGGCTCTTTAGTCCTCTCTGCCCCGCAGCAAGTGAAGAAACCCTAATGGTTGAGTAATAACTTTTCTTTATATAAACATTATAACAGGATTAGAATGATCCCACGTCCCCCATCCTCGTTTTTCAGCCGCACTCGTCTCTGGAAGTCTTTCTGTCTCTCCTTCTGTGTCTTTCTACCTCACTTTATCTCTGCTGTTTGCCTGTTATGTCAGGCTGTCTGTGTGAATCCGTCACTGAGCCTGAGCTCTTGAGGGCCAGCAGGGTGGACGGTCGTTACAGTGCGTGTGTGTGGGGGTGGGTGTGTGTGTGTGTGCATGCTCGCAGCAGACAGCGAAAGCATGATGTGTACAGCAGGTGAAAGACTTTGAATGTTTCCCTTTGTGTCCCTTGCTCTGCGCTCACTGTCCTTCTATTTGCAGGGAGTCTTTTTTTTTGTCGTGTGTGTGTGTGGGTGTGTGTTTGTGTGTGTGTGTTTGCACACATCGTTGCAGCATGTGACTAAACAACGGAAAGTGAACATGGCAGCTGCCACGCTACACAAACTCCCACTCCTCTGACAGACCCCCTCCCCAGTAACACACTGGCGCTCCCAGTGCTTGAGCCACTTCTTTTCCAGACTTTAGCGTGTTTTCATACTTGGTAGTCTGGTAGATTCAGTTCAATTTGGGAACAAATATGCCAACATTTGTTACATTTTCAGCTGCTGTGGTTCACTTTCACACTCCACTGTGTCAAACCATAAACCCTCTAAAAACCCTGTCCCCCTCCTCGCCTGTGGTGGCGCTGCACCAAGAACCACTGAAGGAAATGGGACCAAAACCTCTAAAGAAGACATGAGTGCTTCCTTCATCTCTCCATGGGGAGTGGCGTCAGATTTTAACAGTTGAAGGATTTCTCGTTTGTCTTTGGTAAAAATGCAGGAGCCATTTCACAAGCATTTGTTTTGGTTGTATTTACCCAGAATGCCCGGGGGTATAGTCCACTTCCTGCTTTTGGAGCAGTCTCCAGTCCACTTCGCGTTCAAATATGCATTCAAACCGAACCAGAGTTTACTTCAAACTGAGACTGAGGTTTTTAGGCGAACCAGACTTCCGTTGTGCACCAAACAACCTTAACAGACATAATTTACTTCATTTACTGTTTTGAATGAAACCCTTTAAGTTTCTGTATATTGTGGACTTCTTCCGCATGGAAATTTGGTGTTATTTTTAGTTTTTCCCACATATTTTCCTTTTTCATTTTATTCTTGTGGTAAAAACAAAACCCAATGCATGATAAAATAAAAACACAAATTTCAGATTAGCAATGGTTATCAAATCTGCAATGCCTCTCTCCCACCCATTAAAGGACATTTTCATGGTTTTCTGTGAAATGATGAATGGTCTGAGCTTATTAGCTGAGCTGATGTGAACCAGAAACCTCAACATGCATCATTTTGTTCAGCTCTATGATAATCAGATGGGAAAATTGAACCAGAGCTGATTGAATATGCAAAAATTACTGTAGGACAGTTTATTGGTTTAAAATCAACTATTGGAAACCAAAATCATCTTATGTTCTACTTGATACATAAACATCCAATAAAATGCAAAGCTTTTGGTTGTAGTGTGACAAAATGTGAAAAAGTTCAGTAGCTATAAGAACTTTTTCAATGCACATCCATATTTAATCTTTGCACTCCTGCGCTGTTAGTCTTGCAGGCTCTTCACACTCTGCTGTTTGCTGCGTCTTCCTGTGTTGTTTCTTCCGCCTACATCCCTCTGCTGCGAAAAGCCATTTTTAAAACTGCTAAGACAGAAAAATGAAGGCCTCTAAAAAAGCCAAGTCAAGCAACGTCTCGTCTTTAAGTCACGTTTAATGATTTGACAGAAGTCAGCCCTCAGTGTCAGCAGGCGCAATTAATTCTGATCCTTTATCACTGTAAAACAGCAGCTGACGTTTTGCCAGTTGTTATTTTCACAATGAAATGTAAGTTAGTGTTTTCTGTATGAGCTTAAAAGTTGAGCAAAATCAGAAGTTGCGATGAAAGAAACTATTTTCATAAAGTGGAACTGAATGTAGACCATTCAGATCTGTACATTCCCACTGCAAATTTTAATTTCATAAAGAATAGCCCAAAGAGAGGCAAAGTATTTATGGTCTAGTTTCTAGTTCAAATATCTTGGTACAATTGAAATAAAACAAAACTAACTTTAAAATAACTTTCAGCAAGTCCAGGATTCCTTAATGTTAATGAAAAAGTACTTGTTCCTTTGGCAGATAATTTCACTTACAACAAAACATTTTTTCTATGTTATAAGTGAAATAATCTGCCAATGTAAATAGTACTTTTTCATTAATAAGGAATTATTGACTGAAAACAAGCTCCTATATCTTGCTGAAAAGTTATTTTAAAAAGTTAGTTTTGTCTTATTTCAAATGTACTAAGATATTTGTTCTAGAAAATAGAGATTTTGTGCTTTTGCAGTGTAAAGAGGAGGACCTGAAGCCAGAGGCAACCTCAATACTGTAACATCCTAAAAATAGATATAGAAGTTTAATATAATTATTTATTTGATAACAGACTCATGAACTGTTCTGTTCATGTTGTCTGAGTAAAAAAAAAAAACTTGTTCTCCCTTTTTTAACGGTAAAAAATGAAGAAAATAAAGAGAGTAATGCATAAAGCCGCAGACAAAAGAGCACCTGTTGTAAATTAGCATGTGGCCTCTAAAATACAAAAGAACTTCAGATTAACTCCAGGGTCTTCAAACTGTGTCCCAAGGGCCATTAGTGGCCCTTGGAAATACTGTTTATGGCCCCCGACGACAACTCAAGATTTATACAAAGATGGTCCTCCAGCTGACAAATTAAAATCTTCATAAGAAGAAAAGCTCTGCATACAACCCAAAGTATTATTATTCACACTGTAATTTAATTTAATCAGATCATAAATATTCAAGGACTTTTACTCAAATTCAGACCTGGGCATTCATTGGCTAAATACGGCAAGCAGTTTTGAAAAAGATTGACTCATATCCAGGTCTTGTTGCTCAAACACAAGATTTGTTGTTTTTTTCATGGATGACAATAGTAAAAAATCAACCTGGAAAATTTAGGAAACATTTTTGGATAAACATAATTTAGAAATCCCATTCCCTTACCAATCATACAACTTTGTCCATTTTATTAAAATATGGCATGTCTAGGGAAACCAAAAACATATCAAATTTACTTATTTACTTACCAATTTTTGTGACTTTCCATTTCAACAAAACAGTTTAGGTCCAAATTGTAAAAAGTTTGGACACTTCTGGACCATCTCTCTGAGAAACAGCAAAGGTTTTATTGTTTTCAGGTAAATTCATGGCAATAAGGATTTGAACATTTCCCACTTGTGTTCAGGCCTGCGTTTCTAACTGGATGTCTGTTTAACCGGTGCAGGTTTCTGGTCCGACATTAGCTGCTCACGTCTGCTGCAGCTCGCCGTTCGTCGTTTTTCTCCTCGGTTTCTCTTTTGTTCGGCGGCAGACGGCCGCCCACCATGAGCCTGCTTCTGTCAGAGTTTACAGATCTGATCATAGCATGTTCGGCACCCTGAGGAGACAAATGTTCATAATTTTCGCAGCATATATATAAAAATTGATTTCTGCACAAACGTTATTTTAGCTCCAGCCATAAATTTTCTGTGGAAAAACTTGTTCTTTCTGATTCTAGACAAATGATAAAATCTGTTGGAGGAAAAAATTGCTTGGCCAGGATTCTTCCTTCAGAACTGAAATGAGTTTGTCATGAAAATAAAGACAGAATAGTGGCTAAATAAAGGATAAATTGTGTTATTTGTTTAAGTCTTGCTTGTTTTAAAACATGTCTACATGATCAGCTTCAGCGATTAAAAAAGGCAAACCTGCTTACGTTGTTTGTCATACTCCTCTTTTTTCTCCTTTTAAAAATAACACACAGTTTGAAATGTGAGATCATTACGTTGTAATAAACCAGCAGATGATTTCCTCAGAAGCTTTAAAACCTCCCTGAAGCTCAGATTATGTGTGTATATTCATCAAAGTCCATCCCGGCAGAACGCCGCTGATCTGAGACCTGTAATTAGCTCCTCATGCTCCCCAACTCATAATGACCCTCATTCATCAGGAGATGCTCTTCTCTGGACTGATGCACAGACGGAGGGGAAGTTTCAGGTGAATCAGGGAGAAAACGGCGACTCCCGGAGGAAACATCAACCCTGATTCAGGAAAAAAAAACACAGCAACTTTTCAGTGAAAATGTTTTATCACAACCAGAAAAAAGTGAAAATCTCCTCCTCTGTTTTCCCTCAAGTGGAGCATGATGCTCTGATTGTGGGTGATTGTGTGTGGGGGGAAAGAATACATAAGTATATTAATTATCTGATTAAAGAGACACATTCGTCTAAAGGAAAATTTTATGTGCTTAAAAAATGTAATTTCTTGGAAGTTAGCTAAAAATAATAAAATAATGATATAAGTTAAATTATACAGCATGAGGTAAAGTTCTCTTATTTTAAAAAATGTCATTTTATGTAGAAGTGGCGTATGGATCTTGACATGTCTGGTTGATGCTAGAAGATGAAAATTTGTTGTTTTGCATCTTCTGATGTGGCAAGATTTAGTATGCTAACAAAGTGAGGATTTATTATTCGCATTAGTGTTTTATTTATGCGAAGAATAAGTAAAACACCTTAAACCTTCTTTCAGTAACTACAGAATAAGCTGAGGTTATTTATGTTTTAAAAGAAAAGGAAAAAAATATCCTGTCAGTTTTGCTGCACTAAAATGAGAAAATCCTGGAAGTATGTTGACTGAATCTTGACTCTAAACATCATGATTCAGCACCGCGATCAATCACCATGACAGTGATTAGGATGTGTGTAAACTGTTTCTCTCTGATGTGAAGCAGAGAGGAAGCCATGATGGTTGTCTCAGAGAGAGGAGTGGCATCCTGACTGGAAGGTTGTCGGTTTAATTCCAGCTTCTCCGTGTCAAAGTGTTGGTGGGAAAGACACTGAACCCCATGTTGTTCACAATCTACATATCAGGCAGGCTTATTCAGTAAATGAGCTTTGATTGGTTAGGAAGATTTTTTTAATTATATCTTTATTTAACCAGACAAAAAAACAAGCCAAGAACAAATGTCTTATTACAACTATAGCCTGGAAAAAGCCAAAATGACACAATTTGGACAATGTAAACATGAAAATAATAAAAGAATTGCAGCATTTAGAAGAAAGAAATACACAGAAAAAATATGAAGATGTCCAATTTGTGGATTTCTCTGTAGATTCATTCCAGTAAAGTGAAAGGACAACCACCTGGATGCAGAAGAAGTTTTAGAAAATGTTAATAGAATCAAGTTTGCAGTTTGACCGTTAAAAATAGAGGTAAGATAAAAACCAAAAGAGTTTTTAGTATTAATGATATACTAAATAATATGCAGTTTATGGAGCAAATCTTTGGATGCTGATCTGTAAATGACATCATCATAATAATCCAACATGGGAAGAGCGGGCAGTGGCACCAAAGTTTTCATTGCAGATGAAATGAAAGAGGAGCGCTGCCTTTGATTTGATCTCAGTCTTCAAATTATCAAAAAAAAAAAAAAAATCTGAAAGGAAAACATTTTGTCTACCTGACATTAAAGATGCAGATTCATGGCGATACATGCAGAATTTGATGGTGCATCTCCTTTTTTTACCAAAGCAAATGACTTTGTTCTTAGAAATGCTTTCTTAGCAAGCAGACTTGAAATGGCCGGATGGATTCTCATAAAACTAATCAGATGTTGAAGTGAATCTATAACAGAACAGTGGAGTTTAGGACTGTGTCATCAGCATAAAGGTGAATATACAAATCTACAACACAATTTGCTATGTCATAAGTGGAGAAAAGAGTGGGACCAAGTATTGACCCCTGTGGGACTAAAACCTATAAATATTCTAAATAAAAACGTCTTTCATTTTCATCTGGCTTGCTTACAATCAAAGATCATTCGAATGATGTTAATTATTGATCTAAAAGAGAAACTTCTTCAGATTTGTTAAGTTTAAAAGTGAAAGCTATGAAACATTGTATGTACAGATCTGAAACCTCAGCTCCTAGATCTAAATGTTATCGCTGGTCGCAGACTTTCCAGTCAGTCCTTCCAGTCCAGATGTGAATAGATGGAGATGAACAAACTGGATGTCATTTCTAGGTCCACTTCCTTCCGGTTGGATCCCCAGCTGGAAGAAGCTCTGCACCGTCCGGCTTGCTGAGGGCAGTGAAGCACAGAGCGGTAAGTCACCAAAGGTTTTTACTGCCTGTTCTGCCCAGAGTTTATGAGATCTTATCAATTAGCATGCTCACTGCTGTAAACAGGCCGGCCGGTCAGCTTCATGCATCACTGCCTTGTTAAAATCAGACGAATGCACTTTAAAGAGCCAGATGATAAGAAAAGGAAGCAGCAGAGTTACTGTCTGGTCTGGCACCAGTTCAGTTTGGTCCCTGGATGTGAAAAGACATTTAATTGGCCAAAGCAGCTACACATTTGTGCATCTGCAACTTGAGAACACTTCTTCAGATTTCATCTGCATGCAGCTACTTTGAAGCTGCACAACCTTTTAAAGCATTGCTATAAAAACTGGCCCTTTAAAATCTTCTTCAGTCATAAAAATTAGACAGAATAACTCACTGAGACATGTACAATTATGTTTATTCATCAAAGAAATATCTCATTCAGTTTTGGCTGTAAGGTTGGAATCAATGCATAATGAACTCTCAAAATAAATTAATCTTGAGCTAAACGTCCCTGCAAAAGGTTTCATTAAATTTATAATTTTCTCAGTCACAAACTTTATAGAGCAAACCTAAAGTAGCACATCATCAAGAGGAAACAAAACGTTGTGTTTTCAATATTTTTTTTTGTAGATATATTTCTCAGCGAGTCCAACTTAGATGAAGAATATATTTATTAAACATAAATTTTGAGGTCTGGACTTTGACTAGGCCATTCTATGTCACAAATTTTATCTACACCATTATATTGTAACTGTTGCTTGTTTGAGGTAAAACTCCAGCATTTCCTTCCAGTTTCCTGTCACCTCAGACCAGCTGGACAAAATCATCCCTCAGCATGATGCTGCCACCACCATGTGTTTCAGAGGGACGGAGTTTTACAGCCCATGTTCTTTCCCACCACATCCTTTTATATTAAACGAACAAGTTCAGTTATGGACTCATCTGAATAAAACGCCTTTAACAGCAAATTGAACTGAGCTGCAGGGAAAAGACGGTATTTGGTGAGACTGTAGGGTTTGCAA
The DNA here is from genome assembly GCF_003331165.1 of Xiphophorus hellerii. Classification (NCBI taxonomy): domain Eukaryota; kingdom Metazoa; phylum Chordata; class Actinopteri; order Cyprinodontiformes; family Poeciliidae; genus Xiphophorus; species Xiphophorus hellerii. The sequence goes on along the minus strand of NC_045672.1, from coordinate 30,309,543 downwards.
ACAGAATGGTTGCCATGGGAGATATTATGTGTTTTCCAGCCACATAAAATCATCTTATAGCACAATCAAGCAACTGTTGCCTTCAGTAGTTACAGAAAGGCTTTGTATATCAAACATGACTTAAAAGAAGTCTGATGTCTCTTTAAAAAAGTACTGCTCTTTCAGGAAGTCATCCCAACCCTTTAACAACTTTTTCACTAGCGTTGCAGAAGATAATGATGTGCAGTTCCACCAAGTGTTTGCTAATTGCTGCTAGCTAGTCTGAAGGAGCTGAATTTGGGGAAGGGCTGCTCTGTGAGGCAGATGTTTGGAGACTGCAGCTCTGAGGAGGAGCTTTGGGGAAAAGGCGGTGCTCAGCGAGACAGAATGGTAGCCATGGAGATTAAAAGATGCATGAAAGAATCAAAATAACACACATAGCATGTTTTTGATGAGGAAATTACACTATAGCATAATGTAAGGCTTAAAAAACTTGATTTTACATAATACTTCCACTTTAAAGTGCCTTCCTCTTAAACAGATATTCCGTTTTCTATCTTTGCGAGTGAAACCATAAAGAACAGTTTGTTATGTGAGAGGAACACAAGGCTGTGCTCTCTGAGGCTGCTTGTGTTTGTGCATACAGGGAGAGAAGGAGCCTGACAGACAGAACAAACAGTGTTAGCCTTTAACCTCCCAGCAGACAGCGGGTTCACCGGTGAGCTCATGTGATTTCTTACCTCTGTCTGCCTGGGAAGCAGAACACCGCATGCGGTCTCTGCCTCTGGATGGAAAACCCAACAACTTCTCAGTGTCTCTGTCTTCCCCTGACAGGAGGCGGGTCACGCCTTGTCGGAATGACAGGAGCTGGGTGTAATATGTAGAAGTTTAACAGCGGTGTCGTCATGTGCGCTGCAGCAGCACGCTGCAGAGAGAGCAGCCAAAACCTGGCAAACATTACCTGATGGATGAACTAAAACCTTGGTTCTGTCTGCGCGCTGGATGTCCTGAAAACATCTCGCTGGTGACACGGTGTTAACAGCGCTCTTAGTTATGGTGCCTCACAATTAATAGGCTGATGATGAGGCTAGTTATGATGTAATCTTTCTCACTCCCTCTTCCTTGCACACAGCTACAGCCCCCTCCCTTTCTTTCCTGTTTCCCCACCTCTTTCCCTGTCTTTCTCTCCTATCCTAACCAACATGGCCGCTAAGTCGGATGGAGCAGCGGTGTCTGTGGAAGATGACAACACGCCCAGGAGCCTGTCGGAGCCGGGGAACCCCGTGGCCCGGTCCCGCTGCACCGCCGCCGGTGGGAAGCCCTACACCCTGCTGGACTGCTGCTGGGTGCTCTGCGCCCTGCTCGTCTTTTTCTCCGACGGAGCGACCGACCTGTGGCTGGCCGCAGACTACTACCTGAGAGGCGACTACTGGTGGTTCGGCTTGACTCTGGTCTTTGTCGTGGTGCCCTCCGCTGTCGTGCAGGTGCTGAGTTTCAGGTGGTTCGTGTATGACTACTCGGATCTTAGCGGCGGGGAAGGTTCGGGCAGCGGCGGGAGCTGTTCGGCGGCGGCGGCAGGCGCGGCAGGCGCCGATGCCACAGCGGGCGACGGCACGTTAAGTACCAAGGACAGCGACCAGCACGGTGGGAACGCGCCAGCGGTGAACGCCGCGAATGTTACCCCGGTGTATGCGTCCTCTGGCCCGCCTGCTGCGGCGGTGAGAGTCGGCTCTCCCCGGAGATGCTGCACCATCTGCATGTGGGTCTTTCAAACCGTGCTTCACGTGCTGCAGCTGGGGCAAGTCTGGAGGTAAGACGGCTCCGGACCGGAGGTGTGCGGAACAAGAGGGGTGTGCTCGCATCTGTGTCCACGCGTACTCTACGCGTGCGCGTGTGTGCATGCGTGTGGCTTTGTGCTGGATAAACGTGCGGGACGCAGACACAAGCATCGCATCCCGCACGGCTTTCTGCTCATTAAGCAGCCTAGAAATGCGTGCGTGTGCGGGTTGTCCATGTTGGTCTACCAGCGCATGCTTCTCGGTCCGTTCATCAGCGTGTGCGCGCCCGCGCCCCGGCATATTACCGAGCAGATCTGGGGACAGAAATGTGCAGAACCGGACCAGACCGTAGAGAGATTAGATACTTCCCCCTCTGAGCCCATTTGTCTCCCGGACCGAACCTTCAGGTCCGGCCGCCATTCCTGCTGTGGCTGAGCCTGAATAGACGGAGGCATACAGCTGCTGGAGCTCCACTGGGAGCTCCACTGGGAGCTCCTCTCTCCCCACTGCTCCCATATGTCATGATACAGATATGTTGACAGGAGCTCTGTGGTTTAACCTCCTCCTCCTCCTCTCTGCTCCTTTTCAGTGGAATTATTTCTGTTGATGCTGAATGTTGCTTATTTCCCCCGAGAAAGCGGCGTTTTGGGTGGGAACTGGATCCGAACTGAAAATGAAATGAGAATATGGATGAACCCAGAGCTCCGGGCATTTTTAAAATTCCACCACTAAATTGTTGCTATTTTTAAACCGTGATGAAGCATCAGAAAATGCTTCAGGTTCAAACTAAATGAAACCTTCATGTCTAAAGTGCTGCCTTTAAATCTCTTCATCCTCTTCAGTTGTGCAGGTATTTACTCTTAAGAGTTTTACCTAGTCATGTTTTGCTTTCATTTTTGCAGAGTTGCTCAGTTTTCTGGTTTCCTGTTTGTGCTCCACTCACCTCTCCGGGTTTTACCTGCCGTTCGGGTTTCATTGCCATCCTTCAGATCTCCTTGTTGTTCATGTTGATCCTCCCCTCTGCTCCTTTTGTTCTGACTCAGACGAATAAATAGTCAAGTTTTGCTCCTGGACTCACTGGCCAGATTTCCAGTCCATTTTACTCTAAATTTATAAGTTTTTTTTTGGTTTGAAATCCAAGGATTCCAACCTTGCATGATTTTTTGATCAGTTTGAGAGATTCAGTTTTAAGATATTATTTTTTCCCAGGTTACAAAATTGAACTTTCTTCACAGGGGTGGAAGGGCTGTAACCTTGGAAAAGGGCGATTTTATTGTCAATGTCAAGCTTAAATCTGATATAAATTTTCATGTGTTATGGAAAACGGTCCATCCAGCCAAACCTTATCTTGGTTTGGGGTTTTTAACCAATTTCCTTACAGAAAGCTAGAAACATTACATCCACCTGCAGAAAAAAAACAAAAACACTGGATAAAAATGGCTTAAATTTACAAGCTAAGGGTTTTTCTATTTCTCTCAACAGCTTGAGATCTTTCTGACTCTACCTGAAGTTCAGTACAGCAGTCTCAGACTGGCATCCTGCAACTTTTAGATGTGTATCTACATCAGTGCACCTGAATATATTAATAGGATAATTACCAGAGCTTAATGCATGCTGAGGAGGTAATTTAGCCATTTGATTCAGGTCCGCTGGACCGGAGATGCATCCAAACGTTGCAGGACTCTGGATAACCCCAGCCATGTTAATGTCTTAATAATAATCTGCATGTCATGCTGACCTCCTTCCTCTGGAGCTCATCAAGCTGCCTGCATCTTTTCATCAGGCTTGGAGTACATTTCTTTATACTCCAATATTACCTTTAACAGATTTAGGTTACACTTATTTAAATAAGAAACAGCTCGCTTATCAAATATGCAGACCAGTGAGATGTACAGTGATCAAATTTACTACCCAACTCTCATCAGGAAGGGCAATGAATCCATCATAATCTAAGTGAAGAAGTCAAAAAATCCAATGTTTAATTTTATTTTCAGTGGAAAATGTCAGAAGGAGAACAGATTCTGTTCTGCAGTCAGATCAAGATGCCAGCTGCTTGTTTGGGAGGCTTAACATGAAAAAGCCACTCCTGTCCTACTATCAGCTGGAGCCGTGTGCTTTGCTCCAATGAGACTGAGATGAAGCTTTTCAGAGACAAACATGGTAGGTGGATTTGGCGTGAAACAAAGGATGAATATGTAGAAAATCACTTTTTATGCTCCAGCCTGGGAGAAGAATAGGAGCAAAACGGGTTGTGGAAAGTATTAATAAGCAGAGGGAGAATGACATTCTCTGGTGGTAAAACTGTAAAATTGTTAATGTTGGAGGGTTTTCTTTTCCTCAGTACTTAAACTCCTTCATAGGATTGTTCTAAATATTTTAAAATGAGATCACATTTCTTCAATGAAATTTTAATTTTAAGACTTTTTACCCAATAATTGTGATAATCCTGCTTTTGGTTAGGCAAGGTTGATGTTTTTCAGATTCAAAACCTACCAAAACCATTTGTTTCCTTCAAATGAACGAGTTTTGAATCACAATTAGGAACAAAGCAGCTTTAGAAAAAGTTCAGCTAGCAAGTTTTCAAAATCACAATGAAGCCATTTGGCCACTTTGTCACTTTCCTCGGTGATTTTGGCATCGTCTGCGGCTTCAGAGCGAAGAATCAGTCACAGACACTGGAGGCCAAAGTAACCAATCACATCATCCCTCCGCCTGCTCCAACATAACACCAACCATGTTGAAACTTTTAAACCTTATTTTAGACTCAACATTATCAGGATGTTATCAGTAAAGGTTGTTTTAAGTTCTTATTTTAATTTAAAACACACAGACAAGATCACATTTGTACTGGTAGAAATTTCTCCACTAGGGTTTACTCTAAAATAAAATAATTAGCATTTCAAATTTCAATTTCTTTAAGTGGATTTCAGTGGAAGTATGAATAGAAACACATTTTGATGATTATAAACCATATATGCATCATATTTATACAAATATAATATTATTTATCGCACCTCATTTGCTCCTCTTCTTCCACTGCTGTTCATATGGATTTGTTTATCCAACCAGTTTATGGTTTTGCTTTCGTTATGAAGAAAAAAAACAAACTCTGGAGCCCAAATCTGCAAGTCTTTGACAAAAGGTGGAGGATTGAGACGCACAAATAGGTGGCTCTGTAAGAAAGGAAATATATCTACTGGGGAATTAATCTGAGAAACTGCAAATAACCTCACATTAACATTCAGTATGAAGAAATGAATCAGTTTATAGTAGAAGTTTTCCAGGAGCAAGCAGGTGCAGCTTCAGCTCAAAAGACTCCTCAGCTCAGGTTCAGTTTTAAAAAATAAACAGGATGTGTTTTTGACTTATTGATAAATGGAGAAATTACATCTGGAATACGTATGACCAAAAAAATGTGCTACAGCTGAATCTGTAAAGATGGAGGAAGCCAAAAACAGGATGCCATTAAATGAAGATTTGCATTACATCAGCATATTCAAAAATAGAAGATGAGGGAGTCCAATAATCACATGCAGAGTCGGTAATGAACAGCTTTAATGAGACACAATAAGGAGCCGGAGGAGTCGGGTTAAATGTGGAAGAGTGAGATTGGGCTCAGAGTTACTCTGGTTTGCAGCAAAGACCCAAAAAATCGGCACATGTGGGGAAAGAATCCTCTGTGGTTGTTCCCCTTCAGCGCTTCTCAGATATTACTTCCTCGCTCATATCTGGGTAAATTTCCAGGTTTTTATGTATTTGTTTGCAGAGAACGAGATAAAGTCATTATATTTAACAGGCAAATTCAGTTTGTTCGACATCATGAAACATTTTTTCAACAGTTTCAAAGGATTTTGAGAGTCTTGCAGAAGTATTCACACCCTTTGAACTGTTTTGTTTCCTTTTTGTAACTGAATGTTGCAGATGTTTGATTCTGAGTTTACACATAAGGCTGTGAGTTCACTGCAAAAACACCAAATCTTACCAGTGATTGTTGGTCTAGTTTCTAGAGCAAATATCTTAGCACACTTGAAATAAGACAAAATTAACTTACAAGTAACTTTTCATCAGTAACTTGTTTCAAGTAAATATTTCCCTAATATTGATTTAGAAGGGTACTAACTCTACTGACAGATTATTTCACTTCTAACAAGAAATTTCAGTGGATCTAGTACTTTTCACCAATATTAATGAATTATTGACTTAAAACAAGCTCCTATATTTTGTTTAATCTAGTTTTGTCTCATTTTAAGTGTACTAACATATTTGCAGTAGAAACTAAACCAAACATACACTTGAAATAAGACAAAACTAACTTACAAGTAACATTTTAGCAAGATGTAGGAACTTGTTTTGGGTCAACAACCCCTTGATGTTGATGGAAAAAGAACTGTTATGAGATTTTTGTTGTGTGTTTCCAGGAATGCATTTTCCAAACACACACACAGAAACACACCTTGCTGTACCAGCTGCGCTTTACCTTTTCAGACTTCTGGTGGTCGGTTAAGCTAAGCTCACTCATGCATGCTTCAGGCTCCGGTGGGGTTCGGTGTGCAGAATTATGTCCTCATCAGACACCGTCCAGTTGTCTCCACATCCTTTTTTTGTGATTCTGCAAATTTGTTTGTGAATGTGTTTGCAGCAGTAAGATCATTTTGCCTTTCTGTGTGGAGTTTATGCTCTTACTGTGCATGCATGAGTTCTCTGAGGTTCTAAATTGTTCTTAGTGGTGTGTTTATGATCGTTTTTATGGTTTGCTGGTCTTTTTGATGAACTGTGATCCTGTCCACTATGAAAAAAACAGATCATCTCACCAGGTATGTTGGTCTAGTTTCTAGTGCAAATATCTTAATACACTTGGGGAAAAAACACAACTAACTTACAAATAACTTTTCAGCAAGAAATAGAAGCTAGTTTAAGGTTAATAATTCCTAAATATTGATTTTTAAAAAGTATGAGTTTCATGGGCAATTTTTTTCACTCAGATATTTTCCCATGTTACAAATGAAATAATCTGCCAGTGGAACTACTTCTCAATATTTAGAAATATTGACGTAAAACAAGCTTCTTACCTCGCTGAAAAGTTAATTTTGTCTTATTTGAAGAGTACTAAGATATTTTCACTAGAAGCTAAACAAAAACCAAACCTTTGGTAAGACTTTGGGTATTTGCAGTGCAGGGTGACCAGAGACTCTCTCATCAGCCATCTTCATATTTTGTCTGATTGGTGTGTCGGTGCTCGTTTCTCTCTGCTCAGATTTCCAGCCGTCAGTATTTTTGTTGCTGCTGTTTAAGAAAAGTTTTGGGTCAAGCTGTCATTTCCCTCACGCTGTTCAGCAGTCACGCTGCAGAAAGTCCGTCTTAAGAGATGCAGGCTGGTATTTTGCAGCTGCAGGAGTGAAGCAGATCCTCCAGTGCATGGAGGTGGAGCTTTAGAATCAAGGTCAACTCACGTTTCCTCGTTTCCAGGAGAGGCTCCGCTCTGCTGTTTATCGCCTTTTCCCATCTACATTTAAAACTCTGCTGCTGAAAGGCATCAGGGTCACATTTCTTTATCTGTGAGTGCCTTAACAGGCATCATGGGAGTTGTAGTAATTCCTTAGCTGAGGTGGGACTTGAAGAGTCACAAGAATTGATGGAAGTGTTTAACTTTATCCTGCGTTTACATGCCTCAGTGCATTAAAACCTCAGCCTGCAAGGACAGAATCTCAGGAACATAATGACCAAACGGGCTGCTTTATACTGCAGTTGTAACTCATGAACACTGAATGTTTCCTCTGGATCCACTTCTGTCTGTTTTCATCACATTTTCAATAACTGCATTAATATCTTATACTTGTGTTTTTGTTTTATAAATGGTTATTTTTTTAATACTGGCTTCTGTTCATAAATTTAAAGATGATTTCTATCCTCACCACCGATCTTAAGCTGCACTGGAGTTGCAGTATTAGCTCACTATTAACGGCATAAGTAAAATACTAAGCTTCTGACTTTTTAAACATACAGTACAGACCAAAAGTTTGGACACACCTTCTCATTGAATTCAATGAGAAGGTGTACATTCAGAAGAATATTGCACTCTGTACATTCAGAGAATATTGCAAGATGTTAAGTGGCTACAATTTATATTTGCCTAAAAAGTCGGTCACTAAAACCAGAAAGCTGGAGCACATCAGCCATTCCTAAGCTCCCTGGAGCTCAGAGAATAGATTTTAAAATGTTTTTGTTAGTTTATAAATCACTGAATGGTTTAGGACCAAAATGAAAGACCTGTTATGGTCCAGGCCTCTCAGGTCTAACAAAGAATTTTTGATCTAGTTTTCAGAAATGTTTTAGTACACTTGAATATAAGAGAAAATTAACTCACAAGTAACATTTCAGCAAGAAATAGGAGCTTGTTTTAAGTCAGTAATTCTTGAATATTGATAAAAAAGTGTGATGTTTTCCACTCATAACAAAATATTTTTCCATGTTATAAGTAAAATAATCTGCGTGTGTTTTTCCATATCAGACTTATTGTGTAGAGAAATGAGCTAACAAATAAAACCAACAAGGACACAAAAGAAGCTATGAGAAACTTATATAAAGTGAATGCTACAAAGCATTCACCAATAAACTATTTCTTCGATCAAATATCTTGAAACACAGAGATTTGGTTAATTTAGAAATGGTGTTAGTTATGATTAAAGCTAGAGAGTGATTATTGCAGATCAATTTACAAAAGTTCTTTGTCTTAAGATCAAGTGACAGAAATAACAGAAGAAAGAGTAAAAACTGTTTATGACTTTAAAACAATTACAGAACAGTTTGAAAAAAATGCTAAACTATAAATCAATTCAAAACACTTTATAAGAAAAAAATGAAGTCTTAAACACTTCTGAGTTAATGATGAGAACAATATATTGTTTGCAACTTATTTTGTTAATTTAATAAAAATATATATATTTGTCATTATTGAGACAGAGGCGGGTTTATTATAAGATTTCCTTCTGCTTCCTTTTCACTTGTGCTGTGTGAGAATAATTGTGAATTAATGGTGAAATTTGTTAAATTGAGTTAATAAGCTGAATGATTGATTGATTGAGGTGTGAAAATCCCACTTCGCTCCCATTTCCACAAGCATAAAAACAATGCAATGCTTCACTGAGTAACCACAGTTTGCACGATTATTTTTAAAGCTACTTTGTTAAAGAACAAGCAGCTGAAACAGTCACACAGATGAAGATTTTACCAGACAGCGAAATGTACTGCACAGGTTTTATCGCTTATTTTTATGTTAGTTCCTGTCTGCGCCCGATCAGATCAATCTGATGTGCAGAAAAGTGATTGAACAAGTTCCAACCAGACTCTCAGCTCAGGCGGTCCGACTATCGGTCCGGTCGGTCCAGCTTCGGCTAATAATCAGGCAGAGTGGCTACATGGCAGCCTCCCTGCAGCTCACTGTGCTGAACCACTCAAATCTGTCTGAATGCATGTGTGGGGGGGGGGTGTTCATTCACAAATACAGTGACTCAGTAATTATTGCTCCTCCTGTTGGTCTAAATTTCAGGGTCTGTCACTCAGCGATAACATGCTGGTATCTGGAGGTTTTGGATGATCTGAGGGTCAATGAAATGAATAATGTTTGAAGATCTTTTCTCTCCTCATTTAAGCTGTTTGCATTTAAGAACTTCACTTAAATGCAAAGTGAAGTTTGCATTTAAGAGTTCAAAAGAAAAACTCCAATCACCAACTGTACTGTCAGGGCCTAATGACGCTCATTCAGCCCATGTATATAGTATAATAAAGAGGGGAAAGAATTTTGCAATATTTGTAAAATGTTCTGAATACTTTCTGCGGCCATCGTTCTGATCCTGCACATTAATGTCGTAAATTATTGGTAAACACTTCCACAATGCTCCAAGTTGTTCTCTAGATGATTTTTTGTTTCAACACAGAGATTTTTCACGTTTCTTCATGAAACGTGTCAGAATAAAATGCTGTATTCCTTTTTTCACCAAATAGTTTTCTGCTCTTAACTAAGGTTGGTGCTAGATTCGTTTCTTTACTGGATCTGTGAAAGAGCCGGCAGAGCGCCAATTATGAGTGTTTCATTCATTTATTGACTGATTTACTCAAAATCTTTATTTAGTTTGGTTGGACATCAAATGGATGATCGAGAGATTCTTTAAAACACAATTTTAGATTTGCTGCACAAATATTAGCTGTGTTTGTGGAAACCCTTTTAAAGCTGAAACAGATTGTCTGATGCACCACAGAACGGATGATGATGACTTGACAAATTTAACTCTCTCAGCAATTTCAGATCATTTTTTAATGTGTTCCAATGAAATCTATAGATTTTTCTTAGGAATGTATTGATCTACTGTTTTTACTTTCGATACCGATTCTGATTTCGGTGGTTTATTCTCGGGTGATACCGATACAATACAGAATTGATTTAAAATGTTTCTTATTTTAAACACAGACATAAATGTCACAAATTACTAATTTATTGGATAACTCTGTACCAGTACAGCTCACTAAACTAAATAGTACAAGCTATGGGTGTATTTTTTTTAGTCAAACATGCAAAAACAACTTTAATTTGTTTAATTAGGAGTAGAACAGCCAATGTAAAAAAATATTAAAGAAATTGGTTAAAACAATAGGTTGACTCCTTTGGTCAAACAAAAATAAACTGCATCAAATCTTATTTTGAGTGGTTTAGAAAGTGAAATTAGGAATTCTAAATATATAGTAAAATAATCGCGATCTAGAATCTTTTTTAAATATTGTGACCAATAAAGATATTAATATTAAATCCTTCCATTTCTAATTTTGCTGTATTTTTTACAGTACATTGCAGTTATGTTACTGTCTGTATCTACTCTTATATTAAACTGCAAAAACACAAAATTTTACCAAGTTTTTTTTTTTATCTAGTTTCTGCAAATATTTTTGTACATTTGAAATAAGATGAAACTTACTGACAAGTAGCTTTTCTATAGTAAGTCCATAATTCCTTGATATTCTTCAAAAATTACTAGTTCTGTTGGCAGATAATTTCACTTAAGACAAGACATTTTTTAATTTTAAAGGTGAAATAATGGATCAAGTATTTTCTCATCAATATTAAGGAATTATTGACGTAAGACAAGCTCCTTTTTCGTGCTTAAAAGTTGCTTACAAGTCAGTTTTGTCTTCAAGACAAAACTAACTTCTAGTGCAAATTTCTATTTGCACTAGAAGTTAGACCAAATATACTTGGTAAGATTTTATGTTTTTGCTTTTGTTTTCATCCTTTTATGGATGCAAACTTGACTAAAAACCCACCTGTTTAGGATTGTATTTGAAACGTAATCAATTACAAATTTATTGATGGAACCTGAGTTAATGTCGTGTTTTGATTGTTGATTCTATGTTGCTTTGTGTTTCTGTGTTTGTAATGATGTAAAGCACTTTGAAATGCCTTGCTGCTGAAATGTGCTATACAAATAAAATTTAATTGATTGATTGATTGATGTACAGACTGTAAAAAAACAGCATAACTGCAGTCTGGATGTGCAGCTGAAGGTTTGTGGGAGTGACTCTAATAAGCTCTGCTAACTGGCTAGTTGTTGCTGCTAACTGTGGTTTGGTAACCTGCAGTGTGTGTGGGTGTGGGGGGGTGTGTGTGTGGGTGTGTGTGTGTGTGTGTGGTGCTGGCCTGCAGCAGCTGAAGGAATGCACAGAATTTCATAACATTTTTCTTACAGAATTCAAAGTCCCTGCAGCGTGTGCGCACGCTGGTTTATGTAAAATTTAGTGAAGTTATTGATTATGAATAAAACCGTGCCTGGCAGGGGAGGGGGATGATGATGATGATGCACAGCTGTCTGTCTGCCTGTGTGTGCCTGTCTCCCCTTCATTCAGGCTCTGTATGCTCTCCTGTCTGTCGGTCTGTCACGCTGCGCTGAATAATTCACTCCGGTTCTTCAGGGAGCTGTCAATCATATCTTTCAGAGTTTGTGTTTGTGAAGAGATCTAGCATTTCCTACAAGTTTGCTCCTGTTATTTGCTCTCTTTTACTTTCACCCTGTAATCAATGAAGAAGGAGACAGGGGTGGATTTTGGCGATGAGGCTTGATGGATGGAGCGGTTCTGAGTGTGAAAAGCGTGAAACACACCTGTCATCCCCCCCCACATCCTCACATGCTCAGAACACGTGTTTGTAATTGTTTATGTGCTGCATGCTAGCTCAGTTGGGGTTTATCCTGCGATGCATGTCATTAGCCTGTGCCTTGCAGCTATATGTGTGTGCACGCTTATTGAAGAGTGACTGTGTAGAAAAACAACTCGGGCGCAAATTGTGAGAACACACTGTTTACCAACGCTCCTATATTACCTCTGCCTCTGCAACAGCAAACATGTCATCGCTTCAAAAACGGGACCTGCTCCCATTAAACTGGCAAACTCTGGCATTTAAGGAGGAGAGCTAAATCAAATTTAGGCTGAATGCCAAGCAGCAGTGAGCAGTGAGCACGACTGCATTAATAGCAGCCTCTCTAATCAAAAAGGGAAGTGTAACGAGGAGCTGCACTTATTAAGACTATAAAACGCATGTAGATACCTGTAGACGGATTTCATCATGTCAAGCATGAAGACCTGGCTGCTGTCGTCTTCTGCTGAATTTATCACAGCATCAAAGACTTCCACTTACCCTGAGCTGCACATTAACACATTATTTGGTGGATTGATTGAATCAAATCAAACTCTGCTGCCTGCTTCTCTGGATCCTCTCCTCTCGTTTGCTTTGAAAAATACAGAAGAGTATTAGGGCCAGTGAAAGAAAAAAGAGAATTTTGATGTTTTTACTCAGAATTCTAACTTCTCACTCAGGATTGTAACATTTTTTTTAGAATTCTAATTTTTTTACACAGATTTCTAACATTTTCTCAGAAATATAACTTTTTTTTAGAATTCTGAGTAAAAATTCAGAATTCTAACTTTTTTCTAAGTTTTTACTCAGAATTATAACTTTAATCTTCTGATGCCAAAAGTCAAAATTATGAGAAAAAAATAGAATTTTGAAATTATAGTCAGATTTTATTTTTTTCTGTGACTCTAATCCGCTTGTGTCGTAAAGGCAGTGTCATTAAAAAACACTTTAATTGATTTTTAATGTGGATTTTGAAGTGTTATATTAGAACAGGTGGATGGAAACTGAAATTTAAAGTAGCTTCCTCAATTTTGCAAAAAAAAGCTTCCATGTACACTTCAGGTGGTTTACGGCTTTTCTGAAAAAGAGTTAATGTGCTAATGTCGAGAACATATTTGCTGACTAAGTTCAAATGCAGCAAACTTTCTCACTGACTAGTGGCTCTGTACCTTACCAGAGGCACAAAGCTAAAAAATATTAAATAGTAATAGTTTTTTTGGTGTCTGGAAAATGAGCTGTTTTAAAAACCTTCCCAATGTAATGTCACAAATCAGCAGGCACTGCCCTTCACCCTGCAACCCCAGCGAAACTGTTTTTTGCAGCTACATGCGATGTACAATGGCTGCTGGAAAAGACAAGTGTTTTATTGTTGACTTATTATCCAAAAACCACTTGCTGCATTCTTATTGGTTGTTCAGGAGGTTCCACTTCTTTTTTTTTTTTTACAATGTACAGTTGTATAATTGTGCATCTGTTTGCAGCCATTTTCAATGTGTGAGTGTAAACGCTGAGTTGTGGGGCGTGGCCAGCTGCAGCTTATTTGGATTTAAAGTGACAAGATGCCCTAAAACAACTCAAAACAGGCTAAAATCTCATTATCTAAGAATGACTTTATGCAAAACAGGTAATAAACATGTTTTGTAAAGCCCATAGATCTATCCTAACCTGATCCAGGAAGCATAATTAATAGATGTTCACTGATGACCTTCATCTTCACTGCAGTGCAAAGCCTGGTCTCCTCAACCCCAATAGAACTTATTTACTATGCATATGACCAGTGCTTTGAGTCATACGTTGCAGGGTCCGGTACCCAGTTTGCTTTGAGAGATCCTGCAGGGGGCAAACTGCCCCCAACAGCGTAGCTTCCAGGATCCCCTCATTACTCGTAATGCTCTATTGTAATGAAGTGGCATTTAACGGAGGACTGAACTGAGCTGAGTGGGACTTTTCAACACTAACAGGGTTTTCTCCGCTTTCGGGGTGCGCTGCAAGCAATTACTTTAGAAGATTTTTGGCACTTGCCTTTTGTAACCTCTCAGTTTGTGCTGAACATCAAGCTTATTGCCAGAAATTATCGCCTGAGAATTTGAAACAGTGTAAGTGTCTGTACTTCATGAAATAAAATGGGAAAAAAAAAGAAAAACGTCCATAATTCTTTAAAAACATTCATACTAAACTCTTGCAAGAGTTTTAAACCTTACAACAAAAGTCTTCATGCTGTTTGAATCTTTTAGCTTTATTACAACCAAAGCTTGCGTTAACTAAATATTTGACGTAGTTGGCGTTTTATTTTTTTCACATGAAGGAAAAATCTGAAACTTGTCATTTGTATGAATTTCACATCTGTGATATCACAAAGATTATAGAGCATTAATGATGAAATTAAATATACATACATGTAAATCTCCAATTAATGAATTAAATGCATCATAAAATTATAAAAACATCATAAAATAATTACATATCATTAAGTTATTAAATGCATCAATAAATGAACATATCATAAAATTGTGAAATATGCAATTAAATAATTAAATGTCTCATGAAATAATTAAATCTTAAATGATAAACAAACGTAAAGGATGCTTAATTTCTGATTCAAAAATTTATCTGATTGGCTGCTGGAAAAGACGATTGTTGTCCTAAAAGGAGTTAGCATATCAGCAAAGCTACTTAAGGGTAAAATAGCATCTCAGTGCTAATATGTAGCAGCAGCACAGACGCTAACGCTAATGTTAGCATCCACATTTCTAAAGAAGTTCCATGAATAATCAGGGGATCCTGGAAAGATGAAAGAGTTTCATGCATAAATAAACCATGTAAATATGCCAGATTTTGCTAAAGATGCTAATTCTAACCTGTATAGTATGTTGTTATTCCAGGTTGCATAACAGCATACTGAGTATGTTTGTTGTTGAGCTCATGTGTATTTCTTCACTAATTTAGCAGCAAAAGAGTTTTTGAATTGAAAATGTTACTTATTAACCCTTAAGAGATGAGATGATCTATAAAGAACCTGAAAGATTCACTTCTGTAGCTGGAACAAAAGGTCCAGAGTTGACTTTGTGTGTTAAAACCAAATGCTTTTTTATGGCTCTAAACTTATCGATGCATAGTTTTAATTTATACAAGCAGCTCTGTTTCTTTAACGGGTTTATTTAAATACACTCTCATGCTCACTACTGCAGCTGTATATACAGTACTGTGATTTAAACTGTTCAGACTAATGAACAAAAAGCACGCAGTTAAAACACATTTAAAAAACTAATTATGGTTATAAATTAATGATGTGGCGTTATCTAAACAGCAGCTACTGAATTACTGAGGCATTAATTCATCCCGACTTCAGAATGTTTACCTCTCCATCCATTTTCTGTTTCTACCTGTTTGACTCGAACGTCTCTGGCCAACCGGAGCAGCGATGGATCGGTGGGCAGACGGAGCGTCTTGATAGATGGCTTCTTATGCAAATTGATAGATGGTGTAATCTGGGACACTGCATGGACTCGGGCCTGCACACAGTGTGTTGGTTTATCTCTGTGTGCACATCAGCGGTGTGTGTTATTAGCATGTACCCTGCAGGTACACCACACACACACACATCTCTCTCTCTCTCATTGGTACAAACGCATTCAGACACATTCTCCTCGAGTGTGTGAACTTTCTGTTCAAAGCCCAGAGGAACGGTTGTATCATGGTGGATTCTAGTTCTCTCTCTCCCTGAGCTCTCTGAACTCACACACTCTCTGATCTGTCTCCCTGGATTTTCCTCTGTTTGACTGCGTGTGTGTGCGTGCGTGCGTGCGGGCGTGTGTGTGTGGGGGGGGTGGGTGATGTGTGAGAGGAAAACTCTCCAAACGTGAGGACCTTTGATTTGCCCACACTAAGCAAAGGGGACTATTTTGTTCCGGATGTCGGAAACAGTTTTTGATTTTCGTGCTTGTTGATTTCTCCGAGCAAAACTTACATTCTGGTTCCAGGAAGATATTTATAGTTAAGTTTATGGGCGCTCCTTATTTTAACCTTTCAACACTTACTTGATTTTTTTTTTTTTTTTTAGTATTTATAGTTTATCATTAACATCCTTTGTGTTTACTTTAATCTCTGCCAAAATTAAAACATCACCTATGAATCCACTCAAGTCCAAAATTATTCATAATCTTATCAACTTGGTCTTTATCCTTTTATTGAAAGTTTACTTGTCTTAACTACTTGAATTGTATAAATTTAAATAATTTTTTTGTTTTATTGTAAAGCAGTATGTAATTTAATATTTCATTCTTTAATTTGCTCATGTTGATGACAAAGGACTAGATTATTTTTGAAAGGATTAAGAAGGTTTTGTCTTTAGATTTTGTCTTTAGACAGTGTTTTTGTTGAGCTAATGGGAATAAAATAGATATTTAATAAGCTTTCTGACCTTTGACCTCTGACCTGGTACCATGGGGTCACAGTTAGAGTTTGAATATCTCCCAGTTCCTTCTGAGTGTTTAACTTTTGTGTCAGTGTATGCACTTAGTTGTCACTTTAAAAAAAGAGAACATCTCGATCCTGTCTTGTGAGAGAGCTGAAGTGTTGTTCTTTGTTGTTTTTATGAGTTGCAGGAACCTTTTGATGTGTCATATATGAGGCACACGCACACGCACACACACACACACGCACACGCACACAGACACACACACACACACACACACACTATTCTCTGTGCTCATTCTGTTGATGTTCATCCTGTTTCCCTCCATCGTTTTTACCCGTTTGGTTTTCTCCAGCAGTCAGTGGGTGAAATTGGAGATCCACCTCGTCTCCAGTCCATCACAGGGGAACTTTGGCTACGTTCACTCAGCAGCCAAAGGTGACCTACATCCGACTTTTTCTCTGAAGTTTGAATGGCCCGATTCTGATCTTTTCCAAAATCCAATTTGTGCCACTTCCATCTGTGGAACTCAATCGCGTGTGTATCCGATTGTTCGCAGTCTGAACGGTCATGTCATATAATTCTGCACCAAAAGAAGCCAGAAGCAATAAATCTGGACATAAACGACTGAAAATAATAGTTATTACATTATGAAACAAGTCTGCTTTGTGAATGTAGCCATGGAGACACACAGGACAAAACATGCTCCCACTCTAGCACATAAGAGCAGCTCAGACAGACATATGAATCTAATATTGCGGTTTTATGAAGTCTGAGTACCAGCTGAGAATCTACACATGCACAGGGAGGCTGGGCAAACTTTATGCAGAAAGACCCAAACCAAGATTCAAACCCAGAACCTTCCACCTGCTCCACTGTTTCCTCCTCTAGTTTTCTGATGGTTCTATTGATGAAAAAATAAAATAAAAACATTGTTAGCAAAATGCTGCTGAATGGTCGATTGTGTTGATTATTAAGACGTAACCATGACAATGGTGACATGTCCAGTGTCTATAGCTGCGTTTCCACTGACCATATAATTACACACATTAGAGTTATGAAGATAAATTCACTTAATGGAAACACATGTTTTTACTAAAAAGTGTTTGTGCTAGGATGAGAGTTAGGATGAGTTCAGATATTTTGCAAAACTATAACGGAAACATGTATTTTGCATCTTCTCGTGTGAGTTGACGTCTTTTTCGCCAGCAGACAAAGACGACAGGAAGTGTTGGAAGGATGATGGCGCAACACGTTTTTTTATGATCTAAATCGTAAACAAGATGTTTTACTGGCGTGTGATTTTTAATTGTGTTTCTGATTTAATGGAAACACCACAATTGTAAAATTGTGTTTCCCACATTAGCCGGAGTATGGACATTTAATGAAAACGTAGGAGAAGCCAGCAGCGGGTCGGTCTGGACTGCAGCTGTGCAGAGTTGTGCAATAAGTGGAAGATGAAGATCGGGCTGGCGTTAATAAGTATCTGCCCTCATTTTCTCTGCTGCTGCTTTTATATTCCACTTATAAATAAAATGAGTTGTCTGCACCTGTGCTTGTAGATCATTGCTTTATTAGATCCTCACCCACAGCAGCCAACACTCCCACCAGCAGCACTGTTTAGTATTTGTGGTCACACACCTACTTGCTCCAGATAGTAAAGCTGGACCTGTTGAAAACTGGAAGTGTGTTAGACAAAACGCTGCTGCTATCTGAGTAAGTCATGTAGAGGAATCTGATTTGACACCAGCAGTTTGACTCCACAAGCTTTTCAGAGCCTAAAATTCTGACTGCAGTGTTTAGATCCGTGTCTCTGAGTGTATTTTCGCCTCCCTAGACAACCTTGCTTCACATTTGAACAGCTGTATAAAGTGTTTTCCGAATCGCTGTGAAGAGAAAAGAGGCTTCCTTTATTTGCCTTAGCAGACTCTGGCCTCCTGAGACGATGAATGAATCCGGCTGCAGACGGAGTCTGTCGAGATTTCTGCTCCATTTGACAAAACGTGCTTGAAAGTGAATTTAATTCACTGATCTTTTTATCGGCACAACGATTTGGACGTTTTACGGTTCAACATTTCAATCGGAAAGTAAGATAGCATATGAATCGGAGTTGGCAGTCACAACATCCAAGTGAGTTGGTGATGTCAGTGTAAGCAGATATTTAACTGGAGTTCGGTGGAGAGGTTATGATAGCTCAATGTCTTACCCTATCTGACAGATTATTTCACTTATCAATGGAAAAATGTTTTTGTTATACGTGAAATAATCTGCCAGTGGAACTAGAACTGTTTTTATCAATATTAAGGGATTAAGAAGATACTTTTGACTCAAGAAGTTTTATCTCTGTTTTTAATAATAGTTTTACACAATACTACTCAAATAGTGGGGCGCGCCTCCTCCCCGCCCCCCAGGGGGGTGTGGCGAAGTGTCGGGGGGCGCGAGAAGGAGGATTTATAATTGTCTTTATTCCTTTTATTTTATGTTGGGTTTTTTATGTTTATATGAACAGATTCACAATGGTGTTTTAATTTTGGGGAGGGAAGGTCACCAGGTGGGGGCGTGAAAAAAATTATAATCCCCAGGGGGGCATGTCAGAAAATAATTGAGAAAACTGGTTTAACAAAACGTGTCCTGTGACGTATTTCAGTGGATATCCAGTTAATCATTTATAGAGAAAAACTTCCGCTGCTTTGCTGCGAACAACATAGTTTACTGTTTACTGACTTGTGTTTCTCCACTGGGAAGCTGGAGATATCTGAGCCTCAAAATGAAAAAGGAAATGTTTCTCTCTCTCTTTGTGGTATTTTCCAAGCCACACTCATTTCATTGGGAAGTAAGAAAGAAGCGTCACCTTTAGAAGGAAAATATCAGCGTCAGCATCAAGAGAGGAAGGATTTCATAGCGACATTGATCAGTTTTATGTGTAGCAAAGAGCTTCCGTTTATTTCTATATTCATGTCTAACAGGATAATTCTTTCTGTAACATCTCCATATATTCTGCCATTAGTATTTTTCAGCCGTTTGATTAATCTCTCTGAAGCCTTTGAACTAGCAGTGATGGAGTGAGTAAATTCAGCAGCAATTGGATATACATGAACATATGCTGCTGTATTTTAATTAAATTTGTGCTGAATGAAGGAAGGGTGGCTGCTGAGATGACCAGCCTTAAAGCTTTAATCACTTGATGACCAAACACTCTGCTGAACACGCTCCTATTCCTGGACAAGCCCCAAATCTCAGAGCAACCTCTTCCATTTGCATAAATTATCTTATCCACTTCTGTTTCCAGCCAAACATTAGTGACAGGAATTCATGCAACTTCAGAGGTAAAGCTGAAGCACTGCAGGGCTTAGAGTGCAACATTTTTAACTAATTTTAGAGTTCTTAATTATGATGGAGTGGTCAGGGTTATAATAAGAAAAAAAAATTAAATTACGATAATAAAGTCATAAAATTATGAGAATTAATTTGTAGTATTGAGAGAATAAAGTCATAACTTTCCAAGAATAAAGTTGAATAATATGAGAATAAAGTTTTTATAATATAATAAAGTCATAAAATTACAAGAATAATTTCATAATATTACAAGATTAAAGTTGCACAAGAATAAAGTCTTAATATTTCTAATTCAAATTCTAATACTGTGACTCTTATCATTTTTTTCACTTGATTTTGATCATTTTATTTTTCTATTTATTTTCTGTTTTCTGATGCTCCAGACTCAAGGCCGTGAATTATGAGGAAAAAAAATCTAGAAATCTCAAAACAAAACAAAAAAAAAACACCCACAGTGTCTTTTTGTTCGCCTCTTTTCTAAAGCCTGAAAATGAAAACTAAATATGATGCAGAATCCGTTCGGAGCTATGAGCGCTCAGTTTGGTTCTTTCTATTGTTTTGGTTCTTAACAAGTTTTCTCCCTCCCCTCCTGTCGGGCGGCTGCAGATTGGAAACTCTGACATGCAGACAATAACATCAGATCTGACATTTTCATTCTGCCTCATCTTCCCCTGCCTCTTTACATGTCCATCTGTCTGTCTCTTTCACCTCTTCCTCACTTGCTCCTCCTCAACTTTCCTCAGTCTGTCTCTACTTTGTTGTTTGAAAGAACGGAAAAGAAAGAACTTTCTTCTGCAAAGTCCTTCTGCTGTTCTTGATTGTGCGTGTGCCAGAGTGTGATTTCAGACCATTTAAAGGAACAACAGACGCCGCTGTGTGTGGATGTGTCACTAATGAAGCCTTGTGAGAATGTTTTGTACGAGAGGCTGTGCAAAATAAGGGGAATTGCTTTAATCATCAATGCAAATGGCAATAAAGAGAGAAAGTAGGGCAGTAAACAGGAAAAGGACGAGAAGCAGGAAAGCAATAAAAGTCCAATTGAATAAAGAGAGAAAGGAAGACCGAGGCTCTCGTGTTTGTTTTTTATTCGAATAAAAAGCCACAAAGAGACCAGAGCAGAGTGACAGAGAGAAGAAAACAGAGCAGCGAAACTAAAAACCTTAAGTGAGAGCTTAACCTCTTTTTGACTCACCCAAATGCATATTCATAGTTTTCATCTTCACATGAAGCTTAAAACCTCTGAGGAGAAACGCCAGCGAGGGAGGAAAGAGTCCGTCCACTTCTTTTTAATCTATGCAAAATTAAGCAAGTTGGATATGGACATTTTATCGTGAGATATAAATTTAGCTCAACATTAAAACTTAATATAAAATAATCAGTCTAAAGTTGGTTAGATTATCTTCCCTTTATCAAATGCACTGTTTAAAAAGATTGAGCTTTTTTGTTTCATCAAATTTACACATCGACGTTTAAATGTATTTTTCATAAAGTATGTAAATAAATCTAGAATTATGTATACATCTAGAAGACTAGAAGTTTTTTAAAAAATCTTTAAATTGAATTTTTTTTATGAATCTGTGGAAGGACGTAAAGATTAGGACCTCAAAGCTCATCAATCTAAATAATCAAAATACCTTAGGGAACTTATTTTGCTATTAAAATATGAATTAAAACTCAAAATTGATACTCATTTTCTTTTGTTTTGCTATATTTTGAGAACTGCCTGTCTCATATTTATCAGAAGCTTCTTGGTGAATTCAGCTTTTACAATCTAAATCTGCCAGAAGTTTGAACAGTTTATTCAAACGTTATGACAAAACATGGAGGAAAAGTTTTAAAAAGTCTTTATCTATTGATAATTTGATTTGAAGACGGCTGAACCAGTGAACAAATGCTGATGAAATGGATTCTGAGGAGCAGCTTTAAAGCTATGCTGCATAGAAACTCAGCACAAATTAATAAATGTCTAAACACACTGATTAATTATTAATAAAATTATGGATTAAATTATTAATAGCAGTTCAAACCCATTCTGTTGTTCAGTCCTCACCGCGTCTAGATGCCTAAGAGCCATTTAACTAACAGGTGGACCAAACATATTTACTTTAATTGAGACATTTGTTGAGTTGATTTTCATCAGAAGACCCTTTGGATGAAGCATACTGCAGTTTCTACACGTTAAAATCTCTGATCCGCCAGCAGAAATAAGCAAAGTGTCAGTAACTAGTATAATATCTGCTTCTGTAAACACTTTATTTTCTCACCCAGCTGCATGATGTTTGTATTTTATTCTACTTGTGCAATCAGGGGAAAACATTTAGAAGTATTAAACTTGTGCTTCAGCAGAAACTCCAGTCAGTTCCTATTTTCTGTTTTATTTCTATTTTTCAGACTGAATATTTTTTTAAGCTGACTGATTCAAATTGAGTCGGTGCTGAGATCTAATCTAAGATGATGGTCACTCTGATCAGATTTCCCCTTTTCAGTTTGTCACTTAATCATAAGTCCATGAATGTATTCAAGCCTTTTATTTCTCTTTTTTTAACTCGTCTGATGGTTTTTTTCTTCAAACAGAATCTCTGTCCATCTGTCTTCAGCTTTTCAGGAACTCCGCTCCTCTCCTCTGTCTCTCTCTCTCTCTCGTTCCATATCAATATTTCATATCTGCTGTCTTTCCCTTCATTTGTTTAGCTTTCATTGCCCTATCTCCTTGTTTTGTTGGCATGTTTTTCTTTATTTATAACTCCTGTCTGCAGACGTGTTCACTCACCTGGAACAGGAGGACCGTGTTGAACAGCGTATGTGTTTTATGTTGCATGATGCGCTCTGTCCTGAACACACATGAATACCCGCAGCAAGCGCTCACCCATCCATGATGTAAACACTCGTTGATTCAAACCTGCTAATTTGAGGGTCTCCTATATATAGACCACCGAATGCACAATTCAGTAATCCCTCGAATCCAATTATATAACTAACAGAGGCAAAGATGCTTAATGAATTAAAGCCTTAATTCCTTATTAAAATAAGCCCAAACATGTTATTCTGTGCTTTAAACTGTTTTCTGCACCACAATTACATCACTATTGAATAAATAGCAAATAAACAGACAAAAGTTTGAAGAGAGGATTTGAGAGCAGCTCTTTAATCAATAACAAAGCAAGCTGTTGCCAAGCGCTTCCGCAGATGGATTAAATGGGTTTTGAGTTCTCCGAGTGGGATTTATGGAGTGAAACAGTGCCTTATAAGTAAAATAAGTTAAACAAAACAGATCAATTAATCAGAAATATTTAAAAGTACTTTGCGGTGCTTAGCAAAACTATTATAAGCTGTAAGGTTTTTAGGGTTTTATATGATAGACCAACAGACATTAGCCTTTGCATGTTGGAATTAGGAAAATAAATTTGCTTAATTGAAACATGCCAATTTAAAAAGAATGAGGTGTAATTTTGGCTTTTTCTAAATTAGTGAATTTCGCAAAACTGCAACAGAAACATTTTTTTCTGATAACACAACCGGATGTTACAACTGATGAAAAAGACGAAGAAAACAACATGTATAAACGTATTAATGTGTGATTTAAATAGCATTTCTCATTTACTGGAAAGACCACAACTGCTAAAATTATGATGTTTTTCCAACATTAGTAGAATATTGACTACGTTTTGCGCTCGTCATGGAAACGCAGCTAATAACGCAGGAGTGAGAAGTGAAGGTGAACCAGTGACCTAATCGGTAATAAGAATCTGTGGCAGGATGTGAACTGTGATCTATTCTGGACTTGAGATATTTTGAAAAAACATTTCAGTCTTCAGATTTCTAAATCTGGTGGAGCTTCACCTCAAAGGACCTGCAGCAAAAAGGATTCAATGCTTTTCTGAAGATTTAAATAAATATGCATCCTATTTTTATATGTTTATTAGTAAAGGGGTTTAAAACCATGTATCATTATTTTAATCACAATTATTCACCACTTTGTGTTAGGGAATCATAAGGGTCTTCAACCTCTGGATTTCTTTTTTCCACAAAGGCAATAAAAACTTTAGTTAAAAATCATAAAGAATGTTTTCAGATATAGACACAAGAACCAACGTAAGGTTTAGAAGTTGTTCGGGTTTTTTTGAATGCAGTGTTTGCCAACTTTATTACAAATATCAACTTCACATAAAATAAATTGTATACCTTTTACAAATGTTTTGTTTTCCTTTGTTTTAAAACCAAAAGAAATAAGTAATGGATGAAAGAAATTAATGGCTCTTTAGCAATTGCTAGAAAATTGTAAATATTTATCAAAAATTATAGTTGTCTCTTTTCAAAACATCCGGTAACATTTGCAGTTTTGAGGATAATTTATCTGGATTGCGCACAACAGTGGCTTTTTGGACGGTAAAGCTGCAGACTCCCAGTTTAAAACAAATCACAGTTTGTGGCTGTGAAATTCAGATTCCTAAAGGAGCTTTGAAAGAAAAAATAAAGCTCATGTTTCTGGTTCACATCAGCTCTGATGCAACCAGAAAGTTTAATTCAAGGTTTTTCCTTCAATGTCACTTCAGCGGCTTCGAAGAAACTTGAGAAAATAAGAAAAAGGTAAAGAGGAGTGAGTACTTTAGGAAGGTTGCACCACAGTGAACTCTTCCTATATGATGAATTCTCAGCGTTTCTCCTGCTGCAGCGTTCTGACGCAGCAGCAGACATTTCATGGCCCACCAAAACATGAACTGACACTATTTGAAACTCCGCACTCTCTTTTTTCTTTATGCTATTTGTTTTTTTGTTCCATGCTGTCTTTCATTATCAGAGTCCCATGTAACACCTGCTGCATTCAGACATGAGAACATCCAGAGTGGGGAAGACTTTCTTTAGCTTTCTTCCTGCAGCAGCTGTTGGTAAAACTGAATCCTGCTGGGAGGAAGTAATGGTCCCAGCAGCTTTCCACATCTCAAACATTAAATTTGGTGGTGGAAGATAATGAGGAGGGTGGAAAAAATTTGGTAAAATGACAAAAATATTCATGTTTCTAGAAAACATGAAAGTTGGAATTACACATAAAGAAAAATAAAATGGCCCCACTTCCCATAATCCCAAGCAGCTGCAAGAACTCATGGAGCAGCAGAAGCCAGTAAGACTGCTGCTCTGCTTTGGGTCACAATGTTCCCATTTCTCCGTGTTTCTTCTGCTGCTTTTGTGAGAGCAGCAGGAAGACTGAGTCTGCAGCCTCAAACCGAGGGCGACAGCAGCCAGAGGTCAAGGTCACAGGTTCAAATCCTCAAGCAAGAACAATGACTAACTGTTACAAAGAAGCAGAATCAAACTGATGAGTGAACCTAAAGTTTCATAATGCCAAGATCCAACCAATTACTATGTTTTCAGTATATGAGGGATATTCCTCGCTGGTGAATTTTTTGAGACACTTTGGTCATTGGTGAGGTTTGTCTGCCCTGATATTTTGGCTTCATTTACACAAAAAGTCATGATGCTCAGTTTGAATTTTTTATTGAAATCAGATAATTATTTTTGTGTTTTTTGCTCCATTATTTCAATCCAATCAGAGTTTTACTTTTTGTGACATTGACTGTGACTTCTGTCGTCTGTTTGGATGCGTAGTGAGAATGAAGAGTGGTGGGATTGTGTTGGGATTCGCTCCACTTCTTTCATAAATTCATAATTGTAATTTTCAGCCACTGTTTGCATCCTAATTTACTGCATCTGGATTCTTCTGGTGCAGAATTGACATAAAAGCTGCAAATGCGACACCTGTTCAGACTGCAGACGCTTTGAAAAGCATTTGATCAAATCTGAATTAATACCACATATGAAAGTGACACAAATTGGATTTTTTGGGGAAGTGAAAAAATCGGAATTGGGCCATTCAGACTGTTGTGAAAAACACAAATATCAGCAAAAAAGCAGATTTGGTTCACGAGGCCCAACACTCATAAGAAAGGTTGTAAACACCAAAATGGGGAACATTGTTGTGTTGGTGGTGAACGTGGTGCGTCGGAAAAAGCAGGAGCTTCTTAAAGAGACAGACACCAATTTCAAGGTGTCAAATTGCAATGTCAATTATTTTTTCTCTTTTCTTATGTTTGAAATGTACAACATTTTTCTAAGAACTAATGTTAGTATAGTTACTGGATTGTTCTATAAAATGGTTCCATATGGCTGGAAAATACATAACGTTTCTTGCTGTTTTTGTGGTTTTGTGTTTTTATTGTGTAAATCACTGTGAAATGTGTCACACAAATAAACTTGACTTGACCTGGCTGATAATTTTTCACTTTGATCATAATATACTGGGAAATCAGTATAAACTGTTTTTTTTACCAGTTAACAAAAATCATTCAACTGGGAGTTCTGAAAATTAATCTTAGTTTTTTGTTTGCTTTGTGTTTTGTTTTACTTTGTAGTTTACACTGGGGCAATACAGTGGGTGCAATTAATAAATCAATCAAAACTAAAACCTCGCCATAGTAAATCCAAGACACTTAGTGCTTTCCAACACACACACACACACACACACACCCCCCCACACACACACGGTGTGGTTTGCTGTTTGGGACATGAGAGAATTCCCGGGAGCGTCTCTTCTGCACTGTTTGCTGTTTAAGCACTTCTATGATACACAGACTCAGAGTATTGATAGCTTTTTGTTTTCTGCACAGTTTTGACACTCGATCAGTTTGATGAAGCACAGAAGCAACCTGAATGGATTAAAAAAATGCTTCTGTCCAAGTTTAAAATTACTTTAGCAGTCAGCAAATAAATAAATTTAACTCAGAGATCTCCCTGTATATCTTTGTCTTAGTCTATCATTTTTTTAACAGATTGCTTTTGCAGCCACTTATCTTTACATTTGAGAAACCAAAAAGTTGTCAAAAATTGATGATGTTACATTTGGAACATCTTCAGATTTTTTTATTTTAACTTTTTCAGTTAGGAGAAGGAAGTCAGAGAGATCTAACTGGTTTACTTACAGTAGCTTCAATACGGAAGAGAATAGAGCCCAGGAAAAAAATAAATAAATTCTGACTTAAATGTCAGAATTTTAACTTTTGATCTCAGAAGGTTGAAGTCAGAACACTGAACTCTGTTGTATAATAAATCCTCTTCTTTTGGTATTTCCTTCCTTTGAAGCCAAAATTTCAATTGTTTCATTTTCCTGGGACAAAAGAAAAAGTTTTGAAAGCCTCTTTGGGGAAGCGAGAGTGCTCACTCTGTCCTTTTCTGTGTTGTCTGTAAGAACCCACACATCCATTTGATTTATTCCTGAAACAAAAGTTTTTCCTTTAGAAAAAAGAGCAGGTGACTTCTTTGTCACCTGCTCTAGTGACAACAGGCAGCATTTTTTTGCTGGTGCAGATGAAAACCTCTCATACATATTTGGTAGTTTGTTTTTTGGCTCAGTTGCAAGAGCTTTTTTGGCTTTTAAAAATAACTTAAAACAATAGAAAGGCTTATTGTGTTGTATTTATATATTATGCTTTCCAGATTTTTTTTTCTGAATCTAAGCATAATGATATTTGTCATTTATAATGAACTGCCTCCAGTTCAAATTCCTGTTGATATTTTACTAGCCTAATATTCAAAGTTTTGGAATTTGTTCCAAAACTGCAAACTTTTTTACAGCTTTTTCAACATCAGGAAGTTGAGAAAGTAGAAAGTTTGAAGAAAAGACTCAAAAACACTTTATTGGTACATTACTATTTCCATTGCTAGAAAAGCAGAAAGATAGAATTTTAAAATATGGTTGAAGTTAAAACGGGATGTTCTGACCAGTATGTATTTATTTTGATGGGATAAGGGAAAGAGGTTCAGAAAAGATCCTCCTATCCAGGACTGTTCTGTTCGGTCCGAAGCCTGCTTCGCCTGGCAGAACGTCAACCTGACATTTACATTTCCCCTCATCAAACCAAACCATCTGTTCAGCGACGAGAGGAAGAGGGACAGACAAGTTGATGAAGATAAGGAGTTAGGAACGAATGTAAGGGAATGGAGAGGAAGAGACGTAGAAAAGACAGGGGAAAGGAAGGAGAGGACACAAACAGAATACTAATGAAGAGATCAAACAGGAAGATGAATTAAAAGAAAGTGAAGAAGGATGATGGCGAGCGAGAGTAGATGATTCACGAGATGACATAAAAAAGAGGAAGTGAGGAGTGAAGAGAGAAGATGAGAAAGGAGGACAGGGAAGGGCGGCTGGATTATAAAGATGATGAGTAGTGTGAAAAATATGGTAAATAAGAGTGGTAGGCTGTATTAGTGCGTTTGTTGCTTGGTGTGTGTTTGTGCTACAGGGTCACATAGTGACATTCTCAGCCTACACACACTCTGCTGTAAAAGTAAACTCATTAATTGTTCTAATATAGACATAACTCATTTATTCATTATCGCAGAAAAATATGAAAAAAAAAGCCAGACTGGAGCAACTTGCTGCAGAAAATCACACATTTAATGATTTAAACTGACTGGGAGATCAGGAGTGAAAAGAGAAAAGAGGGAAGGTTTAATTACAACAGAACTGGGAGAAAAGGGAGTATTCATCTGATGGTTAGCGCTTTAAGGTGATTTTGGTTCAAATTTCAAATGATCTGCTAAAGTGCTGCGTGCAAATATTCTCATCTGTTTCTTCAGTTGTTGTGCTGAGCAGGATAACCTGAAACCATGTTTACCTCAGATACCAGACAACTCCGAAAATGTTCTGCACCAACCAAACTGGAGCAAATAGTGTCCGTCTAATAATTCATATCATGCAATTAAGAGCTGCACCTCAGATTGCATTCCCAAGTAAATAGTATTCATCATGCCTACATAGTTTCTCTACCTTTAAATGAATCATAATTCTATTTATGAATATTTATATTTAAGTATTCAATTCTCAAAGACCAACGTCCATCTTTCCTTCAGATTAGATTTTGCAGTATGTCCTGTGATTATGGACACACACACAGTAGTCAGATCTCTGGAATAAATTGGAGCACCATGTGAGAAAAACCTTCTCATCCAACATCAGTGTCTGACCTCACAAATGCAGTTCTTAAAGACTTGTCAGAAAATCACACAAACACAGTCGTACACCTTGTGGAAAGCCTTCCTGGAAGAGTTGAATGGGTGAACAAAATACTTGGTAAAACTGAAGGTGAGGGTAAACATCCTTCTGCATCAAAGGTTTGCATATGAATTACTGTCTCGCTGGAACATGAAATGTTTTCCCATTTCAACACATTATAAAAGAGTTCAGTCAAGACACAGCTTCTCGTGCACCTACCTGTCCATCAACCTGTCAGCTATCACAAAGAAATGCATCCCACTTTACCGAGTAAAAGATTCCAGCAGAGAACTCCGAACAAACGGGAAGCCTCTGTTATACAAATAAATTCACACACACACACACATCAAGTCATAGGAGAGGAGGAGTATCTGTCAGAGAGATGGATGGGTGAAACAATGAAGATCAAAAGCTTGTGAGAGTGTGTGTGCATGCAAGGAAGACGTAGCATTATTCAGAGTGTGTTTGACAGATGGAAACGTTCACAGTGAGGAAGAAACGGCATCCAGAGCCTCTGAAATGTGTGGGTGTGTCTCACGCTTAGCAAGTTTGTGTTTTTAATTATCCTTTGACCACAGTTTATGTTCTGGGAAAAAAAAAATCTCACACACATGAAAGGGAGACTTGTTTGTTTTACTATTTTAATGTCAGTCACACTGCAAAAACACCATACCTTACCAAGTACTTTTTGTTTAGTTTCTAGTGCCAATAAATTAAGACAAAACTAGTTTAAAAGTAACTTATCCACAAGATATAGAAGCTTGTTTTAAGTCAATAATTCCTTGATATTGATTTTAAGAAGTAATAGCTTATTTTATGCTCATATTAGCTACTAATATGCTACTAATAGTAGCATATTTTTCCTATTAGATAGGGAAATTGTCTTGTAATAAGTAAATTTATCTGCTAGTGGAGCTGGAACTTTTTCATTAACATTAAGGAATTATTGACTTCAAACAAATTCCCATTTCTTGCTGAATAGATACTTAGTTTTGTCTTATTTCAAGTGTAATATAATTTTCACACTAGAAATGAGACTAAAAATATTTGGTAAGATTTGGTGTTTTTGCAGTGCAGCCGCTGATTTCCTCACATTTAGGAGCTGATTCCACTTGTGCGCTCACCTTAAACGTTTCAGCTCCGTCTACATTCTTCAGATGCTTCAGCGTGATTTTGATCTGAGTTGCGGCAGGTTTATTTTAGCAGCTTCCCTGTGTGTTCTTTCTCACTGTTTGCATCATCTCGCTCGCGGCTACGAAGGCTCATTCTTCCTCCCAGGGGTTCTGCTGGATGTTGCCAAGCACACGAAAGTCAAACTGCACATCAACACCTGATAGCTGTGGCAGAAGGTTTCCTATAGTGCTGAGTAACATGGAGAGAGAGAAGTCTGCTTGGAATTCCTTCACCTGGTTGTTTTGGCACCAAAGTAGATTAACTTCTGACAGGAAATATTTAAAATATGAATTCTAGATTGATGCATTTTATGAGTTTTCTGAAGTACAAAAACTCAGACAGGAAAAGGAATTATTAGATGGAAAACGTTGTGAACTGTGTGAAGAAATATGAAATATTTCGGACGAATCGGGGCAGAAATGACACTGCAGAGTTCTGATTCACATTTTTACCGGCATGTTGATGGTTTGCAGGTGATTCATACTTCCAGAAAAGTTCATGTATTTTTGGAACTAATATATTAGTGCATTGTTGTGATGTTGAAGAAATGTTATATATGGATCTCAAAAAAAATGTTGTGTTGGATTTCTGTATCCAGAACACTTTACTTGTAAACTCCCCTAAATAAAATCAGGTGCAGCAAATTAATCAAGACTTTATCTGTGTGTAAGTTAATATCTTTATAAAAACCCTTTTTAAAATCATTTTTAAGAAGACTACATTTTCCAGAATATGTCTGTAACCTCTGGTGCTTTTGTCCCTGAGTGTATTATTAAATCTCACATTCCTTTCTGAGTGACCTTTCAGTCCAATTTAAAATCATTGAACTCAATTGAAAAATGCTGCATTTATCCCAAAGTGGAATTGAATGTTGTGCTACGTTGCTAACAAATTCATTTTCAAGCAGCAGAGATGATATTCCACAGTAATCAATCAATCAATCAAATTTTATTTGTATAGCACATTTCAGCAGCAAGGCATTTCAAAGTGCTTTACATCATAACAAACACAGAATCACAATGCAATATAGAATCAATCATTAAGTCAAGTTACATCAATAAATTTGTAATTGATTACATTTCAAATACAATTCTAAACAGGTGGGTTTTCAGTTGAGATTTAAAAGAAGTCAGTGTTTCAGCTGTTTTACAGTTTTCTGGAAGTTTGTTCCAAATTCGTGGTGCATAGATGCTGAAAGCTGCTTCTCCTCGTTTGGTTCTGGTTCTGGGGATGCAGAGCAGACCAGAACCGGAAGACCTGAGAGGTCTGGAAGGTTGATACAATAAAAGCAGATCTTTAATGTATTGTGGTGCTAAGCCGTTCAGTGATTTATAAACTAACAACAGTATTTTAAAGT
Organism: Xiphophorus hellerii; assembly: GCF_003331165.1. Lineage (NCBI taxonomy): Eukaryota > Metazoa > Chordata > Actinopteri > Cyprinodontiformes > Poeciliidae > Xiphophorus > Xiphophorus hellerii. Next base: position 30,278,283 of record NC_045672.1, on the reverse strand, counting down.
CTATTCTTTGAGCTACAGGGAGCCAGTGGAGGGACTTTAGAACTGGTGTTATGTGCTCTATCTTCCTGGTTTTAGTGAGAACGCGAGCAGCAGCATTCTGGATCAGCTGCAGCTGTTTGATTAATTTGTTGGACAGACCTGTGAAGACGCTGTTGCAATAATCAATACGACTGAAGATGAACGCATGGATGAGTTTCTCTAGATCTGGCTGAGACATTAGTCCTTTAATCCTGGAAATGTTCTTCAGGTGATAGAAACATACTCTAAATGACACAATCAGTTGTTGGGTAGCACTGCTAATCCACTTCATTTGCTTTTGCCACTCCTCTTCAAATCTGTCTGGTTTTATGGTTGGAAATCCAAGCAGAGAGATGTTGGAGTAGGGGATGTGATTAATCAACACATTCTCACTCCCAACTCGTCATATATTGACGAGTTGGGACAATTTCTGACCATGCGTCACATATTGACGCGAAGGGTACCCTCTTCGCGTCAAAAGTTGACGACTTGGGCAGGTCACATGTTTTACGTGGATTTTTAGAAGAGAGGGTCTAAACCAGGGGTGGGCAATCCTGGTCCTCGAGGGCCGGTGTCCTGCAAATCTTAGAAATCTCCCTGGTCCAACACACTTGAATCCAATAACTGAATCACCTCCTAAGTGCAGTCAAGTTCTACAGAGTCCTGCTAACGACCTCATTATTTGACTCAGGTGTGTTGAAGTAGAGATGCATCTAAAAGTTGCAGGAGACCGGCCCTCGAGGCCTGGAGTTGCCCACCCCTGGTCTAAACACTGCGATTCGAGGTCATACTTAAGGTATTATTTGAGGTTTTTGAGATGCTAATCATCTGTAAAAACAATACCTTGTTGGCATGGTTACGCATCATGGTAACTGTGGAAATGAGCAAAATCCTTCCAGCTGCACAGCACCCAGAATCAGAGGGAATAAATATCCAAACATGTAACGCCTCAACCAAAAATAAAAACATGAACAAATTAAAGTTAAAAAGTTCTCTCGTTTTTATTAACCTAGCAGAAATAATATTGATAATCACAACTGAATAAAATCAGGAAAAGTTTAGTCTAATATGGAGTCAGACGTGTCTTTAAAATTATAAAAAAAATTAAAATCTGGTTTCGATTGTATCTTTAACAAAAGTTCATGCAGTTTAGCTCTAATTTACTCAAGTCCCTGACAGATTTAGGTTTGATATTATTATCATTATTATTATTATTATTATTTTACCAACATATTCCTTCTGACTGGAAAATCCCAACTTAAATCTGTTGGATCATCTGTGGATCTTACAAACAGGTCTGTAAATGTTTGACTGTTTGTGAGAGTGAAAGTGTATTCACTTCATCATCTTCCTCTGATTAGTTATTGTTTATATTCACAGTGTGAAGCACACAAACCCCCATAAACACCGACACACTTTGAAAGCAGAAATCAGATCCAATCCTGACCCATTTATTCTGCGTACTTCTCATCATGCACACTTAAACCGCCTCCCTGAGAGCCATCCTGCTCTTTTCACATACCATGCATCCCTCATTAGACTCATTCAGAGCAGTTAGACCCGTTTGAATGGACGGGCAGCTGCCACACTCACAGGGAATCTTTTTGACTCCTTCACTTGTCAGGGTGTGGCTCCGCAAAGGAAAACTTTGACTCTGTGGAGAGACGCAGAAGAGCAGGTGGTGTTCATATCAAACAGCTTGTCTTCCACATTCCTCCACATGACTCTTCACTTTAATGCACAATTATTTCCCTCTCATTTCATCTCTAGAGTGGTGAACCTTCCTCCTTAAAAATATTGGACACTATTTTCACCTTTTGCTGTGGTTTACATCAGCATGGAGGATCATGTGCTGCTAAAAAGCTGTGAAATGCTCACAGGAGTTTTTGGAGAGGGAGATGTTCAGTTTGATGTTAGCAGTTTGGTAACTGCTAACATCAAACCCTGTTAGTAACTACTGTACTAACTGGGTTTGGTTTTGTTTTTTGTTTTATGCTGTCAGAAAACGTTAATTTGTGGTGCTACTTTAGAAATATTTACAAATAATGTTTCTATATTTATGTATGTAGGTAAATGATCACATGCTAACTTGACATTGAGTAATTCTGAGGCAGCAGTGTAGTAAGAAATACTGCCACCTACAGGTGGGAGTTAGCAGTCACTTTATGCCAATGCTTTTGACCATTCTTTGCATAAAATTTGCAAAAAAAATCACAATTATTTGTCGGCATAAGGAATGCTGATTTTCTGTTGGTTTTGTGTGAATTTTCCGCGCTCCTTTGTGCCTTTTCAACAAGTCGTAATCAATCAGGGAAGCGTATCTGCCACGACCCACTAGGGGTTTGAGACAGAGAAACACAAACAGATGATTATTTTAGGTTTAGGATTATTTTCTATGGTCATGAAAAGTAAAATAGCTACACTTTTCAGTGTCTTAATTTGTTAAAAAATTTAAACTAATTAGAATTTCACCAAAACCAGCTGTTTTTGTTTTGTTTGTTTTCTCAATATTGAAGTTTGTGGTAACATGAGAAAAACAGAAGAGTCCAAAGGGTGTGAATACTTTTCCAATCTCCTGCTGCTGTGAAACTGAAAGACTCTCCCAGTCTCAAACTTTTACTCCAAACCATCCAGGCGGTAGTAATGGATTTAAACCCAGCCGGTCCTGGTGGGAAATCTGGAACCACAAACCTAAACTCAACGTTCCCTGGAAATGTTCCTGACTTCCTGACTCAGTATCCAGCTGTTATTCTTGACCGGCCGTGATGAAGGAACATCTAAGCGACATGTGAAATGTGGGTCAGCATCTACAGCGGCTGGCTGAGGAGACCTGGGAGACACTTCATGGTGCTTGGAGCATGATGGTGGCGGCTGCTGGTTTGAGTTTTTCTCTCTGGTCCCATCAGGGTGTGTGCATTCACTGTGTAATGCAGATCCAGTTTACAGCATTCATTTAAAAACTCATTTTCTCTCTGGCTTATCTCTGAATAAATATATTATTTTCCAGGGGGGAAAAAAAGAAATTGAAGAGTTTTACCAAGGCAGAAAATATGAGTTCTGTGTGAATACTACAGCCTTCCTGAGGGTGAGTTGACATATTTAACAAATGATCCATCTCCTTTCAAATGTCTTCCCTTCAGTGCTGCTCAGCTCAGCCTCAGTAACGGAAACTCAGCTGCTGGTCCGTAGTTTCTCTTCTGTAAAGTGAAACTACAGTCTGACTTCCTGTTTTAACTTTAAAGCTTTTTGTGTTTTTCATCTTTCTGTTTGATATTTGGAGATGGGAAAATGTCTGAATGTATGTTTCTGGTTTCTGTACTTCTCTTTGAGGCATTTCACCTCAATAATCACCTTTCCAAGTAAGCAAGCTCTTAGTTTTTAGTCATAGCTGTCCATTTTGCAGTGCACACGAGGATGTTTTGTTTTCACACCTGATAGTCCATTACACTCTTCATTTGGGGACTAAAATTGCAACATTTGTTACATTTTCAGCTGCTGTGGTTCGTTTTGACACTGCAAAGTGTCAAAACAATCCAAACCACTTTAAAAACCTGTTCCCCTCATCGCCTGTGGGGGCGCTGCACCAAGAGGAAATGACACAAAAACCTCTGAAGAAGACAGGAGCGCAACTTCAGTCTTTGCAAAATGGAAACAAAAATGGAGTGGCATCAGATTTCAGCGGTTGTAAGATTTTACAAGCAATTTCTCCCGCTGGCGCTAGACTCCTGTGTTTACTTTAGTTGCATTTACCCAGAATTCACTGCTCTGTAGTCCACAATCTCCAGTCTGCTTCACGTTCACATATGCATTCAAACCACACCAAGCTGTTCATACAAAGAACTAAAAAGTGCTGGTGAGAATTCACTCTAAAGATTGAAGCTTGAAGATGATAACAGAACCACATAATCTGCAAAAAGCAAACATTTTCTGACATAAAGCACTTTGAACTGCCTTGTTGTTTTAATGTGCTGTTCAAATAAACTCAACTTGTTTTTGTTGTGGGAAAATGATAAACAACCACACAACTGTGCAGATCTGGTCATTGGTTTCTATCCAATTCTAATGCAGCTATCTCATTTTATCTCGTTCCTCATGTTTAGTTTTCTGCTGCAGTACAACCACACTTCTTATTCCAACAGAATCAACCGAACCATAAAAAACAGAGGCAGGGAGAATATAAGAGGAAGACTTCATCATCAGACTCGTTTTCTGCAAACACTGAAAGATTTTATGGGGAGAAAATCTTCCATCGCAGGGATTTTTCTGTCAGGATCAACATGTAACATGTAGCTACACGACGAAGGAACAGAGGAAGGAAAGTTAGTCTCAGCATGATTAGAAACTTTTTCCAACCCCCATGTGAGAAATATCAGGACATTTACTGCACAGAGGACCTGAGGAAAATGGGCATCTGGCCATAAAGCCATACAGGAATTTTCAACCAAATGTTGAGGAAGAGAATTTGGAGACTATTGTGTTGAAGAACAAACAGAATCTTTGGTGCTTTGCTTCATGTTTGATGCCTTTAGAAGTCAGTGTGTCTTTCAGGTGCCGTAATACATTCTAATAATAAAAATATAATAAACTAATCCTTCACTTTTTATAAACCTTTGAAAAGAGAGGAAAATTAGTAATTTATTTCTGTCCATATAGTTTTTTCTCTCTTTTCTTCTTTCTGGGATTTTTAGTATTGTTGTAATGTTTTCTGATTTAATAACTAGAAGTGGTTTTCACATTTAGAAGCCTTGTGTGTTCTCGCTACGCTGAACAGAAACAAAACTGACGTAATTATCTTGGACCTTAGACGAAATGATCAAGTCAGTTATTACCACCAGAAACCACAGATCAGGCCCAAAATCTATGTGTAGTGATAAACTCTGACCTGAACGTGAACAGACACATAAAGACAGTTATAAAGTTGGCCTTCTATCACCTCGAGAACTTTTCCAGATTAAACAGGATCTAGAGAAACTCAGGTTTTCTGGTTTTGGTCTGCTCTTCATCCCCAGAACCAGAACCAAATATGGACAAGCAGCATTTAGTTTTTATGCTTCCAGAAAACTGGAAAACTACTGAAACACTGAGTTCCTCTAAATTAAGACTAAAAATGTATTTGTTTAGGGTTGCTTTTAGAATGTATATCAATTCTAATCTGGACTAAACTCTTTATTACTTCTTATTTTTCCACTGTCTTGTAATCTTTCTTTGTATATTTGTTTATGCTTTTGTTGCTAAAATGAGCTAAACTTAAGAATTTGACTTGATTTGACTGTGTGTGGACGGGTTCTGATGGGGCAGTAAACCATCTGCATCAGTCTGACTCTAGATTTCCCTCATATTTTGTCCTAATATTTGCACATTTAATTGCTTGAATATGCACATATTTCCCCAGGTATTTTCATATGTGCATATGAGACCCAAAAATAGTCAGTCCAGCACAGTCGAAGCAGTATTTCTCAGGTTGCGGTAACCATGGAAACAGTAATCAAACTAGACCAGGAAAATGTGTGGGTAGGGTTTTGTTTCCTATTTCTACAGATGTAATCTGGATAAAGCAGTTTATGGTGTATTTTGACTAGATGTGCTGCGCTTGAGTTTTGTTTTTAGTCCATTCTGTTTACTATTTAACACAAAAGAGAAGTATGCACCGTCGGTTCTTTAGTAGAGGTAGTAGGTTTGAGTTTAACAAAAAAAAAAAGCAATTAGAAGATTGTTTCCTGTAATGTCTCACATCATATATCCCTAACTTGTATCTGTTCATCTTTAAACTCTAAACTTCATTGATGCATTTAAAGATTCAAAATTGATGGTGTTTTGATGTATTTAATGACTTGAGAAGCAGGTCAAATGCTGATCATCAATCAGTCAATCTATGTTGCATCTCAGGTTTTAAGCTAATGATACAAAATGATGGAGGTTTCTCACCCGAAATAATAGAGACACAAATACACAAGAACATTGCAGTTCTTGTTTTGAAACTTTGTGATTTATATCCCAAAAAGCCTGATTCAGGTCCATGACTGCATTCATTCCTGTTTGATTCACTTTAGTCAAAATTGTTTCCCTAGTAAAACAAACTGGTTTTCCTACAAAACAAGGTTTCAGTTTGGCTAAAGTGAACTCTGCAGCAATTTTAATGTAGATGCAAGCGAACCAGAGACCACACCAAACGCAGAAAGTGGACTATAGTGCAGGGGATTCTGGGTAAAAACAACCAAAACAAACGTGCGCAATTCTTCCACACTAGCAGGAGAATTAGTTCCTGGTTTTTTTTTTGCCAAAGACAAAAGATAATCATCCATAAAGTGAAATCTGACGACCCTTCATTTTTGTTTACATTTAACCAAGAAGAAAGTTGCTTTCAGTGTCTACAGAGGTTTTTGTGTTGTTTCCTTCAGTGGTTCTTGGTGCAGCGCCTCTACAGGTCAGGAGGGGAACAGGTTTTGTTTGTTTCATACCGTGAAGTGTGAAAGTGAAAATGTAAGAAATGTTGCAATTTTAGTCCCAAATCGGACCAGACTAGAGTGTCTGTGTGTGTCTAGTCTGGTCCGATTTGGGACAGAGATTTCACTACTGTGACCAGACTGTCTTTACTGAATCAATCAGATTTCCGTGTTGATTTGTCACCTGCTAAATGTTTTTGCTGTTTTTTCCAAACATTTGGGGTTTGGGTGTGTTTCCTCAGGAGAGTTAAGCTATCTTTCATCTCAGCTTTTATAAATACTCTGCTGATTGGCCTGAGGGAGCAGCATATTAATCCTTCTAACTGCTAATTTCCATTTTATTGCCACTGAGCATCTTTTCTCACACTTCGTTCTCACTCTGTCTTCCTTGTAGTGTTGTAAAATCCACTTTGAGGGAGGCGCTGCATCAGCGGGCCCATATCCCCAATGTTTGCTCTTACCTGAACATGAACACACACGCCCACGCCCCCGCACACACACAAACACGCGTGAGCTGAATCCACAAAAACTGACAGGCTCACACACGGACGCATCGTTTCTTTCTCTGCAAATTTCCAACACTCGCTCTGTCGTTCAGATGCACGGCTTAAAATAACTCTTCCTCGCTCTCTGTCTCTCACACACAGACTCTCCTGGCACACACGCCTCAGTTGAATGGCTATGTGGGACAGCAGCTTGGGGATAGACAACTGATTCACTTTGAGTGGCGTGTGGATATTTATAGCGCCTGCGTGTGTGACAGTAGGTGATGAGTGCTGACTTCGTAATGGCGGTAAGAATAAAAAAAATAATAAAAATATTGCGGTGTGCAGCTCTGCCTGCCTCCGTGTTTCCCCGTGTGCGTTTTTACTTGTGACTTTGTGTCTCTGTGAATGAGACGGTGACAGGCAGGTGATCAGCAGTGAGCATGCTCAGTCATCTGTTGGTACCTGTGACGTCTCAGTCCGGCGTAACCATGGCAGCAATGTGCTGGAGAGACTATATTAGACTGACTGCGGCGGCATCGCTGACCTGCAAGATGCTCCACTAATAGCTGATTGTCCAAGTCGTGGGCACATCTCCTTCTGAAATGTATTATGTCATTATTGGCAATGTTTATGCGCACGGAAGCAATATTCCAGTTACGCTGTTTATTGAATTACAGTAAAAATATTCCATAATAGATTTTGCCACCCTTTAATGTCGTTCCAAATTTATTATCACAGCCAAATTCCTGGAAAAAAATCTCTTTCTGTCTCTTTTTGCAGCCAACTGACTGGATGCTTTGTTGTATTTGTGCTTTTTTTAATTCCAAGTAAACTCACAATCTGTTTAGGAGCATCGTGCAATGACCTGTGACCTGGAACAATATGACCTCAGTTAGTTTTGAATCAGTCGCTCTGTTCTGAGTTAAAGCGAAAATGATGTCAAATGTTTGTGCTTGTGTGTACGGCAAAATTTTTAGATATCAATAAATGTTTCCAAGGGTCATCAAAGGTCAACCAGACTTCCAAATTTATAAAATCAAACAAATTTGGTGTCAATAAACTCCACTACAAAAAAAAAAAAAACTTTGATATGTGGTAGCTTATTTTTTACATCTTAAAAGCATAATAACACAAGCAAAACATTTTGCTGCCCAAGTGTAGCACAGTTGATTGACACCATATTTTGTTTCATTTTGTAAATGTGGACTGGCTGCTTGACCTTTGATGACCTCTGGAAACATTTATTAATATCTTTAAAATGATAGCAGCACAAAGAAAACAAATTTGCTGCAGAAACCAGGACAGACATTTGGCACCAAACCCCCACAGCAGAGCCTGTCGGGAACGAGAAGAATTGGCAGTTTTCCTGTAACGTTTGGTTGTTTCTCCTCCATTTGCACAGCTGCTACTGGAATCTGCTGGATAATAGTAATGAACAAAGTAATTCTCAGTGATTTTACTTGACAGCATTAGCCAGGTTTAGCTTAGGGCAAAAATGTGCAATAATACTTATTGTTTGCATGTTGGTTTAACTTGGATTTGTTGCAGATCTGTAACCTGAAGTTAAAGCAGAGAAGTGAAGATGTGACAGATTCTACTTGGTTCTTATAGACCCAACAACCCTTTAGTGTTTGTCAAAACCCCAGCAGCGCACTGTTTTAGCACATTCCTGAAAAATCAGAAAGCAGGCAAATAGAAAACATGTTTTCTGCTGGACACTGATGAAAACATCACAGCCTCTCTGTACGTCGCCTTCGGCTAGCAATCTTTGTCTAAACCAATCAAAATGTAATCATTTCATTTATGTGCTGGTTTATTTGTTGCTGGTCGATTCATATTTGTGTTGTGGTGAAAAAATAAGCCACTAAATAAAAACATTTAGTGGCTCAAGTTTTCTCGCAGCAGAAACTGTAGAATAGATATTTTGTCAGTTTGATGGACCTGAGGATCGTCTAAGATTAAGAAATGAAAAAGAAAGCTGGAGTGAAAACAGAGAATTGTGTAAATGTTTCTGCATATCATTTCTGAATGTTCATCCTCACCTGTGAGAACAAGATGAGGAGCTCCAATTAGCACAGAGGAAGTCTGGTTTAACACCTGGGCTGAGAATTAAAGGCATGAAACAATCAGGGGGGTGAAAAATGGAAGAAAAAAACGATCAAAATAAATTAAGAGAAATTAGAATTTGACTTTCAGCATCAATATTTTCTTCTGCCTTTCTATTGTCACTGTGTCTGGATAATAAATATTTTTCTGTCTTCATCCACCCATCCGTCCTCCTCTCTGCTTCTCCCTTTCATTCTGATCGGTCCATAAACAGTGATTGATCAGCAGCAGCAGGAGCTCACTGATCATCACCTCCTCCGTCCCTCTTTCCTCTCTCCCTTCATTACCTTCTCTTCTCTCCTCCATTACCTTTTCTCCTCACCATCAATCTTCTCTCTGCTCCTCTCTCTCTGTCCCTCCTGCTCTTCTTCACCTCATCTTATGTTGCTTTATTACCTTTTTGTTGGTACTGATGTTTTTTTTTCTTTCCATACCTTGAAATTACCTCTTTTCCCTTTTGTGTTCCTGGTTTCTGCTTTCTTCTTATTGCTTTTGTTCAGTGTTTTTTCAGGAAACTCAACTTGAAAGTGTTCTTTGTTTAAATGCTTTGCAAAAGTATTAATAACCCAGTCCGCATTTTGTCAAGCAACAACCACAAACATCACTGAATGTTTCTGTTCTGTATGCGGTAATACTTTTGTAAAACTGCTTTTCACTGCAATTACAGCTGGAAACATATGAATACCTACAACAGAGCCATACTGAGAAACAATTATTAGAACAAAGTTATCAAATTACCATTATAAAGTATTAATATTATGAGAATAAAGTTTTACAATAAAATTGAAAAAATCTGAGAATAAGCGGATATTTTGAGAATAAAGTCATAATATTATACAAAAAAATGTACAACACTATTCTAAATAATACGAATAAAGTCATATTTTGGTACTAAAATCATAGTAATACAAGACTAAAGAAATGCAATTACCAGTATAAAATTATAATATTAAAAGAATAAAGTCATACGAGAATAAAATACTGAGATGAAAGTTATATTGAGATGCAATTTTAGCCTGGAATAGCTTCATTAATAAGCTAACTGCTATTAGCACAACTTGAATACAACAATAGTTTTTCCAATGTGTCATCAGATCATATTTTGAAGCAGAAATTCGGCTCTAGTGGGCCGAGAGGAGCGGCTTCATCGTCCATCGCTGTTGTTGGCAGATTTTGCTCGTGCGTCAGATTTATGGTAGAAATAAGCAAATACCAAAGTTCTGGCTCAGGACTTTTGTAAGCATCAAAAAAAATATTCATTGTGTTAAAAATTGATAATGCATTAATTGATCAAAATAGTCCCAGTGCACTGTTTTCATCAATTAGGTGTCTCATGATCAGTGCAGAGACAGCAGCATTTCATTTTGGGGTACCACAGAAAAGGGGATGGAATATGGATGCATGCCATACTTTTCATATTTTATTTTTATAAACTTTCCTTCATTTCCAAAGTTTCGCTGTACTCTGAACTCTTTTACTTTCCCCTTTTCTGATTAATAATTTAACCGCCACACCTCACTTACTTTTCCTGATTCCCACATTCCTCTTTCACTTAATCCTTCACTTCCTGCTGCACATCCTCTGACTCTCCTCCTCCTCGTGCCTCCTGGAGGTCGTCACACAGCAGATCTTTTGCAGCTCCTGAGTGACGGATGCTGGAGCGAGAGGAGGAAGAGGAGGAAGAGGAGGAAGAGGAGGGAGGCGGAGCAGCGCAGAGATAAAAGATGGAGCATGGGCCCTGGAGTGAATTGATAAAAATCACCTGTTTCACACACACGCACACACACACTTCCCAATTAAACACTTCAGTGCTTGGAGTGATCGTATCTGATCTGCAGCTTGGCAGCAGCAATCAGCACTTTTCCTACACACACACACACAAACGCGCGCACACACACAAGCTAAATACATTCACATAAACTTAAGCGTTTTGTCATTTCATTTTCTTTGTTGGCACCACTTTTCTCCTCTTTCTCCTGTTCTTTGTCTCCCCATTTGTTCATTTTTTAGCTTCTCCTATTTTGGTCTTCATCTTATCCCAAGGCGCAATAAATGCATTTTTCCGTTTCCTTTTCAGCTCGTTTCTCCTCCTCCTCCTCTTCCTTCCAGTTTTTCCTCTGCTCTGTATCTCTTCCTCTGCCTTTTCTTCCTCTCCTCGCCCCGCACTCTCCTCACATAATCTCACATCCTCCTCTCTGCTTGCTGCGTTTTTCGCTGTGACAGTCTAAGTAGGTCGGCGGTGACAGCTGAGCTCCTTGCAGACTGAGAGAAGACGTTATTTCTGCTCTGTGTGGGTTTTTCCGAACATTCGTTCAACGGTTTGCGGCTCAATCCCGTTGCAGGTTTGGGAAGTAATGTGACCCTGTTGAACCAGGCATCAGATCTACCTCTGGGTCATGGTTTCTGGCTCCACATGCGTGTTAAATGTCTCTTTGAGCAAATCGAGTTTGTGTTCACTTCAGCTCACAAAGTGGGTTTCACTCAGATGTTCAAACTCAACCAAATCATCATAGTTGCTATTGAAGCTCAGGGAAACAGTGAATGATCATCTTCAGGACATAAAGTTCCTTCAAAGTGTTTACAATGAAAACCTGTGGGAGGGGAATATCTTCTAAATTGGCCTGTACTAAAAGAAATCTGAAGATGTTTGTGTACACAGCAAAAACACAAACTTTGTAAAATATTGTTTGTCTAGTTTCTAGTGTAAATATCTTAGCACACTTGAAATAAAACAAAACTAACTTCCAAGTAACTTTTGAACAAGATACTTGTTTTAAATCATTTCCTTAATATTGATGAAAAAGTTCTAGTTCTGCTGGCAGATTCTTCCAGTTCTTAAAATATTTTCTTCCATGTTATAAATGAAATAATCTGCCAATGGACCTGGCCATTTCTCATCAGCACACAGTTCAACTTTATTCAACTGAAAAAAGTTGAGAAAACTGCAGAGTAAATACAGCACTTGAAAATGTATCTGTTATGAAATGTTAATTTAGGGGAAGTGAAGTGTGCTAAATGTTTTTAAAATTAGCAAGAGCACTAAACATAAAAATTAGCCTTGCTATTAGCACATTAGCAGATTAATTTGTAGTTTCAGATTGCTGACTTCTACTTTTTTATTTTATTTTTTGTCATTAGAAATCATTTCAGTCATGAAAAATAGTTTCCAATTCTTGGATTCCTAATCAATAAATCCAGATTTGGATATTACTGTGCTATATTTTGTTGACTCTATGCGATGTATATCTCCATTGTTTTCAAAAGTAGCATATTTTTTTAAAGAGCTCACATCATCATATTTACAACTCTTCATGTTCTCGGTTTATTTATATTAATTTTCATGACCAATATCTTGGAAAATGCTAAAAACCAAAACAAGAAGAAAACAGGTCTAGTCAGCTGAATACATAGAGGAACTATGACGTTACACTAGAAACGCCATCGTTTCCTGCATTACACTATGGCAGTAGCAGTAACAGAGAAGTCTGCAGCTGTAGATGACAAATTATTCATTTTAAGCAATAGAAAGGACAATCATGTAATCAGATCATTTTTTAGATTATCTAAAGTCTAAATAAAATGACACAATGTGACGAAGATGCCAGCCCAGACAAATCTTCACTGACAGTAATTTGACAACGATGGCCAAAGTTTCTAAGGAATCAAAAATAAAATGAGACAGTGATATTCACAAGACTCACCTAAAATGTTGGCGAGATCATTCTTTAAACCATCTAAAACATGAGGAATCCGTAAACACTGACCTTCTTGTTTTCCATCTGGTTGTAAAATAAAACTTAGCAGCTTCACTTCAGTAGTTTTCTTCTTCTCTTCACTGTCAGCAATTCATCAAAATTCTCTGTTTATGCAAAATTCCCCAGAGTCCTCCAGTTGAGAGTTTAAATGGGAAGAACTGATCTGATTAATTTAGTTGATGCTTTTCTACTCACCTGCAGCCACTTGTCACTGCAGCTGTGTGCTGTTTGCTTTGAGTGTTTTCTTTTTCTAACTGCTGCCAAAATCCTGGCACAATGAGAGCAGTGTGAACGAACCAAAACAGAAAAAGAGCCGACAGCCGAGCAACAAGGTAGAACTTCTGAACGTCTGACGCCGCGCGGAGCTGTTGCTGCTTCGTGTCTTCGTTCTTCACAGATTTCCTGCCCTCACTGACCCTTTTCACACTATCCTTCAAAAACATAATGCAAGCTGTCACCGTAAAGCTGCTGTCGGGTTTACTAGAATAAAACTCGCTCATAGGCTTAACCTCTGCTCTGCTGCAAGAGTTTAACGCCGTAAAACAAGCTGCTCACACTGCAAAAACACGAAGGCTTATCAAATGGTTTTGTTAATTTTCTAGTGCAAATATCTTAGTACATTTGGAATAAGACAAAACTAACTAACCTTAGCATTCACGACTGGTTTTGCTAGCTGCAGCATAGCAGGCAGGATGTAAGGGGGGGGCATGAGCAGCACCACAAGGAGGGTGATTGACAGCGCTAAGACCCATCTCCTGGCTGTGATTGGAAGCACTGGGAGCTCGATTTGTTAACAGATTATGTCTCAGTTTCAATAAATATGTAAAAAAAAAAATATTTTTTTAGTTACATACTGCAGCTTCAAGTGAATAACTCCTTAATACTGATGAAAAAGTACTAGTACTAGTACTTATAACAAAACAGTTTTGCCATGTTTCATCAATATTAAAGACTAATGGCTTAAAACAAGCCCAATATTTTGCTGAAAAGTTACTTGTAAGTTAGCATAGTTACTGATGATGGTGCATAAACAGTTTTCCTGTACTGTTAAGAAGTTGTTTCTCCACCGTTAGCACATTTAGCAGCAAGTACATGAGATTGATTGGCAGCACTAAGACCCTCCTGCTGCCTCTGATTTGTTCTTCATACGGCAGTAACAGCTCAGGGAGGAGGTGGAGGAGATCGATCTTTTCACAGATTATCTGTCTCATGCAACATGGTGACAGTTTTGATAAATGTGTAAAAAACATAGAAAAGTTTCATATTTTATATCTTGCTAAAAAAGTTACTTGTAAGTTAGTTTTGTCTCATTTCAAGTGTACTAAGATATTTGCAGTGGAAACTAAACTAAAATACCTGAAAATATTTTGTGTTTTTGCAGTGCAGACGCACAGATTTATTTATGTAACTGAATCAAGTGCTGCTGCAGATTAACGTCTGACCAATATGGACAAGCCAATCATGTTTTATAAGAGCCATCTGAAGAAGGCGAGTGTGTGACCCCACACACACACACACACACACACACACACACACACAGAGGCAATAAACGTCACTGATTGCTGGTGAGGTAATGGGCAGGTTGAGAGTCTCTTCAGTCAAGTGATGACAGCGGACTGATCTGCAGGATTTATGGAAATCTGCTGGGAGTTAGTGAGCCAAGCTAATGAATCAGCTGGGTCAGAACCCGCTGTCCAGTTTTATGACCCAAAAGACGGACGAGGAGGGAAGGTCACAGGTCAGAGGTTCAGTCAATTCAGACCTTCTTTCATTGGCTCTTTTTTGGCAGATTGATAGTAACAGCCAGTAAGAGTTGAGTTATCAACTTTTTGTCCATCCATTTTAGAATCATGCAGGGATTATTGCACATCACCAAAGGTCATTGGATGACTGGTGGAGAGGTCACTAGTGTCTTTTAAGCACTTTATTTCAGTTATCACTTTATAAATCATAAATGAGTGTAAAAAGTTTTCTATCTAAGGAAACCTAGCAGATTGCATAGAGTCATTGAGACGGATTAATTCCCGAAGGAAGGAATCACAGTAAAACAGAAGACCAGAACAAATGTGGCTCCTATGGAGAGAAAAATAACTGAAAACAAAAAATTACAGCAAATAATGGAGAGTAGTAGAAGGAGAAAGTGAGCTAATTATGTCAAAAAATAAAAATAATGTTGTGACAGTTAAAGATTTAATTTCGATAATAGTAACTTTAACTTGTATATTTTGCTGTAAGAACATTTTACACGTATCAGCAAAGGTTTCTGGGACTTTTTGTTGAAAATGTAAGCTAGGAAGCGGCCATGTTAGGCAGGGAAGATGAAGTGGATGGAACCTGAACTATAGCTGGAGCTTTGTGGTTGGAGGGTGCTAAACATTTTATTTTGATTAAACATTTAGAGTATTTTGTTTCAGTCTTTTTCCACTTTACATCTTATATCTTCTGTTAAATTCAGATTAAACAATGGGGGTAAGTTGTCTTTTTCTTCACAAACTCATTTAAATCCAGTCCCATTTAACATCAAAATAATTTGAAGAAAAGTCAAAAGATAAGTAAACTTAAAATGAAGTGAAAGTGGTTTTAGTTCAGATGGTTTAATGGTTCTCCTCAGTCAGACGATTTGATTTGGTTGAAATATGTCTGGAAAGATATTCAATCTTTGGGTAAAAGTGCCTGCAAAATCATAACATCAATATATTTGGCTGAACTTTCTAGCAAAGATAACTTCTGATTTGTGCTATTAAACATTTAACATCAAATTGGACTGTGTGCCATTGAATCTAACATTTCTCTACAGATTTATCTGAATTAATTTGATATGTTCTGTATTTTTGGTCTATTTAGAAACTGAATTTATATGAATAAACATAATTTAGATAAATGCAATGGATGGTAAGCAGCAAAAGCTGAAAGCAGAGCCAGTTAAAGAGCTGAGTAGACGGCGGATCATGGCGACTGAATGGAGCAGAAAAGTGTCAACACTGCTTGGGCAGCAGATTATTTGCAGAGCTACAGATTCCCAGCTGCCTTGTTGGCCCTCCTGCTTGTCTGTCACTCCAAGTGTTTCTGTGTTTCTATGCATTTGCACATATGAACATGAGACGCTGTAAGTTTCAGTCAGTTGACCAAGTCTACGTGTGCCTCTGAGCATATCAGCCTGGTGCAGGATGGAGACTTTGTCACATTTTCAGCTGAGTGTAGATGACAGTATATGTATCTGTGGTGGAGCACAAACTGACCAGTTATTTTTACTCCTCCATTTAAAATCTGCTTGCAGATACAGAAGTGCAGGATGTTCCTGTCATCGCGTTTTCCAGCAGAGTTTTATCTCTCCTTTTCAACTCGTCTCTCCTCCTGCTTTACGCTTCTTTCCCCTCTCTGTCAGGCAGAGTTACATGTCATGATGATGGAGATGATCCAAACATATGCCTGCCTGCACATATTTTGGCCTGAATGCTTGTATCTGCCAATGTTTGTCATTTTTTAACCTGTCAGTATTAGCTTGATATGTCAAATTTGTATCTTCTTCACGTTTGTGTTTCTGCAGGACATTAGCAATGTTCTGTTTGTTTAGTCTTATGTCAGCTATGGCTTTTTTTTCTTTTGTTTTATTTTTATGCTGTCAGAAGGGTGGGTTAGTTAGTTATTCTAACACTAAAGCACTAATCATAAACACTAGATCTGCTGATGGTAAAACTCTACACCAACACGGTATTTAGCAGAAGCTAATGCTAACTTCAACTCAAATTGTATCTGCTCTTGAAAACCTACAAATCTCAGGCACCGATTTCATTTTGACATTATAATTTATATGTTTTATAAAGCCCTTAGATATTTAATTTATGTTTGTACATCAAGGATGTTCAAACGTTTTGCCAAAATTGAGTCAAAAGGAGTGAAAAAAAAACAACCTAAAATCAGGCAAATAAGAGTCCGATTTTTTGTTTGTTTTCTTCTTTTGAAATTGAAATTCTAGTTCCAAAAATTTGAAAGGGATTTAGTAATAAATATAATAATACGTTTCAATGTATTATAATAAAAAATACATTTCTACCAAAAAACCCAGACTTTTTCTAGTTAATAGCCAGATTTCTACTCTTTTTTTTTATCTACAATGGCCAAACTATGCCGCCATAAATTAGAAAAGCATCTAGTTTTCAGTTTATTTTGCAAAACAAAATTATTTTCAGTTTCAAAAACAGGATTTGGTCAACTTTTTTTGAAAACATTTACTGTATTTAGCCACGTTTCATAAATTGAATGAAAGCTGATTTGGGTGCATAATTTCAGTAAAAATCTCTTTTGTTAAAGGTTAATTATACAAAGACGAACACTTTGTGTTTTACATTTTCCATTGTAAGAAAATTACAAATTAAGATTCTGCATCAGCAACTACAGGCCATATTTGTATCATCTTTAAATTGCAGCTCAGGGCCGCACAAAATCAGTCCGAGGACTGGGCCACATTTTGGACACCCCTGTTTCTGCTGTCCATGTTTTATTTTATTCCTGTATTTCTAGAAAGCGTTGACTCTTCTCAGCAACACTTTGCAGCTTCGTAATGAACTGTGGTTTTGGAAAAGCTAAAGTTATCTACATTTACCTGATGGCACCCTTGAAGCAAGAATATCTGTTACAAAGTCACGGAAGAGGAAGAGAAGAGTATTGCTGCTAGGAGTAATCTGCAACCAGTCCTGATTTGTCTCATGAATAAAATTTGTCAACAAACTAGAAACAACTAGAAACATTTATTAATTAGTTTTATTTTGTAACCAGGTTGCTGTGTATTGCAGACTTCTGCCCAGGTCCCCCTGGAAAATGAGATCCAGATCTCAATGGGGTTTACCTGGTTAAATAAAGGAAATAAAAAAAAAAAAAATAAGAGTTACAACAGTGTCAAAGTTGTTGAAAATGTTAAGAAGTGTCAAAATCATCACCTAAAATATTTAATATCTTGGTTTCATCAATGCTAGAAAGAGTTTAATGTGTCATAAGAATTAAAAGGTGTGTTGCAAAATGACATCAGTTCTACTATAATTGTTTTTTTGTTGGAATATGTTGCATGTTTCCCTTTTTTGACTGACCAAACTGGATTTGGAAGGGTTGGCCAACCTTTTATTTCTAACCTTTTCAAACTTGTGTCTCTCGTCTTCAGGTATGTCCACGCCCTCTACCTGGGCGCCCAGAGCCGGTGGCACAGGAACGGGCCCCGCCGTCACTTCCACTGGAGGCTGATGTTCGAGAGCGCCGACATCACCATGCTGCGCCTGTTGGAGGCCTTCCTGAAGTCTGCGCCGCAGCTCGTCCTGCAGCTGAGCATCATGATTCACGGAAACGGCGTGCTGCCGCTCCAAGGTCAGAGAGACGCCACGTCTCCTTCACACTCAGTGTTTCATAGAAAGATTTTTTATTTAGAGGAAAGATTCTATAAATATCTAGTTTAGGAAACTCTGATTCAGTTTAAATCTGTCTTTTGACTTTTTTTTGCCCTGTATTGTTTCTCCAGGAATCCTATGTGGCTGCTTTTCACACCTGATTCCAGTCAAATGTTTAAATGCTCAGTATTTTATGCTGCCCATAATCTATTATCTATAATCTATAGCCTTTTAAGGAAGTTATATGACAGAGTAGCTATTTATAAGATAAAATATCAGAATGGTTTTTAAATAGTAGATATTAGTAAAAACAGTAAAAGGCCGGAGTTAAGTTGCCACCTCCAGAGGTCATACCACAGGCATTACCAAAGGTCATCAAAGGTCAACCAACACCTCAACATTTTTTAAAAATCAAGCAAATCTGGTGTCAATGAACACTGTTACAAGTATTTTAGCTGCACAAACCAACGCAAACTTTGCACAATTAATATATGTCCATTTTGTTTGATTTTGTTAATGATATCTGGGGACCTTTGGAAACTTTTCTTAAATCTTAGAAACTATAACGGCAAAAAGGTAAATGTACATCTAGGTGTAACAGCAACAAAGTGAAAGGCAATCGAGGCATGTAGGTTCACACAAAGATAAAAGTATAAAAATAAACAAGTTAACATATTATAAGGACTAAAACACACAAACATTAACTACTGTTTGAATAATGTTTGACCCTGGAATTGTTTCCCAAAATGCTTCGATCCATGTGAACACACAGGCTAAACTTGCAGATGCATGTAATCTCTTTTCCATGTGTAGGGTGAGGCATGGATGTCCATAAAACAGGTAGAAATAAAATATCTGTGTGTGTGAGTCCTGAAGGCAGATATCGGTGGGAGAGTCTATGCTTTATTCATGCCACTCTTACAAGAAGCAGATTGTTCTTTGATGAATAAAACAAAACAATGCTCCTTTCTCCAGCCTCACACACACACACCTGGCGGCAGCAGGTGTGTGTGTGTGAGGCTGCAGGACGAGCTGCGGCGCAGACTTCAGGAAGGCCTCCAACATTGTAGAGCACAATGTTTAACTGTGCACAATGTTTAACTGTGCTCTACAAAAACACACACAGACATGAATACACACGCACACACACGTGTGCCTGAAGAAGCATTAAAGACGAATACTTCATGTTTCCGTAAGACAGCAGAGTAGAGGGGCTATCTGTCAGTCTGCCCCAGGGCAGCTGTGGCTACAATGTAGCCTGCCACCGTCAGCATGTGAATCTCTATGTGAATGACTGAACGTAGTGTGAAGTGCTTTTTTAGTCCTCTGGGCTCGATAAAGTGTTGTACAAGTTCAAGCCTTTTACCGTTTCGATATCTGCAGTGTAAGGAAACATTTGTTCCAAGCAAATGTATGGCCACCCGGCCCGGTCCAGTTTCAAAGGTCAACCAACACCTCATTGGTCATTTTACATCACATTTCCTGTGGTGTTTACGGTCGTCAGGTTAGAACAGGTGGTGACTAGATTCTGCTCTGTTTCAGTTTTATTGGCCACATTAGGCAGCAGTTAGCTGAGCATTTTTTTATTTTGGACTATAGTGTTTTTTTAAACCTTACAAAACCTTTATCTTCCCCCAAATTCAGTTTTACAGGTAAGTTCTAAAGCGCTAATGTAATTGGCTGTTTTGTTAACTTTACGTTAAATAAAGTTCGCGTTGAAGATTTGGTTATCGACTGTTAAGAAATATTCAAGTAGTTAGGCATATTCATGCTCTTATTTTGAAGTGGCTGAATAGTCTGTAGCACTTCTGTTTCCTCTCCTCATATTCTCTCTCTTTTTTTCCTGATAATGTTATTTTGAACAAGAAACATGTATTAACAAGATAAAACACGTAGAGAATAATACTCAATCATAAATACAACATCTAGAGGTATTATAGGACATGTAAATTATATCAAAATTAAATTGGTGTTCGATGGTTGTAACCTTTCAATAACAAAAAAATGTAAGTTAGCATTTAGAGCTTTAGCATTACGGTCAATCCATGTGAACACACAGGCTGAACAATAAAAATAACTCATGCAGATGCATGTAATCTCTTTTCCATGTGAGTGGAAGCGTAGCGCTTCAGCGTTAGCTGAGCTAATGTTTATGATTAGGGTTTTAGCGTTAGCGCAAATAACTTTTGAGTTAGAGGTGTGCCTGTTTTCCACTTACAATCATAAATATTTGGAATAATGCAAAAACATTTAATCTAATTACATTAAAGATGTTAGTAAAAACAGAAAACTGTATCCTTTGTGAAGTGTTTAGTTTAAATCAGAGTATCTTAAATGGCAGAGATCTCCACACCCTGAAGATAAACCTTGTGCCCACTGACCATAGCAGCTTTGCATGGATAGTGACATGCCTGGCTGACAGTGGAGTAAATCAGCCCAGCTCTGTGTTTCTCCAGAAAAGGCAGTAAATGTGCTCTGACAGTCACTTGAAGCGCACTCGGGTCCCTCTGAGAACGTTACTGCATGCAGCTCCACTAAACACTCTCCTACTGTCTGTGGAGAAAGCCTGAAACAACCGCGGTCCCGCTGAAATGGAAGTTAGCATCACTGATTGTTGGGTCTGACCGTAACCAGGTCTGCAGTTCCTAGTGTTGCTATCAAAGAAGACACATTTATAATGTTCTCAATAGCATAATTTTAGCATAATGGGAAAAACAATAATGACAATAAAAAAATATGAAAATAAATGACACACTGTTACAGAAGAGAATTAAACAGCACAAATGGACAGCATGTACAAACCGAGAGTTGGATTTACTTGTGACACAAAAGCAGGATTTTGTCTGACATATCTAGAAATTAAACTGCAATATAAAATTCAGGATATTTTTGTCTTGTTTACATTTATTTTTCATTAAATTCCGAATTATTTTTCCATCTCTTGTGGATTTTATTTCCAGTTAAAAAATAAATCTAAATAAAAACATAGGTTAGCAAATAAAACCATGTGCAACATAAACAAGCAAAACACAGTAGTAAAATAGGATTGGCAAATAAATGCACTGGCAATCAGATGAATACATTAGTAAATAAAATTGTTAGTAGGTTAGTTAATGATTGGATTAGCAAATGAAAAATTTGGAAACAAACTGAGAAACAAGTTGAAACAAATAAGTTAATTATTGATTTAAAAAATATTTGTATTTGCAAAAAAAATAGTGCGGTACATCAATGGATTGGCAAATTTATAGTAAAGGAAAGTTGCACAAACACACATCTAGTTAATGGTTTTGAATAGAGAGGATCCTGCAAACTTGATCTGCAACACATTTATTAACAACATATTGATCCAACCTTTTTGTCAGGCAAATGGTTTGAACAGCAACAAAAACGTCATTTCAAGCTTTTAAAGTTTTAAGATGTTCTCATAAACTTATTTAACGAAAACATTTCTTATATTCGAGTAAAAACCTTCAGAGAAGTGACTGCCCAAAAAATACCCAGAAAAATTTTATTCAATTAGAGAAAATCATTTAAAGCAGCACTGATCAAAAATATCATTAAAATGCAAAGTTGAGGTGCTTCTGCTTTAATTCGTTGCCATCTCAGTGTGATCCGTGGCTAATTTCAGACAAGCTAACTTGATTAACACACATGAATGTTTAACTGTGCTCTGTGCAGCTCATGGTGGGCCACAAAGTTTAATTTGCAAGCTGGTGATTCTTCATCTCACTGCAAACTGTCATGATCCTCACTGTTCCTGTCAAGTCTCATGTTGCTCCACCGCTCTGCCCCTCCCACCTCTGCTGTCTACTGATTGCTGATTAATTTCACCTGTCCCACTGCCTATATTAACTCCTGCTTTGAACTTTCATGTCCATGTCTGTGATCATGTACTTGACCTGTTTTCTGCCTCCTAGCCTCCTGATAATCTGGTAGAATCTGTTCTGTTGGGGACCGAAGACGCAACATTTGTCACAGTTTCAGCTGGTGTGGTTGGCATTGTGTCAAACAAACCAAACCTTTTGTAAAATCTGTTCCCTCCTCCTCACCCATGGTGAAGCTACACCTAGAACCACTAAAAGAAACAACACAAACATCTCAGGAGAAGACGATGGACGCAACTTCCTGCTTTACAAAATCTAAACAGAAACTGAGTAGCATGAGATTTTAGCGGTTGCAGGATTTCTCTTTTGTCTTTGGCAAAAGACCTTGAACCATTTCTTCTGCTCCAGGTAAACTCACATTGGTTTGTTTTAGTTACCCAGAATGCCCTACACTATAGTCTGCTTCCTGCTTTTGGAGAGGTCTCCGGTTCACTTGGCATTCATATGCATTCGAACCGCACCAGAGTTCACTCAAAAAAAAAAAAAAAGGTTTTTAGACAGACCTGAATTTACTTTTTTGGTCCACTTC
Source organism: Xiphophorus hellerii (assembly GCF_003331165.1). Taxonomy (NCBI): domain Eukaryota; kingdom Metazoa; phylum Chordata; class Actinopteri; order Cyprinodontiformes; family Poeciliidae; genus Xiphophorus; species Xiphophorus hellerii. The sequence continues at coordinate 30,255,682 of NC_045672.1, read as the reverse complement.
AGAGTTTGATTACGCATTCACACCTCTGCAAACGAACCAGACTATCAAACTAAGGTTTGATGGTATGTCCAATCTATACTCACCTTGCTACTGCAGTTTTCCCACTCCGTGACATGATCATCGTCCCCGATTTCCAGCATAATAGTTTTGCTCTCTCTGCGGTCCTCTGGGTGAAACAATCCCTGACAAAAAGACACTCCATTGTTCTTCTGCTACATAGCAAACTATTCAAACCTATCAAAGACCGAATGTAAGAAACGTATCGCTCTGGAAACCACCTGTGTCGGTTAACTTGTCAATTCCTGATTATTCAGTACTTCCTGTTTATGTTGCCCGTCACTCAATTAACTCTCCTTCGCAAAGCTACTCTGAAGACAGAATTGCTGTCAATCTTCCACATTCTGAAATTCATCTATAAAACTTGTTTAACCTTTCCTGGGTTGTGGTTGTTGTTTTTGGTCCAAATGATACTTTTTCCCTTACACAAGATGGTTAAGGTCCAACTGCCTGCACAAAATAAAACTGCTGTAAGAAGAAACACCAAGAGTCTATGATGGGCCTTTTAAAGAGCCATGGTGATAAGATGTTAAAACTTTAGAAATTTGGTAAACATAACTACACTTAAACAATCAAAAGGTGTTGGAAATACAAGGTTTTCACTGCATCCAGTTTCTTTCCTTCTCTGTCTTGACATCAGAGTAAATCTAAAAAGATCTTAAGAATTCAAAACATTAAATTGGTACTTTACTGTTTCCTACCTGTAGTCCTTTTTAGTTATTTTGTCCTCTCACTTCCTGTTTCACCAGGCCTCTCAGCTTCAGCATCACTGGTTTCACTGGCCTGGATGATTGCCTCCTACCAGAAGGTTCTCCGGGACTCTCGTGACGACAAGCTGCCCATGTCCTACAAGGCTGTGATCGCCCAGATGCTGTGGCACTTCTTCACCATCGGGGCGAGGACCGTGGCTTTTGCCCTTTTTGCCTCTGTCTTCCAGCTCTACTTTGGCATTTTCATCGTCAGCCATTGGTGTGTAATCTTTGATCAAACTCAAAATGTTTGCATTCAGACTAAGATTCTTCGTTTAAGATTATTAGTACTTATGATTGTGATTTGAAATAGTGAACATACATGTAAAAAAAAGTCTAATGATTACATGTAATTACCTCTGTTAATGTGTTTTAGGTGTGTGATGACCTTCTGGATTATCCAGGGTGAGACTGACTTCTGCATGTCTAAGTGGGAAGAAATCATCTACAACATGGTCGTGGGTATCATTTACATCTTTTGCTGGTTCAACGTCAAGGAAGGGCCCAGTCGCTTCCGTATGGCTCTGTATTACTCTGTGACTCTGGCTGAGAATGTGGCGCTGACCGCTGCCTGGTATACCTACCGTGGCCCCCAAACAAGTGACTCATCCGCCCTGGTAGTAGTGTGCCTGGTGGCCTGCAGCTTTGCCCTGGGAACCTTCTTCATGTTGGTCTACTACTGCTGGCTACACCCGGACGGGCCTGTTCTGGGCTCCCAGTGGGGAGGATGCGTAGATGAGGGTGTGGTAGGAACAGGGGGGATGGTGGGAGTTATTGACGCTTGCCTTACTCCATCGCAAGGGTCCCAAACGGATATGGTCATTACCAGTCCTCCACGGACTTTGCCCAGGACTAAAGATAAAGACTTGGGGGAGCCAGTTCCTGGGGAGCGGGACAAGGACAGCTGCCTGCCTGTCTTCCAGGTACGCCCCTCCCCTTCCTCTTCTCCTGCTCTGCTTCACAGGACCTCCTCCACATCCCGTGCACAAGAGGGTCCTGTGATCAGGATTGACCTCCCAAGAAAGCGATACCCAGCCTGGGATGCACACTTTATCGACCGCCGCCTCCGCAAGACCATCCTGCTTCTGGAGACCACCTCGGCCATAAGTCCACGGATACAGTACAGGAGCAGCCTGATGGGCAGCAAAGAGGTGTTAGAATATGAGACAACTGTTTAAGCTAACAGGGGCTGTTAAACTACAAAGTGCAGTCTGGGTCCAAGGCTCAGCCCGGAATCAGTCTTCAACCCAGGAATACCTGTGCTGGGAGTAGCATGAAAAGAAGACAGAATGTCGGGCGACTCTCATTGAGAAAAGAGGTTGTCAAACTGCGATTGTGAAATGTGAACCTCAATGTGGGACCAAAGCTGTTGAAGAACATATAGCAAGAATTACCTGTTGGAAGTTAATGGAGTATACTGAGCCAGGATTGCCTCATTTTCTAACACTTCAAACAAGAGGAATTTAATCTTACACCAGGGACCAGTAAGTGTTAGATTTAGTTTCAACCTGGACGGTGAGGACAACAAGTAAAAGGACACCAGAGAAATAAAGCTTGAGATAATTAAAAAAAAAAACTGTCTGCCACATGAACTGAAGCCTCAAGCCACAGAGACAGAACAGAAATGTATGACATGTTGAAGAAACAGATTGTCAGAGTGTCCATGGGACATGCAATCATTTTGGGTTTGGGCAAAATACATAAATCTACAGCCTATTGATTTGGCATTCACAGATGCTGAGTCATTGTCTACAACCAAATTCATCCCAGGTTTAGCCAAGATAAACACACACCTCTTACCAATCAGTCACTTCGGCTTGCTTCAGAGAATTACAATGACTTGCAAGAATACACACAGACGAGTCTGAGTCGATTTGTTGCAAGAGTTGCTTTGTTCTTTCCATCCAGTCATGTCCCCAAAAGGTTGCATGTGCCTCACAAATCTTTGGTAATTGTGCGCTTTAAACATTTTGTCAGAGGCGTCTAAAGGAAAAAGCTGCTCGAATTCCCCAGCAGGGCCTTGGCTTTCATCTGATGATGGATCGTAACTCAGTCTAAGTTCAGATGGTCCAAGAAACGTAAACGAAACGAAACTGCAATACAACTGATACCAATTCACCCATCCATTTGTGCCACAATTGCAGCCATAGCACAAGTCTCGCTGTTTACATCCTAGCCGCACTGTCGACTCCAAACCAACGGACTCACTTGGAAAGCTGAACGAGGATCTGATAAGTGGATGTAAGTGAGCAGCTTCTCAAACGGCCACCAACGTATGGCATGCTGTAAATCGCCAGAAACAGGTCTGTGATGTACAGTTGAATAAATGCAGATGTCCAATACTGTATAAGATGTTAAAATAAGCTGTAGTTAGGTGATGAATGCCTTTTGTGAGTAAGGAAGCTTCATTTACTCGTAAGAGTCTAAATGTTGTCCAAAGTGGTTCACTTTTTCTAAAAATCATATTATGTAGAATATGGAGGATAACACGGTCTACTTCAGTATACTATGAACTGGTTTTTATAGGTTTGATTTTGAGGGCAAAAATAATAAAAAGAAATATACCACTTGTTTAAAGTTAACCGTCAAGACAAAGAGTACAGATATGTTTTTGCAAACTAGGTAGATGCAATAGTTGATGTCTTTTGTAACAAAAAGGATATACCCACGTCTAAGTTCTTTTGTTGGGTTTGGTTTCTTTGGAGGACCATCATGTTTTAAGATAAAGATGGTTCTGCATTAACTATATAAACAACACTGGGTGCTTCGTGGATGTGGTCAGTGAATCAAGACGTAAAACAGAAGTGAGAAAGTTCCTAAAAGTGGCTCCAATAGTTTCAATTTTTTTTTAAAAGTCTTTTGGATGCAAGTCTTTATGGTCTCCTTTTTTGTGGTCCTTAATTCAGTTCAAATTAAGGCTTTACTGTCAGGTTTTAAAAATGTCGATATTCTGCCAAATTAGAGGATTTTAAACTACAAACCAACAGGTGATGCCCAGAGACTACATCCATTTGTTTTATAATCTGCAATTGGTTTTGCTTGGAGAACACATTCCTGTAAGTGCATAACTTTGGGCAGAAGTTTACTTTGCCACTATTAGGCATGGGCCGGTATGAGAAACTCACAACTTTGATTGAAAATACTTGATTTAATTGCTTTTATCGAAAATAAAAGCTCAGCAATTTTTCAGAAAGTTATATATTTATGATTCTGTTAAGAAAATGTTATTGTTCATTCTGCCCCTGGAACTATGGACCAGATCTTCAACCAGCAGTGTTGTTAAGTCATATGAGTTTGCTTGTCTGGTCCACATGCATCTGCAGAACGCCTATGAGGTATTTTGTGAGGGAGTATGAGTCGACTGGTATGCTTTGAAGGGCTATCTGGTTATTTTATACCAAAAACAATGCTGTGTCCACATGTTTAGCACAAAAAACATGCTTATTCCCAGTGCAGGATGGACTCCACTGTTTGACCGAAGTCAAAAATGCGTGCTTTAGATGTTTCCCAATCATGCACACCTGGAAGGAGACCCCAGTGCAGACTTAGAAGCACAAATAAGATTGGATATATTTCCAAACCACCAAATTTGTCCTTTTTGTAAGCAAGGAAAAAATATAGTATCCTTCTTTCAGTCAGCTCTGCAACAAGAAGAGGGAGAGGCAGCACTCCAGCTCATTCATACAGTTGGAGCAAACTTTCCTTATTCCAGTGAATTTTGTGGCAGCCCAGTAAAATGACTTTAAACTGTAGGAACTTTTTTTGTAGTCTGAAAACCCTGATATGCCTGGATACTGGTTACCGGCCTATGCCTGATCAATTTAGACTCCATACACTAAAGCAACAATCAACGGTGATCAGGCAGTTCAGGTCTGATCCTTTTGGATGTGGGCATTTTTTGGCAGTATGTCAGTCACTGAATAAACATTGGATGTTGCGCTTTCTTTTAATTTTGTGTATGAAAAAGAAGGGAGCAGTGAAGACAGAAGGAAAGTGATATTGATCCTCTTATCAATGCGTCTGTTCTCGTTTTTCATCTTGGACAATTCAAAACCCCAGGTGATGTGGATACATTGTTGAGTTTTTAACGGATCAACAACCAGCAGCGTTTTGATTTTTTTCATACTTTCATGAGACATTTTCTAAGTTAGTTTAACTGGAGGCTTGTTGACGATGAAGATGGATCCTCAACATATCACATTTGTCTTTCAGCTGATAACCAAAGTTAGCAAAAAGCTGGTTGGAAACAATTGGATTGCTAAAAGTATATGGACCTCCAGCTTTTGGTAACTAGGATGCAGCTTCAAAGGTCAAAGTTCAGCCACACTATCAACCACTAGGGTGTGGCTAAAGATTTTGCCTGGTCAGCAACAGCTTCACTTTCATCTTCATCAAACAATTTTTCCCCAACAGCCTCTTTGAACTTAGACTTAATCGTTTTCTGAAGCCGTTAGATGCGATTTCCGTCTTTAAGTTGGTCTGACTTGGTAAAAAAGTGGAGGTCTCTTTCTGTCACTCTGAGGAAAACTTGAAGCAATGTGGTGATTATATGTAAAGTGGTAACATTTACTCAAAGGTTGGTGTTTATTCTTATAAAAATACTATCCTTGTGCATGCCATCAGTTAAATGAGGTTTTTCAGCTTTGTTGCTGTAACATCAAGATGTTGAGGCTCAGTAAGAATGCAGACGATCTCAGTTTTTGAGGGAGCTCCCAATCCATAACGGTACCAATGAACACCATAATACAGCTATGAAGAGTCTCAATATATTAGAAGACAATAAGTTTGGAGGAGATTTCTGTTGCTGCCATATTGAGTGAGCAAAACCCATTGTTGCATACGAACTCTGAGAAATATCAAAAAAGACTCAAACGCCGGTACATTGTGACCCGAACAGCATCTTTTGTTCTTGCTTTATAATGTCCTCAGTCGTCATCCGTTGAGTGTTTTGCTGATGATGCATACACACTCCACTGTTTCCTGATGTGTTTGAAGAATGCTTCATTGAGTGTTCAGTGGAACATAAAGAAAACCCAGTCTGTATTATTAAAAGCCGGTAGGATAGAGGTGCTCTGACTCGTACATAATGCCCTCCACACTTACTGGCTCACTGGTAAAGATGTGTAAAGAAGTCTTAACTTTCCCGTTGAAGCTGCATAATTTCACTCCAGGTCTCTGCACTTAAAGTCTTCTCCTTTAATGTTTCAGAAGGTTGGATCGTGCAGAGAGAGGGATCTTTAACGGTTTTATGCAGACTTCAGCCCAAAGGGTTATTTACAGGGTTTGGATCCGGGGACTGAGAGCGAATAGAAAAGGATTTTAAGTCTTGAGAACCCTTATATTGATTTGCCTTCTGCATCAGTATCCAAGTGCTCAACATGCCACTCAATCTTGCAATATTCTAAGATATTTGGAGGAGAAACTGGCTCACAGCATTATAGGTCAATCGCCATAATTAACAATGAACACAGGAAGGTTTTCCACATATTAATTTCTCGTGTTACACCTGATATACCTGAACTGTTGCTGAAAAGCTCAAACTCATAATAGTTTATGTCCAAGTAAGGATGAACAAACTCCATATAATTATATTTGTGGTGGTGGGACTTTTTCCTGACAGTGTCTAATGGTGATAAAGAAGACTTGATGATCCTCTATGCCACTCTTTGGCACATTGGAGATGTACGTTTGTCCTTTATCACCCTCCTTATTGTGTGGGGACCAGAGAGACTTATCTAGACGTGTTTGTTGATGGGCAAGTTGTAAAACTTTTAGGTTGAGGGTATTTTTTTCTGGAAGCCATTTTCTTACTTGCCTGTTTTGTTTGTCATTAAAGCCTATAAGACACATTGGTCAACTTCAAAAGTATTATTTTAAAGAGATTTTAAGTGTGACCATTATGATATAGGAAATAACTTCTTTTTTTTTACTTTGGTTTTTATTTATCCTCTCACTTTGCTACGATAAAATATTTATCTTAAGACTTTTGACACATCTCTACCAAGAAGTCGGAAGGGCATCAACCATGGTCCAGATCATTCAGGAAGGCAAATAAAAGCAAACAGCAGCAGTTTGATGATGCAGACAGTGTCCTACCTGAACCCAGGGTCGTCAGTCCACTGGTGACATACACAGAGGTGCTAATGGTGCTGAAAACAATGACATTTTGTTACAAATGATCATGACCTGACAGGCTAATGTACGGCTGGTGCATACATAAACCACCCAGTCACAGGCCAAGGTACACTTTGCTTTCTCTGATCGGGTCATGCAGCAGTTTTTCTGTCGTTAAGCTAAGATAACAGTTGATAGTAATGTGCTGATTATATATTGACTTGAACAAGAACATGTTTAAATGTTATCGAGTCCAAAAGCTCGAATCATCTTTTGTTAATTAATGCAAGGAGTTTATGTTGATTTATTTTTGTATTTGTTTTATATCTATTTATCTATTGTTTACTCACTTGGTGGCCATGTCTTTGGTATGACTCTTTTATTAAGATGTAAAATATGAAAATAGTTTGTTTTTTTTACTCATTCTATATTTCTGTAAATATCAGAGTGATACTATTCTAGGATGTGCGTGTACAAGTATGTGTGCTTTGGTATGTAAGTATGTTGTGTATGTAAAGTATGTGTGTACTGTAAGGATGTGCTCTCAGTTTCCTCTTCTACTTTGTTTTTGATAATGCCGCTTAAACATCCTTTGAGTGAGCAAGCAGAAAAATAAACCTGTGGTGAAAATTATCTATGACGATGTTTAAAAAAAAAAAAGAAGAAAAACAAAGAACTCAACAAGCTGTGCTGATTACTGTAGGTGGGAAAAATACTGTAGTAAACATGGCTCAACGGCCATCAGAATAAACTCAACAGGCCTGTGTTTGTGTCTTCTTTGATGCATGACAGCCGGAATTATTTAACTTCTGCTTTTTTCACAAATTAAAGGTGTATTAAAGGTGTTATTTTTCTTTCTAAATACTGTATGAATCTTTTATTGTTTAGGAAAAATCTGCATAATTTTTGTGTTTGTGGAGAACTATAAGAAGTTCTTATAGTGCAGATCTCAGAAGAATCAACCATCACATGCATCAAAGTTGATGATAAAACCAAAAGTTCATTCTTCAGAGATTTGTTATAAATTTTTAGAAATGTATATGACCTGCTTGTTATTTCTGGTAAAAAACAAAAAAATAAATTCAACAAAAATTCACAGAGCGGAGTTTATCTATTAGAAGAAGTTAAGTAGTGCTAAAATATATAAATTGGTTCTTTATGGTGATATCTTTATGTTTCTGTGCAAACTGGGACATTTTTGTGTAAATTTGTTTTATTCTTCAAAATTTGCAACTAAGGTTTTCACGCTATCATCAGTAAAGACCCCAAAAATCTCCAAAAGCTGCTAAATATGAGGCGAAGTCATTGAGGTGGCAATAGTTCAACCCTTTTTACCTCAATTGGTAAAAAGATTGGTGAAAAACAAGAGCGCTCAAAAGATAAATGTCCTATCTCAGATTCTAGTTGCCTAGGTAACCAGATGATCATTAAGCTATTAGCTCACTAGATACTAGCGAGCGGTTGCCTTGACATTAGGTGCAGAAGGATGCTGAGGTAATTTATGTGAGACTCCTTTGGCTTCATCAGCAGAATTTCCCCTCTTTTCGTTTCCTCTACATTACAGCCCATAAGTTAACCTTCATCACAGTGCTGCCCTCTTTTGGCCAAACTTGTTTACTGAAATAACAGATTCATGGCTTCCATAAAGTCTGAATCTGAAGGAAGTTACGTCAAACTTCAACTGGACAACTATTCCAGATGCTGCAGCAACCGCTATTTATGAATGCTTTTGTATTATGTTGTAATAAGAGTAGAATAATTGTACCCTGTAGGGATTAAAAAATGCTGCAAACAGAAAGTTAGGCAGGTATTTCTGTAATCTGCATCATCTCCTGTTTGGCTGCAGGTAGCAAATTGTTTAAAAATGCATCACTTCACAATGTATTTGCGCAGCATTTTCACTGAAATAATGAGAGTGAGTGTTAAGAGCCTGAAATCATCCCAACAGACACAAGCTGTCAAACACGCAGTACCTGGTGCAGCTCTGTTTATTTTCTTCTTCTAAGTGTTTAACCCAAGGCAGCTGTTTGCACCCATAGTAGATGGTAAAACAAATTCTGCTCCTATTGCTACAGTCTTACATTACACTACAAACAGAAAAAGCAACTTTTATTTTTTAAATATTTGCTCTTGGAAAGGAAAATTTGTTTAATCAAAGCCACATATGCTGCAGTATGTAACTTTTATAAAAATATATTTTTTTCATATTTCTGTCAAGATGTTGTGACAGTATGATATGAGACAAAATATAGTCTGTGAAAAAACCGAGCTCCTCTGCCTTTTCCCAGTACTATCCAGAAACAACCAATTAGATCCAGGAGGAGGGTTTTAGTGTTGTCAATCACCCTCCGTGTGGCGCTGCTTATCCCTCTTGCAAAGAGCATTGGAAGGAAACTGGTACATCCTGTCATGAATGCTAACGATAGTTATTTGCTGCACTTTTAAGCTATCAGTTGTGATTGTGGAAGGAAGATGCACTGTTAGACCTTTTATTGTAATTTTACAGTAACTTACTGGCAACACTGTTGCCAGCAAGTTACTGTATTTACCATTCTACAGTACCCTTACTGGCAACAGTGTTGCCAGTAAGTTACTGTAATTACCATTCTACAGTACTCTTACTGGCAACAGTGTTGCCAGTAAGTTACTGTAATTACCATTCTACAGTACTCTTACTGGCAACACTGTTGCCAGTAAGGCAACAGTACCCTTACTGGCAACACTGTTGCCAGTAAGGGTACTGTAGAATGGTAATTACAGTAACTTACTGGCAACAGTGTTGCCAGTAAGTTACTGTAATTACCATTCTACAGTACCTTTACTGTTATGATATTTCACAGTTAATTTTTACTGTGAGTGTGCTTTACAGTTATAACTGCATTACTGTAAATGTAGTTTCTAGTATAATACAGTAATTGTATTTTATAGTAAAGCTGGTCTACTGTAAACTTGTTTCACAACATAATGTCAGAGTTTTACTGCAAATTAAAGTTTACATTTCTTTAAGATAAGAATATTTTACCATAAACCGAAAAATTTCATAAAAGAAATTTTAGTCCAAGTACTGTGAATAACAGGTATTTATTTTCAGCAGATTTGTAGAAATAAAATCCATTTACATATTCGCAATGTCATAAAAAACAATGTCACAATACAATATAATGTGCTGTAAAACAACAAAACCATAGAACACATTTCCTACATCAGAAGAACTTTTATTCCATTCGTCAAACAAAAGCAGCTTCTTGTGGAAGCTGAACTGTAAAGAATAAGACAGACAATGTGGGAGGTCATGAGATGGTCAGGAAGTTATCTACATTTTCAAATCGACAGGAAGTTGACAAATTAAGCTGACTTGACAATGTTCACATGCATAAAATCTTTGTCATAAAGCAGCATTTAAGTTGATAATTTGTTTTAAAGAAAAAATCAATTGGACTGAAGTGATAATAGAAGCTGCATAAAGAATGAGCAGGACTGGCTTCACTTCAGGTTTTTGGATTGTTTATGGCAAAAGCAGTCAGTCAGTCAGTCTTCAGTAATTCAAAAGATTTTAGTCATTTTGTTGGTGCTGACGGATTACTGCAAAGGTGTGCCTAATAAACTGAAAACTGCATAGTATAAAAATACACCACACTTAAACGACTACACACTTATACATTTCTGTGATTTATTAAGAGATGCAGCGACATCCACTTTTTACCACGGACACAGAAAAGATGCAGGCTACTCTAAAGGGCTATTGTGTAGGAATCACATGCCATTTATAAATAATCATTAAAATCATATTATAAAGGCTAAAGTAAAGTCAGAGCATGCAAGATAGGAGGAAAAGACAACAAAATAATAAACATTTACATTTGGTAAAATACTTACCTAGTTGGAAGTCCTCCATTCAAATTCAGCAAGTTGTTGGAAGAAGGTGGTGATCTGGGAGTTGACACTGACTACTTTCCTCTTGACAAGACTTCCCGTCTTGCGGCTTGTACCGACTTTGGCTGTGCATTTGGTACCAACATCTGGATTGATCCTCACAAAGAATCTTTTAACAGAAATAAAATATATTAATAGTACTTTTTTAATGAAGACGTACAATACAGCAATCAGCTATGGTTCTTCATCATCAGTCAAACTGTCATTAAATTTAATTAATAAATGGCTTGGTGTAGAGTACTTACCGTTGTATCATCTCCAGCGTGGTGGATGCTGACTCCTGATACTCCAGATTGAAGACATAATATGACCCAAAAAAGACAGCAAGGACGCTGGCAAAGTCATGTAGTTGCTCAGGCTGGAAAAATACCTTCTCCTCCATACTGACCATCCACCGGGTTGCAGACATCAAGCTATTTCCTAAAATAGACAAACCCTTGTCAGGCTAACGCTAGTGAGTAAAAGTACAGACTACCATAACAATTACATACATTGCTACGAAAAAAGTATAGTGATAGAAAATATTCCTCTTACCAAGCATGATTACCCTTGGTGTAGTGGGTAAGGTCATTTCCATTTCAACAGACATCTTGGTGGAAGATACCTTTAAAACATAAAAGGAAAACTCTCTTAAATATGAATTACTGGTAGTAATTTATATTTAAAGGGCCAGTTCACCCAGATTACAACAGGTTTTTGAGAACCTCATCCCGGAGACTAGACTAGATTTTACTCCTACATCCTGCTACCACTCTGAAACAGCGGATGTGAATGACAGTTTGTGGGGCTAAATGCATTTTTTAAAGCATTACATTCCACAAGTGTTCAGTCTGACTTCTGCAATGGCGGTGACTCCTGTGCATGTGGGACCTGAATGCAGAAAATGTTCTGAAGGAAGCAGGACATTGCTCTATTCCACATGCAAACCGATAATTAGCTGTGTGTTGATGTTTCTTCACATGACTACAAAATTCTGTAAATTCTGAAGTACAAATGCTGCAGAATTTACACCTGTACATAGTTGCACCTGTTAGTACTGACTTAACTTTAAATTTGCAGGAGCATGGTTTAAACATGTGAACAGTCCTTATGTGTAACCAGGGTTGGAAATTAACTTTTTTGTCCACCTGCCACTGTGGCTGAACCAACTCAAAAAATAACAGAAACTACTTTAATGTTTTTCACCTTTGTCCTCATTTACAGACTCTTATACACTATGTTGGAGATGTAATGGTACTTTAGCAGGCTAACCAGCTGTAGCAAGCTCAAAGTTATAGATTAGGTTAGCTGCTCCTCTACATTTCCAGACTATTTTGTGGCTTCAAATATGTTTGAAGAGCTGTCTTTTTACCTGTTGTCTTGTCTTTTGAAGAGATGAAGCTATGTTAGCAGTCAGCAGGACAGAACTGCACAGCCACTTGGAGGGAAAAAGCTTAGGAGTTTAAAAAAAAGGTCATCTGAAGAAAAGGAAAAAAAAGAACAAAGTTAGAAATTCATCCTTGCTGACCTACATAGCTAATCTGCACTTTTAACATTTGCAAGATCATGGTTTAAACAAATGAACAGTCATTAGATGTAAAAAAAAAAAAAAAAGAGAAGGGGGGGGGATCAATTATCAGTTAAGGTTATATTGTTCGACAAAGGATGTAGCAACAATGCTAACAGACACTCAGCACTGAGCTAATCTCAACCCAAAGCCGCCCGAGGAAGATTAAGCGGTAAAAGTCAAGCTAAAACCTTCAACGGTAAAATTAGCACCTTAGCTAATGTTAATTCCGAACCAGCTCAAAAAATAACACCATCATATTTTCCTTTCTTTCACCTCATTTACAGACACATAACTTATAAGGTTGCAATATACCAGTTATATAAAACACCAGAGTTAGTAACGTAAAGGTAACGTTATGTTACCAGGCTAACCAGCACAAACCAGCTATAAGTTAACGTGCTATAAGTTACGTTAACTCCATCTAAAATGTACATTTCCAGACTAGGTTTTGGCTTCAATCAGTTTTCTAAGAAGTGGTTTTTTACCTGTCTTGAAGAGCTGAAGCAGTGTGAGCCCACAGCACGGAGACAGAGCTGCACTTGCACTTGGAGAGAAAAAGCTTCGGAGTTTAAAACAAACGTCATCAGAAAACAGTTGGAAGCGAAGCCACGCTTGATGACGTAGCTAGATAAACTGCATATTAATGTTAGCTAGGATGTGAAAAAAACAAAAGTACATGCTCTCTTTCTGCCTTAAAAATATGTTAACCACTAAAGGAGTAAAAATACAGAAACAGGGAACCACGATGAAGCAGCTATGATGACCGTTGGAAATCAAATATAATTCTTACTGTATATTATAAGTACAGTACCACTACTGTAATGTGTAAACAGTAAATTACTGCAAATTCAAAACATACAGTAAGTTACTGTAATACTATGTACTATACCCATAATGCAATGCAAATTACAGTAACTACTTGTAAAGATGTCTTATGGTAGTTTTACTGGGCATTTTGTGGTATTTAACTGTAGAAAATACAGCAAAGGATAACAGTGTGGAGTACCCGGAGAGAACCCATGAATGCACAGGGAGAACATGCAAGCTCCATGCAGGAAGACCTTAAGTCAGGATTTAAACCCAGGACCTTTTCACCTGCACCGTCCTCCAGCCCTTCTCACAGATGTATTTTTTAAAATGCCCAAAAAAAAAGCTAAATTTTGAGAATCTACATCCATAACGACATTATAGAAATAAACCTGAGAGAAATGTATTCAAGATCTACCAAAGTTTTTTACAAGTCAATTACCAATCTCCTAAAATTAAGAAAATGGGAGCCAACTTCTCGGTGCATCCTATTTTTAATCTACTTGATACTTAATGGCAAGTAGATTTCTTCCAAGTATCAATGTAATGCACAGTATACGTATACATGTTGCATGTCTATTTTCATAAACAGTAAAAATGCTGATCTCTAGATCTCCTTCAGAGTAAGTAAGCAAAAGCAGAGTGTTTTGGAAAGGCTGGTTTGATTACAGTGTGGCCTGGAGTGTTCAACATTCACTGAATTTATTAATCTGTTTGTTGTAATGACTTAATGTCAAACCTGGGATGAAAAGCAAAGTCTTTTTGTAACTACAATCCCATATAGAGACAGGCCTTTGAAAATCACTTTAAGCTGTATGGTAAAGAGAATTGGATATGACACTTGTCTCTGCACAAATAAAATGTTAAAAAGGGAATTTTGAGCTGTATAATTTGTGTGTTTTATCAGAGACGAGAGAATGGATGTTATCAGTCGTTGGTGGAGTTTCCTCTCGGACAGGAAGTGGACTTCCTTCGCTTCCTGCTCTCTCCTCATGCCCACAGTGTTTATGTGTGTGTTGAGAGGTCTCAGCAGAGTAGACAATCAGTGTAGAAGCAGAAAAGGGCAAATATGACACACTTGCGATAAATGAACTCAGACTTATAGGAACAAAGAGGCAGAAAAAGGTAGAGCAAATGAGAGACAGGAGCCACAACATCTGAGTGGAAACAGTGAGAAGGATCCGAACTTTCTGACCCAGAACAGAGAATGGACTACGAACCAAAGAAACCAAAGAAGGTACATAAACTTATTTTATTTCCAATGTTTTTATGCTATTAAGATCAGATGACTTGAGGCTACTCTATCCAAATGGAGCCATTTTGTTTTGTTGAAAACTTGTTGATTTTGCTTAAAAATGCCCAAAATAACAGAAAGTAACCTGAAAGCAACAGAAACAAGTTTGATTTACCAGGATTAACTCCAAGACTTCTTGGACTGATTCATGTCTTTTTTATATTAGCAGCCATTTTTTCACTAGTATTCTCTATGAACTAATATTTGCCAGTATGAGCTCTCTGTCTTTTTCTTACTAAATTATGGTGTTCAGAGTTTTTGACATGCACAGAATAGATTGGTTACATTTAGTCTCTTTGCCATCAAAAAACTTTTTTAAAAGACAGTTCATAATGATAAAAATGTTTCCACTACAGTTATATTCAGTAAATTAGAATATGCTTTCTGATGAGGCTCAGATTAAAAGTATGTTTTAAAAAGAATCTTTATCTTTCATTAAAGGCTACATTTCTATAATAAAGAATGTTTCTCTTACTGATCTGATGTAATATTCTGTTTTTAAATGTCAAGTTTTCATTGCCTGTCAGTGGAAAATCATCATAATTAACAGCAATAAAGGCTGGAAAACACCAGTCTGTAATTAATCTATAAAACATGTTTCACTTTATGATGAAGTACCTGAAATAAATGAACTTTTCAATAATATTCTAATTTATTGAAATGGTATGTAAATGTAGACATTTGGGTCTTTTGTATTCCCTGGATACAATTGTAAATATTCTTATTTAATAAAGTACAATTTAATTCAGTTTAGATTGTTTAAATAGTGTCAAATCACAACAAATGTCATGTAAATTTAGGAGATAAACAGGATTTATATCCTGGTACAGTTCCATTTGGGCCCAATTTAATTCAGATCATAAAGTCAGATTAATAATTCAGTACAGTACAATTACACTTTTATTGCTCAGTGATATAGTATAATCAAGAATATGGGGACAATTGACAGAAAATTGCACCATATGTAATGCCAGAACGTCTGAGAATTTGTCTGTTTTTCTTCCCAGACTTTCGTTTCACCCATTAAGCGTCTGGTCTGGTCCAGATCTGGTCGCAGGGCCGTAGACAGAGGCAGCGTTTACCGCCGGCCTCTCCACACCGTCCCCCTCTACCCACCGGATTACCTCATCCACCCTGAGCGGCTCATCTTTGATTATGTGGAAAAGGAAGTGAAGGTAAGAAACGATGAAGAACAGGACTGAAACGGTTAAAAAAATAAGCTTGCCAACTCCTTAATGTTTGACCTCTTCTCTTAGTTCCTTGGTCACCTGACCTGGGTGTCAGTTTCATTAAATCCATCAAGCAGAGATGAACTTCTGCAGCTGCTGGACACAGCCAGGGTTGGTAGTTTTTACTGATCTATAACTCATTAATCTAAATGTTTTTTATTATTATTATTATTAACTTAAGCTTTAGTCACCAGTTAATGATCAACTGCAGAAACTCCTACAACTTTCCAGCATAGCTCAGTGATATAAGAACACAGCAGGTCTGTTCATATTCCATAGTTTGAAGGACGCTTTACTACAGATTAAGGTCAGATGAGACTGACACTGAGACACTGAGATGTTTTTTTTTTCCACAATACTTTGAATTTCAGTCTCTTTCTACATATAGAAGATTTCTGCACCTCCACCATCAGTTTCAGCCTTGCTGTGGAGGAGAAAATATTTAAATCAGACACAGGAAGGGTTGCAGGTTACATGTGTATTCATTTCTGAATGGTACAGTGATTTATGTGGATAGAGAAATTATGCACAAAGTTCAGAATTTGTTCTTCGCTTTGAGCTGATTATGCCAACACTCTGACATTGATTTAGTTTTGCTTCCAATAAAGGAATATCAGATTGTAAACTTTATTTGCTGCTGCAGCAGAATATTTTCCTGTTTTCATCATTGTTAAATGAATCTAGCATTTAAAATTCACAACTTTGCTGGTTTCCCAGCAACCAGCAAAGCTAATCCAACCTTTCAACTTTCTTGAAAAAACACTGTAGGAATGTGGACAGTGGACACTGACTTTAGCATTCTGGATGTCTGTCCAACTGAGACATTTTTAGATAAAACATTGAGACGTTTTCCTTATCAAAACTAAGTTCTGGCTGATTTCTCACATAATGTTGCTATTTGAACGATAACAGAGCCTAACGTTCAACTCTGTGTTCGTCAGTAGCAGCTGAAGGTGCTGCCGCTGAAAACGAGCGTCGATCAGGACTGCATACTGAGTCTGTCTGCTCGCTGTCTGCTGCTGACATGGAGAAACAACGAGAAGCTGCTCATGAGGATTCCCACACATGAAATCGCTGCTGCCTCCTACCTGCGAGACGACGCGCTGCACCTGCTGGTCCTCAAGACAGGTGAGGCAAATGTGACTGATGCCACAGTATGGAGAGCCGCCAAAACCATCAGAGGCCTTCAATGAATACTTGGATTTTAACACGGACTGATATTGTCAGATATTAGAGAGTATTGTACGACCGCGTATTAGGGTTATACAAAAAAAAAAGCAGCACATTTCCCTGAAAAAACTTTGAGACTAATCTCAGAAAGTTTCTAGTAAAAACTTGGAAATTTTGAAGCTTGGAAAGTCGAAAATTTGCGAGGAAAAAAACTCAGATTTTTTTTTAAAGGAAAAACAGGAAAACGTTGAAAATTTGACAAGTCAAAAATTTGCTAGAAAACACTAAGAAATTTTCTAGAAAAAACTTGGATATTTCTGATACAAAAGTTGAAAAATGCAAAAATTAGAAAATTTCTGCAGAATTTTTTTTTTTTTTCCTTCTACAATGGCCCTGATACTGCTGTCGTGATATTGTAACAAAGGTGGATTTTGTTTCAAAATGCGCATCCTGCAGGTCTAAATGTGGATTCTGTGGTTGCTGACGATGACAGCCTGGACAGGAGGAAAACACAAGGCATCGACGGGCGGCGACAAACCATGAGCTGCAACGCTGAGTCGCGACCAGCAGGGGGCACGATGGAGCGCAGACACACCATCTGTGGAGTTGACTGGAGGCCATCGCTCTCCAGAAGTAACCATGACAAAAACCAAAATGTGGAGAGAGGAGGTGGCGAGAAGGCAGGGGGAGGAAGCTTAGAGAGAAGGAGAGTCGGCGGCAGCTGGGAGAGGAGGCAGCAAACCAGAAAAACCGGTGGGAGCTGGGAGAACCGCAGAGCGAGACCAATGAGTGGGAACTGGGGGGTGGGAGGTGGAGGAGGGAGCTGGGAGAGGAGGCATGGAGGTGGTGGAGGAGCGGGTAGCTGGGAGAAGAGGCATGGAGGTGGTGGAGGGAGCTTGGAGCGGCGGCAGACCTGCACTGGAAGCTGGGAAAGAGGGAAAAGCTACGGCAGCTGGGAGAGACGGAACTACAACCCGCTGGAACCCACACCCTGTCCTGACGCCTACTGCAACCTGGTCATCCTGGCGGTGGAGAACAGGGTGAGGGTCTTCCCTGGAAGGCAGAGCGACCCTGATGATGCTAATTAGTCCACATAAACACAGATTTATGTGTAAACTAATCACCTGAAACAGTAACCTTGGTGTTTATGTGCAGGATGCTGCAGAGGAGTATTGCTCCCTCATTTGCCAGATGTTCCAGATCATTTACGGCCATCAGACTATTGAATGTGTTGACAGGGCCGGATTTCACCACACCATGCCAGATCGATACTGGCTCCAAAGGAGTGAGTGTCGCAAAGTGAAAAGAAATTAAGGCTTGAAATATTTCACTCTATATGTAGTAAATCTATATGTAAGTTATGCATTTCACTTTCTGAAATGAGTGACAAAAATCACATTTGAGATGTACTTTCCACTGCTTACGTAAGACATTTTGGAAGGCCTCCACTTAGGGTTCGTTTACACCATTCCTGTTTAATCGGCTTTAATTCAAATCCGGTTCATTTTCCTAGAAATCCGGTTCGTTTGTGAAGGTGTGAATGCGTAATTGATGTGATGTGGACCAAAAGAACGAACTCTGGTCCGCCTACAAACCTCGGTTTCTATTTGGTTGAAGAAAACTCTGGTGCGGTTTGCATGCCAAGTGGATCAGAGACCGCTCCACAAGCGACAATCAGGAAACGGACTAAAACTCATGGCATTCTGGGTAAATAAATCTGCGTCAGTCTAGCGCCAGCAGGAGAAATGAGGAAAAGTGAAATCCTCCAGCCGCTAAAATCTGACGCAACTCCATTTGTGTTTAAGAAGTTTACCTCAGTGTCTTCTTCAGAGCTTTTCACATTGTTTCCTTCAGTGATTCGTGGTGCAGCGCCCCTAGAGGTGAGGGGAAAATAAGTTTTTCAAAGGATTTGGATCATTTGACTCAGTGTAGTGTGAAAGAGAACCACACCAGCTGAAAATGGGATTAATGTTGCGATTTTGGTCCCCAATCAAACCTAGTCTACCAGACTATCAGGTGTGAAAACAATCTTCCCTCAAGAAGATGTGGGACCAAATGCTAGATCAGAGGATTTCTTTGTCCACCGTAGCCTAGTGTATCTCCGGCTGAACAATAATTAGTGGCACAATGATACACTGTTAAATGCACTTTTTTAAACAAGATCCACATGTCTTGTTGGAACACTAGTAGCTTTTTCCTGGAAATTCTCTTGAGGTGATAGAAGGCTGACTTTGCAATTGTCTTTCTGTGTCTTTGAATGTTCAGATCAATAAAAAGCAGAACAAAAGAAATTTAAATAATGATAAGCCTACAAAAACATCTTGTAAATAACCCAATAAAATAAAGTCATCCTAACACAATTTTTAACAGACTTCAAAGAGTAAAGAATAAAAAGTAAAACTTGAAACATTAAGACTTTACTGTATCTGTACAGGTGACAGCTGCCTGACTGACATGTCCTACAGTTATGATCCAGAGTTTAGCTGCTGCAGCTCTTTGTAAGTAACATGGCTGTAGAACAGGGGTCTCAAACTCCAGTCCTCGAGGGCCGCAGTCCTGCAACTTTTAGATGTGCCTCTGCTGCACCACCTGAATAGAATAATGAAGTCATTAGCAAGGCTCTGGAGAACTGATCTACACAAGGAGGAGGTAATTAAGCCATTTCATTCCAGTGTTTTGTACCTGTGGCACATCTAAAAACTGTAGGACAGCGGCCCTCAAGGACTGGAGTTTAGACCCCTGCTGTAGAACAATAACTACTTCTTCTTTCTGTATGTTTATATGTGATGCAGTTCTTTTATAATATTGCTGCAATCCTCTAAGAAGCCAGTGTCCTTCTGTCTCTGTAAGCGACGGCTCCCAGGAGGCTTTTGAGCTCTACTATAGTGAGACGTACAGCGAGAGCTCGTCTGTCTCGCTGCAGGACTCCCATCGCAGCCTGGCATCAACCAGTGATGGAGCAGACAGCAACCCCGCCCTGCTGCTGATGCAGGAGTACATGATTACGGTGAGTGTTTACAACAATCACAATCTTCACAAGCAGAACATACTTGTAAATTCTAGACACTAACAGGTACCATAGAATTGCACAAAAAAATCCGTGAGGGACGGCGGAGTCCCTGCTCGAAATTCCGTGAAAGAGTTTACGGAGCCTTGTGCCAGAAGCCCATTAAAATGCATCTACATCGTTTTAAACTGTGTGATTGTGAGCATGAGTGGGAATAAAAATAGCAATAGGTATTTTGTTCCATATAACACAGTAGGAGTGTAACAGGTAAACCTTCTATGGATGCAAACTCGACTAAAAACCCACCTGTTTAGGATTGTATTTGAAACGTAATCAATTACAAATTTATTGATGGATCCTGACTTAATGTCATGTTTTGATTGTTGATTCTATGTTGCATTGTGTTTCTGTGTTTGATATGATGTAAAGCACTTTGAAATGCCTTGCTGCTGAAATGTGCTATACAAATAAAATTTGATTGATTGATAAAGCTAGGCGGAACGGGTTTGGCTCCAATACATTTTGAAATAAGTAAAAACAGACACCAGGGAAGGAAACTGAATCCCCAGCACATATAGTAAATAAATGTGTGTGTGTTTGTGTGTGTGTGTGTGTGTGTATTTATGTGCAGCTGAGGAACAAGCTGAATCCTCTGGAGCTGCAGCAGTTTGCAGTCCTGCTGAGAGAATACAGGCTAGGTTCAAACATCGACCACTTCTGCTCTGAACTGCTGCAGCTGTACGGAGACAAGCGCAAATTCCTGCTGCTGGGTGAGAGACCGAGACGGAGTTATTGTTTTCTTTTATTTGGATCCCCATCGGTTGCAGTTATCTGCATCTACTCTTCCTGAGGTGCCCAGATTCAACATGAACAACTAAAAATACTGAATAGATTTTTAGATTACATAATACAAGCAGAATAAAAGTAACTGCAAAAATAAACAAATAAAAATACATACATACCATAGATTACATAAATTCAAAATATAAGTACAAAATAAACAAATACAAAATAGAGGCCATAAAGCAAAACAAATGAATTATACTATAACAAAAAATATTCTACAATAGGACATTCACTTCAATATGTCAAGCATCAGATATATGAGAAAACATACACAGAAAACACAATGCAGGGCTAAGAAGAATCATTCAGTATAGTTGATTATCTTGCAAATATATCCTTAAAGTTGTTCAAAATTCATTCTTCTGATGTGTCTCCAATATATTTTTCGCTAAGGTGGACATACCTCTAAACAAAGCCGACAACTTCACAGAATTTGTGTGAACTTTTGGAAGAGTCAGTCCACCTTCGGTTGCATGTCTGGTTTGATAATCACGTACAGTACATTAGTACTAAGAAGCAATTTAGAATATATAACTTTTGGCTGTTTTGAACTTATGATGTTTCTTATGAGTAATATCATTTTAAAAATAAACCGGAATTCAACCCCAACCCAAATAATTTAATATGAATCATGCTGACATCTAAAGCACTCTGTGGTAAAAACAGCTACAGGTGAATTAAGTCATGAAACCTCAAATTTTATATATAAAACCATGTGCAGTTTCACAGAAGGATTTATACAAAGCAAAATATGTAAATATTTCAGTTCAGATGCTAGGATGCTACTAAAAAAGTAAACAAAGGCAAGCAGAGAGAAAAAAGATTGTAATGTAGATTATTTTCTTCCACATTCTGTTTGTTGGACTAAGCCTGAACATCTTAATGTCTTAATTGTGGAAATACAACATTATTTTTGCAAAAGTCTGTTTTTCAGAAAAGTTTAATTTCCTGTGAAATGTTCTTCTCTTGGAATCCTGGTTTGTTTCATTTGGGCTCATTAACATGTTCATCCTTTGTTTTTTTCAGGCATGCGGCCGTTTATCCCAGACAAAGACGTCGGCGTGTTCGAGGAGTTCCTTGAAAGCATCGGGATCCGAGAAGGCGGGATTTTAACCGACAGCTTTGGACGTATTAAACGCAGCATGAGCAACACCTCAGCCACGGCCATGAGAGGGTTCGTGGAAATGGACGTGAAAAGTTTATTTTCAATAATTCAGTTCATGATTGATTCATCACACAAAAAGTGATCTATTTTAAGAGCCTATTTCTGTTTAGTTTGATGATTATAACAAATGAAAACACAAATTCTAGTTTCTCTATGACAAAAATTATATTAGAGGAGACGAAAAAACATTTTTAATACTGAAACCGACCTAAACTATCTTAGAGAAGACTGTTGTCTTGACAGTTAGTCAGAATTACAAGCTTCTACAAAACATTGCTAAAACAGAGCTGTATTCAAACTTACTATAATAGAAAATTGAGTGGAAAGAAAAAATGTGACATTTGACTTAAATTCTGCTATGGCCTTTAAGAACACATTTTAAATATACTAAATATATAAAAATGGAGAAAATGTGGCAGTTTTTTGGTAAATGTGTACATAAGAATCGAGAATCGAGGCCTTGAAAAAATTGTGAACCGAAGGCCATTAGAGGTCAGTGTGGATTCACAAGGCGTGGACCGAAATCCCAAACTAAATATGGAACGCGAACACAGTACAGTACATGCATGGATTTTTTTCATACGCTGACATCTCACTAAGGAGATGTGTGTTTGGTTAATTATTTCTTTGTTTGGTTCTTGAAAAGCATCTTTATTTCCTTTTAAACTGTGCCAGATTTTTATGGGTTGAGCAGAGTAGCTGGATATGTGAAAATCTTTTCCCTGCCAAACATAGATTTCCTTCACTTTATTTATATTTTAATTGTTTTAATTTTACAAGTGATATAGATAAACATTTTGATGATATTCTTATTTACTGGATGCACCTGTTTTTGTTAGTTTAGAACCGGATTTTGTTTGATTTAGTTCTTCTATCTATACAAAAACCTGTCAGCAAGATAACAGCTATTCGTCTCTCAGTAGGTACGACAACGGCTCTCTAGCAACAGGGTCTCAGGAATTTAACCGACGCATCACTGACATCACCCACGACATCCAGGCCCTGGGCTTCCAGGACACGCACGGAGACATCGAGGAGGAAGACTACTACCTCTGATGAAGGCAGAGAAGAAAGACTTAAGAGAGAGATTTCCCAACAGTTCTGTGTTTTCATTCACAGTAAAAAGGAACCAAAGTCAAATTTTGTTTCTGCACAAACTTGATAAATAAAGCTAATTTTGATTCTAAGTTAAAACAATTCTGTGTTTAGATGTGGAGGGAATATGTAAATTATTTTGTAGTAGAAGTGCTTCATGATAAACTAGAAATCGTCTTGAGACACAAAATGGTAAACTAAATGAATTCAGGAAGAACTACAGTAAAAACAAGACAAAATACAGTACAGTTTTGGATAGCAATGCTAAATATTCCATATTCTACTTAGCTTTTTAATTCATTCCTCTACCTGACTCCTAATGAAGATCTGACTTAATAAAAACTAGATCTCATCATTTTGTTTTATTCAACAATCAGTATTAAAAGCAACAGAAATGGTCTGAAAGTTCTCTTGGCAGCAAAATAGTGAAAAATTTTATGTCTGCAATCTAACATCTGTGTATAAACAAATTTCTGTATTTAAGTTGTGGAATGTTTGAATGCATAAGAGTTAATTAACTAGAGGCAGTTTAAAAGACACTACAAAATTAACATTTTCGTCATTTCTTCAATGTTTAGTTTTAGTGAGTTTTGTCTGGCTTTACTCTAAAGATTTTGTTAAAGACATTTAATGTTTCAGAATTTTTACATTTTACTGAAAATTTGTTCCAGATTAACATAAAAACAACAATATTCCTCTATGTTTGGTTAAAACTCTGGGGATGCAGAGGAAACAAAACAATTTGTCCAACGAAGTCAATAAGCTACAGATTTTCACTAACCATCTTTACAAACGAAGTCTAAAGTGCTGGGATGAGAAAAAAGGAGAAAAACTAGTTTCTCCCATAGAAAAATCTTGAGCAAAAGCAGCAGGAAGCTAGGTTGTTCTCTTTATAACGGTTTACCGTTTGAAAGGCAGGGTTTAATCACATTGGTTGGATGCCATGTGACACCCATTCTTATTGGTTAAAATTAAATCAGATAATGTGACGACACAGCATGAACTCGCTCAAAAACCAGGAAGTCCGCCTGTTCTAAAATAAATTTCAACTTTTGTTTGTGTTTTTTCACGTACGGGGTTCAACAGTCGCTGTAATGCATCACTTTTATAAGAAGGCACAGCACAGTTTAGTGTTATGGACGTTGGCTAATCGCCGGCACCGAGGGTTAGGCCCGGGACTTACTACCTTACGTCAACGTCGGCGCCATCTTGTGAGGGGCATTTTTAAAAACGCAGAATACAGCACAAGGCTGTTCCGTTTTATTGAGTAAAACTGTGTTGTTGTGACGCTGTACATTGATAAGACTACAATTACCTACATGACATAACTAATGCCTCTTTAATAAAACGTCATTATATTCCTTTATTTAACCAGGTAAACCCCGTTGAGATGTAGATCTCATTTTCAAGAGGGACCTGGACATTGTCTTTTGAAAACTGATACTTAAAACGTTTATGATGTTAGGGATCTGCCAACATCCACTAAAACGCAGCCATAATATGCTTTCAAAAAATTATTAATTAAAATGACGATAGAAGCCTGTGTGTGAATTAATACAGACACTACTTAATTCAGAACAGGCGGTGGCTTTTCGAGAGACCTCGTGCTGTGTCGTAACATTATCTGCCAATTTAATTTGATCTCGACCAATAGGAATACGTGTCATGTGACATCCAACCAATAAGATTAAGCCCTGCCTTCATAAGCCGGTATATAGGCACCGCCTGTCTTCCTTCTTTTCATCAGTTTCCTCTCTTGCAACAGACTCTTAACAGTCTCTCCGTGGGAGAAAACTAGTTTTTTGTTCTTCTTCCTCATCCATCCTAGCACTAAAGATTTTGTGGAAACATGGTGAGTATGAAACTATAAATGCATCGGTCCGTTTTTCTTTTGTTATAAATAGTGGTCGTTTTTTGAGTCGTCTCTGTTGAGCTTAAACAATGGTTTAATCAGACATTAACGTCGGTATTTACATATTAAAAGTTGTTTATGGTTTTTTTTTTATGCCTTTGAATATAAGCTTTCTGAAGGTAGGATTTTCTTTTTTTTTTTTTTCTTTGTTTTTTTTTTTTTTTTTTTTAAGTGGCTAGGCTTCCCTCAGCCGAAATGTAAGTTGAGTCATGGGCGTGTTTCCGGCTGTTCTTTGGCCTCTTTTCGGAGTCGCAGAGCATGACGCATTCCTCTGTTTCAGCGCCTTTTTGAACAGGCCTCTGTTGAAACCACAGTCCCTGCCTTTTGTGACAAAAGCTTAACGCGCTCGGCTTCACTGCTTTTTCATGGTTGAACTGGCAGATTGTGTTGCCAAATTTTCATATTGACCCATTTAATCCGTTGCAGCTGTGCTGTTCTCTTCCATCACCCAACTCTAGCGTGGAAAGAAAAAAGCAATTTATCTCTTAGGGGCGTGTTTCTTTGTCTAATGCCCCAAGAGATTACAGTCATCTGGTTCTGGTTTTTAGTTCCTTATAAAGGCACTTATTAAATTTTTCTTCTTTTTTTCTCCCTGATAAGCGAGGTGCAGTGTGCACACCATGTGACTAATGACCTTGAGGCTATTGACTATAATAGGACAAGACATGTGGCCTTCTTTAGAAATTGAACTTTTTACAAGAACTAAAATGTTTTCTTCTTCACAGCGTGAATGTATCTCAGTGCACGTTGGTCAGGCCGGTGTTCAGATCGGCAATGCCTGCTGGGAGCTCTACTGCCTGGAGCATGGGATCCAGCCGGACGGACAGATGCCCAGTGACAAGACCATTGGAGGGGGAGATGACTCCTTCAACACCTTCTTCAGTGAGACAGGAGCAGGGAAGCACGTCCCTAGAGCTGTTTTTGTAGACCTGGAGCCCTCCGTCATTGGTAAGCTTGACTATTTGTGATTGATTTTGAAAAACTACCTTTAAAATGCTCATGATACTATAAATTTGTGTTTTCCAGATGAGGTTCGTTCTGGAACTTACCGCCAGCTGTTCCACCCAGAGCAGCTGATCACTGGGAAGGAAGATGCTGCCAACAACTACGCCAGAGGACACTACACCATTGGCAAAGAGATCATCGACCTGGTTCTGGACAGGATCCGTAAGCTGGTGGGTGAATTCAGACAGAGATTTTAAATTTCTTTGCAAAATGTTTAATTTGGAACAGAACATTTACATGAAAGTTTTAATCACCTTATTGTAAGAACAACAAAATGTACTCTGGTAACATGCCGCATTCCTTGTTTTTTATTTGTATCCTCAGTCTGACCAGTGCACAGGCCTGCAGGGCTTCCTGGTCTTCCACAGCTTTGGTGGAGGAACCGGTTCTGGTTTCACCTCCCTGCTGATGGAGCGTCTCTCTGTGGACTATGGAAAGAAGTCCAAGCTGGAGTTTTCTGTTTACCCAGCTCCCCAGGTGTCCACAGCTGTTGTGGAGCCCTACAACTCCATCCTGACCACCCACACCACCCTGGAGCACTCCGACTGTGCCTTCATGGTGGACAACGAGGCCATCTATGATATCTGCCGCAGGAACCTCGACATCGAACGCCCCACCTACACCAACCTGAACAGGCTGATCAGCCAGATCGTGTCCTCCATCACTGCGTCTCTCCGTTTTGATGGTGCCCTGAATGTTGATCTGACTGAGTTCCAGACCAACTTGGTGCCATACCCTCGTATCCACTTCCCTCTGGCCACCTACGCCCCTGTGATCTCTGCAGAGAAGGCTTACCATGAGCAGCTCACTGTAGCTGAGATCACAAATTCCTGCTTCGAGCCGGCCAATCAGTTGGTGAAATGTGACCCTCGCCATGGCAAGTACATGGCCTGCTGCCTCTTGTACCGTGGCGACGTGGTGCCCAAAGATGTCAACGCTGCCATTGCCACCATCAAAACCAAACGCTCCATCCAGTTTGTGGACTGGTGTCCCACTGGTTTCAAGGTTGGCATCAACTACCAGCCACCAACTGTGGTTCCTGGTGGTGACCTCGCCAAGGTCCAGAGGGCTGTGTGCATGCTGAGCAACACCACTGCTATTGCAGAGGCCTGGGCTCGGCTGGATCACAAGTTTGACCTGATGTACGCCAAGCGTGCGTTCGTCCACTGGTATGTGGGTGAGGGAATGGAGGAGGGAGAGTTCTCCGAGGCCAGGGAGGACATGGCAGCTCTGGAGAAGGATTATGAGGAGGTTGGAGCTGATAGCTTGGGAGATGAGGATGAAGGAGAAGAATATTAAACGCAGCATTGTCTGTCTACACTTCTGTATGTTCAAAATAAAGATGTCTTGCTGCACTAATTGTCCCTTTGTTGTATTTTCTTTCCATTCCTTATGTTGGACTGAAAGCAATTTCTGCAAAGCTGCCCTTATGGAATGACTAAACATGCCTGGATAATGTAACTAAAGAAAATTCATGTTGCCTCTCGTTTAATTCTTCTACTAAAATGGTGCTCTGCTTATCTAGAGTTGTATTTAACCTGGAAAAATGGTTGACTGCTGTATAAAGACCCTTCACAGAGAAAATTGCTAGGTTTCTGTTGGAGCCATCCATTGCTCCTCAGTAAGTGATGCATCACTGAATCTGATCTGAGATTTATAAATGTTTCATCAAAACCTTCAACTTGTATCTTGGACCTAATGCCAACCAAATGAAAGTGTTCCCTTTGACTACTGCCCCCATTTTAGATAATCTATCCTTGGTACTGCAGGCTTACATGGTAACTAATTAAATCTTTAACAAATTGTTTCAATCAATTAGATTCTGTGGTAATGTTTGATGGGCAATATATATGCTACCCTATGTTTGGGCTGCACAGTGGTTCAGTTTGTAGCACTGTTGCCTTGCAGCAGGAAGGTCCTGGGTTTGATTCCCGACCCAGGGTCTTTCTGCACAGAGTTGGCATGTTCTCTGGGTACACCGGGTTCCTCCCACAGTCCAAAAACATGACAGGTTAATTGGTCTCTCTAAATTCTCCCTAGGTGTGTGCCTGGTTGTTCTGTCTGTCTCTGTTGCCCTGTGACAGACTGGTGACCTGTCCAGGGTGACCCCGCCTCTTGCCCAGAACGTAGCTGGAGATAGACACCAGCAGCCCTCCTGACCCCACTAGGGGACAAGGCTCTTAAAAAATAGATGGATGGCTGGATGTTTCAAAGTGACTTAAATTACAGGCATAAGCTTCCTGTCTTATATAAACTATGAGAAAATAATTGCTAATCAAGTGTGTGAGCATCTAAATAGTACTGATGTGTTGGAAAACTTTCAGAGATCATCATGACACTGAAAGAAAAAAGTTAGATATTCTCTTGGGCTCAGGTAACGGATTTTGGGAGTGCTCTGGTCATCCATATCCCCTATTCTGAGTCATATTCATCAACATAAGAAACATAGGATGGTTAATTGTGTTTTTGGAGACTTCTTGGTTGAAAGATTTTACATTTTAATCTTGTAGGGACTATTGATATTTATTCTGTGTAGCCACTGGAGGGCAGCATGCTATAAAACATAAAAGCTGAGAATTTCTGATAATACCATTCAGATAACTGACATGTCTGCAATGTACCAGACGCAATGCATTCATAGCACATTGAAAATAGGTTTTTTAAATGAATACAAGACAAAACTTTAAATCAGAGATTTTATTCAGAACAAAGCCAAACTTGATCATTTCAGGAGTTTTATTCAAACGGCAAACATGATACTTTGATGGACGAACATCTCTGTTTGGAATGCATTCAAGAACACAGTGCATGTAATCACTTTCTGCTTTCCTGACTTCTCTGTGGTTCTTTCAATACTCTTCTCCTTCCTCCTCTCCCTCACCCTCAATGGAGTCAACTCCAACCTCCTCGTAATCCTTCTCCAGAGCTGCCATGTCCTCCCTGGCCTCGGAGAACTCTCCCTCCTCCATTCCCTCACCCACATACCAGTGGACGAACGCACGCTTGGCGTACATCAGGTCAAACTTGTGATCCAGCCGAGCCCAGGCCTCTGCAATAGCAGTGGTGTTGCTCAGCATGCACACAGCCCTCTGGACCTTGGCGAGGTCACCACCAGGAACCACAGTTGGTGGCTGGTAGTTGATGCCAACCTTGAAACCAGTGGGACACCAGTCCACAAACTGGATGGTGCGTTTGGTTTTGATGGTGGCAATGGCAGCATTGACATCTTTGGGCACCACATCACCACGGTACAAGAGGCAGCAGGCCATGTACTTGCCGTGGCGAGGGTCACATTTCACCATCTGATTGGCCGGCTCGAAGCAGGCGTTTGTGATCTCAGCCACTGAGAGCTGCTCATGGTAAGCCTTCTCTGCAGAGATCACAGGGGCGTAGGTGGCCAGAGGGAAGTGGATACGAGGGTATGGCACCAAGTTGGTCTGGAACTCAGTCAGATCAACATTCAGGGCACCATCAAAACGGAGAGACGCCGTGATGGAGGACACGATCTGGCCGATCAGCCTGTTCAGGTTGGTGTAGGTGGGGCGTTCGATGTCGAGGTTCCTGCGGCAGATATCATAGATGGCCTCGTTGTCCACCATGAAGGCACAGTCGGAGTGTTCCAGGGTGGTGTGGGTGGTCAGGATGGAGTTGTAGGGCTCCACGACAGCTGTGGACACCTGGGGAGCTGGGTAGATGGAGAACTCCAGCTTGGACTTCTTTCCATAGTCCACAGAGAGACGTTCCATCAGCAGGGAGGTGAAACCAGAACCGGTTCCTCCACCAAAGCTGTGGAAGACCAGGAAGCCCTGCAGGCCTGTGCACTGGTCAGCCTGAGGATACAAACAAAAAACAAGGAATGCTGCATGTTACCAGAGTACATTTCGTTGTTCTTACAATAAGGTGATTAAAACTTTACTTTTTCTATGTAATTTCCTACCATGTAGATGTGCTCTTCCATATTAAACATTTTGGAAACAAATTTAAGAGCTCCGTGTGTGAATTCACCCACCAGTTTTCGGATCCTGTCCAGAACCAGGTCGATGATCTCTTTGCCAATGGTGTAGTGCCCTCTGGCGTAGTTGTTGGCAGCATCTTCCTTCCCAGTGATCAGCTGCTCTGGGTGGAACAGCTGGCGGTAAGTTCCAGAACGAACCTCATCTGAGCAGAAAAATTAAACATCAAATTAATTTAGATTTACAATTTTTTCACGTTAAATACCAAGTTTATTTGTATGGCAGAAGTGATCTTGCTTACCGATGACAGTGGGCTCCAGGTCTACAAAAACGGCTCTGGGGACGTGCTTCCCTGCTCCTGTCTCACTGAAGAAGGTGTTGAAGGAGTCATCTCCTCCTCCAATGGTCTTGTCACTGGGCATCTGTCCGTCCGGCTGGATCCCATGCTCCAGGCAGTAGAGCTCCCAGCAGGCATTGCCGATCTGAACACCGGCCTGACCAACGTGGATGGAGATGCACTCACGCTGTGAGAAAAAGAAAAAAAGAAATAAATTAGGAGAATTTTAACAGTTTACTAAAACTATTTCATACTGATTAAGAAAAAAGACTTTTATTAACACCTGTGAATGAAAGAAAAAACAACTTATGTGATGCATGTGATAAATATAACTATCATGATTAATAATTTTCGACAGAAATTCAATTTTTCAGCTTTGGACCTGAAGTTCATGGTTAAAATGTACTGTTAAATCAGCTGAATAAGAAGACGTTCATTTGGGTTTGCTAATCTCGCGGCATTTTGTTACTCTTTCTCTTTTTTTCCTTGCGCAATGCAGTTGTGTCTGGAACTGCGTTGCTACGCAACAAACGCGTCACTTAGGCAACCGGTGATGTTTGTTTGAGTCTTTAAATTTACGTGAAAACTCTTAAATCTGATCGACTAGCGGTAACCTCGATATCTTTTATGACCATAAAGCTTTAACGCTTATATGACCATTGAAAATCGCGGAGCTACATAGACTCTGTTCAGCCTTGCTGATAGCCATTAGGAACGAGTCCGGAGTGTCCATTACTCGTCTGCATTTTTAATGACCGACGCCATGCTGACTGTGCATTTAATCCATTTTCAGTCCGGATAAGGTTTCGGTGGGAGTGGGTCACTCTGCCTGCCACTAAATTACAGCCACAGCCTCCAGCTGTTACCTTGTGATGCTGACCGGGGTTTCAGTCATGCCAAGGGGGCTGGGATAATAAAGCCTTCGTTATTCCCACTGTCCACCAAGGAGGGTGGGGTGAAGAGACTCTTTTGTCCAGACTGCCCGCCACGTCCCCATCCGAACCTCGCCAGAACCCCTCCCTCCATCAAACATGACATTTTCACCTGCGCTTTGTAGCATAAATAAAGCGTTTGAAGCTGGAAAAAAAATACAGTTTAAATGCCTCCAAACTTCATTCATTGTCGTAAATACATTTATTTTTACTGTTTAAATCAAATTATCTCCCTATACACCATCACCTAGACCTCAGTTATGTCCTTTTTGCAAAGCTTGTTAAAGGTTCTTACCATGTTGTTTTGCTGAAGTTGTGAAAGAGGACGGAAGAGTCTCCTCGGAAAAGGAGTCTTACAATACGACAGTTATGAGGTCGATGTAAGAGATAATGGCGAACATGATGATGCCGGAGCTATATATGCGAGTAGAGCCCCGGCGCCGGCAACTTCTCCACTCCTATTGGTCCATTTCCTGTCACTTTGAGGCTCGCAATGATTTCGTTGATTTCTATTGGACCATTCCGAAGCTCAGGGGAGTCTCCGCCCATCAACCCCACCCAGCTGGTAGCCTGCCCTCCTGGTATTGTACTGCAAGCATCATGGCGTTTCTGCTTGAGTAGAAAATGCTGCGTAATTTTTAAAATAATGTAAAAAATAAAATAAAATAAAAACTTGGTCAGCCTGATAAGAACTGTAGTAAAACAGTTTTTGTATCGTTTTTATATGAAAAAATCAATTGAAAAATTAAAAAAGCAAACTTGTAGCACCAATAATATATTTTATTATAGCAGGAATAAGACATGATATATGACATTCCTTTCACAATTTTTTTAAACAAATGATTGTTGATTTTTTTTAATGTATTTCATTAAATATGACAAAAAAATAAGAAGAAAGAATCAGACAGCAAACTGTGAGACAACATGTACAGTATCATCAGGAAGATATATTGATTTCTTTTCAAATCTCCAGAGTGGACGCCCATTCTACAGGATGCAGCATCATCCAGAGGATGCGTCATTATGGCTAACAGATAGAGTCCTCTTCAGTCTTTTGTTAGTTGAAAACAGCAACAAAAAGCCAAACATATTTTTAAAAATGGTGGTGAGTTGCTCCAGAGCTGGGATTTAGATAATGCTAGATCCAGATCTGTAAATGTGGCCTGCAAATTGAATTCTACATAATACCTACCCCATAATAAGCAATATATCTCAGATTTCCTATTAACCTTGCTTGTTTTATTTTCATCTGGAAAAATCTCCAAAATGCACTATTAGGGCAATACTTGAGCTTTTTATGAGTAACATGTTAGAGAATGTTTTCACCTTATCATTTAATTCATTATCTTGTAAATTTTGTCCAGAATTTCTAAACCTATTTCAAATATTCCAAACTTCATGATGATATTTCAGAATTTGCACAGCCTTAAAAGCATCGCAAAGCATAATTAAAAACATGTCTAACATATTTTATTCAGATTTTTTGTACATCCTATGGAACTGACTCACATCATAATGTTTAATGCAAAAATGGTCATGCAAAAAAACCCCTGCTTTTACATGACGGATGTGGTCTAAGTCTGATTTTATCTGCTGTTGTTTGGCCAGACTTTACAGTCTTCTTTCATTAAAAAGAGGTCAAACTGCCCTGTCACACATGAGGGATGCAGGCCACAGAGAGCTGTGGACATCCAACCCTTCCCCCTCCATCCCTGCTCCTAAGATTTAACGGTTCCTACAAGCTGAATAAAGGAGTTGCCTGGAAACAGCCCTGTAACCACACACAGAGAGCGCCTTCATCTGGGCAACACGTGACCCAGCTTAAACTGCAGCTCCATTAGGAGGCTGTGCCGTGTGCAGGGGGGGGGATGTGATCTTTCTCTCTCCCCAGATCTCCATGTCTTGTCTCTGTGAGGGAAACGCCCATCCGCTCTTCCCATGAGGATGGTGTGCTGTGACTTCAAAATGGATGAGACAAAGCAGCTCTTTATCTTGGGGTTTTTTGTTATCTTTCCTAAACTATCACCTTTCAGAAACAATGACCACAAACGCTTTTAGACCCAACACGTCTTTAAGCCCCTTAGTTGCTAACAACAAAATAATCTCCATGAAACAGTGGTTAGAGTCATGCTACACCTTCTTTGACTGTGGGCAATTAGTGGGCTACTTTTAACAACAAACATCCACTGACAACAAAACCATGGTTGGATTTTGAAATGTGTCTTTTATTCTTCTTGTGTGCTGCGTTTTTCAGCAGCAAACAAAATACATATTTAGAATAATGTGCCATGTGGCACATTGTTATAAATTATCAGCATATGCCATGTGGCTCAAAAAACAATCCATGCCGCTCATGTGGCATATGCCAGAGAGAGCCACATGAGCGGCATGGATTGTTTTTTATTAAGTGTGACCTGAACTGGACCTTGGGTCCTGCCCCAAAGCGGCCAGCAGCCAGGCCACCTGTAAGTGACCCAGTGTTCCCAATGGCCATTTCCCTCATAGCAACTGGGGACTGGTTTTGATTCAGTTCTTGACTGAATGGTTCAGTCAAAGACCAAACCTGAAGAAATGCTTCTTTGTTGTAATAAACCTCTAATATTTTTCAAAGAAAGGTGAGCAGAAATGTGAGTCTCTAGCGTTGCAAAGTGGTGCAGACATACCCAAAAAGTATAGAAACTTCTACATGTGCAGATGTATTTTCTTTTATTCTTATATCAGTGAGTCATCATATCCAGGAAGTCAACAGACTTAAAATAGTTTATTACAATTTTCATTTGATATTTCTGGGGTTTTTTTTGCTTGCACTCTCATACAGGAAGCGTTCTGCGACAGACGGAGAATATGCTCTGTCACAGTGTTGGGTATCAGGTTCTCAGTTTGCGTCGATGCAATACAGTGAACTCCATGCCACGAAGGACCACTCCCATCCCCAGCATTCCCATCCTCCTCTCTGTTCGTGCTGAGCAGCTGCTATGACCCTCCCTGCTTCACAGCTGCTGGGGAGAGAGGAGGAAAGGAGAGAAGGAGGAGGAGATGGGAATGTTCTCAAACAGTCCTGGCTCACAGCCACAGCTCTTTCCTGTTCTTCCCTTTCATCCTTGAAGTCATTTCGAGTGTGATACATCATCAGCGCCCTTGTTTTAGGACAGAAAAAGAAATCCTACATTAAGATTCAGATTTTTGACTGAAAAACAGATTTTCATAAACAGCATTTAAAGCTGGAGATCCCTAATAGCCACCGTCTTGCACTTCCCAGACGCTTTGCATTATTTCACACAAAGTGCTTTTCAGGCAGTTTCAGTTCCTTGAACAGGCCAGAACCAGAAGAAGCTGCATGAACCCAGCCTCTGT
Source organism: Xiphophorus hellerii (assembly GCF_003331165.1). Taxonomy (NCBI): domain Eukaryota; kingdom Metazoa; phylum Chordata; class Actinopteri; order Cyprinodontiformes; family Poeciliidae; genus Xiphophorus; species Xiphophorus hellerii. The sequence goes on along the minus strand of NC_045672.1, from coordinate 30,221,174 downwards.
GCTGCTGAACGGCAGAGACACGGGCAGCCACGTGATCGCCCCACTGGATGACATCATTGCAGAGGATCTGGGACAAAGAGGGAGAAGAGGCAAGAAGCTGCCATGCCGGACTGACACCATCACAGCAGGTCTCTGCAACATGAACGCCCTGCAGACGTCAGCTTGTGACTGAAGCCTCTTAACCTGCAGGAACATCTCAGTCTTAGGCGTCATTTACTCTTATTTGTCTGAAATGCTGTGAGAAGATGCCACACCCAGGTGGAGGCTGGTGCACGGATAATAAATGAGCGTTGTCTGAACTCACCCATCACGTCAAAACTATTGCATATAAGCACCATATGAGAGAGCGAAAATAAATCACAAAATAAACATTATTATTATTATTATTATTATTATTATTATTATTATTATTATATTACTGAGGTTAATCTGTTTACATTTTTTGCTTATTTAAAAACCCTAAAATATCCTGCAGTCTGATCTGCGCAGCATCACCAAATGGCGGCGGTAGAATCGTGTTTTTTCCACTCAGCACAGGAGCAAATCCGCTGCCCTGCCTGCATAAATCTGCCTGCGCCGCCCTCCCATTCAGCAGTTGTTGCATCGACCCCGTTGGGTACAACACGCAACGCAAACACCCCGTTTTTTACAAAGCCTCCTTCTTGGCATTTTCTCCTTCTCCTCTTCCTCCTTGAACCTCAGACGGAAAAATGGTGAGTTTTTATTATTATTTGTGGTAAATAAATCTCGACTGGAGGAATTTGTGAGGCAGAAATTGGTCAGGATTCATCCCCAGCCGGCGTCTCGGCTGTCACACGACGTCGGGAAGGATTTTCTTCTTTCGATGCGTAAAGCTTTTAACACGTGGGGGTATTTTATTCTAATCGACGTATCAGATGTTTACTGTATATTTTAATTACATTTTGAATGAATGGAAGCTGTCAGATTATATAGATGATGCACAGATTGGTGAGCAGTTGTGGCACAGTGTGATTGTCATTGTTTGGAGATGAGAACAATGCATTGACTGGGGGCATTTAGACACACAATGAGAGCAATAAATCTGTATAAAATGTTAATTAAAAAAACTTGTTTACTTTATTATTTATGTTTTGTTATAAATATTCCCATTTGATCTATTTATAAACCAAAACATGAATATTTACACGTTTTTAATAAAGCTAGAGAAGGGCGGTTTGTACTGTATATGGATGGAGACACTAAGATTGCTTTCATTTTTTTCTTAACGTGACCCAATATATAATTTACGAAAAATAAATAATTCATGTTATTCTAAGCTTAATTTCAAATAACAACATAGTTTTAATTAAATTTACCTTCTTACTGCAAACAATCTGATTAAATAAACTTGAATTATACAACAGATTTGGAGGGGAAGGTCTGTTTTTTTATTCTTTTTCTCATTTTGTGTTCAAGCATCCGCTGTGATTGTGCATCTCCAGGGAGATCAAGTGGAATATTCCAGGCTCACAGAGTGTCCCGCCTGTGCCCATGCAAATTAATTTGCATGTGTGCTTATGCTTGCAAACTAGATGCAGGAGTTGGAGAAAAAGGCCAGAGCATGAAAAAAAGCGGATCAAAAACGAGAGAGGGGGCTTCTGCTGGCAGGCATTCTGAATCCCCTGCCGATTGTGGTGCAGGGTGGTGCCTCCTCCTGCTGCAGTACCTAGTCATAACAGACAGGGGGAGCACTTAGATGTCTCCAGAATTTGGATGTGTTAATGTACTAAAGACTGTATTGGTTTAATCTAAATTGACAAATCTTTTTCCTTGCCCTTTGCTCCTCAGCGTGAGTGCATCTCCATCCACGTTGGTCAGGCCGGTGTTCAGATCGGCAATGCCTGCTGGGAGCTCTACTGCCTGGAGCATGGGATCCAGCCAGACGGACAGATGCCCAGTGACAAGACTCTTGGAGGAGGAGATGACTCCTTCAACACCTTCTTCAGTGAGACAGGAGCAGGGAAGCACGTCCCCAGAGCCGTTTTTGTAGACCTGGAGCCCACTGTCATCGGTAAGCAAGATCACTTCTGCCATACAAATAAACTTGGTACTTAACGTGGAAAAATCTGTAAACCTAAATTAATTTGATGTTTAATTTTTCTGCTCAGATGAGGTTCGCACTGGGACTTACCGCCAGCTGTTCCACCCTGAGCAGCTGATCACTGGGAAGGAAGATGCTGCCAACAACTACGCCAGAGGACACTACACCATTGGAAAAGAGATCATCGACCTGGTTCTGGACAGGATCCGAAAGCTGGTGGGTAAACTTAATGCCGGTAATTTCCAAATTTGTCTCTGAATTGTCAATCAGCAATTGATTTTGGTTTCCATCTTTGTCCTCAGGCTGACCAGTGCACAGGCCTGCAGGGCTTCCTGGTCTTCCACAGCTTTGGTGGAGGAACTGGTTCTGGTTTCACCTCCCTGCTGATGGAGCGTCTCTCTGTGGACTATGGAAAGAAGTCCAAGCTGGAGTTCTCCATCTACCCAGCTCCCCAGGTGTCCACAGCTGTCGTGGAGCCCTACAACTCCATCCTGACCACCCACACCACCCTGGAACACTCAGACTGTGCCTTCATGGTGGACAACGAGGCCATCTATGATATCTGCCGCAGGAACCTCGACATCGAACGCCCCACCTACACCAACCTGAACAGGCTGATCAGCCAGATCGTGTCCTCCATCACTGCGTCTCTCCGTTTTGATGGTGCCCTGAATGTTGATCTGACTGAGTTCCAGACCAACTTGGTGCCATACCCTCGTATCCACTTCCCTCTGGCCACCTACGCCCCTGTGATCTCTGCAGAGAAGGCTTACCATGAGCAGCTCTCAGTGGCTGAGATCACAAACGCCTGCTTCGAGCCGGCCAATCAGATGGTGAAATGTGACCCTCGCCATGGCAAGTACATGGCCTGCTGCCTACTTTTTCGTGGTGATGTGGTGCCCAAAGACGTTAACGCTGCCATTGCCACCATCAAAACCAAACGCACCATCCAGTTTGTGGACTGGTGTCCCACTGGTTTCAAGGTTGGCATCAACTACCAGCCACCAACTGTGGTTCCTGGTGGTGACCTCGCCAAGGTCCAGAGGGCTGTGTGCATGCTGAGCAACACCACTGCTATTGCAGAGGCCTGGGCTCGGCTGGATCACAAGTTTGACCTGATGTACGCCAAGCGTGCATTCGTCCACTGGTATGTGGGTGAGGGAATGGAGGAGGGAGAGTTCTCTGAGGCCAGGGAGGACATGGCAGCTCTGGAGAAGGATTATGAGGAGGTTGGAGTCGACTCCATTGAGGGTGAGGGAGAGGAGGAAGGAGAAGAGTATTGAAAGAACCACAATAAAGTTGGACAGGAAATAATTTGTCACAACACATTCTTAAATGCATTCAGACCAGAGATGTTTGTCCATCAAAGTATCGGGTTTGCTGTTTGAATAAAACTCCTGAAATTGTCAAGTTTGGCTTTGTTCTGAATAAAATCTCTGTGATGTGAAAAGTTGTTTGTCTGATTATTTATCTAAACATGCTCAAATCAAAACTTCCAGATCTACTGTAATACAACTTTTGGTAGCATCCCACTTCTGCACACCTGAATCACATGACTGTTTTCTTTACCAAGCCATTGCAGAGCTTAGAGATGCTGATAAGCCATTTGATTCAGGTGTGTTGATGGGCGGTGCCTAAAAGTTGCAGTGTGGGGCTTCTACAAATGTTGACCTGGTGAGTAGATTCAAAGTGATTAAAATTATCCAACATTTTGCATGTATACTATAAATTTCAGATAACTTTAATTAACATGCAAAAACATAAACATTTTAGACATTTAATTAAAACATCAAAATCCAGTTTTGTTCATGTCCAAGAGGTTTTGTTCACACTTCTTTAAAGAAAGTTAAAAAAAATCAGCATATCTAAAAAATGAGTTAAAGGTACTGCTTGATTTAACACTACTTATTTCATATTTGTGAGGCCTTTATTTAGAAAAAAAAAGTATAAAATGCCTCTCAAGGGCTTTATTTGTTTGATGCTGGGGATTTACAGCGGCCTGTCCTGCAGCAGAGGGCTGTTGTCGATGGCTCCTCGTCTGTTTAGGGAGTTCCAGAGCATCGAAGCTGCAGCGCTGCTGCGAACCCCACTGAGCTGTGGGCCTTCAGATGCAGCTTCCTTTAAAGGATGGTATGGTTTAAGACGCCTGTGCAAAGCAGAAATATAGACATTATGTTTACACTGATACATTTTGTAATTCAAGCCTGTGAATTATTTAACAGAACCCCACACAATTAAGAATGTGAATGGGTTGGTCAGTACTCTTGATATATTGAGATACTGAGTTCTTGAATTTTTTTTCTGCCACAGAAATGAACATAGTCTCCCAATAAGACAAGTTAACATTTTTTATCTTTTTTTCCTTCGTTTTACAGAGAATAGTTAAAATAGAAGTATTTATAATAAGGTACCATAAGCATCTATCATTAGCTGTTTGTAACACCAACTAGTGGCAAAACATTCACTGTTAGCTTAACTATAACTTTTAACTAAATATTAGCTTTGAATATTAGCTGTTAGCAGTAGACTTGATGCTAACACTCTAGCTGTTAGCAGCTAGCAACATATCTGTTGTTAGCTATACATTAGCTGTTTTGTAACACGTTAACTGTTAGCCACATATTAACAGTTAGCAACATATCTATTGTTAGCTATGCACTAGCTCTTTGCACATTGGCAACATGTTAGCAACATGTTAGCTCTTAGCGACACATTTGCAGTTTGCAATACATTAAGTTGTGGTAAAACATTTCCTTTTAGTCACACACTAGCTTTAGCCATGCATCAGCAGTTAGCAACACAATAGCCATTAACAACATATTTGCTGCTAGCCACACATCAGCTGTAAACAATAACTTTGTTTCTAGCATTTCAGTGGCTGTTAGCCATGCTGCATTTGTACACAGTATTCAAAATGAGTTCAAAGTATGAAAAGTCATCTTGCAGAGTCACAGATTTCAGCTGTTTGCAGGAGGTTGTCATCCCTAGCCATATAGAGATCCAGTTTAAAATTGAACAGGGAGTGAGCAACCCTGAGACTCAGCTTCCAACATTTAGATACAAGGAAGCAGATTAGAGCTGATAACTGTCAGTAAAAGACTTTCAGGCCCTGCTGTAACAATGAAGGGCGCCTGTAGTTTTCAGTACTGAGGAAGATGGAGATATGTCTAATTTGAATATGTTCTTATCCATGCAAATTAAAGAAGCTCTGGATGTAAATCTGGGATACTTGATAAAAACCACTGTGGAAAGTTTGAGCAAGAGAAGATGTTGAAGATGACAGTTCCTACTTGTAGGAGTATCCAACAATTCCCACTGTGAGAATGAGTACCAGGACACCCAACAGCATGACGATGGTGCCGGAGGAAGACAAACCTGAGCCTGCAAAAGAGTTTCCACAATCAAGAAACCTGACAGAGTCTCTTATTCGCTGGCACATTGCAGGTTTCTTACATACCCAAGTCAACTGTGAATCTGGCAGTGGCAGCAGCTAAACTGACATCATTTGCCATGGAAACGTTGATGCAGTAGTCCCCAGAGGAATTAAAGAAGTGACGCAACACCAACTGGCACTCCTTGGAGGGCTCCAGCAGGTTGCACGCCATGTGAATCGGCTTCAGGCAGTCTGAGTCCAGAATCACACTGCAGACCTCTTTGGGATGACTGGGATGAAGAAAACCCAATAAATGAAAACTTTCTTGAAGTTAAATCCAAGTTTCTTCATGTCCCTAAATTATGGCAAGCCTTCCTTACACACCTTCCTTGGCAGGTCACAGTAATGTCTAAAACATTTGTGTCTTTTCGAGGTGTTGTCATGAGAACATTTTCCATTTGCACAATCTCTACTTTTTCAATGCCCTCTGGAAAAAAATAAAAGATGAGCATCATTTATGGTCATTTCAAACTGAAACAACATAAAAACATTGTTTATGTTTATGTTGTTTCAGTGGATGTTTAAAAATAACTCACCAAAAACTTCAATGCCAGTGCAGAAGGAACCATATCTATATATCACACAGTCATCATCGGATGGTTTGTCCTCTGCTTCCCTCTTAGCAACAGCAATGGCTGCAACTCGCCCTGACAGCCTCACTGTTCTCTTTCCATCTGGCCACAAACAGAACAATTAGTTACTTTTTCTTATATGAATGCTTACTCAAAAAACATATAGGTATTTATCTAACTCCAAAAAACCAAAACTTTTACTTCTTACAAGAAAGGAGACATTTTTAGTTTACATTTTTAAGAGTTTAAGCAGGAATCAAACATTGTCTGTAGTGATTTTTTCTTTTATATTTGGATGGATGATGGATGGATGGATGGATGGATGGATGGATGGATGGATGGATGGATGGATGGATGGATGGATGGATGGATGGATGGATGGATGGATGGATCAGAGGTTCAGTACTTTGTTGTTTTTAACCTTTAGTCAATCAGAAACTTTCTCTCTCCAGTTTTAATCGTACTCAGATCGTGGTAACTTACTTGCCGCCATCTTGTTTCCTGTTTGGAGTTTGTTTATTGGGGGTGGAGTCTTTGCTACTGCAGCTTCCTGGTCAGCCTGAACCATGGAGGGAGTGGAGGCTTCTCCTTCAGCGTTGTCCTCCTCGGTGTCTGAGAGAACCATGTTGATGTTCAAATGAGCTGGTTTAGTGGAGACCAGTTTGGGAACAGGAGAGACCAGATCGGGAGTTTTCACTTCACACACAGAAAGTTGTTGAATTAGTTTGCATTTTCTAGACAAAAGAAATCGTAAAAAACACAACATTCTTGATATACTAGCAAATCTTATGTTTTCATTCCAGGACACTATTTGGAAATTAGACTGGTTCAAGTCAATTAATCAAATTTCAGTGTCCTGTTCAATATAATGAAAAATACAGTACAGCCTACTGAGATTGTACATTTTAGTCGATTTAAAAAAAATTAAAAGCTTGGATGGATGGATGGATGGATGGATGGATGGATGGATGGATGGATGGATGGATGGATGGATGGATGAATGGATGGATGGATGGATGGATGGATGGATGGATGGGTGGATGGATGTTTCCACCCTTCACCCGTATAAATTACATGAACCAGCAGCATCGGTTCCTGACCTGTGGTTGCCTGGTCGGCAGTCGGTCCGGTGCTGGAGGTCGGGGGGTCGGATGGCGGGTCGCAGGCCTTATCAGGGATGACCGCCTGGATGACCACCTGCGGTTTGAACGATCCAGAGCTGACGTACGTGTGAGTGACGGTCATCTCTCTGGATATGAGCGCCCCGCTTTCATCGCCAAAGTCCCAGTTGAAGGTGATGTCTGCGTTGCTGAGGTACTGGCTGGGGTCATGGAGGGTCACGGTGAAGGCGATGGCTCGGTTCTGCACGAAGCGCATGTCTCCAGCCACGATGTCATTGACTTGGTCCAGGGAGACGGCGAAGGGGATCTGATCTGAGGAGATCAGACGTTTCAAACTGATGATTATCTTAGTAATTGGTTAATCTATCAATTGTTCTGGTGATTAATCAATTAATCTACTAGTAAATTGACACATTCTGCAGGTTTTTCATTTATTTATTTTACACAATGTTAGAAATAGAATTTTTTGGGGGATTAACCAATTAATAATTAAATAACTACATGTACATGTTTCTTTTACTTTTGCCACTTGATTAAACTTACTTCTTTGTAGACACAGTTTCCAGTTCATGATAATATTGTGTGTTGGTGGATTTTGACTTGTTCTTAAACACTCTGCTCAATCTTTTGGGTTTTCTAACATTTTAGTGATCCAAAACACACAATAAAACCAGTTTCCAAACCCAAACATATTAGAAATTGGTGAACATTCCTGAAAAGACAATAAACGAACCAATTTCAATCAACTCTACCAATCCAGCCTGGATTCTGACATTTGAACCCAATCATCAGTGTCAGATTCATCAACAACTCAAAATAGACATAAGGTTCACTTCTATGACTAGAGTAAATAAACCTTTGATTAGACCTGTATGTAGTCTTACTCTTCTGTTTGTAACTTTTTGTTCAGCTCTAAACTTACCAGTGATGGAAAACTGCGTAGAAGCATATCCCAGAGGAATAAACTTTTCTTTGCTGCGGTAGTGATAGATGACGATGTCCATGGTGTAGGAGCCCAATGGGATGTCATCCGTACTGATGGTCAGAGAGGAGCAGGGCCCGTCTGCTACCTGCCAGTACTGACCTGCAAACCAGCAGAAACACAGAAATCCATCAGCAGAGCCTGATCTGCTCATTAACTTTAATCTGACAGAGTTATGTTTGATTTCTGCTCATTAACTTTAATCTGACAGAGTTATGTTTGATTTCTGCTCATTAACTTTAATCTGACAGAGTTATGTTTGATTTCTGCTCATTAACTTTAATCTGACAGAGTTATGTTTGATTGTGCTTGTTTTTTGGGGATATGTAGAGCAAATACAAACTGATTTTTTTCCAGTGGTTTATCCATAAGTTCAATAGAGCTCCACTCACCCCAAGTTTTCCACACAAACACATAAGGCGGCTTCTTGTCATCCTTTACTGGTGTCCCATCTGGAAAAACAGCTTCCCAGTCTGCATCCTTTGTTGGATAAACTGGTTCTGACTTAAAATATTTTGTTCCTGTAAGAAGAAAATGAAAGATGGTTATCTAAATATGCTCTAATTCTTTAGACTACATGTCTAAAAAGAACCTTCAAAAAACAGTCATGTGCTCAAATATTGTTTTATCAATCAAATCAAAGCAGCTCTTCTGTCTATGCTGCCAAATTACATGAATGGAAAAAGATGCTCTTTATTATTTAATTTCAATAAATATTCATCAAATGCTCGAGCCTTACGCCCTCTGGTGGGGTGGCCTATCTAGACATGCCACCCTGCAAATCCCCGTCAGTGATTTGGATGTGGAGCAAATTACGCCCCAACTCGCCCATTGTATCTGAAGATTTACTGCATCTACGAGTTAATTTACTAACATGATTTGCAGTTAAAATGTTATTTCATATTTTATTTATGTACTTCTTGGAAAACATAACTATGAGAGACGTATGCAGTATCTGGAAAACTATCCACTCCCCTTAAACAGCTTTTCTTTCTTTCTTTCTTTGGCACTCGAGTATCAAGTATTTTTAACTCAAAAAATTTATACACCCTTGGATTACACATTTTACAAAAAAACTCATTTGTTTTCTTTCCCCTTTCATCCAAAACCCCAATAAGTGTGTGTGTGTGCGTGTGTTACCATTGACTACACAGTCTTCAGCCCAGACCACCCTCCCATCAGAAAGAACTTCCTGGTTGTGGGGGAACTCCAGTTCAATGGTGAACGTGACTTTGGCTCCAGTCAGGGTTGGTGAATCATTCCTAACATTGAAGTTCACCTTTCCACCTGAACAGGTAAAAAATCAGAAATATTTCTCCATCAGTCCTGCAGATGTGGCTGACAAACATCTGGGACTGTTCAGCACACTGACCTTTCCAGGAGTCTTCATATTTCGGATCGCCTGCTTTCCAGATCGGGTACATTTTAGCGTTCCATGATGGGTAGTGAGTGAAGCGATTTTTAGCCTCTGAAAAATGAAGAATCGATACTCTGATCAATAAACTATGGATGATTTATTCAGATCTCCTTAAATTTATTGAGATTTTAACCAACTTTGCATAAAGTGAGTTTGGAATGTTTTATTTTAAGCCAACAGTGAAAACTTGTGGTACCAATCTCTCTCATGTGACGCTAATCTGGGTGTGTGCAGGATTATATTACAGATTAACAGTGTCTGAGGGCAGATTTGGGATAAAATATCCAGCCTGGAAACAGAATCCTGTCTAAATCAAACATTTGATTGGGATTATTAAAGGAACAAGTGGAACAACTCAACAGAAATCAGCTTTTATTCAACATGTTTGAAAGTTTAGTTCAGAGATATTTAAAAAGAAAAAGGTAAAATTAAAGCAATAATCATTCAATATGATTTTATTCCAATTTTGGCACACATACATTTTTTAAAGTCACTTCGATTCATTTAGTTTAGCAGATTTCAGTTTCTCTAACAGATCCATCAATAAATAAATCAATCAAGTTTATTTGTATTATTTTATTTAACATTTCAGCAACAGGGTAGTTCAAGTTAATTTAGCGAATGCATAAAGTTTTTATGCTTTACATCATAAAAACATTAAATAAAATATCATAAAAACTTAATAGATTCACCAATTGTGAAACCAGTAACAAACATTACATTTGGTCAAGTTCCATCATCAAAATAATCAATACACAACAGATATGTTGTGCCTGTGATTATGGGTGGAAAACAAACAGGGCAGCATCTTTATCAGATGCAACTCTTTACTTTGACTAGACCGTTTCAAGACTTCAGTTTTGCTAGATTTACTTCTGTGATGTGCTTTTACCCCAGAGTCTAGAATACAACGTTCCCAGGTCATGTGGCTACAGACCCCTCAGCAGCCGCTGTTTTTGTGCGGATATTTTGGTTTTCTCCAGACGTCCACATTGGTTGTCTGATCTGTTCACTGTTCCAGAGGTTTTGCCAATCATTCAGACACAACATTGCAAACCTGAGAAAGTAGCAATATTATTTTCTCCTGAAAGTCATTCCAAATTTTTTCTCTTTTTCTAATGAGTTGGGATGAATTTGTGATGCCTCATGCTAGCGGTTTAGGTTATCCTGAGTTATTTCTGCAGCTATACAGCTATACACTTAGGCTGTTGGAGGACAATTTCTTCTTCTACTGCTCTCCAATTTGTATTATTTACTGTTATTTAAACTGTTTTGTTTTCTCTACAAGCTACACCTAGTCTGACATTTCCTGTTTGTAGAGCAAATCAAACATTCTCCTACTCATATTATTAACTTTTGACTTTTCATGAATATAGAAAGTACATCAGTTCTTCTGTCTGTTTTTGTGTCTCTGCTCTGTAATCCTTCTTGCCAAAGGAAAGTTTTTCTTCTCTGCTGTCGCTGCATGCATGCTCAACAGGAAGAATTTCTATAAAGTCAACAACTTGTCAGAGAATATCTACAAATAATGGGAAAACACAAAATCTTGTCAAGTAAATCTGGTCTACTTTACAGGGAAAATTTAAAACAAAGTAATGTATAAGTAACTTTTCAGCAAGAAATAGTCAATAATTTCTTGATATTGATTAAAAAATACTAGTTCCTACTAGTTCAGATTATTTCACTTATGGGAAAAATGTCTTGTTTTAAATGAAATAATCTTCCAATGAAACAGACTTTTTCATCAATATTAAGGAATTCTTTTCTTAAAACAATCTTATTACCTCTAAGTTAGTTTTTGTGATTTACTGGTAAGATTTGGTGATTTTGCAGTGTAAATAACGACTTTTCATCATTTATTTAACTTTTTTATGCTCATCCAGCAGCATAAAGTGGTAAATAATTTCCATCTAAACCTCTTTTGTGGCCAGTTAAGTTTGCTGGCTGGTAAATTACATTTACTGTTAAGTGTGGACATTTCACAAACAGCTTTGATCCGTTGGTAAGATTAACCTTCTGATTTGATTTGTGCGACCCAGCATCTTGTCTCATGCAACATTTTATTTTATTGCTGATAAATTTAATAAAAAGTAAATGATTTTCTATACTCACTTGCCAAAGTTTGTGAAGTTACAGTGAGAAGCACCAGCAGCAGAGCGGACGTCCACATCGTCTCGTCCCCCGTGAAACGGCCCCTGAAGAACCAGGAGGCAGAGAAGGACGGCCTTTATAAACTCTGAGGTTTTAGCTGCAGAAGCACCTGCCTTCCTGCTGCTCCTCCCCTCTAGATTTAAGAATGCTTTGTTTCATTGTGATTGGATTACACTGCAAAAACACAAAATCTCACCAAGTATTCTTGATCTAGTTTCTAGTCTATTCTAGTGCAAATATTTTACTACACTTAAAATAAGACAGAACTAATTTACAAGTAACTTTTCAGCAAAATATGAGAGTTTATTTTGAATCATTTCTTAATATTGATGAAAAAGTATTATTGCCACTGGCAAATTATTTCATTTATGATATTTTTCCAATGTTATAAGTGAAATAATCTGCCTCTGGAAATAATAGTTTTTCATCAATTTTAGTTAATTATTGACTTAAAACAAGTTCTTATACCTCTCTGAAAAATTACTAGTAAGTTAGTTTTGTTTTATTTAAACTGTACTATGATATTTTCACTAGAAACTGGACCAAAAATACTGGTGTTTTTGCAGTGTATTTGCCGTCCTGTCATCATCTTTGGATGGACTGTACTGAAACTAATTTTGTTGTACATCTGCACAATAACAATAAAAGCATTTTGGATTCTGATTCTGAAAACCATCAAGCAAATATCCATTAAATACATTGATCAATGCTCCAGTTATTATTAATTAATGGCAGGAATTTAGCCTTGATTTAAAGAATTTTGAATTTCAGTTATTTTGAAAAACTTGAGTTTCAAAACTTTTAAAAAACAGTGAAAAGTAGCTCTACAAATGACTCCTGCAATCTGAATACATCATTTGTCTGCTACAGATCATACAATTTTGACTTCCACTTCACCATAATGAGCTACTTTTTATTTGTCTAGCTAATAATATCCATGTAATATGTGACTATAACATAGCAAAACATGAAAATATATGAGGCATCTTTTGGATTGCTTTCTTTATCTATAAAAATCACAACATTTTGTTTCACAATAATAAGCAGATATGTAAATATTACGTAAATAGATGAATATAAACATATATAACGGTGTGTTTAAGTCAGAATTTTCCTTGCATGCATACCAGTAGACTATAAAATCCTTTCCTCTGAAGTTGTCTGACCCACTTTTTATCTCTGATTAGTCCTAATTGTGCCCAGATTTACTCTGAAGTTTCCTTCAGACTGCCAGTGAAAAGCTTAATTCTCTATACTTCAATTCATGCTTTCTTTCTTGGAGAAAATTAGACCGTCTGTAGATTCAGGCATACAGCAGGAGTTTTTTATTTTATTTTACCAGAACAATAGGTTACACATGACCTCAAGGAGCAAAAAAACGATGGAAGGAATGCAACAGTTAATGAGGATTATTGAGCCACTTGTGACTCTTTAAATTCATCCGGCTTTGTTCCAAACCCCGAAACTTTAAAGTCACAATTTTAAGCTTTCTATTGTCTCCGTATCATATGGCAAACCGCAGTCCTGTTTAAACAATGTATGCATTCACAGCAAATCCTGCTCAGATGTGGCTCCTGTCATTCTGTTGAGCAATTTCTGACATCTGCAGAAATCTATCAATCTGCCGCTCCACTTCCTGGTGTAGCTAGTTTTCATTTTCACTGCTAAATGAGGCAGCATTACACTGCTAAGCAAAGTTTTGTAAATGTTCTGGTAAAAAGCATTACAAAGTTATCTGTTTGCGAACCTCTTATTACAAAAAAGCGGAGATGGAAACTAATTAGAATATTTAAAATAACAGCAAGAGTCTGCACTACGACGGTGTACTAGGGGCATTTTAGAAAAAAAGGAGTAAATATCCACCAAAAAATCTTTTATAGAAAAAAATCTATGAAGTTGCTGAGTTTTAGAAGTCAAAATTTTTCTAGAGAAAACTCAGAAATGTTTTTGATTAATCTCAGCGAAAATTTGGAAATTTTCTGAGTTTCAAAAGCTGAAAATCTTTTAATCTTTTGGAGAAAAAAATGGCTACTATTTTTCCAGAAACTTTCTGAGATTAATTTGAACATTTTTTATTTCTTTTTAGAATTTTTTTTAACTTTTTGAACTCAGAAATGTCCTTGTTTTTTTCTAGAATTCTTTTTGGTTAATCTTAACCAAAAAGATTTCCAGATTTTTTTCTGGGACACTTTTGACTTTGCAAACGCAGAAATTTCCATGTATTTTTCTGGAAAATTTCTCAGCTTAATCTAACAACTTCTGATGTTTTTCTGGCAAATGTTTTGACTTTAACAATTTCAGAATATTACTGTAAGTTTATAAGGAGGAATGGACTAAAATTTCAGTAAACAAAAGGTTTCCAAAAACATTTGACCAAAATCATAAAGTCTAAAATGTCATACAATAGATTGAGACCTTCAAACGTCATGAATAAAAATTCTTAAAATGCATGAGTCATTTATTAATTCCCTTTTGTCAACAAATGGAGCTGAATGTCTAACTATTTTTGTTAAAACAAACAAATGTACAATAACTGAATCACCAGCTTTGATTTTGTGCGAAATTTATCTGCAGGGTATCAATCTTTTCAACAGGGGGCGCTGTGAGACGCTTAACGCCGTCAAGGAGCTCAGAAGGAGAGCAGCTCCAGTTTGATTGGAAGAAGTGGTACATCAACAAAAAAAAGATGGCCGAAGTGATAGAGCTGCACAAATTAAAGGTTGGTTTTGCCTTTAAATATGAATTTTATTTTTAATTGCTGGGTTTACTAGTGGAGAACAGCTGTTGGTTACCGAACAATATCCCGGAGTTACGGCTAAATAATAGTTTTAAAGAGATAAACGGATCTTCCGGGGACGAGGACTCCTACCGGTGTGTGTTCAATGAGCGGCAGCTAGCTCAGTTAGCCCGGCTGGAGACGAATAAATGTACAAGTACATTGATTTAAATTAATCTGTAACAAAATACGCAACATTTTTCTTGGAGTCTAAACAATTAAACTCAGAGATAAACATCAGTACTAATAAATATTCTGCCGATCTCGATCTATTCATAAGAATACAAGTCCACGCATTTTCAAAAATACACTCCAATTTATTTAAACCGCTTCCGAAATATCAAGTATCTATCTATCTATCTATCTATCTATCTATCTATCTATCTATCTATCTATCTATCTATCTATCTATAACATTTCTGGCATATTTAAGAGTGTTTGTGATTCAAAACTTCAATTTTTGCAGGTTTATATAGTTTTTCTATAAGGTTTGTTAGAATCACAATACATTTTTATATTAGATGGCTCAAGGTAGAGTTTGTTCTCATATTTTACCAACTCATCTCAGCCTGATTGTGTTTCAAGCTTGCAAAGAACACATATATTTAAACATTGTGTATTATAATATGTTTTTTGTGTAAAAGTATTTTTGATCAGTTATGGAGATTTTAAAACAGGCAAAAATCTCTCCTATAACTTACTTACAGTGGATAAGAAAGACTGTTATTACCAGGTCAATATGAATAGTAATTTATTGGATTGATGTAATAGGGGTGGTTGTAAAAATAAGTTTATTTTTCTACCCACTCCTTTGAACGATTAAATATACTTTACCACTGCGCTTCTTTTGCTTGCTTTTGTTTACCATTAATTTTTTTATATATAACTTTCTTTTTCTTTCATTACACTACGAACAATAAAGACCAGGGGAAATGTAACAGGTTGTGTTTGTTTGTGCTGTGCAGCTTGCTGAACTGAGGCAGGAGTGTGAAGCCCGAGGTCTGGAGACCAAGGGGAACAAAGGAGACCTGATCGCCCGACTCCAGGCCTACCTGGAGGAGCACGGTGAGGCTCAGTGCTGCTCAAACACCTAGATTTCCCACCTGCAAAGGTGTTTACTGGGTTACAACTAGAAAACATGGCTTTGCAATACTACTATTCAATTTTTCGAGGGGTGAGTTACAGTAAATCTCATGTGATGTAAGATTATATAAAACATTTTGTTTGTTACTCATAGAAAAATTAAGATTCACCTTAAGTAAGATAAGTTTACAACTCAAATGTAAGAGACACAATATCTACCAGATTAACAGTAAGAGTTACTACTTACTGTACAAATACTTATTTTAATTTGTATTTCCTGTCTTCTATGGTATCCCATCACTAAAACTTGCTAATATTCCTGCTTCTTTGTGTTGGAAATATTTTTCTTTCACATTTTGAACAACAGAAGATGATGTGGATGTCGATGATGTGCTGGCTGAGGATTCTGTGGTAAAAGAACTGCTCCTTTACTTCACATTTCATACTACTGTGGTGTAAGTTTGTGAAATATTAAGGTTCGTATTTTATTTTCAGGACTTCGGTAAAGTGGAGAGCTCCGACACCATTAAAGTGGATAATGGTTCTGAAGTGATTGAGAGTGAGCCGTAAGTGTTTCTTAAATCTGTTGGCAATGTTCATTTGATTCTGGTTTCCTTCTTTTCCAAAGGTTCAAACAAAATGGCTTTTATTACCTTTGCCTTCTACGATAAGGAAGAAACATGTCGTTTTATTTGTAATATATTATAATTTTTTATTAAAACTTTCTTGAAAACATGCTTTTTTAGTAATTCTAATTTATTTTTTTCAGGCCTGCTGAGAAGAAGGTGGTGAAAATAAGCCCTCCCTTATCTGCCAGCGAAGTACGTCTGACTTGTTTTCTCCTAAAGTAGATCAATATTTCCTTTTCTTTTTCATTTTTGAAATTAGACACCCCTTTTTTCCATAAGTGAACATATGCTACTGATAGACTCTGTCCAACTGACTAAATATTACAGTAACATGGAAAAATGCAAGTTTATAATATTTTGAATATGCAGAGCATCTGGAAAGTATTCACAGTGGTTCACTTTTTCCATATTTTGTTACATTACAACCTAATTCCAAACTGCATTGAATTAATCTCGTTCCTCAAAATTCTACACACTAATTATGACAATGTGGAAACATTTTGTTGAGTGTTACTGCACCTAAACAGTCCTATGAAATATGAATGTCTCATTGGACTAGGTTGACATATTCTCCTGACTGGCACTTCCAGTTGTTTAATTTCCTGTAGCTTTATTTCAGCTCGTTTGCATGTCACAGTGAAACCTTCAGTGAAAGAGAGAAAACTAAATGTGTTTAATATCTACTGTTTTTTGAGCAGAGACTACAGAAAAGAGCTGAGCGTTTCAACCTTCCAGCATCAGCCGAGAGCAAGAAGGCCTTACGTGCAGCAAGGTTGACCTCTGATTCACCTTGTTCTTCTTTTCTGTCATTTCTTTCACAAGACAAAGTGTTGGGATTTTGGAAAATTTAAAATAAATGACAGGAACAAACAATTACATCTGAGATTCTTGAGATGATGTTGTTGCATTAAACTTGCTGAGCATCTAAATTGTCTAAAGGTCACAGCATTGTTTGTATTTGTAAGGAAGGAAACTGTTGATCCTTTATGTCCGTTGTTTTCCTGCAGGTTTGGAGCGCCCTCCGATTCTTCAAGCCCCTCTCCAGGTACGTCATCGTCCTCACCAGTAGCTTAACGCGTAGAAAACACTAAAACTGTTTTCTTTACTCAGGATTTATTATATTTAAACCAAACTGAACTTTTTTGTGCTAACAGTGTTTCAGCTGATAAAAGCAGTAGCTTAAGATCTTTTAGAAACAGAACAGCATCACCTTCAGTTCTCCTCATCTTATTCATAGAGTATTAATTCACAGCAGATGTCATCTAAAGGCAATCTCTAAGATAAACAAGTCCGAGAATCCCATTCCGTCCAGAACCTGATGGGATCTAATATTGAAATTACTGAAGAGATTTGGTTTGTTTTAATTTTTCAGTATTGATGTTTCATCATCATAGATAATCTTGTTATGGTTGAAGTGTTATGTGATATTAGGTGATTATTTCACAACCCCTTTTAAACATTTCCTCAGTGTTTTCTATAAAACTGGAAAAGCGGCTGATGTTGAGTCTCTTCATTGGTTTAATGAGAGTTTTGATGAACCTCTTTGTCTCATTTTCCTGAATCCAGAAGCTAAAAGCTGTGAGTTCAGAGTTTAATGGAGGCAAATGATTATTTTCTTTCTTCTTCTTGTCTTGTGAACAGGGGTTGTGGCAAACAGCAAAGCTGGCGTGAGTTTTTCAGAAATTACTCTTTCTTTTTAAACTAGTTCTTTCTTTTGTATTTCTTTGTTTCTTTCTCTTTCTTTCCTTCCTTCTTTCACCCTTTCTTTCTACTTTCCTCTTTATTTCTTTTGCTCTTTCTTTCCTTCATTTACTTTATCTTCTTTAATTTCCTTTTATTACTTCTCTTAGTTATTTTCTCTTTCTTCCTTCCATTCTTTCTTTCTTGGCCTCTGTCTTTCTTTCTCTCTTTCTTTTTCTTTCTCTCCCTCTTTTCCTCCAGCTGCTGCCATTTGTCTGACCGTTTGTGTGTTTCAGGTGAGCGTTGACGTCCTGAAGAAACGAGCGGAAAGATTCGGCATGAACGTCTCATCAGTTTCACAGAAGGTGACAAACTTTGTTCCTAAACTTATTTTCTTCCAAACTTCTCTGGGTTTGGCATTTTCAGTGGATCTGAAAGTTTACTCACCTCTGTTCAATGTGACATTTATCCGTGATTGTTTAAGAGAATCTGTTGGATAATATGACATCAAAAATGTAAAAACAAAAACTTTAATAACCGGATTATCTCACAGTTTTACTCATTCACAACATTCAGTCTATTTGGGTTTCACAGCTTTTCGTTGTTTTTATTCAGATTGTGGAAGATGAAAAGCTGAAAAAGAGAAAGGAGAGGTTTGGGATCTTAACAAGCGCTCCGTTGGCTGGAGGAGACGATGTCGAGGTAACGTCCATGTTTCACTCATCATTAGAAATCACTAATTCAGCTTCTTAATAATGCTTCTGCTTGTTTGCTTTTTTCTGCAGGCAAAGAAAATGAAACGTGCGGAAAGATTCGGAAAAGTTTAAAAAAATGTTTGTTTTTGTAGTGGATTTTTTTTGTTGTTGTTTTTTTAAAGGCTGTTCAACAGACTTTTGGGGATAAAATAATCAGTAACTGGATTTTTGTTAATCAAAAGTACACTTAAATAAAGGATCATATCTGAGGGTTAGACTGTTTTCCCGGGAGCCTAAAAGCTCCATATTTATCTGTTTCTACTTCTTATGAAAACTTACAAGAACAGACCAACTTTCTGACTTTTTTTTAAAAATTAGCTTCAATAATGATGGAGCAATAAACATTTTATTTCCTACAGCTACTTCATACCCCAATAATAAACAATACTGCTGCCTAGCAACCTGGATGATGACAGGAGATATATCAAGCATTTACTGTGCAGCCTTGGCTCTGTTAAAAGTCGATTTCTGTCTGTTTGAGGTAAATTAAGGTGTTGTACTTTATGACATCAATGTAGCTGAATTACAACTTAAATCAAAACAGACATTCAAATGTTTTGGGGGTTTTTTTGTTCATTGCTGGAAAAATTTCATTTTTCTATTTGTTTGGGAAACCAGATATTTCCTTGAACTTTTTTTTATTTGAATTTATTTGTACTTTTGATTCAACACACAGCCTTTTAATTTGTTGTTATCCTTTTGAGGGATACCATCATAATACTGCTTCAGGTTATCTGTCCATTTTATAACGTTTTGAAATTTAAAATAAATTGTTTTCAATTTTTTGACTCCTGTCTGTCGTGTTTCTTGTTCTTTTCTGTATGAATTGCTAAATACTGGTAAAATTGCCATTTAGATTTATGAAGTACCATAAATCTAAATGGCAAAAGATCTGAAACATTTGCATGTTAAAAAAAAACCCTAATTGATATTACTCTGTGAAACACTAATTGCCTGTTTTTTATGATGAGTTGCTGATGCGCTCTTGGAATAAATTTGACGGTTTAGACATGGTTCTGTGTTTTATCCATGGAGAAATGTGGATAACACTTCTTACTGGTGTTTACTGAAGTTCCAATACATTAAAAGATATTTATTTTTAAGCCGTGAAAGAACAGGAAACTGAACAAAATAAAATGTGATTGATGTTGTTAATCCTTGATTTAACAGGATGGTACATTATATTTTAAAATAGGGCCAGGATGGAAATAATTTGAAAACTGTATTTACTCTGACTATCTTAATTTGATATTTAAATATTTCAATTATGTAAATTATTTTTAAAGGAACATTTTGGAGAGCAATTACTTTTATAGCACTGCATTTTAAATTTTAAATGCAGGAAGAGATGTAAATAGGTGCTGGTACACCTTACTGCTAAAGGTAAATGGAAGCCTGAATATTCATACAAACAAAAACAAATCTAAAAGACTACAAGAAACGAGACAAAACTAACGGATGTGTAAATTGCATCAAACTTTTAAGTACTTTTAACAAGATAAATATGTATTTTTATACAGCTGGACATGAAATAAAGACGCACCTTTAAATTAAGCACATAATGCTTTCGTCGTTTATTTTAGCCAGAACCTTGAAAGTTTCTGTGCCGTGTTCTTGTGCTTTGCTGGAATGTAACTGAGTTTTGGAGACACCTGCTGTTCGTCGGCGGAACTGCACCGCTCCCTGGTGTGTGACGTATGTTCCTGTGACGCGAAGAAATTTTAAACTCTCGTCCTTCTCAGTGATGGCGGCTTCGTTTCGTTCGCTCCCTTCAAGCTGCAACAACAAATGGTACTACACCCGACAGCAGATCGACAACAGCCCGTCTCGGCAAGCTGGACTTGATCCCGACAAGGAGCTGTCCTACAGACAACAGGCAGCGAACCTCCTCCAGGACATGGGGCAGCGGCTCAATGTGTATCTTTTGTCGTGGTGCGTCGAACATTAGCATTAGCTCGTCGGCTAGCAAAGTTTAGCTTCTCTCGAAGCCGGCTCGATCGAGAGCGTGGTCGCTTTATGTTGTTGTTGTGGTTTGGACGAGGCCTTGTAGATGTTTTAAGTATATTAATAGCTGGTTAGCGCATTTGTTGCTGACTGTAGTACATTATGGCTTATTTATTCTCTTCGACGGCAGGCTTACATGCTAACCGCAGCCGACAGGGCCTCTGTGGTTCACAGGCCTTATAAACGTTAGCATTAGCTTTGTCTGTTTAGTGAAACTGTTTAGGACGGAAAACAACGGAGCCAAGCTGCTTAATGTGACTGTAAACATCATATTTAGAGTGTCTAAAACAACGTAGTAGTTAAAGGCAACATTTGGTGTATTGTTTATATAAAATGCTTCTTCCGGCAACTCACTTGATGTTTACAGTGCCTATATAAAGTAATCACCTCCTTGCATGTTTTACCCCTTTTATTCCGTTGCAAATCAGTCATGATCAATAACATTTTTGTCATAAAAATACAAACTCCTTTAATGTCACAGGGGAAACTGATTTATGTAACATAAATATGTAACATAGAAGAGGTGATTCGTCTTCTTCAAAGTGACTGACCTAATTCAGCAAAGACCCATCCATTTGGTGCCAGTAGACTCTCAATGAGTGGAATGGAGATCATCTCAGTGTAGTGACTGTGTTTCAGATGATTGTAGTATAAATTCATAGGGGAATCCTTTGACCCAATAAAGAAAAACAGGCTGATGGTAATAAACCTAAAGAGAGGTGATTTTTATTTTTTCTGTGTTTGCATTCTTTTGCTTTTCTGTTGTCCTTAACCGTCCTGTCTTAGATCCCAACTAACTATTAATACAGCTATTGTGTACATGCATCGGTTCTACATGGTCCAATCATTTACAAGGTTTCACAGAAATGTAAGTATTTGTTTTCTTTTCGCTCTTGCCGGCTTTTAGCTGGACGTTGACGAGCCTAAGAGTTGTTCCTGTCCTTCAGGTCATCTCTCCGGCCGCTCTTTTCCTCGCAGCGAAGGTTGAGGAGCAGCCCCGAAAGTTGGAACACGTAATCAAGGTGGCGCATGCATGTCTAAACCCTCAGGACCCCTCGCCGGACATCCGCAGCGATGTAAGTACTGGGTGTCCATGCAGACAGTCCGTACCACCACAAAACAGAGTTTGTGAAGATATTTGATGCATTTCCACACCAAAAGCCTTTTTTCCCCTTTACTGTAATTTCCGGACTATAGCACAACTATTTTCACATGTTTTGAACACTGATTTGTGGTTTTTACCAACGGGTTTTGAAAAGTTATGACGAAGACGCCGCCGACTCAAGATTGTTATGGCTACACTAAATAAGAAAAAACACAAAGGAAAACAAAGGCAATCTATTTGATTCTCTCTCTGACATCCAGAGTAGGAAGGGAAGAGACATTTTCTATATTTCTACTCTTTTTGGCAAGCGATTTAACAAAATTTAATTGTTTAAAAGTCAAATACACTTATATTTAGTTTATGGAAAAAGCACCAGCTGCCAAATAAACAAAAGTAACCAATTTCATTTTGTTTTGGATGTACGTTCAGAAAATTTTTCCCGTCGTTTTGTTAATAAAGGGGTAAAATAAAAAGTCAAATAATCATAAACATTTTTCAAAAACTCGAGAGAACGACACGTGGACACATGGCCTATTCAGGTAATTCTTTTATATTCAGGTGCACTCAATAGTCCAGAAATTACAGTAAGTGTGTCTAGGCCTGTGGCAATAACACATTTTGCTAAATAATAAATTGTAGTAGAAGTTATGGTGATAAATGATAGTATTGCTGTTTAGAGACAATTTTCAAGTTACTTAATGGAAATGGCAAATAAAAATGCAGTAATGGTAAGGCAAGAACAAAATCAAAGATCCATAAACTTTAAATTCTAATAAATGTTTAACAGTAGAATTATAAGACATTTTATACATCTAAAATATATAAATAAAATAGAAATAACAAATAAAATGAATTATTAATGTCTAGTTGAGACCAAAACACCAGATTGAAAACTTTTATCATCCAGTTTTTGGTAGAAAGAGAGACAAGAGAAAAATGATGAATTGTGCAAATGGAAACTGAGCAAATTTAACTTTTTCACGCAGTTAACTTATTTATTGCTTATTGTGAGAGACTATGTGTGTCCACAGAAATAATGGGGCATGAAGCTTTTTTTTCTCTTTTATAATTTCAACCACTTCATTTTGCAGTTTCTGACTTTTTATGATTCTTATATCTAATGCCTCCAAAAAACAATTTTGTATTTCAATTTATGCAACTTCTGCCTTTCAAATACAGGGGTTGTAAGTGTGAACTTTTGTTTTTAGAAGATTGGGCATTGTTGAGCCGGATAACGGTTCGGTGGCTTGATATGTGGGTTGAGAGAGAAGTGTCAGTTGTCCAGGTATTGTGATGTCTAGCGGTTGTAAAACAAGAGCATCTGTTTGTGCTCTGTGGTGTTAATCGTGTCGTCTGCAAGGCGTCCTCAGCATAACGGGAAAGACGGGTTTTGCGACAGAAGGGGAATCATATTTTATTAGCACTATTCGCCCGATCCACAATTTAACTTAAAGGACAGGCTTTCAGACCAACAGACGAACATTTAAAAGCCACAGAGCATGTTCGGTAGCTCTTGTTTGACAACGATTAGAGGCCTCCCAGTGAGTAACGTGCCTGTCCTCTCAACCTCAGGCTTACCTGCAACAAGCCCAAGACCTGGTCATTCTTGAGAGCATAATTCTCCAGACCCTGGGTAAGTTTAGAAGGAAAAAAAAAACTGGGTCCCTTTTGTTTCCCTACCAGAAACGTGTGTAGTTTGTAAAGCTAACCTGCTTTTAACTTTTATTCACAGAAATGCCAAATGTGGTTATCAGCATTGGAAAGTTTCACCATATCACTGTTAAATGACTTAAACCAGCTCTTCTTTTCTCTCATTGTCACATGGAAAGCCGTTTTTTTTTTTTTTTTATCACATTTACTGTAAATTTCAGCTTTGAGTTTGGATTAATAAAACCAATTTTCTGATTTTTCAGGGACTTTAATGTTACGTTTCCCGTGGCAACCGGATTTAATGAAGCCTAAACGGTTCATATGTTCATGCTGATATTCCGTGTTCAGTTTTCTAAAGTCTGCTGCCTTTTTTGTCCCCTTTTCATTTCAGCGTTTGAGATCACAATTGATCATCCTCACACTCATGTGGTGAAATGCACCCAGCTGGTCAGAGGTGAGTATCGCACCTGAACGCCTACATGCTGGCAGGAGAACTTAGTTTCTGCTTTAAGTTTATTTTTCAGGCTCTTAAGTTTATTTTGTTCTGGTTTTCCAGCCAGTAAGGATCTGGCCCAAACATCTTACTTCATGGCAACCAACAGGTATACACCCAGTTAAATGATGTTATAGGAAGACAGTGTAGATCTGTTCCATGTTGTTTGACTTTCAGCCTGTTTTTAACCAAAATTTTAATCTTCTGATTTCTTTCCTTTTTTTGTCCCCCTGCTGTATTTTTAATGTGACCCAGCCTGCATTTGACCACGTTCTGCCTGCAGTATAGTCCACCTGTTGTCGCCTGTGTCTGCATCCATCTGGCCTGCAAATGGTCCAACTGGGAAATCCCCGTCTCTACGGACGGGAAACACTGGTGGGAGTATGTGGATCCCACAGTCACCCTGGAGCTGTTAGACGGTACGTCTTGGATTTTATCCTGTCGTTCTGTTTAAGGTGACATAATGGTCAGATTTAGCTTAAAGATAAATAAATGTTACTTTCTGTCCCTGAAGTGGCTTTTATGGAAGCGTATGCCATGACACAAAGGAAAGCTCAACATAAAGTCATAATTACACGTTTTAAACTCATATATACGATCTTAATTAAATGAGTTTTAAAGTCATTAAGAGAAAAAATTTTTTAATTTATGAGTTTTAAAGTTTTAAATTGTGCATTTTTAAATTGTTTTAAAGTTGTAATTGAGTCATAATTGTGAGTTTTAAACATAATTACGACTTTTAAAGTCATTGAGTTTTAATGTCATAATTTCAAGAAAAAAAAGTTTTGATTTCTTGTCTTAAAGTCATAACTGTGGGTTTCAAAGTCATAATTACAAGTTTCATGTGTAACGCCTGTACAGTTTAAAATTAAAACCGTTAAAACTTTAATTACAACTTATTTATAAGAATAAAAATCATAATTTTGAGTTCTGAAGTAATGATTACAAGAATAAAATCTGCATTTACTTGTTTTATACTTGTAGTTATTTGTTTTATAGTCATAATTACAAGTGTGTGTAGCGCCTGTCCACTTTTGTAGTTACAACTTTAAGTTACAAGTTCCTGTTGGCCTTTTGTTTATTTTTCTTTCATGGCAGAAATGGGCTTCCATAATGTTTTGAGCGATTTCTGAACTTTTAAATATTTTTGCAGAACTCACCCACGAGTTTCTTCAGATCCTGGAGAAAACACCCAGTCGGCTCAAGCGAATTCGAAACTGGAAGGTGCGTTCATCTTTTAACAAAAACAGACTTTTGTCGTAATTTTGAGATTCTAACATTTGGTTTATGATTTTCTAATATATTTCTGTCTCTTCTCCTCTCCCAGGCCGGAGGTCAAACTCCAAAAGCCAAGCCAAAGGTGCAGGAGGACGGAGACCAAAGAGACACCATGATCAGCATGATCTCTATGGTGTCATCAGAAAGCACCGTGGCGGGCCTGATGAGCCTCTCGGCGCCGCCGTCCGGCTCCTCCTCCTCGGGGGGAGACAAGGAGCGGGTGGTGCCGGGCAGCGCTGCCACGTGGAGCGGAAAGGGCGTGGTCGGCGGCGAGCAGCCAGCGGCCAACCACGAGGTCCACGCCCCGGCCAAGGTGTCGCTGAGCGAATACCGGGCCAAGAACGCTGACGTCCTGGCCGCCCAGAAAAGGAAGCTGGAGAACATGGAGGCCAGTGTGAAGAGGGACTACGCCAACGCAGCGCAGGCTCTCATTGGCCAGCAGAAGAAGCATCATCACCAGCAGTCCAGCTCCTCCTCGTCCTCCGACGTTTCTAACCCCTCGCCCATCATCCTCAAAATTCCCGTGGACAGGGAGCGGCCCGACAAACATTTGAAAATGCGTTTCCCGGTGCCCGCAGGCGGTGGCGGTGGCGGTGGCCATGGCGACAGAGGTCAGGATCCGGACATCAAAGTGAAAATACGGGTGCCAGAGAAGCCGAGGGGGGGTTCGGGAGAGGAGGGAAAAAGCCGAGAGAAGCACAGGGAGCGCTCCAACCACCACCACCATCATCAGCAGCATCATCATCATCAGCAGCACCACCACCATTCCTCCTCCAGCAGCGCCTCGCTGTCCTCCTCACACAAACACTCGTCCAGCACCGGCGGCTCGCTGGGCAGCAACAAAAAAGTCCCGAGCGACCCGTCCAGGTCCAGTTCCTCGTCTTCGTCCAGCTCCCGAAAGAGGACGCATTCCCAGGACCCGCATGCCGCCTCCGCCGCCAAGGCCAGCAAGACCTCCAGGAACGCCTACCAGCTGCCCTCCCTGTCTTCCGGACAAACCCTGGGTTCAGACGTCCTGCCACCGCTGGGCCTCTCCCACCACCAGGGAGCATTCTCGCACTCCAAAGGCGACAAGATGGACACTAACGGGCACGGTGCGGCGGACGGCGCTCAGTCCAACGAGTACCAGGACACTTTTGAGATGCTGAACTCGCTGCTGAGCGCGCAGGGCGTGCAGCCGTCGCAGCCGTCCATGTACGACTATCGATCCCAATACGCGGACTACCGGTTCCCCGGCGGTTCCAGGGGTGCCAACCCCAGACCGCCGCCCCTGCCCTCAGAACCGCCTCCCCCTCTGCCGCCACTACCCAAATGATCCTCTGGTCATTTATGTAGATTTTACTTGAAATCACAAGCGTCCATCTTATGTAAAGTGTTGTAAAAAATAAATAAATAAATTAGCTTTTTTTAATTAAATTCACCCAACTTTTTTTTTTTAATGTAAGTTTCTATGACGGAGTATTAGGGCCACGCTAAGAAAATAAATACAATTATGAGAATAAAGTCTAAATAAAGCAAGAATAGTCATAATATCACAAGAATAAAGTTGTAGGAGAATAAAGTCAATTTTATGACTTTTTTCTTGTAATGCCGTCTTTGTCTCAAAATATTATGACTATTCTCATATAATTAGGACATTTTATCGTATTATTGCGACTTTATTGTCATACAACTTAAATTTTGTAAAACTGACCTTTTCTGAATATTTCAATTTTTTTCTCAGTTTTGTAACTTTATTTTTGTAATATTCTGACTTTTTTTTTCCTCAAAATATGATTTTACTCTCATACAACTTTGTCATAACATTATGATCATATTCTCATAATTTCATGACTTTATTCTTGTAATTGTATTTTTCCTTAGCGTGGTCCTGACGCTCCTCAGCAAGTTTCAGGGTGACAGCAGAGAAATGTAATAATACGGTTAGAAGTTTCACATAATGAATCTTAAAGCCTCGCAAAGAACAAAAGATTTTCTTCTTCTGCTCAATTCTGACGATGGGGATTTATGTTAATGAAATTCAAACTGCCATCAGATATCTTTTACCCCCTTTTTGTACTGTTTTTATAGTGTGTTATTTATTGAGTGCTTTTTTTAAAAAAAAAAAACATTAAGTCGACCTTTAAGGTTCCCTCCTTTCTGTCTGCACAGGGAGAGATGTTTTCATTAAGACTGTACAGTTTGAGAGTGCATGTCAACAAAGCCATGTTTTTACATATTTTTTTTTATTTTTATTTTTCAAGGTAAAAAAGAAAAAAAACCTCCTGCCTCCATAACTAGTGGCTGTTTTATTTGGGTTACTTGTATGAAGATTGTATTGTGGAATCTTTCTCTCTATTTTGTTACTGAAAATTACAGGAAAAAAAAAAGAAATGTAAAGTAATGAAGCTTGTACTCCTTTAGATTTTAAGTGTTGCAGTCATTGTTTTAAATGGTTGTAAAATGTTCATATTCAGTTACACTAGCTTCATGCAGTGGGAAAGGTTTAATCATATCTACCCAGTACAGTGGTTATGAAGGACAGACATGTAATCTCGCCTTTGATGGTTCTGATTTTAGGTTGTTTGATTGTGTAATCCCTCATGTTAACACTGTTCTGTTTTAATCATGTTAAAATTGGTTTTACACATGCAAATGTTCTTCATATTTAGCTTTTTTTATTTTTATTAATCCATCCAAAAATGACCACTCTTTAAAAAGTTTTTGCACGTCCTCTATAATTACAGCACCTCCATCCCACAGTTTTGAACATGTAGTCCCAAAAAGAATGTTTAAATTTTATGCTTGAGCAAATTAGCAAATGTTCTATTTGTTGGCTGTACATTTCATACACTCAAAGCTTTATATGGGTTTGATTGTGTAATATTTCTGCTCTTAACCTGCTCTCTTTTTGTTTTTAATCAGTTTTTATGTAAAAAAAAAAAAAAATGCTTAAAGCAGATTATGGTAATGCAGTACAGCAAGTTAGCCATATAGTTTTATTTAATTCCCCTCATAAATGATAAATATGTCAGAAAAGAGGCTTTCTTTTCTTTAGGCTTTTAGTTGTAACAGGGAAATGGTGAATGCACTGAATATTTATCTTTGTAGGTGAGCCTACAATGAAATCGACAAAGTGTTACATGTATAATGGTAAAGCTACTAGAGTAGATTTCCAAAACAAATTATCTAATTGGGACAAATGTTTCAGTTGAAGTATTAACATGCTGTGAGAAAATGACTCATTTTTATACTAAGACCATATATATAAGGTGAATGGAAGACACTCATGCAACCTAACAATGCAAAAATCACATTTACAATAATTTCATGTTTCATTTCTTGGTGTTTTTATTGACACTCAGGTCTGAAAATAAAGAAATTGGATTTTTTTTTTTTTCATTTAATAAGTTATATGTGAACAATGTTTTTTGATAAAATGTGGTTGCTTTATTCCGGAAGTCAATAAATATTTTAAGAAAAAGGGATTTGGACTTTTAATTTCTGTTTATTGGGCGTGTTGGAAAGCGAGTTGTTTCTAGTTTGAGTGGCGACTTGATTAGCCAATCATGAGCCTTACATTTGGTTCTAACCAATCAGCGTTGCAAGTGGGTGGGGCTAGATTGGCTGTAATCAGGGAATCCGGGGAGAAGTCGCGTTATTGCAGTTTGGGACTCTTCGTCTGTGCGGACGTCCCTACAGGAGGGTAAGCAGCTTTACTACTACTAAACAAGGCTTCGTTCAGAGCATTGCTTCTACATGTTGTAGCGATATAATGTATGGCAGCTGATTTTTGGCCGTGTTTGATAAACCTTTGCTCTTTGACGAGAATTATTTAACGTAGCATTTAGCTGATGATGCTACCAGCCAGACAAAGATGGCGACTCTTCAACTGAAGTAGTGACGCAGTATAAAGAGGCGGGTTAAAGCTTGTAGCGCGGAGTTGGAGCCGTCAAACCGCACTGTATAACAGTTATATACAGTATTAAAATGATATTGTTATTAGTGCGGCTTTTATTGTTTTTGTTTAACAGTTGCGTTAATTATCTGTGTAAAAGGTTAACTGGCATTTACCCGCGTATTAAAACCGTAGAAAATAACGACTTCTAACTGTACGTTGTTACACTTATGATGAACGCATTTTTAAATCTATATTTCTAACATGATTGTAGCTCTAAGATTCTTTAAATAATATTGTATTAGCATTCATAACAAATATCAGAGCTGACTAACCCGCTTCAAAGGTTTTTGTGGGTCAGAATCTGGAAAGTTTGGTAACCAGTGATCTTGACAGCAGTTCCTCCTCCTAAGCAAGCATGTGGCGACAGTTGAAAGGATTAACTCTCTTTTAACAGGGAGAAACAGGCTCAGTAATACTACTGTAGTATAGATTTAAGAAAAGGAAAAACTGATCACATGGTGTTTATGGTTATAGATGGTGGAATAATACAGATAAACCCATAAACCAAGAAGCTCAAAGGGTTTAGATCTCAGGAATTTAGTACCAAAATTATTGCCTTAAACTTGTGTTTCTCAAACAGTTTAAAGTTTTTGCAAATTAGCCATCAGGAAATTCAGTTTTGTCTCTGCTTTTTGGAAATTGAGTTGTTAGCATTTTACTACAGTTATGAGGCTTTTGCTGAATGACAGCCTTCAGTCAGAGGCTGTTTCAGGCTCATTGCGAGACTGACTGCTACTGGAGATCCTTCCTGCCCACAGCGTCATCATCCACAATAACAAAATATCCGAAAATATATCAGTTTTAGATTGAATTCTCTTTTCTTTCCAGATTTGAGATGAACAGAATCAGAATACACGTTTTGCCCTCGAGTCGCAACCGGGTGAGTCAGACTGCCCGACCGCAGGAGCCCCAGGCCTGCGCCTTCACCCAGCGGCCCTGCACCCAGCCTCGCCTCGAGGGCTTCGACTTCTGCATCAAACACATCCTGGAGGACAAGAATGCCCCGTACAAGCACTGTAGCTACGTCTCTGCCAAAAATGGCAAGCGCTGCCCAAGCGCTGCTCCGAAGGCCGACAGGAAAGATGGGTACGTGGAGGAAGGTCAAGGTTCATCCTCCTAGCTACTCACTGATTCAAACACGTTTTTAAAATTTTTCTTATGTTTCTGCTGCAGGGTGACGTTCTGTGCCGAGCATGCTCGTAGGAATGCGATGGCCCTGCGAGCTCAGATGAGGAAGGCTTCTTCAGGTCCGTCTCCGGAGGCTCTGCTGTCCCAGCTCAGCTGCTTCAACCGATCGGAGACCCACAGTCTAGATGGAGGACGCTCTGAGGCCAGCCGCATCCTGGGTAAGACCTTTGGTTTGTCTGCAAACTTAAATGTGAGAGGATTTACGTTTAGTTTAGGTCCTGAACATAATTTTAGTCCAAGACCTGAATGCTGTGTATTTTCTCATCTAATTTATAGCTAGAGCTGGCAATTGGTTAAGGAATCGATTAATCTTTCAACTATTCAGATGATTAATTGGATAACTAAATTGGCAGATTCTGCAGATTTTTTATTTAACCACATAAGCCTAGAAAAACAATAAAATATACAAATAAATAAATCCCATTTTTAAATGATAAATTAAGCATCTTGTATTTTAGAGGGCAATAACATATTTCCTTTAGTGAACTCTTGATCATTAAAAACTGTCATATTATTTTATTCCTACATATCCATATAATGTAGGGCTGATCTGGTAATTAACGTTTTGATTAACCGATTAAAAATCGGATTGGAAAAAGTTCTTAAATAGATTTTTTTTTTTTTTTTAAAGAATTTGAATCTGGTGAAGCCAAAAACTACCACTTGAGGAATTCTGGGTAAAAAATATTTACAGATGAAGGTTTCTTTGTTTAATCTTAAATGCATAATATTTATATTGTTTATATATTCTCTTATGTTATTATTTTTTTCAGTAGATTACCCTTTTCTGTCTGCATACCCCGGTTAACGATTAGTCGATTACTAACGTAATTGGCGATTATTTTAATAACTGATTCATCACAATCAATCGTTTCTAGTCTAATCTCTCTTTCTGTTGCAGATGAAGAAAGTCTGAGTGAAGAGGAGCAGAGCCCGCTGGTGCTGGACCAGACCTGGAGAGGAGATCCTGATAGTGAGGCTGACAGTATTGACAGCGATCATGAAGATCCTCTGAAGTAAGACGAAATGTCCAGCCATGTTTTCTTCACCTAAATGTTTTATGTGTAGCAGAGTTGACAAGTTTAACATTTTGAACTGCTGTTCCGACCTATGAATCATTTCTTATAGTTTATTTTACAAAAGTATTTAACGTTATCCTCTCGTATTATATCTGTGCTAATTTAGATTTCTTTTCAATAACCTTTGCAGACATGCAGGGGTTTACACAGCAGAGGAAGTGGCTCTGATCACTAGAGAAAAGCTCATCAGGCTGCAGTCGCTGTACATCGACCAGTTTAAGCGCCTGCAGCATCTGCTGAAGGAGAAAAAGCGCCGATACCTGCAAAACCGTAAACTGGAGCATGAAACCTTAGGTAACTACAACTACCTGCAGCCAGAAAGCATTAGATGAGATCTGTTCCCATGGAGTTTTTTAACACGTTTTGTGTTTTTGTTTCAGGAAGCAGTCTGTTAACGGGACCTGAAGGTCTTTCCATGAAGGAGAGGGAGAACCTGAAGAAGCTGAAAGCTCTGCGTCGATACCGCCGCCGGTACGGAGTGGAAGCCCTGCTGCACCGGCAGCTCAGGGAGAGGAGGCAGGCGGTGACAGAGGGAGCCTCTCAGGTGAATAAATCATTATGAAAGGATTCATTAAAGTCTTGCCATAGAAAGTGTTGGTTACAACACAAAGTATTCAGTACCAGGCTTTTGTATTCTCTCAGAGAACCACACCTATCCAGCAGACCTTGATGCATCCAGATCTGCTATAAATGAATTCATTAAACTTGACTATACACTTTTTAATAAATGTGACCTAAATCTTGTTTTTATTGCTCAGCTTACAATATCAATGTTAAGCTAAACTTTAGCTTTAGTAACATAAAGCTACATCATTTTTAAAGTTTAATCAGTAATACTTTTGTAACAAATTTAGGTCAGATTATGATTTCTTGGTTAATGTCAAGTTGTCATAACAAAGACAATTTGAAAAATGTCAACTTTGTATTAAAAGTGTCATGATTTACCGAATGACACTTTATGATAAGAGTCATAAATATTCATGAAGACTTACTCATGTTCATGACAGGTGTTATGTCATGTTTATGACGGAGTCATGACAGTCTTATTCACAACCTGTCAAATAAAGTTACCAAAATATATATTTTGTTTATTGCAATGATTCCTGAGACAATTTCTGGTCCAGCTTAATTTGTTATTGTGACAGGCTTAGTCCAGACTTTTCAATATTTACAAAGTGGACTCCTTTTTTTTTTAACGAGACAAAACCTTTATTACGTTTGTTTCTACCATAAGTCACAAATCCGTTTCCATTGGAAAAATGTTACTATTTTACTCATTTAAAATGTTGCAGCTTTGTTTATTGTTGAGTAGGTTTTCAGTGGTTTCTATCCACCACTCAGCAGTCATGCTACCAGCTCCAACTGAACCACATCAATCATATTTCTGGTATCTTTTTGGGGGGTTTTCTCTTTTAACATTCATGCAGGCTTATTTCTTATGATTTTCTTTAATTGGTGCATTTCTTTCTCCTGATATTTCCTGTTTTGCGCTGCAGCTCCACATGAGATCCGTGGGTGAAATCTGCATGGCCTTCGTTGATGGAGTCAGATGCACCAACCCCTGCCTCCCGGTGGCCAGACACTGCCTCTCTCGTATCCTTCGTTCTACTTATGTTGAGTCACACAGTGGAGTTGTTGTTGTTGTTGTGTGTTTTGAATTAATTAACTTTTTTTTCTACCTTTCCTTTCTGCTTCGGCTCAGATCAAAAGCAGCAGCTTGCAGTAGCTGTTAGTTTTCTCAGAAAGGAGCCCAAAATAAAACCTTCCCATGGTCTGTTGATTTTCCCCAGATTTACAGGGACTAAATCAATTCAGTTGGAAGGAATAATCATTTCTAGAGCTCGGCGATGTGGCTTTTTTCTTTATTTCATTTCCCCATTAAATTTTTTTTCCCCTTTTGTTTTTTCTTCTGAAAAAATAAAAACAATTACAAATGACAGAAATATATTTTCAAAAAGTGGATTTTATTTCAGTCATCTCTTTTGAGAGTTGGACGGTAGAGTATTAGAGCCAAACTACATAAATCCTTATTTAATTATGAGAATATAATCATAATACTAGGTCAATAATAAAGCAATTTTACCAAAAGAATGTTTTGAAATTGCAAGAAAAAAGTTGTTTTAATGCTCAGTTGTTTTAAAGTCCATCAATAATTTGATGCTGATGTGTTCAAATTTGAAGTATTACATTCAAATCCAAAAATACTTTGGATTTCTCTAAGGGAAATTAAATTATATGTAAAACCAATACCGAAAGTATAACTTAATAAGATCCAACATTATTTAAATTTTTTATTTTTCATGTAAGACTCATAAAATTGTTTCTTTATTACTTTGTTCTCCTTATATTACGACTTATTCTGGTAATATTAATGCTTTATTATCACATTATTTCTACTTTATTCTTTAATACTATGATTGTATTAGCAAAATTAAAAATGTTGAATATCGTAGTCTGGCTCTAATAGTCCGTTATAGACTTGGCCTGAATTCAAAGACCAAATAAACAGCAGCTGCAAAATGCACATGTCGGACAAGATGGCCGCCCTGGGCGTGATGACATCACTCCAGGGAACTCTGGGGAAAAAAAGCATTCAAAAAATTTAATCTTCATAAAACAAAAATTGGATTAATTGATGAAATCGATTTCTTTCCCAGCCCTAACGTTTCCTTAAGTTGCATTTTTTTATTCAGGATAATGTAAGTGAAGCCAGATTTCAGCTTAAGAGATTCTGTTCAGATTATAGTGCCGATTGTTTGCTGGTTAATTATACATTTTGTCTGAACATAAAACCTACAGAAACAAAGGTTCATGCAGGTTCTTGAAATCCTTAAAAATGCTTGAATTTCAATTAGATGTTTTGAATATTTGGAAAGTGCTTGATTTCTGTATAAAGTCCTTGAAAGTGTTTGATATTCAAACTGCATAGTTTGGTAATAAAATGCAATGTAGCATTTCATTAAAAGCCCAAATTTGGAAAGTGTACGTACAGTTTAAGCCAAATTTAAAGATAATATAAAGACAAAACTTTTTTTCCTCACAGTCTAAAGTTAATCAGGTCAAACTTTTCTTGTTTTAGGTTAGTTAAAATTACCTAAATTATTTCTATTTTTTGATTTTAAAAAGAGTAAGATCAAAAAAATCTCATGAGAATTAAAACTATCTTCTTTTGTTCATTTCTGTTTTTTATCTCCAAAGTGGTGCTGGAAAAGTTTTAAAATTTCTCATGAAAATGCTACACATCACATCATAGTCTATAGGTTTGTAGTTTTGTGTATTTTTCCTGTTTTTTCTGGGTTTTTAATCATGTTTGTGTGAATTGCTTCTAATTTTCCTCAACAAGTTGCTGCTCAGATATCTGCCAGGACAGCAACCAGGTGCTTTTTAAAATCTGCCCGGGGCTGAAAGACGCTCCCTGCGACCGGACCGTCCACATGGGTCAGTCGGACGACCCCCGATGCCCGCTGCACCTCACCCTGCCGCCGCCCATGTACCAGCCGGAGCAGGAGCCGCCGCCGCAGGAGCCCTTCACCCCGTCCAGCAAGGACATGTACCTGAGCGCGGCGGAGCTGCAGCCCACAGAGAGCCTCCCGCTGGAGTTCAGCGACGTACGTCTGACCTTTGCCGATACACACCCACCATGACACAAGCGTCTGCTAATAGAATCGTTTCACAAAACAATCAAAAAACTAACCATTAATAAAATTAGTTTGGCAGTTAATTTATCTGTCGTATCAAATTGAATGAGGTGGTGTAAATTTTTGGCAAGTTGATTCCCTTTTTAAGCAGCAGGCGGCGACGTTGAGGTGTTGAACTGAGCTACGTTGTTTGCAAAGGTTATCCATCTTTGATACTTGGTGCCGGCAGCGTGACGTAGCAGCTAACATGTTTTAATTAGACGAAACAGGGAAAATTAAACAGCAATTAAGCCTGTCGCAATTAATCAATTAATCGCACAATAAATTAAAACAAGCTCAATCATTTCCATTTGCATAATTTATTATTTTTGTTTCTTTCTTTCTACCAAAAACTGAATGATAAGTTTTCCGTCTGATGCTTTGACCTCAAGTAGATCTTTTTTTTTTCGAAAGACAATTTTTTTCCATAATTAATTTTATTTGTCATTTCTGTTGTTTTGTTTGTTCTGAATATTTAAAATCTCTTCCAGTTCCAGTGTTAAATGTTCATTAGAATTTTAAGTTTATTAATCTTTGAGGATGTGTTCTTGCCTTATTATGCCATTACTGTTATTTTTACTTAAATATTGTCTCAAAACAACAGTATTATCGTTTATCGTAATAACTTTATCGTGACAAGCTTAACTATAATTTATTAAAACGAGTTATTTCAGCTCATTGATGCAGAAGTGAATAAAAATGTTTAATTTTTTAACCTCTTTTATTGATTATGTCCTCATGACGCATTGCTGTGTGTTTTGCAGGACCTGGACGTGGAAGGGGACGGCATGCAGGGTCCCCCGTCCCCCCTGCAGTTTGACACGGCCCTGGCCCTGGAGGACCAGACCATTAGAGCCATCGCCGAGGCTCCGATGGACATCCTGACCGGAGAGGACCCGGACCCGGACCAGGTGGACCTGGACACCTCAGGACACGAGCTTTCAGAAAGAGACATGGACGCCATCATGGATGATCAGGTCAGTTTGAGGCTCAACCGAGAAAACCATTCTGGACTCCTCTGTGAATCCTCATAAAGGATTAGATTTAATATTGGTCAAAGAGATGGTATGATTTTGAAGTAGTTAATTATTTTTGACCATTTAATTTCATATTTGAATAAACAAAATGACTTTGTTCCTGTTTTACAGCTTTGACATTTATGTTTCACACACATCAGACTATAATTATATAAAGTCATTCTCTGACTGGGTGTTTCATAAAGTTGATGTTTGGAAGAAAGCTTTTAGTTTCATAACTATTGCCAAAAATAAAAATGTACATTCCTGTTTTTAGTTATTTAAGTTTTTATGTAAGAAATAAATATTTTCTGAGTATACATAACCCCCCATTCCTGATTTTTTTGCATAACAATCATTTAAAACTACTTAAAATGTTATTCAAGGCATTGATGGCTTTAAAATTTATAATGACACCATAATCATATATCATGTCAGGAAAAGGACCACTAATGTCTCTGCAGACCATACACATCCTGGACCTAAAGTGTTTAAGCTTTTACCTTTAAGGTTAATATTGTTTATGAGGAAAAAAAACATTTTCCTTAACTGAAAGAAAAATAATCCAAAAAAAGCATATCTAATTGTAACTGAATGAGCATTTAAAGCCAACTAAGATTAACTGAATAATTTAGAAACTCTGCTTAGTTTTTGTTTGTCTTAGTAATTTGAAGTCTAGTTTCTGGTTGTTGTTGGGTCTTTTTTTTTCCTGCTGTTTTTACAGAAATTTTTTAAGGTTACTCTGCCATATGTAACTTTTATATTTATTTCAGGACATAAAATCCAGGAGTTGTTGTTGCTGTATTGATCATCAGCTCTTCTTTTAAAGGGAAATGTGTCGATATGTAGAGGTTTGTCTTAAAAATGGGGATTTTTAATGGTTAGCTAAAACTTGTTTGTTAATAACATAAATGAAGCCTGCTGCGTTTGAGTTGAGTAACCAAACTTATTAAAGTCGCACAACCAGAGCAGAAAAACACCAACTTATGTTACTGAACATAAATGTCACGTTTCAGTTCTTGTGAAAGTTTTGATTCTCAGTTTGTCTCATGACAGAAAGCGGCTAGAAGAACTGCTACTGCAGTGGATTTTTAATGGCCGACCTCTCGTAGAAAAAACTTTGATTTATTTCTGGTGTCTTTCCTCAGGTGGTGTCAGACATAGGTGGAGGAGAAGAAGACGCCACCGACAGCTCAGCCCAAGACCTGGACCTGGCAGCCGGCGACGCTCCTCGATGAACAGAGGCCTTTTTATTTTTCTGCTACTTTTGGTTCCAGATAATTTGGTTCTGTGAATTGGTAATCTTCTGATCTGGTACCTGGTGGTACTCAAGTGTTTGTTTGTTGTAATAAAAGGTGACGGAGGAACAAAACGCTGTCGGCTGGTTGCTATTTGTCTTTACTTTAGTGCAGTGGTGTTCATAGGGCGGCCCGGGGGCCATTTGCGGTCCCTAGTTTTGAATGGTTTTTCAATGACAAATTTATATCTTAAATGGTGCAGAACAAGTGTTTTTCTGTCATTAGTTGCGTTGAGATTTGTTTTTGCTTTTATTTTAATTTCATAGTAAGTAGGGCCACAAATCTCCAGTAATATTTTACTGAAAAACAGATTAAGTGACACAGTTAGTCAAGACAGTTTTTGTATCTGTTGCTGGGAATAAACTACAAATCAACAAATTAAAAAACTTGGACAACTTTTGGACCTTTTCAATTAAATTATTACATGTTTGTTGCTTAACAGGTAAAAATGTAATAATTCACAACAAAATCACTTTAGATTTTTATGGAAAAAATAAATAATTTTTGCCCCCGAGTGGTTTATACCAGTAAAAAACTTTTATTGGTAATTGTATTTTTTTGCTAATCTTCTCAACAGGTGCCTCAAAATCCAATTTTCTCATTGTTTTAGTCATGCTAAGCTTCTGTAAGATGTCCAACTATGCAGCAAAACTAAATCTGGTGGATTAAACGGGTAACATATTTGATAAAGCTGTTTCTCGTTAAGGAGATTTCAGCTAAGTGCTCTTTAAAATTCCTCCCCAGATTGTGAGAAACTGTAGATTTGTTTAGTTCCAACAATGTTGGTTGCATTCGGTTCACTCTGGGGAACTAATGTTGTGGAACTAGGGTTCCTACTGGATCCTGAAACATAAGAAGAGAATTTCTAGACTTTTTTCATCAATTTATCAAACTTCTTTCAGGTCCAGGAGGGAAACCCAGACTTTTACGGCTCTTACAGGATCTCAATATATTCCCAGATAGGAGGGTCTATAAAGACTCCTAATTACTTGATAGCGGTGCAATCAAGTAACTGTTAGCTCCAGTTGTAAAAATGCTGCAACTATCAAATGTAAAAGAAATTTGATGTTTTGAAATTGGGCCTCTGTCTCTTTAAGAAACTCCTGCTCTTTCCGAGACTCCGCCTTCAGCACATCGTCATGGCAACGTTTCTCAATTTTGCGTTTACAATCATAGTTCTTTCTGAGTCTTCATCCATGGGCATGATGGATGATTCTAGAATATTGGCAGCATGTTATTTCTGATTTGACCATTTCTTTGGTTGATGCATGTTTGGTTTGGGATGCAGTGTCAATAATGATGAGTTACTCAGTACTTTACTCAGTAGACATTTTACCAGATACTTTTTACTCTTACTTGAGTAAAAACATGTTGTGCTACTTTTACTTGAGTACAATTCTCTGCCCACCTCTGGTTCTGACCCAGTTATAGTTTCTAGGTTTACAGTAAAGCTCAGCTTCTTGGAGCCACCTCAGAAAAAAAAAAAAAAAAGAAAAAGGGGAAAAAAATGGGGCGGGTTCGGCCGTTTTCATGCAATGACATCACTTTTCCTCCGACCCAAACACAGAACACAACGCCGAGGCAGAGGAGGGCACAGCGGCCGC
The DNA here is from genome assembly GCF_003331165.1 of Xiphophorus hellerii. Classification (NCBI taxonomy): domain Eukaryota; kingdom Metazoa; phylum Chordata; class Actinopteri; order Cyprinodontiformes; family Poeciliidae; genus Xiphophorus; species Xiphophorus hellerii. Next base: position 30,182,181 of record NC_045672.1, on the reverse strand, counting down.
TGGCTGCATTGGAGCCGCCGCTGCGACAATGAGCACAAGCCGCTTTTAAACGCCAAACATTTGGAGATTTTTTCATCCTTATCAGCCATGATCCGGAGGAGACGCGCTTCTACCGGATGAGGTGAGCGCAAAATGAAAAACGCACTTTCTGTGTGGTGAAATGCTCGCCCGGCGGCCGAGATTTTGCAGGAATACCGTAACAGTAGCGGGTGAAGCGAAGCTCTGGTCTGGTCTGCACTAATGTTTCATGATGGATGTTTAATTCTGAGCGTTTTGTTGCTGTTTGTGGAAGAAGCTTTAGGGCGTTTCAGCTCTCTCTCCCCGTCGGAGGGGACTCGTTTCGGCGCAGTGTTTGGGTCTGCAGGGCCCGTCCTTAAAGAGAAAATACAACCATTTTACCAACACTTCTAGCTCTAGAGCAAATGTGGGTTTAATCCGCGTTCAGGACTGAAATGTAAGGTTTTATTTAGCCTCGAAACCCAGAAAGAGGAACCCAGAGAAGGAACTGGTGTGTGCGGCTCTGGTTTCATCCTGCAGCTTATTTATGATGGAAATCAGCTGCGCTTCTTTGAAAGCAGTGATGCTCCACAATCAGAAGTAATACATTAATAACAAGCGATAATAGCTCATCTGAAAATGGATTAATGAATTTAGATATTGAAGAATTACTTTGAACAAAGAAAAGTGTAAAGAAAATGTCTCTTCCCTTGTGTGCAGGGGTGCTTCCAGGAGGTTTTTAAAGGGGGCGGTCAGAAAGGGGGGGACCAGAATCCAGAATAGTAGGAAAGATTGGCTGAATAAATAAATGTTGCAATAATTTATATTCTAAAGAATATGCATATAAAGCCCCTTATTGAAAAAAAAAAACCCAACAAGCTTCAAGATGGAATTGGGCATTTATTGTCTTGTTTATCATTTATTTTGATAAATTTCTTATTACAATAAGAATTTTGATTTGCTGTTGTCAATATAAATTCCTCTTAATTGTTTAAGACTCTCGAAAACTATCTAAATTGTTAATTTTCCCATTTCTTTCTACTATTTGCTATGTGAAAATATTAATGAATTTGAAAATATGATTAAATTTAAGGTGGTTTGATGATATAAATAACGTTTTATATGAATGGTGTCATAAAGAACCATATTATAAATGGGAATGTTTTGTCAGCAGCATTTGTGTTTGTGGGACTCTGATTGCTGCAACACACAGTCACAGATATATTGTTATCACACAAATATTGTGATAAAACTTTTAGTCTATATAGTCCACCTCTCTCGGTCTCTCCAAGTGTTTAGTGAAAGGATTGACGCCTCTCATATGATGGTTTTGTTTGTATCCAGCTGTCATACAAATCTTAAAAATAAAGAAAATGTGACATTTTTCCATCTACTGGTTTGTTTGTCAGTAGTTTTGTCAGATGTTGACGCTACATTTGGCTGCAATAAACAGGAAGTAGAGGATGACACAGAAACAACTTAGAAATCTGGGCTTATAGATGTTTCTGAGTTTTGTGCCAGTGCTACGTCACCTGCTTCCGAAATTATTCAGAAAATGTTGTTTCTGTCTCTTTACAGCATTAACTCTTTTTCTGAAAAACCAAAAACTGCCTCAAGCAAGTGTAGTTTTATTTTATTTTTTGCAAAAAATTAGGAAGTTATTTAGAATTTTGAAATTTCCATCAGCATTTTCTATTAGAAAACCTGAAAAACTCTCACAGTTGGGGTGGTTTTCACAAGTCACTGACTTTGTGGTGCTGCTTTAGAAATATTTACAAGGAATTTTGCCATTTTTTCCCCTCATCAAACCTTTCCAAAACTTATACTTATTGCTACATGTGCACAATAAATTGTAGGGCCCTTTGCGCTAATACCAGTTGATATAACTTTTTGTTACTCACCACATCGATCACCTGTCAAGGTAAAAAAAAAAAGAAAAAAAAAAAGCAGTGTACACCTAAATACTGCCACCTGCAGGTGGGAGTTATCAGCCACTGAAACTCAATGTTTTAGTGGAAAAATTGCAATGATCCTACAATTATGCATTAATGTGAAAAAACGCTGGATCCTGTTGATTTTGTGTGAATTTCCGTGATCATGAATAGCATCAAACTGGAGGAAGTGGCTAATGTCAAAGATTGATGCAACGAGAGTTTCATCTGCATTTTCACAGAAGAATCATTCAATGTTTAAGGAAAGAACATAACTTCCACTTGGCAAAGATGATTTATTTGAGTCATAAAATAGCATTTATTTACAGTAAACTGAGTAGATTATTGAAAATGACTAGGATTAAAGCTGCAGTATATAAAAAGTATTTTTTACATATTTGTTATAAATAAATATATATTTAAATATATATATAAACGTTCAGTATGTTGTGACAGTATGTCATGAGAGAGATAATCTGTGAAAACAATTATCTCATTTGCTATCGCCCAGTGCTAACTTAAAAACAACCAATCAGAGCCAAGAGGCCGGTCTTAGCGCTGTCAATCACAATCTTGTGTGGTGCTGCTCATTGCCTCTCCACATCCCTCCTTTTGTGAAGTTAGCATAGCCACCAATGACAGCAGATAAACGGTTTTCCTGTAACGGTGAGTTGTTTCTCCACCATTAGCACATTTAGTAGTGAGTACTTGAGGTTGATTGACAGCGCTAAGACCCTCCTCCAGGCTCTGATTGGTTGTTTTGGTCAGGAGTTGCGCGTTTCCATGAATTTACGTAAATTTCCGCAATCGGACGTCAATCGTAGATCGATCTTTTCTCAGATTATCTGTCTCACAGCAAACTGTCCCCTCATGGTGAGAGTTTTACCAAATATGTAAAAAACATATTCTTTATAAAAGTTACATACTGCAGTTTTAAGAAGTCTGGAAAATGCCACTAAAGTTATTCAGCGTTCAGTTATTGTTGGTTTGACACCCAAGGTATCCTGATTTCAGCAGTTGGTACTTTTTCGTCTAAGCAGAAACAAGTGAACCTTTAAGGCCTATAAGAATAGAAAATCGAAGCTCAACTTGTAGACATCAGGATTTTATCAGTGAAGGCGAGCAGGGATGAGAAAACAGGCCAGCGTCTGAGTCTGACTGGGTCTGTGGTTCTGCTTTGTGCTTTAACAATGCTGCTTTTCTTTAATCAGGACGGCACGTTTTCTCAATGGTTCCCTGTCACGAGGAGCGGATTCTTCCTTGTTTGTTTTCACTTCATAAAGTGTTTTTATCACCACCAACACATGTGTTAATAATGCCAATAATATCTGGGCCAATCAGAGATTAAACTGGGGTTTAAGACCTCTATGAAATAGTTGCGGCGTTATCAAAGGGTCTGTTTTTGTTCGGAGCTTAATGATCTCGGCACTGCTGGTTGGAGGCCAGAGATGTGCTCATGCTGTTTTCATTGTCTTGTCGTTTTGCTGGGTTTTTTTTTTTCTGAACAAAGAGTGAGCTTGACTTCAGAAGAAACGAGGGTGGAATGACTGGGAAGAATTTGGGCTGTAAAATATTTAGCTTTCACTGAAGATCTGCTGAAACGTTCGATGAATTTTTTAGTGTTTGCAGGCTGCTTTATCCTCATCCTAATGCTTTTCTTTTCTAGATTTTATGCTGATTTAGTGTTTCAGTTTTGCTGCTTTTGGCAGCTTCTGATGAAAACTGTATATCAGGTACAACATCTGCGAAGACCACATTTTAAAAAAAGGCTCATTTTAAACAAAGACCTTGTTGTTTGAGCCTGATTTGTTTTATCTATAATATAAACCTAAATTCTTCTTCTGTGACTCTATTACATTCCTGTCTGACCGATAAAAGCAAATAAAAGTGATAATGATGCAGCATAAATGGGAAACTTTGGTACTTTCTTCACTTTTTGATGATGATGATGATGCTCTGCAGATCGTGTTGTCAGTTAGCAGTGGAACACAAAATGTAACTTTCCTCTTTGATTTAGTAAAATGACTCACAATTTGGGGACATATTTTTGATTTAAATAGTCTTTTTGAGGTGGAGAACAAAAGAGTGAAACATTGGATTGAAGCGTAATCAGAAGAAAACACAATTCTATCATTTTAGACTTTGGAGATCTTTATTTATGATGCTTCTTCAGTGTTGTGGGCTTTGCTTTTGTGTCTAGTTCATGAAGATTGTAATAAATGGTGTTATATTTACATTTATTTTTAGCTTGATACAGATAAAAATAAAGTTTGATGACGTATTGAAGGTAAAAATCTACTTTTTAAGATGAAGACCAAGTTTAACTGATAATGGATGCACAGAAACCGCTGCGCTTGTGTTAGCATCACAAACGTTAGCCAAACGCATCTTTGAGCTGACATGCATAAAATTACCACAGGATGGATGCGTAATCTACAGCCCCAAGTATACAATCAGTAATAGCTAATTAGCTGACAGTGGAGCTAATTCATTTAGCACTTTTGCAAACTTCGAAAACATTTATTTAGCTCTTAGCTAAGTAAAGTGCTAATTTACTTGAGTGTTTTGTAAACTTAAAGTTGAAGAATGTTTGACAATATGATGTTTTCTTTCTTGACTGTTAAGAATTCTTCAAGTCGTTGGAAGAAGAAGCTAAGTGCACTAAATGCTAAAAGCAGAAATTAGCCTCGCTGCTAGCAGATTCTCAGATTAGCAGAAGTTTGCCAACCACTACAAAGGCTTTTTTTGGTGAAAAAAAATAAATATGACTAAATATGACACAGAAATGTGACTAAATATATCAATTTGTACACTTGTGTCCATTTAATTCAAGAATAATAAGTTTTCCCTCAAGAAAAGAACTTTTTGAACCAGAACACCGTTATTTTTTTGTATTTCTTGCAGCTTATCAGCAGCTGCTAGCAAGAAAACGGCAAAAAATTACTTTCCTGGGTCAAAATTTGCAGTCTACCTTTCTGCTTTGGAATAATTTTATTTCTGAATTTATCTGTCAGACCTGAAATCCAGAGCTGGAAAACGGCAGTACTGTGTGGGGAACATGCAGAGCCTGAACCCGGCGTTGGGGGTTGGTGTGTGTGGATAAATGTGGTTCCACTCTGGGCTCGCGGTGTGACGTTTTGGGTCTGTGCCCCCCGTGTTTGGTGCCGATTGAAGTTTCTCCGAGTGCCCAGTCTCAGTGCAACTTTTGAGATAGCGTTTCCAAGCTTTGCAGCATTACATCACGAGATGTCATGCCAACAACTTATTGAAGCGGAACAGGCAGCATGAGTGCCGGCTCTCTCTCTCACTTTTTCTCTTTCTCTTTTTCTCTCTCTCTCACTCTTTCTCTGTTCGCCTGTAATTGTTCACAGATGTTCTGAAGGCATTTCTGTCCCACATTTTGCATCGGGCGGTTCGCGTAGACGCCACATTCGCTGCTGAGACTTTATTAGAAAGGAAACGTGGCACAGACCAAGTGTTTAATTTTGATGCTAGTCTCGTTAACCGGTTTAGCTCGTTAAAGTATTTACAAGAGTTGCAAAAAGGTTCATTCCTCAAGAGAAAATTCTTTAACAGTTCTTGTAACTTTGCAAGACATGATGTATCCCCTAACATAGGCGTGTGATAACAATGCCAGGACAAGAAGTCAGTGGTTATGGTCAATTTTGTTGACCATAAACAACAATTGTTCTAAATTAACCAGGAAATCGAAAGAGAAAAACATTTAAACGAAATGCATTTTAAAAATGCCATCAGAGTGATTTGAAAACAAATAATCTGGAAAAGTATGGAGTGTTTTTCAGGTGGGGATGTAACTGAAAAGAGTGTGCTTCTGCAAACTACAATCTGGCTTCCTGTCGTCTTCTTTAATGTTTCTGCCAGTAGTAACTTCTTGTTGTTGATCACGTGACTTATTTGTTATGAAAAAATTTTTCCAATGCAGTTTTGCGAAACACACTTATTTGGAAACGGCTGAAGAAATACCTCAACCTAGTGCAAAAGCTTTTTATCAAAAAACGTTTTAAAATTGTCGTGTTTCTATTAAGCAAATTTACTTTCGTATTTCCAATTTGCGTAGTTTTATGGGCGAAGGAAGCGCAGCTGCTGATGCAGGATATTTTGCTCTGCAGCTGGCGCTCCCGTGTCCTGATGAAGCTGCTTGTGATTCTGTTTAATCCCAGCTGTGTCTGGTGAAAGGATTATACAGATACAGGTGAAAAGCTGGTCAGATGTCGGTGGTAATTTATCTGCCGATGCATCCTGAAGCCATGCGCCGTGTCCGTTTCCTCTGCAGCGGAGAACATTCCACAGTTTGTTATTCCAGGTTGCATTTTTTCATGCAGTCTCCAAACTACTTGTATTTGAGGTAGTTGACTTCTGATTATTGAGGAGAAAAAGAGTTATACAAGATGGAGAATCTGCACAGCCAAAAGTACAGCTCAGAAAATTAGAATATGGTGAAAAATAAGTTACTTATTTTACTAAGTAAAATTAATACATAGATTCTTTTACACAGATTTTTTATATTTGAAGCTTTTATTCTTTTAATTTTGATTGCAGATAATAAAAAACAAAATTCAGTGTCTCAGGAAATTTGAATATTGTGAATATGTTAAAAACTGAATTCATAGAAAGTTGAGTGTAAGGAAAAAATGTGGTAGGTAAAGATGCACCAGCCACTACATGTAATCAAATCCTAAAAGCTGGCTACAAGCTAGAGCTAAAAAACGTATCACAATATAATTGTTTCATATCAGTTGATATTGATAATTATTAATTGTTTTTTGTTGTAAATATGAAATGCTATCAAACTGGTGGTGTGACTTTTCCTTTTATCTTCAGTTTTCACTCCACGCCATTTTAAACAGTTATGAGGCAAAGTGCAAAGCTTTAAACTGCCGCTGCGCAAGTTGCTCAACTAGATGTTGCTAGGTAACCACAACTTACTCGACTCGTTGTTGCTAGGTAACCGCATAGTGAGTGAGGCAGTTGATGCCATTCTTCGTTTCTTCATGTTTAAACCTGTGTTACACCCATATTTTAAAACACAAACACAAAATGTGTTGCATTTATAAAACTGGTATCAAATGTGAAACCTACACATCTCCTTTCTTTTGTTTTGACTGAAAGAGATTTCATAAATCTGGCATTAAAACCTGCATTTCTTTCCATTTCAAGGTTTGGCCATTTTAGATTTTAAAGTAGAGATAATTAATAATTCAGGCCAGACTTATCATTTCTGATTGAATTTTGTTTTTTATTGATGATTTTAAAGCAGGAGATGCTTCTTTAGGGCGTTTTAACAGTGATTTTCCACATAGCCTGATGAGTCTTGTTTGTTTTCATCACAACAGGAAAACAATCAAGGACAAATGAGATCAAATCACCCTTTGCAACTTTTATCCTGCCTTCATATCTGTGCATTGCTGTTTTATCCCTTCCTGTTTTCATTTTCCACATGCAAACAGTCCTTTTCACCCAGTGTACTGTAGAGTTAATTTACTGTAGTTCAGTATTTTCATGAGTTACAGAGATAAATTGGTACAAATGTTGTTATTTTTCACATATTCTGTTGCATTTTGCCAGCTTCCAACAAGGAATGTGCACATATTATGTTCCTTTCAAGGTCGAGATTTGTTGCGTTTACGGCTGAATTTGAAGAATTCAGAAAATGCACCTCAGACTTCAAAGAACACTGGAAATCTGCGAGGCGAAGCCCGATTGGTGGATTTATCAAAATATCCATATCGAATTGAAGCGCCTCAACCGCAGAGGAGAAAATAAATGACATACTCAGATATTTTTCTCAACAGAATGTTAATAAAATATGAAGAGGGAAAAATCTTCATGTTTTTCTACATTTAAAAATGGATTTTAATAGTCATTTAAAAATCAGTATAAAAATAAAATGACATCTCTCTTGACTAATCTGTTATTCATCTCGCGTTTCAGGCTGTCAGAGTTTATTTCATGGTTTCATGAAGCAACATCTGGATTTAACAAAGCCGGCTAACCTTGAACGTTCAAGGTCGGTCTGACTGTGAAATATCGCTTTAATAGGTCACAGTTTGTGGGTTTTCCAGGTTGCACAGACCAACATGACAATAATTCAGCCGGTTTGATGTTTACAGACGGGTCAGAACCTCCTGCTGTCATCATATGTAGCTTATGCACCCCTGCGTTTGCATAAACGGATCCGCTTTGAAGACGGGGCCTGGTTGGGTCCGGGGCCCCACGTAATCAGCGATCAGCGCGGCCCTTTATCGCCTCGCTGTCTGCTGCACGCAGGTTGTGTCGTTTCCATGGTTATGCACCAAAGGCGCCTCTGGAGTTCGCATTAGCATAGAAAAATATTCATCAGATTTCCCATAGAGCCGCCGCGATCCGGCAGAGCTCCCAGCAGGAGGCAGAGCCGACTGAGAGCTCCACACGGCGCCGTCATCCTCATCATCATCATCACAACTGTTTACGCGCACTCAGCGAAGAGTCTGGCATCAAAGAAATCTGCGATCTGCATTGTTTCCCCGCAGGCGGGATTCTTCTCCCCGCTGAACCTCCTCAGCTCAAACCTCACTGAGAAACTCGAACGTTGGTGGGAAGATCATCAGGGAAATCTAAAACATCAAACCCAAGTTTAAAATCCTCAATATAATTTCCCCCAAAATTCCTCTGTCTGGTGAAAATATGCATGGTCGAATACTTCAGAACCACTGCAAAAACACAAAATACTACCAAGATTTATGTCTAATTTCTTGTGTAAATATACTAGTTCACTTGAAGTAAGACAAAACTAACTCAAAGTAACTTTACATTGCAGGGCATTCTGGGTAAATGCAATCAAAACAAATGTGCTAGCCTAGCGCTAATAGGAGAAATCACTTGTGATCTTTTACCAAAGACAAAGGAGAAATCCTACAACCACTAAAATCTGACTCTACTCCATTTTTGTTTACATTATGTGAAGAAGTTGCACTCAGTGTCTTGTTTGTTGTTTCCTTCAGTAGTTCCTGGTGCATTGTCCTTAAAACATCTTAAAATTAAGGCCTTAAATTGTCTTAAATCCATGTATAGAAATATAAGTTGGCCTTAAATACGTTAAACATAGGTCTTAAATTTTGTTGTGACAAGAATATTTAATCTCTTATAGTCTATGTAGTTTTTATTTATTTTTGTTTCTCACAAGACTTTTCTGTCAGACTAAAGTTTGAGTCACATTGTCATTTCGTTCTGTGACCCAAAGAAGTTGAGGCTACCGGTAACAAGCTATTTCCAAACTAGCTAGTTAACAAGCTAGCTTGTAACTAGCTAGCTAGTTTTTTTTGCGCCTATTGTGGATAATTTCAGATTATCACCAGATGGCCGGATGACGTTCATCTTCAATACTGGCGGTTGAGACAACCGGTAACTAGCTGCTAATATAACCTTGCTAGCTAGCTAATTAGCTAACATTTTGCATCCATCATGGGTAAGTGCAAATTTATCTCTTTTTTTTTACATTTCTGTCATGATACAGGTTTTAAATTTCATTAAGTCTTTCTAAGACTTAAGTTTGAGTTGGTGAAGCCTGCAGAGACACTGCTTATAACAATTGGAAAAATGTCTCTTTTTTAAGTGAAATAATCTGCCAGTCAAACTGGAACTTTTTCATCAATATAAAGGAATTATGTATTTTAAACAAGCCCCTATATCTTGCTGAAAAGTTACTTGTAAGTTAGTTTTGTCTTATTGAAGTGCACTAAGATGTCTGCAGTAGAATCTGGACCTAAATTTTCTTGGTAAGGTTTTGTGTTTTTGTAGTGTAGACCCCATTAAAATCCACCCTGCGCAGGAATCTGTGCTCATGCAAACAGCACTTCAGCTGCTGCAGCTGCAACAAGCATCCAATTCATCAGCCGGGCCAGAGAAAACACGGCTTGGAATGCTGCTTAATCAAAAGCTAGCGGCTCATCGCCACATCCCCTTTGGCTCCACGAAGAATTAAAAGACCTAATAGCTGCAGTTTTATTTACTGTACAGAAGAAATGTGAAATGATGAAGTGTGGCTTTGGAAATCTGGGATTTGGGCTGCAGACAAAAGAGCTCAGTGGTACAGGGAGGTTTTGTCTTGATTCAGGATGTCTTGAACAGGACTCCTTTTGTGCAGCGCTGCAGATTATTTTAATTTATCCAAAAATTAGTTGTTATTGAGGATATTAAAGCCTGCCCACCACACTCACCACCTCCTCCAATCCCTAAACCCTCTGCAACAAAGTGCTGAGTTATCTGCCGCTGCAGTGTTTTCAGCTTCCTCCATCATCTCAACTGTCAAAAAATACTTGAACAAAGTTGTTTGCAGCTGCAGAAGAAATGTTAGCACACTTGAATAGGTTTTCCTCTCGGGTGGATATGGAGAAAGGGATGGAGATAACTGCTGACCCCCGATGGAGTCCAGGTGTGGAAATCGCTCACCTGCTGTCCCTTCACTCTGGATGTTTGTACACTGCAAGATCACAAAATGTTACCAAGTAACATTATCTTATCTTTCAGTAAGATATAGGAGCTTGTTTTAAGTCAGTAATTCCTTAATATTGATGAAAAATTACTGGCAGATGGAAGTTTTAGCCCTTTAAAAATGTTTTTACCAGCATTAAACTGAGCAGTAGCTCCTGCAGTGAGCTCAGCTTACATGCAGTTCTACCAGGTGTTTGCTAATTGCTGCTGGATAGTTTGAAGGAGCTGAGTGGGGGCCTTGCAGGAGAGGTCAGCTCGGAAACTTGGAGCTCTGAGGCGAAGGCGGGGCTAGGTTCACCCAGGTGCTTTGTACAGCTGAATGGTTGCCATGGGGATTAAAGAAAGAAAGAATCAAGACGACACTCCAGGTATGTTTTTGATGAAGGAATAACAATGTTATAACACGATGTAAAGCTCAAAACGTTGACTTTACATAGTACTGTCCCTTTAAAGTGTTGGTTGGAGGACTGCAGCGCAGGGCATTCTGGGTAAACACAACTAAAACAAACCCAAAAGTCTGAGAAATAGCTCGTTGTCTTTTACCAAAGACAAAAGAGAAATCCTACAACCGCTAAGATCTGACGCCACTTTTTTTTTTGCTTGCATATCGTGAAGAAGGAAGTTGCGCTCAGTGTCTTCTTCAGAGGTTTTTGTGTTATTTTCTTCAGTGGATTTTGGTGCAGCGCCCCCACAGGCCAGGAGGGGAACGGGTTGCTAAAAGGGTTTGGATCGTTTGACTCAGAAAATGTAACAAATGTTTCAGTTTTGGTCTCCAATCAAAGTACCAGGTGTAAAAACACATTTAAAGCGATCAGAAGCACAGAGTTGTCAGAGAAAGTCAAAGATTTCAGCTTCAAGAGAGAGAGAGCAAGGCTATAGATAACAGGAAGGTGGAGTAAACTTTTTTCCACCTAGTTCCTGGAAAACCTTAAATTAAAGAGGATGCATCAAATCTTCATTAAACAAATGTAGGAACATATTTATTTTTATCAGTTATTGTACATTTTTCCATTCATCTTTTCTTATTAACGCCAAGAGAAACCCAACTATTGTATTCCTTACGCGTGAATTTGACAGTTGTTGAGAAGTTGATGGTTTTCTGTATGAATGCAGGCTCTGGTCTGTCTGAACGCCGCTGTCTGCGCCGACGGGGAGAGGACCTTTATCAGATCACTGACGTAGCAACCAACATTTTTATGACTTATTGTTCCATTTTAAACAATGGAGCATCTATTTGGTCACAAACCGGTTTTAGTTTTGCCTATTCAGACACAATAGGTCAAGACCTTTTCTCACTTGAGCTGTTTTTGAGGCTTGTTTTCACAGAAGACAAACGAAGGAAGTCGTCACATGTCTTTTTTTGAAGGGGTTTTCTTTCTATAGCCGTTGCTCATGTGAGACTCGTAAATGCAAAGTAGAGGAGGATTTATTCATTTAGATGCTCTAAAAATGCCTGGTGTAAAGGAATGTTGAGTTAAAATAAAGATAATCTGACTGCTGCCTGCTATAAAAATAGAGCCACAGAGGAGTGAATTAAAAATTACACACCTCTACTGAGAAAGAAAGGTTAATGCTCCAGATTTAACGCTGTCCTGTCCACAGATTTATGCTCAAGCCGCTTAAGCACAACTAATATTTTCAGAAATTTCTGATTTAGTTTAATTTAACTCTGTAAATGCAGCACCAACTTGTTTTTTTTTAGGGTAGAACGATGATGCAACATAAACTTCAGGAATTTTTTAAAAGAGGAAAGATGTAGTGATGACTTCCTGAAGGGAAGGCTGGTTAAATTACAAAGTCAAACTTCTTTTTAGTAATATTTGATATTTACAGCACTTTTATGGCAACTTATGTTAACATAGCTGCTTGATTGTTCTATAAAATGACACTATGTGCCCCTTTAAATAGTTCTAAACTAGTGATGAACGATAAGCATGTTTTTCATGAAGAAGCAGATAAATTCAACTTTTCTGTTGCTTTTTGCATGTAAATGAATACTTGATATGGCCACACATTCAGCTTTGAAAGTCATGCATTAAATTGCAAATTGTAGATGTTAAATTCAGCCTCTCGCTGTTTAGTTTTAAGTCCGAGGTTGCTTTAGCAGCTAAAATTATCTTTAAACCACCGGTGTCTAAAATGGGAAAACTGGGTTAAATCGAGAACAAAAATAGCAGGACGGTTCTGCTCACATCTGGTCCTGCTGGTTGCAGGGAGACGCTCACATTGGACCGGCTGTGACCCGGACTCACCAGCTTGTTGTTGTAATATGTTTTCCAGGCGTGTCAAAGGTCAACCTTTCATTTTGCCGGAACGAGTCGCTGAGGTATCTGGAGTAAAGACGCTTGCTAACATGTGGAAATGTGGTGTGGAGGAGGAAGAAGTGCAGTTGTTCCCCTGGCAGGAAGCCTGGAAGTGCGGCTCGCAGTCGGGCTGGAAGGAGGCAGCACCGTCCTCCGCTGATCTGAGACCAGATTTATTTAACGAGGATCGCTGCGAATGACTTTCATTAACAGGCTCTGTGAACACTGGAACGAAACGGCACAGACTTCACACTAAACATCACTGTTTAGAGTTCTGCCAAAGTCAGATATGATGCGTGTTTCTGCAACCAGCCACTTTCTAAGGCTCTTTATCCAGCAGATCTGAGAAGTACACTGCAAAAACACAAAATATTTACACAGTACTTTTGCTCTACTTTTTAGTGCAAATATCCTAGTACGCTTGAGAAAAGACGAAACTAACTTAGAAGTAAGTTTTCAGCTAGATGGTTGAGCTTGTTTTAGGTCAATAATTCATTAATATTGAGGACAAAGTATAAATTTCAATCATCGTCTAATTCATCGTCTTTTGTACATTTCTGTTGTGATACAGGTCTTAAATTCAATTCATGCTGGTCTTGAAAAGTCTTAAATGTGATTCGGTGAAACCTGCAGAAGCAAAGTATTTCTGGTCTGGTTTTTAAAGCAAATAACTTTGTATGCTTGAAATAAGACAAAACTAACTTACAAGACACTTTTCAGCAAGATATTGTGAACTTGTTTTAAGTCAATAATACCTTTATATTGATTAAAAAACTGCTAGTTTCACTGGCAGATTCTTTTTACTTATGAGATTTTTTCCCATTTTATAATCTGCTAGTGAAACTAATAGTTTTTCAAATCAATATTTAAACAAGCTCCCATATCTTGCTGAAATGTTACTCATAAGTTAGTTTTGTCTTTTTCAAAAATACTGAGATATTTGCACTAGAAACGAGACATATGATCAATTTTGTGTTTTTGCAGTTCTGAACATCTGGAAAACGTTAGTTTTCTTTGTTTTCCTCAGCTGGATTTGGATGTTTTTTGCTGCTGTTTTCCATAAATGATTTAAAACGTGTAAAAGACATGCTAAGCATTAATACCGCCTGCTGGAGATTATTTGTTTTCTCGTCTTTATTTTCTGGTTTTGGCTTAAATAAAAGTCAAAGCCACCAGCATCAGCATTAATATTTGACATTCTCTCAGGAAAGACTCTGATTCATTTTCTGCCACCTGTGTCGGCCATTTTCTGCTCGCTTTGCATCGCCCAGTTTAACACCGGCACTCTGGCCCGACTTCCTGATACGTTCGCAGGAAGCGCAGGCTGCGGTGCAGATGAACACTGGGCCTCCTTCAGCTGCACTGGGGGGTTTACGGGACCGGCTGCGGCCGCCGCTGCACATCCCGGTGTCGCATTTCTGGAGGTGGATTAGTTCTGCATCCTCAGTGGGAGCTGCGCGCATTCCTTCGCATTAAACTGTCCTTCAGTCGGTGACTGTTTGTAGCCCAGACTCTGATTTACAACAGCGATGCAAACACTTTGCTCTATTCTTCTCCACGACCAAACATCTGCTGACGGATCTGTCTCTGCGAGCGCTGATTGAAGTTTGTTTTTATTTTAGCTGATCTGTCATCTTTCTTTCTCAGTGGATCCATAAAATGATTCATAAACTGAAATTGCTTGTTTATAGTTTGTAGTTTAGCTGCAGAGATTGGCTTTCTCTGCTGCTCCACCTCAGAAACATTAGGAGCTCAAATAAGGTAAAAGACCGGCGTCGTAAAACAGAGAAGAAGAAGAAGAAAATCTCCTCTTGATGTTACGATATGAGAGAAAATTATGGCCTTCTAGTTTAGTTGAAATACATTTTTCAAAAGATAAAAAATGTAAAGATGAGAAAGTTAATAAAGAAAATCTGTTCACCAAGGAAGGAAGGAAGGAATATCTGAGGAGATAAAGAAGGGAAAGAGATGAAGAGAGAAGGAAAGAAGGAAGAAAAGGATGAGGAGAGAAGGGAGGAAGTAAAATCCTTGTCAAGTTGTGGATCTACAATGAATATCCAAATAAATTGGGATACTTTATTTGCTTGATTTTACTTTTTCTTCTGGCCAAAAGTGATAAAAACTTTTATTCACCGGTTTCCTTAATTGCTCCGGTTGATCGCTAATCGATATTTATTTGTTTATCGCCACCTCATTTCCATCTTGTGTCTTTGGGGTCTGATTGTGTTTCCTCATGAAGCTCTGAGACGTCGCTGCTGTTCGCCGTGTTGTTTCCATGGCAGCTGGAGGCCGCCAGCTGCCAGAGTGCCGCCATGCGGGTCGGCCTGCAGTAAACTTCCTTCCTTTAGGATTCATGTAATCACCATTCACTTCCTCACACCGGCTCCGTTTCTTGTTGGGTTATTGAAGGTTCTCTCTGGGCGACAATAAGGCTTTTATGTTTGGAGTCGTCGTCCTTCACCAGCGTTCGCTGCAGGGCAGCATGTGACTCTTTCAGGTCATGTTGGGGAAGCTTTTCGCTCAATGTCCCATTCAGTTCATACAGAAGTTTGTCTCTGACGCAGCAGAGCAACGACAATCTGCTGAAAGTCCTTCATCCAGCAAATGACATGCAGTCTCTACCAGCTGCACTGCAAACACTCACCAAGTGTTTTAGGTCTAGTTTCTATTTTAAATAAACAATGGTGAACACATTTCCAACAACAACAAAAAAAGTTCTTGTTTTTTCGTGAAAAACAAGAACATTTCCGAGTTTGAAAAGTTGAAAATTTGCTAGATTTTCAGAAATGTTGAACTTATCTCAGAAAATTTTCAACAAAAGAAAAGAGGAAATTTCTGCATTTCAAAAGTCAAAAATTCGTGAGAAAAAACATGGAAATTTTGAGATGAATCTCAGAAACGTTCTAGAAAAAAAAAAAGAAAACTTGAGTTTAAAAGCCAAAAAAATTTGGCAAGTATTTTTGACCAATTTTCTAGTGTAAATTTTCACACTAGAAACCATAATGTTGCGTAATCCCATAGTCTTTCCAAAAAAACTTTAACATTTTACAGAAAAAAACAAGGGAATTTGAGTTTGAAAAGTTAGAAATTGGTAAATATTCAAAAATTTTTAAAATTAATTAAAAAAACAAAATCTAGAAAAAAAAAACATTTCTGAGCTTTAAATGTCAAAAATCTTCAAGCGTCCAAAATCTTTGACTTTTAAATCTTGGCAATGTCCTAAAAAATGTTGAAATTTGTGAGTTAAAAAATTTTGAGATTAGCCTCTGAAACTTTCTAGAAAATCATGGAAATATTTTCAGAAGTCAACAATTTTCAATTTTTGAAACTCAGCAATTTCCATGTTTTCTGAGATTAGTTTCTACATTTCTGTGGGGTTCTAGTAAATGTTTGACTTTTCACACTCAGAAACTTCTGAGATTAATCTAAAAAAATTTTGGTGCAAATTTACTCTTCCTTTTTCTTCTATCTACGTTGGCCCTAATATGTCAATGTAGTATTCTTGAAATAGGACAAAAGTAACTTAGAAGTTACTTTTAAGTTAGTTTTATCTTATTTTAAGTATGCCAAGATATTTGCACTAGAAACTAGGCAAAAAGACAGTTGGTAAGATTTTGTGTTCTTGCAGTGCAGCTGCTAATGTGATGCGATGTGGAGCTTGAATGACGTAGAAAATGAACTTATTTGTTCTTCAGAAAAAATGTCGTAGAAATATTCAAACTTGGAGCTCACTACCAAAAATAACTAATAAATAAAATTATATATTTATATCAATCCCTGCTTTGTTCTGTCTGTATGGTAGCTTGTAAAATATGTTTCAGTAATAATGCGATAAATCCTGAAACGTTTCCTGTTGAACTGATTAAACTGATTATTTTTTTCCATATGGGATTTATCAACGTGGCCATTCGTCTTGGTAGAAAACAAAGCCGCCCCCTCCCCACCCGCTCTGATTTCAGACACAAAAGCTGCAATTCCTCCACGAATCTGGGGCAGCCCTCGCCAAACGGGGTGGCCCGAGATCCGAGTGACTCGTTTGAACTGAGCGGCCGCCATGTTGGCGCTCCGGGGCGCCGGATTTTCACCGTACAGGAAGTGAGCTTTACGGGTTGAGTTGATTCAGGTCAGATCTTTCTGTCTGCTGCATTCGGGTCAAAATAATACAAAAAGTCAGCATTCAAATCGTATGGATCTGCTTTTAAAAAGCTAAAAGCAGAACTCTGCACTGCAAAAACACAAAATCTTTCTGCCTAGTTTCTGGTGCAAATATCTCAGTACACATAAAATAAGATAAAACTAACTTAAAGGTAACTTTTCAGAATGATATAGGAGCTTTTTAAGTCAATAACTGTTTAATTTTGATTAAAAAATATAAGTGAAATTATTTCACTTATACAGGATGTCTGTGTGTCCTTAGAAAGTTTTAAATTCATGCCTCTAAAACTAAGACCTTAAAGAGTCTTAAATTAGAAAAAAAATGCAAGTTTTCCTTAAGTACATTAATCACAGGTCTTAAATTTTTATTGTAGCAGAACTACTTATTCCCATATATTCTATGCAGGGTTTTTTCGTGCTGGAATTTTCTGTCACATCTTCATTGCGACAGTTGAGGCTACCGCTAACTAGCTGCTAATATCACCTTGATAAGTACAAAGTTATCGCCAATTTATCATCTTTTGTACATTTTTGTCATTATTCAGGTCCTAAATTTCATCCATAATGGTCTTAAAAAGTCTTAAGTTGTAGTTGGTGAAACCTGCTTATAACCGGGGGAAAAATATTGCTATAAGTTAATCTGCCAGTGGAACTAGTACTTTTTTTATATCAGTGGATTATTCACTTAAAATGAGCTCCTAAAGTTACTTATAAGTTAGTTTTGTTTTATTTCAAGGGTACTAAGATATTTGCTCAACTTATCAGCTTTCATTAATTGATGTAGTCTGCATTTATGATCTAGTTTCCAATGCAAATATCTTGATGCTCTTCAAATAAGACAAAACTAACTGATAAGTAACTTTTCAGCTAGTCATAGGAGCTTTTTTTACATCAATAATTCCTTAATATTGATGGAAAAGTACTAGTTTTACTGGCAGATTATTTTACTTATAACAAGACATTTTTCTCATATTATAAGTTGAAGTTCTGCAGGTTTCACCAACTCAAATTTAAGAGTTTATAAGACCTTTTAAGACCTTTTTGAATAAAATTTAAGACCTTTGTTGACTAGAAATGTTCAAAAGACAATAAAATGGCAATAAATTTGCACTCACCCGTTATGGACGAGAAAAAGCTATATAGCTAGCTAGCTAACAAAGGTAAATTAGCAGTGAGATCGCAGTAGCGAATAATTGAAAAAGTACCAATTCCACTGGCTGATTATTTCACTTATAGCACTTAAAAAATTATCTTGTTATAACCAGTGGAACTAGTACCTTTTGAAATCATCATTAAGGAATTATTTACTTCAAACAAGCTCTTACATCTTGCTAAAAACTTACTTGCAAGTTAGTTTTGTCTTATTTTAAGTATACTAGCATTTTTGCGCCATAAACTCTACAAAAATACTTGGTTAAATTCAGTGTTTTTGCAGTGTGAGGGAGGAGTTCATTACTAAAAAACATTAGTAAGCCTCTTTGGTTTACAAATCACAAGATCAGGCCCTGAAATGACCTGCGGATGCCCTTGGAGCTGCTTGGTTGTTTGTCCTCCTGAATCTCATGTTTTCCTTCTCTAGTTGTTGCTGTTGCAGCGTTTTTGTTATCAGACTCTGCTGAGTCCGTCTGGTATGTCTACAGGGATGATGTGGCTTCATTAACAAGGACAGCAGATGAGTCACATGGGTAGGGAGGGAGAAAACCTGGACGGATAAACCACACGTAGACGTGAAGCTGGGCCCGAAAACTCCCTGCTGCTGCTGCTGCAGAAATCACGACTGTTTTCACACATGTGCAGGAGGGAAAGTTGGTCTGGACTTTCTGTTTCTGTTTGCTCTTCACATTCTCTCATGATGCTCTCCAACAGCTGGAAAACAAACTCAGTGATGCGAACAGAGCAGGGGTTCGGTTAGCTGGTTGTCAATTTGACTTGAACTAAACTGTCAGTCATTCAGAAGAGTTTTTTTCTCAAACCAAAAGTTACAATTCAGTGATTAATGTCAGAAATCTGGGAAAAGAAATCAAAACTTTTGAGAAAAAACAAGAACATTTCTGAGTTTGTTTTTTGCAACTTTTGACTTTGGAGCTCATAAATATTCTTGTTTATTCTAAAACATTTCTGAGATTAATCTCAAAATTTCATATTTATTTTCTCTCAAATCTGAATTTTGAACTTCAGTAACTTGTTTTTACTTAATTTTTTTTAACTTAATAAAAAAAAATTTCTGAGGTATTTTTCCACAAATGTTTAATTATTTGACCCCATAGATTTCCTTGTTTTTTCTAGAAAATTTCTCAAATTAATGTAAAAGTTTTGTCCATACCTTCACACAATTTTTTTAGAATTTGGAGCTAAAAAAATTCCTTGTGTTTTTAGACAATTTCTGAGAATAATCTCAAAATTCCTGAGTTATTTTCCCACAAAATTTTTAATTTTTGGAACTCAGAAGTGTCCTCGCTTTTTCTAGAAAATTACTGAAATTGATCACAAAATTTCGAAATTGTATCCTAACAAATTTTCAACTTTTGGAGCATAGATGTTTCTTTGTTTTTACTAGAACATTTCTGAGATTAAGATAAACATTTTCTGAGTTTTTTGGTGGAAATATACTCCTATTTTTCTATCTACAATAAACTTATTACACTGTTGCATATGAACGACTCAGATTCTCAAACAAAGCAAAAAAATGTAAAAAGAAGACCGAACAATGAAACTTTGTGTTTGTGGTGGCGTTTTGGTAACAGATGAAAACAGAACCAGTCGTGGTTTTGATCTGAACCTGATTTTGAAGGTTTAGTTCAGTTTCTTTATCTTTTCATCAGATTTTCTGAGCTCTCTGCTTTGTGTCAATGAAGCTTCCTGTTGGGAATCCATCCTGAGTTTCCAGTGGTTTCCATTTTCCTCCATGCAGTCACACATTCCTCACACGCAACACCTCCTGCCAAAGTGATTGAGGAAGACAATCCTCTTAGCACAGAGCCTGTTTTCTTTCTAGGGCACAGAACGGATCCATGCAGAAGTCCTGTCGGTTCTGTAGGATCTCCCCTCTCTGTTACGTCTCTTTGTCCGCTCTGCAGCCCCCTCCTCCCCGCCTCCAACCAGCCATCATCTCCGCCTCTTTATGGCCCGAGCGAGCCAGCAGCTGCAGGGTTAATGTTTAGCAGATAGGCAGGAGGAGCAGCAGAGAGGTGGGGGGCTGGTCCACAGCTGTTGTAGTAGGCTGGGTCTGTCGGGGTGAGGAAGCCTGCCTCACTCGCCCTGGAACAATGGGAGACACGGCCGCCGCTGCAGACACAAGGACAGGCCCGGCGTAGAGGAAACCGGCTTTGGAAAGTGACCGGGGGGGATTTTCTCCTCCTCCGCAGCCGGGGAGCAGACATGTAAAGCCGAGGCTTCTGGTTCCGGCTTCTTCCTGGTGCCTTTTCGCTTTTGCCTGGGAGATTTCAGATGCTCTGACTGGATGACAGCAAGGTGAGTGCAGAGCCTGGAGCTGCAGAAGGCGATGCAGTCTCTGTGTCATAGCAAAGCAGATTTTTAATGTCTGTGACCTTTTTTTCTTTTCTTTTGCTTTATGTCAGGTTTACTGAGTGTGGGAACTGAACTAATGGAATAAATCGCATTACAACTTAAAATGAGCTCAATTGTTTCTATTTGCATGATTTATTGTTTCTCTTTTCTGAATGACAAAAGTCATCATAATTCATTTTATTTGTTGCTTTTTTGTTCATTTATTTTGGATATTTTAAATGTCTTCCAGTTCCAGTGTTAAATATTCAATAGATTTTAAAGTTTGGCGTTATTATATTGAACATAATCTCAAAGCAGCGATATTAATCGTGTATCGCAGAAACTTCTGGGACGATTTTTCGTCCGGCAGTGTTTGTTTTCAGGTCTGGTCTGAACTCGAGTCTGTTTGGGTTGCAGCTAACAAAGTGCCATAAATCTCCTGAGTGGGTGTCGGACGCCGCAGCCTGGAAGCTGCTTGTGCGGTTCCTGCTGTTTTTCATTTTTATTTGTATTTATTTTTGCTTTGATTGCTCCGACACGTCCGAGTCGTTTTTGGGAGGCGAAGCGCTCCTCTTCCAACCTGCATCCCCATCCCCCAAATATCACCCTTTGCTATCCGATTTGACTCGGTTCATATAGCCAAACACGAGACAGGAAGTGGCACTGAGGGAGCCCGTCAGCCTGATTCTGTCTCCCCCCACATCACTCCTCCTCTTTGATATTTATCTGCATTAACGTCTGCAAAAAATGGACGACTTGACCTAGATTTGTGTATCTTTTTGGAAGAAGGGAGGAAAAATTAAGTCATCTCCTGTCTTTGTTGACGCCTCCATGTGAGGATTTGGGTTTTAGTCTCTTTGTTTACATCTCCTCCTCACCCACACACTTTGCTTTCAGAGCAAGAACTTCAGTATCTCCGGATTGGCAGATGGAAAAGGTGGCGTTTGACACATCCGCAGACGGTCTTTCCTGCGCCAAATCCCTTGCAGTGAGGCTGACATGATCTAAGAAGCTTTTGTGCATTTCTTCTCACCGCTGCAGCAGCTTCCTTTGATTTATTTCCATCCTCTTGATACTTTCTGCTTTCCTTCTTTTGCCGTCAAACTGCTTCTTCAATCTTTGTATCAAAACATTTAGTCTTCAGATGATGATGACGGCTGCATCTCCTTCTATTTATTGTTTTTGTTTGTTTTCATATAAAATAAAACTTCTCTAAAACATTTCTGCCATAGAAATTAATAAAAGGTTTTAATGAAAGACATTATTTGAAGGTTAGCTGCTTCTCCGATTGACTTAAAAAAAAAAAACTCTTCTGTACATCACTTTCACTGCAAAAACTTACCAAATATTTTTATTTAGTTTCTACTGCAAATGTCTTAATGCACTTGAAATAAAGCAACTTTTCAGCAACATATTGGTGCTTATTTTAAGCAACAATTCCTCAATACTGATAAAAAAATATCTAGTTTCATTGGATGATTTTTTTTCACTTATATCAATACATTTTCCATGTTATAGGTGGAAAAAATCTGCAAGTGGATCTAGTACTTTTAAAAATCAATGATAAGAAATTATTTACTTAAAACAAGCTCTTATTTCTTGCTGAAAAGTTACTTATAAGTTTGTTATGTCTTATTTCAAATGTGCTCAGATATTTGCACTAGAAACTAGACCAAAAGTACTGGGTACAAGTTTGTGTTTTGTAGTGTACCCTTATTAATTATGTATTTATTGATATGTTGTGGTCTGTTGGAGGCAGAGAGAGACAATATACAAAGAATATTTTAGATGCAATGTTTTCTAGTTCTAATTCTTTATTCCCACATCGGATCAAGATCTCTGCGGTCAGATTCTTGAAGCTCCGGCAGACCAATAGAAACATTGGAAACATTGGAAATAAATGTTTTATAAAATGGTTTAATCACAATCAGTATTGTCATCGCAATAATCACAGAAATAATAATGTAGTTTTCCAAATATTGTGCAGATTTAGTTTTCATGTTATCTCTAAAATGGCAATCTTGGTGTTTGTAACATATGTGCTAATGTTAGCATCACTAATGTTAGACTATTTCCTGCCATTAAAATGTTAATTAATTTTGCTACTACTGTTAGCTAAAAATCCTTTCATGCTATTGCTAGCTTGTTAGGTAATGTTAACGTTTTCCCTCGTATTATTACGTAAGGTGTGTCTAAGAAATTCTGCATCAACTGCAAGTAGGTCTGAAGAATTTGGCTGAAAAACTTATCGCAATAAAAACGTTTTATATCAGTCAACATAAAACATAATTATTGATACTGATCATTATTGATCAGTTTTTTGTTTTAACTATCTGAAATGCTGCCAAACTGGCATCCCCTTTCCTGTTCTGTGGACTCCACGGCATTATTTATTTTTTGTGTGGCCTTTGAAGGATGTAGCCCCCAAATTTGAATGGTTTTCTTTTAGCATAGCACCAAGTGTTAGCTAACACGTTACCTAACATGTTAGTAAATGCTAGTAGCATACGTACTATTAGAACTTTAGCTAATTCTGCTAAGATTGTAAGATAAAATAATCTCATGCTAATGTTAGCATATTAGCTAATGCTAGCATAATACGTACCATTTGAACATGAACTAATTCTGCTAGGATTGTAAGCTAAAATGGTTTTATGCTAATGTTGCCATGCAAGCTAACGTTGACATTTTGGCTATTATTCTGCTTTTGGGATAGCAATTTGTGTTTGTTAACCTAAACAAAGTAACTGCTAGCTTTTTAAGAGCTTGTATGAGATTCCTTTCTTTTTCTTCTTTAAAATTCTTTAAAACAGTTTCAGGTTAGCTTCTTCACACATTTACTACAGATTTAAAGAATGAATGTTATTTCATTACCATTTTTAGCCTTCACTTGTAATTTTTCACTTAATCTCTTCCAGAATTTTGTATTGAACTCAATTTGTTTCTGTTTGAGTTTTTATTGTTGTATTTACACGTCAAATTTGATTGTCAATGTGATATCGACGCGGGTCACAGGTCACGAGCCAGGTGTACAGGGCGCAGTTCAGCAACACCAGATGATCCTTGATTTAAACCCAGATTGAGCTGGCAGATGCTCCACACTCTAATCCCATTCCCGTTTGATAAGATCCCGTTGGATCAGGCTCAGATAGGGAAACCTTTAGCAATTAGGAGTTATTGTTGCAACAAAACTGTGTTGATGTGACAAAAAAAGGGAATCACGGCGGCAGATGGAGTGTCCTGCTTATAATCTGAACTTTCCTGACCTAATTAACAAGGTTGATGGGGAATCCCACTTTAGACTGTAAGAAGTCTTTGTGTGGCGCTGTGCATCCTGTGTGATCTTAAACAGCATATCTGCTGAATTATTCATCTCTGCTCCTCTACAATGACTCAGATGAAAGGGGGAAAGAAGAGACTGAAGAAAAGGGCGAGACACAGGAGTAGGGGGCATGTGGTCTTATCTTGAGGGTAACGGAGAACCGTCCTCCCGGTTTCCTGTTCGCTGCTGGAGCGTTGGAAGGTCGCAGCAAAAATAACTCCTTTCACACCCACTAATAAGGGGCACATCATTGTTTCTGTCTTATGATTTGGGACACAAATGCTAACTAGATGAGTTCATAGCTCAGGAGTACAAAGAAAATCTGTTTGGTGCAGCTGGTATTTTTTTTAAAGAAAGCACGTTTGGTCAGCTGTATGCACTGTACAATGGCTGATGGAAAAGAGAAGTGCTTCTTACCATCCAGAAACCACTTGCTGTTCTTCACATCTTTACTCTAGTTGTCACTTTGCCCAGTCTTCTTCCACTGCAGTTAGATCACATGTTGGCACAGAACAACATTTGCTGCTCTTAGTTTCTCTCAGCTGACCACATGGGCACTGGCTGTCAGGCCCACGTCGCCAACATCAGACTAACGTAATATTATCACATTATTGGATTAGTCTTCATCAGGACTCCAGACTGCAAACGTCTAGTAGGTATATTGGCAACATTCTCCAGGGTTTTTTTTTTTTTGGTCAAAACAAATCTACCATGTCTCTTGCAGATCGAGATAAAAGGGGACGTACTGTATTGTCAAAAATTCACATTTTGTATGCTTTTGTTCATTCATTTGGGTTTCAAATGCTTCTAAAAACAGTTCAACGTTTAAAAAAACACATCCAACTGTTTTTTGGCAAATGAACTGTTTCAAAAACCTCCAGAATGTAACATCACAAATCAGCAGGCACTGACCGTTACACAGCGATTAACCTTTGGTAACAGCCCGTTAACAAATATGAATTCTAGCACATTTGTTCAGCTGGCTTTACCGCTGTACAATGGCTGCTGGAAAAGACAAGTGTTTTGTTGTTGACTTATCATCCAGAAGCCACTTGTTGTATTCTTGTTGGTTGTGCAGAAGGCTCCACTTCTGCTTTTCAAAGATGCATGGTTGTGTAATTTTGCATCTGTTTGCAGGTATTTGCTCGTGTGAGTGTAAACGATGAGTTGGGGCCAGCAGCAACTTATTTGGATTTAAAGTGACAGAGGCCCTAACAGCTCAAAATAGGCAGAACTCATCAAACTGAAATCATTCTTATTAGTTAAGAGTGATTTTGTGCAAAAACTTAATGAACATGTTTTGTATCACCCATAGACATCAACATACTAAACTGTTCAAGGAATAATAATAGCTCACCTTTGAGGATTGAGTGTTACATTGTTTTGCAGAGGCAAAAAGGTAGATGTGATTTATGGTCGTTTATATCCTCTTGTCCCTGTAAGAATGTGGGGCATCTCCTGTGTGTAGGACATTTAGGGTGTGTTCCCAAAAGTCCTGTTTAGTTCGCTTTAGTGGAACCCTAGTTTGTTTCCAGAGAAAATCTGGTTCGTTTGGGGAGGTGTGAATGCGTAATCGAACTCTGATGCAGACCAAAAAGGCAACTCCGCCTACAAACCTCGATCTCAATTAGGTTGACGTGAAATCTGATGCGGATTGAATGCATGTGTGAATGCCAAGCGGACCTGAGATCGCACCAAGAGCAGGAAGTGGACCACAGTGCAGGGCATTCTGGGTAAATACAACAAAAACAAACATGCTAATCTGGCGCTAGCGAAAGAAATAGCTTGTGGTCTTTTACCAAAGACAGAAGAGAAATCCTGCAACTGCTAATATCTGACACTCCGTTTTTGTTTACATTTGGTGAAGGAGGAAGTTGTTCTCAGTGTCTTCAAAAGTTTTTGTGTTGCTTCCTTCCGTGGCTCTTGGTGCAGCGCCCCCACAGGTGAGGAGAGGGAACTGGTTTTTCAAAAGGTTTGGTTGGTTTACCACCGTGCTGCATGAAAGTGAACCGCAGTAGCTGAAAATGTAACAGTTGTTGCAATTTAGTCGTCAGTCAAACTGAATCTACTGCAAGTCAACAGCAAATAAAATAAAGTTGGTGAAGAGCTGGAAGGTTTTGAGCTGACCCAATCAAAAAACATGACTTGAAGGTGATTCCATTGATGCGATTTATGCAGCTGAACGTGAGCAATTCTGTCAAGAAAGGTGGACCCAAATCCTTTAACAGCGATTTATTTATTAGCATTCCTGAAAAATATGTGAAATACGCTTTTAAACTGTTATACAGAACTGTCAGAGAATGTATTGCAGGTCAGTTTTGTGTGGGTAATCTAAACTGAAAAGAGGTTTTCTGTGTTTTAAACATTTCCTGGTGTTTTCTCTCCCTCAGCTCTGTGGCGTCGTTGTTGGGGGGACAGAGGAGCTTGACGGGGGAATCATAACAGGAGCTCAACCCACAGGTCAGCCAGATCACCTTTTTCTTTCTGTATGGCATTTCCTGACCACGACATTTTATTTTGATTAGCATTAAAATAATAAACTGTAAGTTAACCACAGGATCTTAAATCTAAAAATTGCATCATAAATTGAAATTTTCAATAAAAAAACTAATTTGCTTCTAGATTATTGAATAGAGATATGAGCTCAACAACAAACATATTTATTTGCTTTAATCTGTAACTTAGGTTATTAAGTGTTACTCTACTCAGATCATTCATGAAGCTTCTTTAGAAATGTGGATTGTGGATGCTAACATTAGCATTGGGGACGTTTGTGCTGCTGCAACATGTTAGCATTGAGATGCTAATTTGCTGATATGCTAATTCCTTTTAGCACAGGTTAGACACAACAATAGTCTTTTCCAGCAACCAATTAGTTTGGTTTTTTGAAGCAAAAATTAACCCCCAGTGGGTCAAAAGAAGCAGCTTTAACTGTTGTTGTTCTCGGATGACACTTGTGCGTCAGATTTACGGGCGTACCAGAAACACGCAACAAAGGTTCTGTTTTGGATCCTTTTATCTGAGTTAAAATCAAAATTAATTGAAATTAGGTCCCAGTGCTAATTCTTAAAAATCAAGCCATTTCAAAAGAACTCATGTGAATCGTTTGAAATGGTTTGATTTCAAACAACTCTGATTTTGATTCACTAAAAAAAGAAAACTTTTGGGGTTCCCCAAAACTTTACTGCCCAGGCTGCTGGTTGGGGTCCGTTTGTACGCCGAGGAATCTTTTTAAGACCAGTTCTTTAGACATAAACTGAACTGATTCAAGGTCTTACCATAAATCAGCTCTTCCTTCCTTATATGTGGGGAAATGGTGTGAAAACTCAGTCAAATCGACTGCTTATTGACTGGAACTATATAGAAGAAACTGGTTTGATTTTCCACTGTCAGATCCAGTTTGGTGGAAACTTCTTAGGACAGAAAGACTAACAACTGTGTGGTGTGGAAATTAGTTGAGCTTTAATGCCTTTTCCATTGAAATGTGTCACTTCCCTGTTGAATTTCCTGTCTGTTCTGTCTTCAGGCTTCCTGTTAGAGACACTTTACCCAAACCAAAACCAAAAAAAACTCGCTCAGTTTCTGTGGTTTTCTCGTATGAAAGGTTAAACCAGCCCTTTCAGATGCTGCTGGGTGATTTGCTTAAAGGACAGTAGAGCTATTTATTTACAGCAGGTTAGCTTCTTCCTTCGGTATCATGTTGCAACGTATTTGCGTGTTCTTGCAGCTCACATTTTTTATCTGCAGGTATCTGTTTGAGTCACTTTCAGGAGGAACAAAAGCGCAACATGCCGGCTTGGCTCGGAGGCCGAACACACGATCCCGCTCTTGTTGTCCTCTGATTGGAGCCTTACGTTGCGAGCGGCGCCTCGCTGCACTTTGTTTACACTCAGTCATGTCTGATGGACTCTGGGCTTCTGAGAAGGGTGCATTTAGAAAACCAAAACAAAAAGACTCTGAGCTTCCCTGCTATCTGTTTGCTTCTCCACTGTCCTCCTCCTTTATAATCACCCACAGGCAGTTTTGCTTCTGTTCTCTGCAGTACCTCTTATTTCACACACGGTGATTACATGCCATGTGTATTTGTGCTTGATTCATATGTTTCTGCAGCCGCGTTTCCATTACAAATTGGCACAAATCTTTGTCTATTTTCTCAAAAACACAATTTTGCAGTGTTTCCCTTAGATGGTAAATATTACGCTCCATCAATATTTAAGATTACAAAATAATTGTTAATGGGAATTAATAGATTTACCAAATGTTGGTGTGGTAATGTCGGCCTAACCCACACTGATGGTCATTTGGTACACTGGTACATAGTAAAACCAGTGGGATTTGCTAATTGTTTTATTGCAAACAAATATTAGCAATAAAACCTTGGAACATATTTATGAGACACAACCAAGAAAATATGTGGTTGACGGGCTAAAAGTTCTACAAACCTGTCAGAAGTCCAAATAAACAATTGATTCCTGCAGTTTTCTGAAGCCCAGCAGCCACTTTGGGTAATAAACCCAGAGTGGCTCCAACATCGACTCTTCAGTTTCATGACTTAGAACTTGGAAATTGTAATTTCCAAGTACAACTTGAATGCCTCGCCATGTCCTTGGCCAACTATTTTCTACCCAAGAGCAAATATCACAGCCATTAGATTTAATATAAACGAATAAAGTTCTTGGTCCGTTTTTACAGCTTTTGAACAGTTTATCAGTTGAAGCAGTAGGCCTGTTAAATTAAAGAGAACTCTTAAAGTTTTCCTTTAAATAAATAAAAAAAAAAACAAGGAGCCGTTTTCATGAAGAAGTGATATTCTGGTGGTTTTCTTTCTGTTTTTTCTAAAAGCAAGAGCAAATATCTCAGCCATCACAGCCTCTGATCAGATTTAATGAAGATGAATTTGCTGTTTCATTTTTACAACTTTTGAAGCAGCTGTTGAAAAATGTTGATCGTCTCACTAAAAATAATGTTTCAACCCTTTGCAGTTTTGTTTTTCTACGTTTCTCCTCGCAACAGACGAACCAAAACTAAATTGCAGCAGCTTGAAGCAGCAATATTG
Organism: Xiphophorus hellerii; assembly: GCF_003331165.1. NCBI lineage: Eukaryota > Metazoa > Chordata > Actinopteri > Cyprinodontiformes > Poeciliidae > Xiphophorus > Xiphophorus hellerii. The sequence goes on along the minus strand of NC_045672.1, from coordinate 30,153,420 downwards.
ATGTTCGTCGGTGTGGTTGCAGATGGACTTTAAATTTCAGCTTTATTTAAAATTTGAGCAATGCCTCCGTAGCAAAGGTTGTATTTAAATGCAGAAACCAGGCAGAGGTTTGATTATTGGGTTGCAGAAAAATCCGATAGTCTGCAGAAGCTACTTTTCAGACTTCTGCTGTTCTTCCGAGGATTATTTTAGCTGTTGGGCTGGAAACGAATTCACGATGGTGCGGTTCAGTTCTTTCCATCACCCGGTGTGAGATTACGATTCACGCATCGGGTCCTTCGCGTTACTCACCGTCAGGAACAATAGTTTCTGTTACAACACGGCCTGTAATGAATACTAATGTGTCATTGTTCCTCGGAGCGGCAGCTTTGCATTCCCCCGGTGGTTTCTCTGTGACAGAACCGGCGGCTGAGCGGCTGCCAGGCCGGCTGGCACTGCAGCGCCGCCGGTTCCCACCAAGCCTCTCCTCCGCCCCGTCAGAGAGGCTCTGTGTGCAGTCCGCTCGCTGCCTCCCAAACCGCAGTCATCATCAAGGCGATCCTGCAGTTTAGGAACCGTGGAGCCTCCCTCCTCTGCCTCGCCCAACCCCCATCTTCATCACCGAGTTGGGCTCAGATTTATCTGCGCTGCAGCCTGAAGCAAACAAATGCAAGGAAGAATTATTTATGTAGCACCTTTCCGCCAGAGACGAGTCAAAGTCCAGTCCAAGGAAGTTAGAAAAACATACAATAAGAAAAACACATCAAACAGATTCAATCTAAACAGATTTTAAATTAATAAATAAATAATACAGATACATAATCAGTGGTGATTATGATAATTATCAATTGCAGCTTTCAATCTACGTACATCCCACACTCAGCTCATTTTTATTTAATTTTAAAAAATGTTTTAATTGCACAAATTCTATTTAAATCCATCATTAAAAATCTCTTTAGGATAAATTTCTTTTTTTAGATTTTATTTTGGAGGAAGTGATTATTATTACTACTACTACTATTATTATTATTATTATTATTATTATTAGTTTTTGTTAGGTGTTTAATCTTTTTTACTTTTTATTTTTTGGCAGATTTAATGTTGTTTTTGTCTGTAATTTTACTATTTAAATTCTCATTACTATTTTAGTATTTACTATTAATGTAAATATAATATAATCATCATTTTTATTTCATACTTTTGCATTATTAAATTTTTTGTGTTATTTTTCAGTAAGTTTTTGTTGGCATAATCTTTTTTTATTTTAAATTTAAGATATTTTTTGTTGAATTTTACACATTAACAGACAGAAAAAAGATGGAAATAATTGTTCCTAAGCAATTTCAATCATACAAGCAAAGTAACAAGATATATTTCTCCCACGTTTACAGTATTAAAAGAAAAGCTTCCACTCAATTGAACAATTTTACTCTCAGTGTAAAAACAGGATTTGGGTCACTTTCTTTCAAAGCACTAGCTAATATTTAGCCAAGTTTTAATAAATTACATAAAAGCTGATTTTGGTGCATCAGCGTCCAAAATCAGCAGCAAAGTTAACTTTTCAGTAAAAGTGTCTGTAAAAATATGTTTCTACTTATAAAAGTTTGATTATGAAAAAGTCATTATTTTGAGTAATACTTAACATTTTCCACTGTATTATTATTTATGGCACAGTGATGCCACAAATAATTTTACATGATTATATTCCATCTGCATCAACCACCTGCGGTACTCGGGTCAAATTTGTATCATTTATGAACAGCAGTTTGGGGCCGCACAAAATCAGTCCAAGGGCCACAAATGGCCCCCGGGCCACATTTTGGACACCTCTGGTTTAAAACAGCACTCAGTGGTTTATTTATCGGGTTTATGTGGATGAAAACTTTTCTGAAACCGATCCTGTGTTTACTGTTTTTAAAACAATATGGCGGACATATTTGTTTCTAAAGGCCACACAATTCAGTCAAACACCTGAAACATGCTAGCTTCAGCTGAAACAGTTTTTAGTATTTTAGGATTGAACTGCTGATTTGTGCCTGAATAGAAACACAGCTTCATGTGTCTTCGTTCCCCTGAGACAAAACCACATCAGTGAACGCCGTGCCAAACCTTCATGTATATATTTAGCCCCACTTTTGTTGTCTTTTGCCCTACGCTGTAATTTCCACGTGCACACAGAGGAACGTGCGCGGGTCTCGGTCGTTGCCGCCCGGAGCTTTGATGTGCATTAGCGAGGAGAGAAGCCGGTATTTATAACCGCTCAGTGTCGTTCCTGCATCCAAGGTCGGCCGGCCGGTGAAAATCTGCTTCCGTTCTTAGATGGGCTCCATTGATCAGCCCTCCATTATAGGGTTAGTAGATGTGACTGTGTTGAGTCAATCACGGCTCAATAAGCAGCCGGAGCTTCAGATGCTGCTGCTCGGGTCGGTCCATGAGGGCTCGCTGTCGGCCATGTTCAATAATCTTCCAGTAAACACTTTGCAAACAGCTCCTGTTACTCGACGCCTGCAGGGTCTCTGCTCATTTCTTCTGACAGCTCTGAAAGCCGATGAACATTTACCATTATTATGCGTTGTAGTGTCTTGTGTTTTGATGGGAGTTCCCATTTAATATTTGGAATATTTTGTTTGGTTTTAGTCATAAGAAGCTTGGATGCAGAACATTTTGGATGTGTTTATGGAAAAACAGCATAAGTCCAAATGAATTTTTGTTTTCCTCACCTTAGATACAAATGCTTGATATTTGCTTCTCCTTGGCCTCTGCAGTTGTATGGTAGCAAACCAAACCCAGTGTCTTTTCAATATTTTAATCAGGGTTAGTAAAGGTTACACCAATTCAAATGTAAGACTTTTTAAAGACTATTATGAATGAAACTTAAGACTTGTATTGTGACAAATGTACAAAAGAAAAGAAATATACATTTATTACTGTTCGTTTAAATTTTTTCCCTATTTGTTGTCATGTAGTTGAATCTGTGACTCTATACTCCATGATCTACCCTTTTCCTTTTCTAAGCTGCATTTCCCTCCATAATAACAACTTTGTTAAAATAAAAATAATCTCTAGGTTAAACTGGTGCTTTACCACCAAGTTTTAAATCTACTTAAACTCTAATTTCAGAGTTTTTGTTGCACCAAATGCTGCTCTTAGGCCAGTCCTAGTATCAGCAGCACCAAGCAATTTCTGGGGAGCTTTAGCCACGCCAGGGGAGCAAAACTGACACATTTCTGGGGTCTGTTTGTGGCTTTTGGCAGCAGCTCTCTGCTTCTCACACCACATATGGCTCTCTGCAGCCTCGACTCGTGTCTTTTGGAGCAGAATGCACGTAGCATCGTACGGGTTCGCAACTGAAGTGAGTCAGTGGTGAAGACAAACATCATCCAGTCAACTAGTGATAAATTTGATCAATTAACCATAAACAAGATTTCTGCAGGCTTCACCAACTCAATATAATACTTTTAAAGACCATTGTGATTGAAATTTAATACCTGTATCCTGATGAAAATGTGCAAAAGATGATAAATTAGCGATAAATTCACACTTACCCATGTTGGACTTAAAAAAGCTAGCAAGGGTATAAGAACATAAAAGATTAAATGGTCCTGCCACTTCCAAATTTAAGACTTGTGTTAATGTATTTAAGGCCTAATTACATTTTTCCAAATTATTGTAAAACTTTCTAAGACCACTATGAATGAAATTTAAGACTTCTGCCATGAAAGAAATGTACACAAGATATAAATTGGTGATGACTTGGCATTTAACCATGATTGCTGTAAAAAAGCTAGTTAGCTAATTAGCTGGCAAGGGTATATTAGAAGCTAGTTAGCGGTAGCTGCAACCACCTCAAGTCAAAGAAAGTAATTAAGATGTCTGTGTGCAACAGAATTTAAGACCTGCAATTAACATATTTAAGGTAAAATTACGGTTTTTAAAATGGATTTAAGACATTTTAAGTCTTTAATTTTAGATAAATTTAAGACTTAAAAAAGAGTTTTTTCTTCATCTTGGATTTGTGCCTCAGAACATAAATGTTGTAAAAACTTGGCATTTCAGTAGTTAAGGAGTTATTCCCTATTTCTCCGCAGATGGCGCTGATAAAGTGTCAGTGATATAAAATCTGTTAGTTAGCAGGACATTTTAACTTCTAATTAGGTCAACCTTACATGACTAAACAATAATCCTAAGAACAGAAAGTACTTTCCCTTCATCCTCTTGGAAAAACAGTTTCAGGTAAATGGCTAAGTGCTAACTTGCTAGCAGGGTAGATTCAGGGGAAAGGATAGTTGATAAATAATGGCTTCAGGAAACTACCAGTACTCTTCTTGTTTCCTTTTTTGCTGAAAACATCTGTATTTATAAAAAGAATAGTATGAGTGTGCCAGCAGAGGGTGTTAGTGTTGACATTAATCACATTAAGGTTGAAAAGAATAATCTGACCATGGCTAAAGCAGCGCTAGGCTAAAGAATTTTCAGCAGAATTATCTATTAACGTATTCATCTTATATTTGAAATTTTATCTAAACAAAAGTTGGAACAAAACGAGATATATTTGGAAAATTATTTATGTGCTTTTGCTGAAACCGGTTTATTAGAACCCGAATCGATCGGAGTGAATGAAGCGTTTCTTTGGAGCGTCTTTGATCCGAGGATTAACCCAGATTCCTACAGCAGTGTGTGTGGGAGTGAGGTTAAATAAACCACATCGTGTGCTCCTGGTGAAGGAGGAACATGTAACCCAGTTTAACCGGGTGACTCACTGTTCAGGGGCAACATCCAGGGAGAAATCAGGTTTAATGGAAGATAAAACAACAAATGATTTACCTGCGCTCAGCTCTTCTTAATGTCATTACATGATCAGTGTTACTGCTTTAATGCTTTCATCATGGCAGCTTTTGTGACCGGTCAGGAAAACTGGAAACTGTGCCAGTTTCTTCCTGGCCTCCAGCCACAGAACCAGGCAAGTCTTATCCGCTCTAATGACTCCTCAGGATGTGTCGGTCGGATCGACACACCTACCTCTCCCAAACACACACACTCTCTCAGAGGTTCACCTGGATCCCCGCCTGGCGGACCGGCGCTCAGCCGCACGCCCTGCAGCGTGGCGCGCTCTCAGACTCGGGCAGCCGGTCCGCTCGGCGTGGCGCTGCTGGTTCTGCCTGATCTGTGGAGGAAATGGATATAAAGGCTTACCTCTGCACACAGTCAGCGGGTGTGTGTGTGTGTGTGTGTTGGGGTGTGTGTGTGTGTGTGTGTGTGTGTGGATTAGCCAGGTTACACCGGTGGAGACAGCAGCACAGGCAGGTTGCTCAGTCTTCAGTCTTTGTTTTGGTTTGGTTTGCTCAGGGAAACGGATGGAGGAAGTTTACTACAGCAGCAGCGTTTGAAACAATAAACTGATCTGGGATGACTGCAAACATTTTTCCACAACGTGGTTTCGCTTTAGAACCATGTTGGATACCAATTTTAAACCAAGTGTGTTTCAGGTCTGAATAAATAGGGAAAATGAAAATAAAATGGTCATTATTCCTAATGTCCAACCAAACATATGTCTTTTCTTCTGTCTGTCCATATTTTGAGGTTGACCTTTGTCCTCATTTCAAGATATATTCTGAAAATACTACAAATCCTCTGGAAAGATGAATAATTCAGAAGAAGATGTTGATGTTGTTCGATATCTTCTTCTCTGGTCTTGGCTAACTTCTTGATAACCTTTAGCTAAATGACTGAGTTTTCTTTAATTAAAATGACAAAAATATATACAATTATTATTTTTGCACAAAGAAAACTAATAACTCTAAAGATAAAGAAGATCCTGGAGTCTCTTGGTTTCTGTTAGAAACTTTGGAATAACCTTTGACTTGGGTTTCACTTTTGGAAATCATGTCAAATCCCTGGTTTGATTCCTGTTTTTTGTGAAACATTACCAGTTTTACCTCTGTTTTCTCCCATTCTGAGATAGAAATCTGAATCCATACTTTTGTTTTGTCTCGTCTGGATCATTGGAATGTGCTTCACAGACATCTTACCAAAACGGTTTACTCCTAACTAAATCCTCAAAAAATTGTCATATATTTCCACTTCTAATCCACTGTGGCCTAGTCAAAGTCTGGATTTAAAACTTAGAATCCAATTGAAATGAAGCATTGTGACCTTACATGGATATTTCTGGCCTGAAAACCTTCCTTTGGGGATGAATCAAAACATTTTTGCAAAAGAGAGCAGGCCAAAATCCGTCCGCAGGGTGTAAAAGATAATGACCAGTTATAAGAAACGCTTGTTGGCGGTGGTTCCCACCAAGGGCGGCACAACCAGTTATTAGGTCTGGGCTCAGTTTTCATCATTTGAAACCAGCAATTTATATTTACTCTGGTTATCTTTGTTTGATATTAAAATCTGGTGTTATAAAGATATTTACGTGATTATAGAGACGATCCAGTCTGGTACGAAACTTTCGAAACTGTCATCAAAGTTAAATTGGTTTTGTTTCCGGGCAGCTATAAAATGAAATGTATTAAGATTTATTTACAATTAGTTTCTTTGAAATGTGATTGCAGCGTACACACTGCAGAAAAAAGAGATAAACCACTCACACTTTGAAGAGTTAACTCCGAACGACCACTAGTAGAACTTAAATGCAAAATAAATTGGTCAATTTAAAACTAAATTTAAAAATGGCTTTATTATTAAAGAGTAATAAAACCCCAAATAAACATTTTTAGAATTAAGCTATCTAAACTGGTACTTATAAGGTGCTATTTTTGTATTTCTTTGCAAATTGTGACATTTTTGTGAAAATTTGTTTAATTCTGTGATATTTGGCCTCCAACCGTCTCAGCGCTGCCCTCTATGGGTTGAATCTTGGCTACTGCAGTGGAATTTTCCCATTGGTTACAAACGATATGGCTTGGTTCATGTCTACCTCAAACTCCCGCGTTCTGGTACAAAAACTCTCATTCAGACACATTGATAAGGTTTCTCATCTTTACACATGTGATTCATTTGCTCATGGAATGAGAAAATCTCCAATACCACAAAAGAGCCACCAGATTTTCCATTTTTAAAAAAAAAACATTTGATAGAAGTATGTTAAATTGGCTAAATATAGCGACAAAATTGCTTAGTTGGCCACTCTTGACCAGAACACACCCCCACACTTGGCCCCGCCCCACAGCGCATCTAGGCCCCGCCCACTCTTGGTGGAATTTTTCCAAACATTTTTTTTGAAAAATTCTCATTTTTGGGCGGTGTTTTGCTTTCCCAGGGAATTTATTCTCAAACCTCGGAAATAGTCTCTATAAAGACTGAACACTTTAGTCTTTATTGTACTGTGTCTTACCAACATCTGCTTATGTTTGCTCATGTCCAAAAGAAGCTTTCCCTTTAGTTTAGCATAAAGATGGCAGCAGTGATGGCAGCAGAATTCCTCTCTTTGTTGCAGATGAGAACAATGTCGGATGAGGCAGAACAGAGAACGTGTGATGAGGATTTTGGTTCCGAGGAAGAGGAGGGCGAGGAAGGAGACGTGGAGTCCTACCTGGAGGACAACAGCAGCGAGCTCATGGACCGACTCCGAGAGCTGGAGGTGAGTTAATAAGACCTCTGACACACAGAACCAGATGAGGATGTTTGGGTTGGAGTCAGATGATCTGCTGTGTCGACCCCTAGAGGAAATAAATAAATGTTTTTACATAGGTATGTTTATAAATATTTTGTTTTTTCCTGACAAATCATCAACTTGTAGAGGTGGGTGACAGGGACTTAGTTTTACCATAATTTCTAGTATTATTGTGATAACAGTGAAAGTGATGATAAGAAAATTTTTTTGCTTCTTTTTTAAGACACCAGACAGATAAAAAAAGTGTGATTTATATCATTAACTCCTGTGTCATAACTGCATTCAATCATATTTTCAAATTTATTGTTACTTTTATTGAACAAACTGGAAAAAATTGTGAAATTAACAATTCTGACATTTTTGGAGGGGGTTAAAGTTAGTTGGAGTTTATTGTGACAACAATAAATCAAAATATCTATTATGATAAATGATAATTGATACTATAAATGCCCACCGCTTTCATCTTTCCAGTAGTTTGTGTTTATCTATAAACATCTGATTTTCACCCGTTGCTCATCTATTTGCAGGCGGAGAACTCCGCTCTGATGTTGGCGAATGAGAGCCAGAGGGAAGCTTATGAACGTTGCTTAGACGAGGCGAGTGCATGTCGGGAATTAATCGTTCAGAAAACGCAGCGCCCGAACGTAACTCTGTGGTGATTTTCTCCTTCGTTAACAGGTGGCCAATCATGTGGTCCAAGCTCTGCTTAATCAGAAGGTAATGCCAAACTTCAGTTTGTCTTGAATCTAAACCTCTGCCCTCTGACCCCTGGATTAGTTGTAAACAGAAAGTCGCTGTGATCCGACTCTGCAGGATCTGCGGGAGGAGTGCATCAAGCTGAAGATGTTGGTGTTTGACCTGGAGAGACAGAACCGAGCGCTCTGTGAGCTCTTCCAGCAGAAGCTGCCCAACCATCCCACCACTCACTACCAGGTAGCTCAGATCACAGTTCCACACAACAACTTTCACGGAAAATGCAAAAAAAAAATCCTTGAAATCTTGATTGCAGATATTTGAATTTGAACTGAAATAATCGCCTCTGTATTTCTGTACTAGATTTGATATCATTGTCAGATATGGAAGATGCTAACCTGTCATTCTTGAATATCTATTGGTGCATAAAGTTATTACATTTTTACTTATTTCTATCTCAAAAAATATTTAAAATGAATAAAATCAAGTCAGGACATTTCATCAACAGGGCAGTTGAAAATGCGTTACATCATAAAAACATAACACATCAATTATGAAACAAGCAATAAAGATTACATTTTGTCAAATACTATAATCAAAATCATTATCAAATATACAACAAATATATTAATAAGTAACTCTTAATAGGTGCCTTTTTAGTCTTGATTTAAAGGAAGTCAGTGTTTTTGCAATTTTGCAGTTTTCTGTAAGTTTGTTCCAGATTTGTGGTGCACAGAAGCTGAAAGCTGAAAGCCAGAACTAGAAGACTTGAGAGGTCTGGAAGGTTGATACAATAGCAGCACATGATTTTAGTACCAAGCCGTTCAGTACAGAAGCATTTTAAGGTCTATTCTCTGGTCTACAGGGATCCAGAGTAAGACCACTAGCTGTCTGATTGACTTGTTAGGCACTGTTGCAGTGATCAATGCAACTAAAGATAAACACATGAGTTTCTCTAGATATTGCTGGGACATTAATTCTTTAATCCTGGAAATGTTCTTCAGGTGATAGAAGGCCGATTTTGTAACTGTCTTTATGTGGCTCTGAGGGTTCAGGTCAGAGTCCAACACTACATCCAGATTTCGGGCCTGATCTTCAGTTTGTATTTGTAATAACTGAAGCTGTGTGCTGCCTCTAGATCAGGGGTGTCAAACTCCAGTCCTCAAGGGCCGCTGTCCTGCAGTTTTTAGATGTGCCACAGGTACAAAACACTGGAATGAAATGGCTTAATTTCCTCCTCCTTGTGTAGATAAGTTCTCCAGAGCCTTGCTAATGACTTAATTATTCTACTCAGGTGGTGCAGCAGAGGCACATCTAAAAGTTGCAGGGCAGCGGCCCTACAGGACTGGAGTTTGACACCTGTGCTCTAGATCGTCCTCTTTAGGTCCAAAGTTAATAACATAGGTTTTGTTTCTGTTTAGCTGGAGAAAGTTAAGGCACATCCTCACTTTGATTGGTTCTAAGCCTCTGTTCAGTGCTTGGACGGGTTTGGTGTGACATCGTAATGTAGAGCAGTATATTATCATCATCTTTGTAGTTGTGGCAACTAATTGTATTTCTTGAGTGTGTTAATTATTGTAAAATCAAAATGTAATCACCGATCGGTCTGAATGTCTAACAGCTTTTTCTCTGACACAGTGATGAATCTGGGGCGTATCACCTGTGTCTCATTTTGTTCCTACAGTTACAAAAATGAACCGTCTCATTGTTTTGTGTGTCTCTAATGGCCCGTGGCATATGTGCTGTCTTCCTAATTGCCCCGTGATTCTCCTGTTGCAGGTCCAGGCGGGACCCCTCCCAGACTACAATGCACAGCTGCACAATGACTTGGCCAAACAGGTGGAGCCGGCCCAGACTGAAGCACAAGCCAAGGTGATTATTAAAGAGTCAAGCATGTAGAGTTTTAACAGACACTGAGAAGAAAACAGTGGGTCCAGAAACCCCACCTGTGGGTGTGTTGAATTCTGACCTTTGCTCTGTTTTCAGCTGAGGCTGCTAATCTCGTTCACAGTCAGTTCCTGTACGCATGCACTCAAAGGTCTTCATGAACTGGATTGTTCAATTTGTTTAGGTGTCCACACTGAATACACTTTTGATCTTAATCTCCTTCTTTCAAAAGGGAAATGGCTTCCGCACACAACATGCCTCCCCAGGCCCTCGTGGCCCCGCCGCCTCCATGGAGGCCCTGTCTCCATTCTTCAAGAAGAAAGCGCACATCCTGGAAGTCCTGCGCAAAATGGAGGAGACGGACCCCCTGAAGTTCCACCCGTCCACCACAAGCTTGTCTTTCTGCGACTACAGCCAGATGCTGATGTCAACAGAGGCTGTTCTTGCCACCGCAGACCCCCACCCGGTCCAGTGCAAGTCCCACCACACACACTGTCACTGCTCCTGCAGCGACGCTGACGCACACCAGCACGTCAACGGCGACCGGGGCGGTGAAGTGTGAGGGAGCGAGCACGTGCTGTTTACACTGCAAAAGGAGTCCGGACAGTGCTCCGAAGCCATGCAACCATGTCTGTAGTCCATCAAAAGCCAGCTCCTCCGCCCAGAGTCATGCTCCCGCAGCTGCTATGAGCAAATGTCACAGTAAGACCAGAGCAGGAGAGTCCAAGCAATGTATCGTTAACAAGGTCCACCAGCAGCCAGTTGGCACCTCAGCCCACTCAGCCACAGAGACAACTCAGGGTCTGGAGGTGGCCAGAGTGGAACAGGATAGCTCTGAAAGTGGTGTTTCTGAGGAGTTGACTGGTTTCTGTGGCACTTCCAATCTGCCCTGTTCTGTAGAGGAGAGCGTGCAGATCCCTCACTGTGATGAGGATACAAGCATTCACAACGGCTTGGGGCATTCTTCTAGCACCACTCTGAATGACCCCTCAACTATCCCCGAGAGAGACCTCACAGACCAGGAAGCTTCCTCAGTCCGAGCCAGTGCATCCGTCAGTCCGAGCCCTTCTTGCCTCAATGATGTCAAAGCTGCAGCCATCAATTCCCCATCCAAGCTGCTCAAGTTCCTGAAGATCCCGTCAATAGGGGACAAGGCCCAGCCACCAACCACGGCAGTTCGCCTGAGCCCGCAGCTCACGCGCAACTCCAGAATCCCATGTCGCACCAACAACTACGAGGTGTATCACTCTCCGGTTCCTTCCCGCAGAGCCACCACCACGGAGAGGTGCAAGCAGCCCCCACCCCCACCGTCCAGGTCCGAGTCCTACCCTGCTACACACTCGGCACCGACCTCCCCTCCACAGCCTGAAGATGTCTGCTCTCTGCCTCCTAAGGAAATAAGCTACAGCAGTCTCTCTGCACCAAAAACCAGTGATGGCTCAAAGTTGGAAAGTTCGTCTGCTGCGTCCATGGGTTCTCCCAGAGTTTCCCAAAAGGTCCCCAATTATGAAAATGTCTTGGAAATGTCCACCACCAGTGAAGAAGAGCCAACCCAGTGTCATGAGAAAAGAAGCACTATTCCATCTCAAGCAAAGCCAAACGGTGGTGAGAGGAAGCTTGTTAAGTCTTTACCAGAAAGTGTCCCAAATCCTTCTCCTCAGCGAAAGCAGTCATCCTCATCTACATCGGAGTCGACGTCTGATGATGAAGAGGATTCAGACAGTCCAGTATGGGTCAACCATCACAGTTTACCCAACACAGCCGCCCTCAACAAAGCTCAGAGCCAAGCAAGCTACACAAGAACAAGAGACAAACATGAGATGAACGTAAGGGAAGTCTCTCAGCCCCCGCCGCCTCCGGTCCGAAGAAGTGACTCCTCATCCATCCCCAAGAGGCCTAGCTCTGGGGCGGGTAGATCCCAGGCTGACTCTAGTCACCACGCTTTCAAAGACAGACTGGCAGCGCTGGGCAAGCTAAGGAGTTCTGAGGATTTACAAATCAGGCCTGTTGACGCAGTGACTGATGGTGGCCCTGGAGAGGAGAGAAGCAAGATGGCAGAGAGATCCTCAGAAGTCCATAAAGAGGAGCAGAGGCATTCAAAGTACTCAGACTCTTTAGATAGTAAACCTAAAAGTAGCAGTGTTGGTTTGAAGTATCCTGGTCCATCTCAGATGTACGAACAGACCGGGAAATCTCAATCAGGTAAACAAGAACTGTGCGTGCCCAAGCCTGAGGGCTCCAAGAGCAAAATTGGATTACCATCTCCCAACACGGATGCTCCCCAGGTTCTACGCAACAACATCAAATGTCCTGGCTCCCTGAATCTGGCTTACAATGTCAAAAGTGGTCCACAGAGTAGCAACAGTCCTAACAAAATCCCCCCGAAGTCGCCTTCCAAACCTTGCCAAGGTGTATCTGTCCACCGAGGCGGAAAGCCTTCGGAAACGCCGCGTTACTCATCGAAGTCAGAGGAGAGGACAAAAATCAGCGGGAAAGGAAAGAAGAATCCAATGTACGGAGACAGCCTCCCTCCTCCTCCTCCGAGACCCCCGACGTCTGAGGCGGAAAAGCCGTTACAGCCGGCTCCCACTCCACAATCTGCCATTGAGCAAAAAGTGATGAAGGGGATCGAGGAGAACGTCCTAAAGCTTCAGGAGCAGGACCGCGGGGGGCAGAGCAGTGAAGTCAAGCAGAAAGCCTCAAACGGCATCGCCAGCTGGTTCGGCCTGAAGAAGAGCAAGCTGCCCGCGCTCAGCCGCAAAACAGACGCCACCAAAACAAAAGACGAGAAGAAAGAGTGGAAGATAAACATCCCCTCAGTGGGCAGAGACTCCAAAATGGCCAGTAGATGCAAAGAAGGCGTGGAAGGTCTGAACATCTCGACTCTGATGGAGAAGGCTGAGGGCCTGAGGAGGGCCCTGGAGGAGGAGAGGGCCTACGTGGAGAGGTCCGGTAGGGGCCACTCCTGTGAGGTGGTGATGGACCAAGCTCAGGGACAGCTGGCTGTAATGTACAGAGGGGGACGCTCTGACAACTTCATGCAACAGCTGCTTAACAGGTGAGGGCTTCAGGATGGTGATGAGTTAGTTTCAGAGCTTGACCTCAGAAACGAGGCTCAGCAATCTGGGGAATAATGCACTTTGTTGTCGTCTCACTGAGAAGAAAACAACTTTCCAAAGTCCACCACCTCCAGCCTTTATGTTGTGGTCACCTCTAGAATCATACAGCTTAAAACACATATTTACATTCACTGAATGAAAAGACATATACTCATTTTTTTCTCACCGTCTGAAGTTAAACCTCTCTTGTTTTAGGTGCGTAAGAAAATTATTTCTATTTCCTAAATGCCAGAAAACTTTGCAAGAACATTTTGTAGAGAGGCTTGACCCAAGTCAGACAGTCTAAAATACAGTCGTCCTTGATACCGAACAAATGTATGTAAAACTTTTGAATTCAAGTAAAGTTACAAAAAAAAAATCTAAAAAAAATCGTCTCAACTAGTTTTTTGGCATTTAGCAAATAGAAATAATTTGAGCAATTCTAACGGACCTAAAACAAGAGAGGTTTGGTCAATTTTAACTTCACAATGAGAAAATAAAAAGTGTTTGTGTCTTTTTATTTGGTGTATGTAAAGATCTGGTTTCAGTTGTATCTCTGTATGGTTCCTAGCCCAGGTTTCTGTGTGGACATTAAAAACGTTGATCAGGTTCCTGCCGTTTTAAAAGAGCAGACATTTCACAGTGGTTCACGTGAATCTTATTTTAAACCGCCATCACATTTGCATTAGGCTGTTATTTACATAGAGGCTGCAGTTATTCAAACTGGAGACAGTGTTGGTCTGTGGTCCATTATAATAACCCAACATGGGTTTAAAACTGGGTTAGTCTTTAAAATAACTTCCAGTGAGCAAAAATGGAAACAGAGTATCTACATCTTGAATTTGACAGCTGATTAAAAGCAAATAACCAAAATCTACTAACAATAAAGTTCTCTAACCACTATTTTGGAATCTTAATGTATGCGATCAATGTATGGAAACTGTAATTACTGAGGTTTTCCTCCTTCTGTGAATCCCTATGATAGATCAAAAAGTGCTTTGCAGCCTTTTCATCTAACTGCTGGTTTCAGAATGAAATATGTGTGTAGCCTCTAACAAGGTCTGCTAACTTCATTTTGTGGTTGATGAATGTAGAGTGGATGGGAAGGAAGTGATCAGTCTGCCGCAGCGCCGCCTCTCGTTCGACTGTAAGACCTCCAAGCCGGTGTTCACTCAGCAGACCAGCGTCATCAGTCACACCACCAGTCATGAAGACATGGAGAAGGTACCTTTCGTCTTCATTTTTAGCTTAGACTGGCAGTTGGTAAAAATAAGCATCCAGAACTTTGATCGCATCATCGAAAAGAAAACTTGTTTACGTGATTTCAGCTTTATAGTCCATATTTGGCATTAGATTCGTGCAGTTTGTCTCTCAAGCATTCACTGCTTTCTTGGTTCTTGCTTTTTTCATGCAGGGATCAGACAGAAACAGCAAGATCACATCAGATGAAAACCTCGCAGATTCAGTTCACTCTCAGCACTTTGCAGGTAAGAGACATCTGCAGGAATCTCAAGGTGTTTTTTCAAATGTTTATGACGTCTGTGATCATTTCACTTCAGCTCATTAGCACCAAATTCTTATCAGCAGCAGGATTTCAAAAATGATTATGCAAGTAATGTTTCTATTTCAAAGAAAGAATCACACAAACCGAATTGGACACGTCAGACCCTGATTACGAAGCTTTTGTCGCATTAAAACTTTTTTCTTTCAATTTTAAGATGTTTATTCTGGAAAAAATCTCATCTTTTTTCTGCAAATAATTTGCTAATGTTCTGGCAATAAAACAAAAATTATTATAGTGTGGCTCGTCATGCAACTCTCAGAAAGGATTTCAAAAAATGGCTTTTATTTCAATCATTCCTTCTGTGAGTTGTACGACAGAGTAATAGGGCCAGGCTGACGATAAAGTCACAATACCAGCAGAATAAAGAGGCAATCTTAGCCGAAAAATGTCTTAAAATACAGGGGAAAAAGTTGTTTTAATGAGAGAAAAGCTTCTAGTGTTATACAGATCTGACGTCACTGTCTGTTTTAAAACCAGCTTACCAAATGGGTTGAAGTTCAGGTTGGGTTGCTAGGCGACCGGCTGAGTTTTGCTGGGGTTGCTAGGTAACAGGCTGGGTTTGGCTGGGGTCACAAGGTGAAGGGTCAGTGCCTGCTGATTTGTGAAGTTATATTCAGGAGGTTTTTGAAACGACTCATTTTCCAGACACCAAAAACATAAATTTATTGCTTAATTTTAATCTCTTGAGCTGTTTTTAGAAGCTGTAGAAACCCAAGTAGAAGTGTAAAACTGTAAAAAAATGTTGAATTTTGCATAATATTTCCAAATTAGTGGTTGGACTGCAGATTCAAGAGGAAATTTCAACACTTTCTAATGCTAAAGTGTGATTATAAAGCATTCCCAAACCTGAAGTGTGAAGTATTTTGCTTCCTCTTTGCTCCTGCAGGTTCCGGTGCTTCCACCTACACGCTGGACAGCGGCATCGGTACGTTCCCTCTTCCTGACTGCAGCAGCGGAGCCGCGGGACGGGGCCCGTCCAAGGGGCGGGCAGGGGCCGAGCATCACTCCGCCGGGTCCCCGGGTCGATCCGGGCGGCGGGCCCGAACCCTGGACCGGGAGCTGACGTCGCAGGAGGAGTGCTACACGTCGCACAAGCAGCTGATTCCCACCATCCAGTACTGCTCCATGCTGGAGGGGAGGAGCTCCGCCGGAGTCATACGTGAAGGTGCCAGAAAACAAATAATCTCCCCGGTTAATCTTAGCTCAGGGGGGTTCAAAGTGTGGCCTGGGGACTATTTGTGGGCCTCGGAATAATTTTGTGGCCCCTAACTGCAGTTCAAGAATGTTTTAAGATGAGATCTCCATGAAAAGTTTATATTTTTAAACAGAAAATGTTAATTAGAACACAGGGAATTTTTCTTTTTACTAGCGTTTTTTAAAATTTTATTTTATATTAAGTCAAACCACAAGCATTCAGTGACGTTTTACTCAGAAACTTGGACAAACCCATGCATTATACTTGACTACACACAAGTTTTTTAAAAAGAAAATTCTTATTTTATAAACATTTATACACCAAAAAAAAAAAAAAGAAAATAAGCGGTACAAAAAGTTAAATAACAGCAAACATGAAGGCAAATTTCATACTACACTACAAAAACACAAAATCTTACCAAGTCTTGTATATCTTAGCAAGACATACAATCTTGTTTCAAGTAAAAAATTCTGAAATATTGAAAACAAAAAGGTACAAGTTCTATTGGCAGATTATTTCACTAAGTAAAATAATCTGCCAGTGAAACTAAAACTTCTTTATGAATATTAAGGAAATATTGACTTAAAACAAGTTGCTGAAGTTATTTGTATGTTAGTTTTGTCTCATTTCAAGTGTACTAAGATATTTGCATTAGAAACTAGACAAAGTATTTGGTAAGATTTTGTGTTTTTGCAGTGTAATGTTGGTTTTATCACAATATTACTTGATTAATTTGTTTTTGTGCAGGTAAAAGAGAATTCACAATAATATCAGTTTTGTGTTTTTTGGTTGGAGGGGAAAAAAGTAAATTTTTCCTCCTGAAGCCTTTCAACCTGTGGGATTTTGGCACTTGGTGCAAAACGTTTGGACGCTCCTGCCTTTGTTTTTGTTGACCAGATAAAAGGTTTTTCCTGAAGGTTTAAGTTCATCTTATTTTACATCTGCAGATAAAGAGGCACACGGAGCGAACATGTTCTCTCCTCGCTCCAAGACTTGGACGTTCCCTAATCTGAAGACTCCAGCCGGACCTGCAGAGGTTTACCTGGCCGTGGAGGAAGAGGAGGAAGAGGAAGACGCAGTAACGTTTGGATCCCCGTTCAGAGGGGTGAGCTATCCTTCATAAAACAAAAAAAGTTTGAATAAATTTGCAAAAACGTTACTTACAAGTGTATCTCAATAAATCAGAATATCATGGAAAGGTTATTCTGATCCATTACAGGCTTTTATTTTAAGTCTGTTTTTTTTTTATTAAACTCAAAATGTCCATATTGCCCTGCAAAAACACAAAATCTTACCATTTCTATTTTTGATCTAGTTTCTAATCCAAATATCTTAGCCGTCTTGAAATACGACAAAACTAATTATAAGTAACTTTTCAGCAAGATATAGGAACTTATTTTAAGTAAATGATTCTTTCATTTTAGCTGCTTTTCCATTACAAATGAGTGCAAAACTTTGTTGATGATCCACTAATATTGAAAAAACCCCCACCATTTTGCAAGTGCGGCGTTTCCATTAAATAAGAAATACAGTTAAAATCATGTGAAAAAAGTCACTTTTTATTTTAATGACACGAGTCATTAAACACGCTGCGCCATCGTCCTCCTACCACTTCCTGTCGTCTTCTTCTTCATGGTTTCCGCCAGTAGTAACATCTGGTTGTTGATCACACGAATAAGGATGTTTCCATTTAATTGTGCTAATTTTGATACAGCTGATGGTAATGCAGCTGTTGATAGAAATCTAGTAGTTAAACTGGGAGATTTTTAACTTATTACATGGAAAAATTGTCTTATGAGTGGAAAAAATCTGCCACTGAAACTAGTATATTTTTTATTTCAATATTTTTCACATTATTTTCTGTACACATGTCAAAAACACAAGAACAAACAAGTATAGAAATAGATAAACAATATCTAAATTCCTGTCAATGGCAACAACACAAAATATAGAGCAAAAACGTTTAGGTCAAAGCATAAGCTTATTACACCTTCACCTTATTATACTTAAAGCGTTATCAAAATCAAAGCAGCAGAATCCTTCCTGTATATTTTCCTAAAACATACCAAGACAAACTTTTTATCAAAGTTGTTTGTTTAGCAAGTTATCAAGTTATTTTTATGCATTTATTGCATTTAGAGTAAATACACAGTTCTAACTCCTCACAACAATTATTCCACAACCTCTAACTATTATATTAATATTAATTGTATTGTATTAATATTAATTTCAATTAATAAGTCGTGTTTAGGTGGGAAAAAAATGGCTATGTGTCGTGTCTTGTGTGCTGCGTGAATAATCTATGTATTGCGAAAACACAGAACCACATTCTTCCCTTCTGAAATTATTAATGGCTTTAATATTAAAAATTCACAGCTGCAACCCACTTTTGTCTTCTGGACCTGATGCTGTTACATAAGATGACCATAAAATGTTTTCTTTCAGAACATGAAAGCCGGCGGCCCGTCCTCCAGTCGAGTGGTGGACCCGGGCAGCCTGCCCGTCCCGGCCCAGTCCGGGTTGAGCCGGAGGGGGAAGACGCGCGCGCCCAGCGTCCCCGAGATGAGCCGGGAGGCGGGGCTTGAGCTGCTCAGGGAGCGGCCAGAGGAGGCGCTCTCCCCCAGTCGCCCTCAGGTCCTGGAAACCCCCGAGTCGCTTAGCGACTCGCTGTACGACAGTCTGTCATCCTGCGGCAGCCAAGGGTGATGGCAGAGGGGGCCGGCGGGGGGCAGAGGCCCCATCTGTTCACTCTTGATGCTACGACGGCGTATTGGGGCCATTGTAGATGGAGAAAATAAAAGGAAAGTAAATTTTCAGCAAAGAAATTAGAAATTTTGATCTCGGAAATTGTCTAGAAAAAACTTGGAAATTTCAGAGTTTGAAAAGTTGAAAATTTGCCAGAAAAAACTAAGACATTTCTAGGTTAATCTCAGAAGAAAAAAAAATGGAAGTTTGAATTTCAAAATAATTTTCTGACTTTCAAAAGTGGGGGGGAAAAAAGAAAATTTGAGATTAATCTCAGAAACTTTCTACAAAAAAAATTGGTAATTTCTGAGTTTCAAAAGTTGAAAGTTTGACATTTGGAAATTTTCTGCTTTTGAAAAGTCAAAAATTAGCAAGGAAAAAAGAAGTTTTGAGATCAATCTCAAAGATTTTCTAGAAAAAAACTTGGAAATTCTCAGTTTAAAATGTCCAAATTCTTTTCTAGAAAATTTCTGAGTTTTGTCTAAAAAGGTTTTTGGCTGCAATTTACTCCTCCTTTTTTGTTTTGTTATCTACTCTGGCCCTGACACGCCGGCGTACTGATGCTGCTCACCTTAAAGAAGAAAAAAATTGTGCTTTTGCTGTCGTCAGTCAGCTGTTGCAACTGGAAAAGACGGATCGATCTCTTCTCCTCAGGATTTCCAAAACACGTGAAGCCAAAATAATTTAGGTTGCTCACTTTTTCACAATCAGACTGAACTGTGGACACTTCTCTTGAACTGATGTGTACAAGACTTAAAGAAAAAAAAAAAACCCCGCATGGCTCAGCTAAAGATCAGCACAAGAGGTTGTCACTTCTGTACGGAAGAGGATAAGGGCCACTGAGAAAAAAAAAAAGAATTAATTTTTTCTCTGAATTCTAGAATTCTGACTTTGAGAAAAAGTCTAGGATTCTGACTTTTTTTTCTCTAAATTTTACTTTAATCTTCAATTCTAGAATTTTATCTTAAGTTTTCTGTGAAAGTCTAGAGTTCAGATTTTTTTCCTAGAATTCTGACTTTTGAGCTCAAAATTATGACTGTTTTCAGAATTCTTGAATTCTGAGAAAAGTCCGAATTTTTTTTCTTTTTTCTTTTTCCAGCGACCCTAATCTTCTTCCGTACTCCTGCTAGTCGCTCAGAACCGTTTTGTTCTTTCGTTCTCATTCTGGTAGAAAACTCTTCATTCATCGTGAAATACTGTTCTTCTTCTTGACATCATTTCACCGTAGAGTGTTGAGAAAAGATTAAAAACAAAACTTGGGAGCGCCTAGAAAATAATAATAAAAATAATAATAAAAAAAACAAAGAATGTTCATGTCTGTGTTCTCTGGTTGCTTCTCATGCATCATCATGTTTTAATGTAAAGAATAATTTTATTGATCACGTTGGTATTTGTTTTCACAGCCAGGGACGTGTCTGTTTCTGAATCATAATGCATTTTAAAGGTAATATATGCCAGCAATAATAACATAGACGAGAGGAAAAAAAAGGCTACATCATCTGATGGAAATGTATTTTTTATTATTTATTTATTTGAAATCATCTTTACGTGAAATCTGCAGTTCATTTCGCCGAGTAGATTCAGCTCTGATCTTTGTTTCTCCATCTCCGCCGTTGGTTTCTTAGCAAATAGAAAATCCTTACTGCCGTTTTTCAACTTTCTAAATAAAAGTGTTTTGATTTAAGTTCGCTTCAAGTGTTTTTGTTTTCCCCCAAAGTGCAGGATTCAGATTCACGCTGGAAAGGCATCCAATGAGATATTTTGCTTTATTTTCAATGTTCTCAAATACAGAACAAAAAATATAGAATTTGTTTCCAGACTTTATCCTCTATGCCAGTTTACGTCTGTCCATCATCTATCCTTTGTTTCCCATAAAATGCATAATTATTACATATTTTGAATACATATTTTTATATGGATTTTTAAAATTACATTTTAATTAGTTTCATTATTTAAAATGTGACAGTTCATTTACTTATTTCATAGTATATTCTACATTTATTTATGAGTATAGTTTTTTCTTCCTATTTTGGCCCTCACACACCGCAGCACTCACATTATGGTGATTCTGAAAATCATCTTTCGACCCTCAGTTTGGTGTCTCACGACCCCAGCCGGCTCCCCGCCCCCTATTTTGAGAACCTCTGCTTTAACATTAAACAGCCTTTCATTTATCAATCATCCAAATAACCAATTATTCCTCTCTGGTTGCCCATTTGTTCATCATTTCTCATTTTGATGTTCCTCATTGATCCAAGATATTAATACCAAGTTGGTATTAGTGGTGGATCGATAATTTAGTTTTAGATTCCCTTTTAAAATTTTTTTTGGTTTTCTGTTTTATAGTTAATGTTACCATAGAAAGATTTTTGTTTTGATCTGCTCTCAAATAGTTTTTTGCACTTTATTTAGAAAACAACGCACACAAATCTGTTTTTCTATTGTTTCCGTTTATTATGCATGATAAAAATAATAAAAGTGCTATAATCTAAATTCTGTTCCAGATTTTTAAAATAATTCAAAAAAAGAAAAAAAACCTAAAACGTCTAAAGGTCAGGAGTTTGATATATCAAGTATCGGATTGATACCAAAATACGCATACCTGTAGTTTGGACATTTATCCGCCATTGCGCTGCTCTTTTAGATGAATTACTTGGAAAATTTTAACTCCATGTAATTGTTTTAAATATTTATTTAAAATTTAAGTTCTTGTGTAGTTTGCAGATTAGGATTGCAGCTGAATATTTCGTCTGTGATCCAGATTTTTCTGCGGAGGAAGAATTTGAACAAGCTTATTCTGAATTTATCATTTGTGTGGGTAACTGCAGCAGTAATGGCCGCCAACAAACGACCTTTAACCTGTCAGGACCAAACTATTTTCAGTTCATTTTGTAACAATAGTTTGTCTTTTCTAGACTGCAACCCAGTTTCTGAGGAAACCCACAAACAGGAACATTTGTTATTCTGTTATAAAATGTTCCGTTTTTCAACTGGAAGCCTGAATTTACTTCACATTCTGCAAACATTTCTTTTCACTGCTCGCTCAAGAACCTTCGTCCTCTCACTCAGTTTCTCATCTGGATTTGAGTTTCACACAAATCTTATAAAATTTTTCTGCATCTCAAAGAAAAATGTTTTTTAAAATTACGTAGCAAAGAAACAATTTTTTTTAATCATAATTTTACTTTTTCACCAAATAAACATCCTTAAAAAGTGGATGCAATGCATCCACTTTGCAGTACCTTACACGTCTGTGTCCAAGCAATTATTATAAGGTATAATAATTAAGGAAAAACAGGAAGTGTTAATCAGGAAATGTTCAACACATTTATTGAGCAAATGTATCAAATTAGTAGTTTTTGTTATACATAAACAAAAATTCTTCACAGTTTACACTTAAAGAAAAAAAGAATTTTGCACTGCTGCCAAATTGCCTGGTTAACATTGTTATTTGGCAGAATAAAGGTTCAACAGCAGATTTTAGGGGAATTTACAAGAGGCGGGTTCCAGATGAAAGACCTGTCACTGTTAAACGAGCTGGGGGAAAAATAAAAGAGAAAAAGGACAGATGGGACAGTCTCCTTCCCCAGCATGTCTAAATTTATAAACCAGTTTGCCCAGCGACTTTATGTTCGTCTGGATGGGTTTAATGGGATTAGTTTTTTTCTGACAGGTTTTGTTTGAACATTTCTTACACAAAACAGGGAAAAACAGAAATGGAAAAAAACCTAAAAAAGGTTATTTTCTCTAAATCATGGGACACTAATCTTACATTTCACCACTGTGAACTGAGGAAAACTATAAATAAGAAAATCAAATAGAAATTAAACAGTATTTAGCTTCTGAATCTTACATGAGTCTTAAAAGTGAGTCTATTGTCTTAATTTATGGCACTAAAGAACAGTAATAGAAACTTCAAGCGCTGCTCAGAATCGGGGCCTATGTTAGGCAACACCCCCCTCTACAGGCCGAGCCAGATCACTGCAGTGTTGTGTTCCCCACAGCCAAACTGGAACTACCATCAGGGTTACCACAAACTTACATTCAACCCTTGTAAGTTTCAAAAATAAGTCAATCAAAAAAACAAAAACATAAGACCACATAAGAGTTAGATTGAGAAAAGGAGAAAGTAAATAAAAGCACCAAGTGCATCGCAAATTGTGCCTTTTCTGATTTTAATATTTGACCACCGGTTCCATCAGGTTTTACTTTTTTTCTTTCTTCTTGTCCTAAAAAGAGAAACAAAAGAAATAAATTAGTACAACTACAGAAGATTAGGGTCAGACTAATTTTTTGTTGTTGAAATTACAAGAAGTCATAAAATTATCACGACGTTAATATTAGCAGAATAATGACGCAACAATACCAGAAGGAAGCCGTAAAATTACTAAAAAAAAGTTGCGACAATGAGCACAAAGTTTTGATAGTTACAGATTTGTCGTGACCATTCTTTAAAATCAAATGCGTCATTTTCACAACAGTTTTAAAGTCCTGCTACTAATAATTTGGTCTTTTACAAAAGACTCTCTTGTAAAACTGATACCAAAGTATAACTTCACAAGACGCTCAACATTCCTCACTTTATTTTATTTTTTGTGTAGAAGCATTCATAAAATTACTAAATTATTCTTCTAAGATTTTATTCTGGTAATAAGACTGTCGTAGAACTTTCTCTGGAAATATTCTGAATTTATTTTCAGAACATGACGTTTTGTCATATTATTATTCTGACTTTATTCTCGCATTGTTACGATTTCTCATGACTTTTTGTCATACTATTCTCATTATTATAACTATGACTTAATTCTCGTATTATGAATTTATTCTGGTAATATGACTATTCTAATATAATTTTTCATGTAATATTACAACTATTCTCATAATATTAGGGATTTTTGTTGTATGACTTATCGTATTATGACTACTCTTGTAATACTCTGACTTTATTCACGTATTATTACGACTTTATTCTCATAATATGACTGTCATCTTGTATTGTGACTTATCTTGCACTGTTGTGACTTAATTTTCTTATTTTTCCCTTAGCCTAGACCAAAGACTATGTTGAACATAACATGACACAAAACTGTGTTTATAAATCTCTTTCAATTGTTCTCATCAAAATTTACTTTTGAAACCAAAGAGAAATGTCCAATATGAGGGTTTTATTACAGCTCAGCTGAAAGTTTTCTGTGGTTTATAAAATTCTTGTTGCCATTGTAATCCAGACTGGATTGTAACCAGAGAAGAAGAAACCAGCTGGTGACAGAAATCCACCCTGACCGATGATAAATGGCTGAAAACAAAAACCCTGTGTACATGCTTTCTGACAACACTCTTCAGCGTGGAGGCAGTTACAGAGTGAAGAAAACTAGAAGTTAATTATTTTCAGTAGATGTGAGGTGT
The DNA here is from genome assembly GCF_003331165.1 of Xiphophorus hellerii. Lineage (NCBI taxonomy): Eukaryota > Metazoa > Chordata > Actinopteri > Cyprinodontiformes > Poeciliidae > Xiphophorus > Xiphophorus hellerii. Next base: position 30,129,235 of record NC_045672.1, on the reverse strand, counting down.
TTAAAAATTTGGAGGAAGCAGAAATGAAAGGGTTTAAAAGGGAGGATGGCTTTTCAGGCTGAGAAAGTGCAAGCTTTTAGAAGATAACAGAAAGTTGCACTTGCTACATTTGATCCTTTTCAGCTTTCAACCTCTGTCCTTCTGGAAACAGTCACCGTAAACTTCAACAAGTTGTTACATTCCTGCTGCTGTTTGCAGTTTTTTCACTTCTTGTAAATAGTCTTTTTTTTTTTTATACAAATACACATTTTTATTTATTACCCATCGTTAGCCATCAGTTTCAGTTTTGGGGGGGGTCAGAGTGTATTTAATAACAGTACTGTATTTTCCAAAGCCTTACTGTACAGTCCGTTATTCTTACCTCTTTTACATTTAAACCGGCAACTGAGAGGAAAGAGGAACATCTTGAACGAGCTGCAAAAATCCCTTCTGATAGTTCCTTCATAAAGAAACTGCTGGATTTTTAACTGCACGGTATTTTTAATACTGTATATTTACTCTCACTGCACATTATATTATTCTGCTTTTATTTGTTTTAAATCTACATTTTGTATTGTCCAGGCCTTGAAATTGGGCCTCTGTCTCTTTAAAAGCTCCTGCTCTTTCTGAAACTCTGCCTTCAGGAAGTCATCACAACATGGCTCCTCTATGAACCCTTTAACGAAGTTTTTACCACTGTTACTCTGAGATGCAGCTCCCATAATGAGCTCAGCAGACACACGGTTCCACCAGGTGTTTGCTAATTGATACAGGCTAGTCTGAAGGAGCTGAGTGGGGGAACCGCAGAGGAGGGCGCCTCTGTGAGGCGGAGGCTTGAAAACTTGGAGCTCCGAGAAGAATGCGGGGCTGGGTTCACCCAGATGTTTTGCACAGCTGGATGGTTGCCATGGAGATTAAATAATTTCTCAAAGATGCATGAAAGAATGTTTTTGATGAGGGAATAAAGTTCTAAAATGAGGAACTTTTAGAAGTTCCTCATTTTTGAAGATGAAAAAAGTCAATTTTACATGACACTGCCCCTTTAAATTTCCTGTCCATTTGCTGTTGTTACACCTGAATTTTCCCACTGAAGGACAAAAAATATTATTTCTAGTCTAATAATACTTTAAAGGAAGTCAGATCATGCTATATTTGGGATACACCCATTGGATCATTACTATTTACTACTCTTCTGCTATTTAGTCTGTAAAAAGTTAAGTCGTCTTGATGCAAAGTGGAACTGCTCAGTTTAGACAGCAGCTGTTAAACATAATTTTTTTTAACTTTATTTTTAGGTTCTGGTGGCCTTTATTGAACAGTAAATTGACAGGAAATTTGGAAAAGAGAGAAGAGATGCAGTCATTGATCCGAGACCAGGACTCGAACCCAGGAGTACCATCTCTGCACACGGCGTGCGCGCTCTACCAACCGAGCCACCCAGCGACCTCTGACCTCTCATATTAATGAGTCATCAAGTCCTAGCAACAGCTCAGAATGTTGCAGCCGTACCTGTTAACGTATATCTGCGTCCCCATCATCTTCTCTACACATCAGAGGTAGGTTGTGAAATCACTGCACTCCCTCTCTTTCTCTATAAATATAAAACATTTGCCTCGGTCTTTACACTGTGAAGAAGCCTAACCAGCCACATCAGGGAATAAACTTTTAAGATTTTAATAAATGTTTGTATTTGTTGTTTGTTTTTTACCACACTGAAAATATTCAGAAAATGATTTGAAAAAGATTTTTCTGATTTAAATACCTCATTTATATCATTATTCCAATTGAAGACAAATGAGATGCTTAACTTATTTTAAATATGACTACCTTTAGATAAAAAGTAATTTTTGTGCAGTGGCAGCAGAAGTTGGTAAACTTCAGTAAATAAAACTGAAAATATGTTTAAAGCTCCATTTGGTGTTGGCTAAATGAAAGCATGAAGAAAATGACTGAAAACTCGTTAGATGATGATGAAATGGATTCAAGGAAATTATGGACAACCCTGACCATCCTCTGCATGAGTCTCTTGAGCCAGAGGCTTCTTTAAATTCACTGTGATACAGACTGCTACAGGAGATCTTTCCTGCCAACAATAACTCTTTGAACATTTTGAATTAAAATGAGTTACAACATTTCATTTCCCTTTGGTATCAAGAAAGTATTTTTGATTTTGAATGTGAAATGTGTTTCCTTCCTGTCTGCTGAGCAAGTCCAATGATAATTCACAATCGGTTGGTAGATTTTATTTCATTTTTGAGGCAAGGAGACCCAGAGGAGCATTGGTGACACACTGCAGGAACGTCTCTGCGACCCGACCCGTGATTAACGCAGGATGGAGTAACGTTTCTGGAGTTTCTGTACCTTATCATTCATGGCCAAGATGATCATCAACTTTCTGAAGATTGTGATAAAATCCAGAAACAAGTCCACACAGTGCCTTAAAGAGCAGAACAGATGAGGTTAGGACTACCTGCCTGGGAGCCGATGGCGACTCTACGTGCATTTGCATGTTATTTGGTTAGGAAAACCAGATTAGGAGGCCCAGGTGAAGCGTGCCGAACTCACCACACGTAGTCCTTGTCTCCGTTCTCTGCCTTTTCGATGATGAGCTGAGTGTCAAAGAGGACGAAGCCGCACATGACGATCAGACCGAGGTACATGTGCGCCTGGCAGGGACAGAAATACACAACATGATGAACAACACCGTTAACTTCCTGGTCAAATAAAATGAATAGATAAGACGAGCAAAATGCTGTGGAAAACCTGCTTTTGAAATAAATTAAAAACCACATCCGTGACAATACATGCACAGCACTCAAAGTGGTTGTAATTTTCAACACAACAGAGCAATTAACAATACATTAGACATTGTTAATGTCTAATTAATATTAAACATTAACAAATGTCTATGCCAAAAATATGCCAAAAAATATTGGCATATTTTTTTAAAACTCTCACTTGAAATTGTTTTAGCAATCCTAGCTGCTGCATCTCTAATTGTAATTACATGCACAGCACTCAAAGTTGTTGTAATCTTCAACATAACAGAGCAATTAACAATACATTAGACACCAATAGAAGTAATGTACCGTGAAATCATAAAACCATAAATAAAGTGGAATGAATTACAGTCTGCAGTCTAAACATATAATACATCCAGCATTCAGAATGTTGTGTTTTTATGAGCAGAGAGGATACTCCAAGTGTTTTATTTTCATTTAAGGGTGACCTACTTTGCTTTTTTTAACAGGTTAGGATACGTCTATGGGCTACAAAAGACATTCTTTAAATTTTTTCCACCAAATCATTGTCAGATATTGAGATTTTAGTCAGAAGGAGATGTTTAAGGGCCTCCTGTCACTTTAACTTCAAAGAAGCTGCTGCTTTCCAGACACCAAAAATCATTAACTTACTGTAAAAAAAAACGACTTAATGTTTTTTGTTTTTAAACACTGGCTGTATTTAGAAGCAGTTGAAACACAAACAAAAGTACAAAAAGGTGCAAAATGTATATTTTGTACAATAAATCCAAAGGTTTGACAGTCCAGATTTAGAAATATTGGCATATATTTTTTAAACTCTCACTTGAAATTGTTTTAGCAATCCTATCTGGTGCATTTCTAATTGTAATTATCTGATGATTACGCTTCCAAAAATAACTGAAAATCATTGAAAAGGAGGAAAGACAGAAAGGTTTTCTTTTGTCTGGATGTTTTCCACAATGTTATCAAATACAACAATGAGTCATTCAGCAGTTATGCTCAGCATGGGTTTATATCCAAACATGAATGTGAACAGTAATAACATCCGCCGTCAAAGAGGGTGAAAATAAAGAAGTTAGGGTAGAAAAATGCCTGCATGTTTCAAGACTTACCTTGAACAACATCAGGGACCCGAAGAAGATGTTCATCAGAGACATGAGGAAGAGGATAGAGAGGCCAGACATCAGAGTGCCTGAGAACACAGGAAGCTGGATTCAGGGTGAGGTTATAATATTCGACCAAAACAATATGGCTTCCAGCAGAGGAGTCCTTTACCTCCCAGGAACAGGTAGCTCCTGCGTTTCGCATAGAGCGCGCTCAGAGTGAAGCAGATGAAAATCACTGAGGTTCCCAGGAAGGCCGTCATGATGATGCTGGCAGGAAACCAACCAGAGCGAGGAGTAAATTCAGCTGCCGAAAGCTCTGGAGGCTAACGGCTAAAGCTTGTTTAGATAATAAACACACATTAATCTTTCACGTACCTCGGGTTGACCGCGATGACAAAGTCCAGTGTGGGTCCAAGGCCGACGCCTGGAGCAGGAGACAGGAGTGTAAACACCGGCATGAACCTTCGCATGATTACAGACCAACATCCAAATGTACAAATTTAAACTGGAAATAAATCAGTTTACCTGTGAGGAAGGCAAATCCAGCAAGGATTCCCAGTCTCTTCTTCTCTGTCTCAGGGTTGTGGGGTGTCATGGCGAGCCAGAACATCATGGCCAATGAGCCGATTACAGACAATACGCCGCCCTGGAGGGATGGAGCACAGCAGAGTCATCTCATAGCCACGACGTTTGGTTGCAAATGTTTATTTTAAGTGTGTTTGAGTTCTTTTCATTAACTCTGAACACAGTTTAACATTAAAACCAATTCAAACACAGTTTAGAGAATTTTAGGATAGAAATCTGAAGACTGTGTTCTGGAAGAAACTGAAATGAAATGATGTAGTATGAGGTCATATATTCACTAACTTCCTGTTTAGAGATATTAGAGAAATTTTTAAAACATGCACACCTCAAAGACATCTGAATGAGCTTTAAAGCAACATTCAGAGTTTAGCACATACAAAACACTTATTGTGAAGGTCAGAAGGAAGTTGTGTCTCAGTTTTTCATTTGTGTTGAATCGTTTAACAAAATAGCAAAAAAGATCATAAGACTGCTGGACACAAAAAGCCTCATTATTATGGCAATTTTCTCAAGTATAAGCAAACCATTAACAATAATAAACCTGACAACTTGATAAGTTAACAGAAAAATAATCCAGCTAATAGTTTATCAGGTAAAAGTAGAGATAGATGGCAGATCAACAAAATATTCTGCATTATCTCCAGCACAGTTTGCAACCAGAACACAAAAAATAGCATGTTGCTTTTAACAAATGTAAACACAAAACATGGCTGCACAGATGGCTCACTGAAACCATGCTGTGGTAGTTTATAGATCACAAAGAAATGGAAGTTAAATCAAATATAAGGATTTGGACAAGAAAAGTTTAATCTTTACATGTTTTAACAAGACGTGTTAAATATAAGAGATGTGCCACCAGCCTCATGTAGCAGCTGATAAACAGAGCATGCGGCCTCTTTGGTTTGCTTTCACTTTCCTCTGAAAAGTTAAAGTCATCAAATGGAACGAAGAAAAGAAAGAAGATGCGTAACGACAGAATTTAAAGGATTTAAAACATCCCCACCCAAACTGGTCTTTCCCTGCAGGACAGACTTCATTAGACCTCGGAGTGTTTCGTTTAGCTGCTGATCCGTCAGCTGTAGAGGTCGCAGGGGAAGGTTCTGTGGACTGGTACCGTCACTTTTTAAACCAAACCAAGTCTACCTTCAGACAGCAGGCTGCCCATGCGCCTGACAAGATACATTTTTCTGGACTATAAATTGAAAATGTAATTATTACGATTAGCTAAAATATTGTTGTTTTGAGACCAATTTCAAGTAATATGTTGATAATGGCATAATAATGAAAGTTTGACCTGTACATCAGAATGGAAATGACCATACTCATTTTACTTTATCATGCGATTAATTAATTACTTATTGCTTACATGTGCAACCCATATCAGACTTTTCTCTGCAGTTTGAACAGTATGTTGCATATTATTGGATCGTTGACATGAGATTATGTGTCGTGATTCTACACCAGAAGACTCTGGACGTAAACAATGCCTGACGCAAGCGATGCCGACACTTTGAATGGAACTAATCAATGGAAACTTGATTTAATCAGTATTTAGGATAAAAGTTTGAGTCTTTCATTTTTATTTCTGTAAAAGGTTTGCCGCTGCTCTTTTTGGGGTCGGAACCCTTTGAGACAGAAATCTGACTGTGGTCACATTTAATTAGTAGAATGAAGAACCACGCAAAAATAAATTGGATTTTATAAAACTAAATAAAAAATGGAATCAAACATCCAGATCAGCTGTGTGAACGTAGCCCAATGTACAGCAGCCTTATCAGTCCAGACCAGCCTCTTCACACACGTATCTCAGTGAACCTTGGCTGCCCATAAACGTCTCTCTAAGCAACTTGTTTTAAACTCTTTAGATCACTTTCTTGAAAGACTCGACTTCTGCTAAATCACAAAGGACGAACATTTTGTAAATGCTACATCTCATCACATCCATATGTCACTTAAAGTCATTCAAATCTAACTTATTCCACCCCTGCCAAAGTCATTTTAAGGAGTGAAAAAGTTGTTTGCTTTTTTTTAAAGCAAATGAACTGTAATTGGTCATAAGACCATGGACGTGGTGGTTGGGGCGTAATCTTTGAAAACTTTTGAAAAGTTTTATTTCAACAGAATTAGCTCAAATTTGTCTGCTTCTGTTTAACTTTACCATTTAAAAGCTCAACCTATTCCTGTTGCATTTCATTCTGACCTACCTGTAAAAGGCGGGTGACCACGTGAACATATGAGCCGGCTGCGGCCACAAACATACAGACAGCCAAGCTGGAGTACACATTCTTCAGGTGCACCTGGGTGGAGTGAGATCTGCAAAGAAGATCCCAGCAAAAGAGGCATGAGAGATGGCGACACGAGTTGAAGCGTATTAGCGTCACAAACTGAATCGAAAGCTTACACACATTTGGGAAAACCTGAAGAGGGCATCAATGTTGATGTTGCGGTCAAACACGTTCATGATGGTATCAGGTGGTCAGGATCTTAAGAGTGTTTTGATCCAACAATGCCTCCTGTGAAACAAAATTAAAATATCGCTTAATTTTTTTGACCTTTGATTTTTATTGTATAGCCATAAAACACTGGTTTGTGTAAGACAGCCAGATTCAAAGATAGTTAAGGATAAGGATTTGCTAACGATTCATTTTGCTGCATATAAATGTTTGCACCTTTTAAAATAAATAATTTCTAGCAAAGATATACAAACAATAAGGCAGCCAAGCCTTATTACAAAACAAATAATCTAGTTTTGTGAAAGGTTGGGCAGTATGATATGTTACAATAAATATAACTTAAAATAAATACAAATTTTCCTCACCGTTTCTCATCAGAGCTTATAGCCCTTTTTGAGATCTTTACAATTTTAGGCTCTGTTATCGATCTAACAGGCTGAATACAATTTAGCATGTCAAATGTGAACTTACAATTAAATATATCAGCAAACGATAACTGCATTTAAAACAGTCATTTGAAATACTATTAACATTACACGAAGAAAAAGTGTGATTTGACACAGAAATCAGCTCCTTTGATGCTGTAACCTTTCAAACTTGTAATATGTATACATGTATTCGATCTTGGGGTTTTCTGAAAATTTTTATTCTAAATCAAAATTAATTGTATTGACATACATTTAAAAAAATAGCTAATACGTATATTACAATAGGCGCTAATAAATATCAAATACAAGAGAAAATGTCAACAACAGTTGGATTTCCCTTTTTAGTTTTTCCACTAGTCTGAGTACAAATAGATTTCTGGTAATCATTTCTTTTTTTAAAAAAAATATTTAAACCATTTTCAGTTCAAATTTAACACTCAATAATACAACATAAACGCAGTGACATTTTCTCAATAAAAACAACTATTAAATTAAATAGTCTACATTTAGAATCAATAACCGACTGGTACTCCATTAAAACAAACATAATTGCGTAATTTAAACAAGACGTTAAACCACTGGTTAACATCAAATGTCAACGGCTAACTAGCACATATGCAAATACACCGAACAAATAAAAGCTGTGTAAACAGACCCTAGAGTTCAGTTTTGTCGTTCAAATTTAAAGGTAGCCCAAAAGTTGATTTTTAAATAGAAACAAAAAAGCGCTAACGTGGTTATGAATAGCTGTTGTAAAGTCAGCGTTAACTAACGTCGGTAGCCTAGCGAAGCCCGCTAGCTAGTTAGCTAGCTAGCTAACGGTTGCTAAATCTGTCAACACAACTCGACGTCTTCGGTATTTTTCACCAGAAAGCCGCGACTAAAACCAGTAACGATTCTACAGCTAGCATTAAAATACAACCATACAACAAAACACATTGGGGCCAACACACCTACTGGGCTCTGCCTTCCGAAATGTTCGGGTGCTTTCCTGGATCGCTCGCTGCTACGGTTTCTTAACAAACCAGTACGTGTCAGTCTGCTGATGTCACCATGGAAACACCCAGAAGACTTCATGACACCGAAGTCGGCACTCGATTTGTACCTTCAGCAAACGGCTGGATCCACTTTTTATTTCTGTAGTTCAGCAACTAAACTGATTAGATTGATCAAACCATAGGTGAATTATTCCATATTGATTGTAGCTTCTTAAGAAACGTGTAGTAATAAATGAAACCTTGAGTTTATTTGTGAAAATTAGACAACAACAACAAAAAATCTTTATTGGGGTCACAGTACCCAAAAGTTGTAATTAAGTAAGAGCAGTATGCATTTTATGCATTTTAGTTCCAGTAAAAGTTAAAAGTAGCCATCCAAGAAATTACTCAAAAAATATTTGGTAAAAAGGCTACTTTTAATTACTTCTCCAATAACGGATCACAACATCTGACTTAATATTTTATAATGATGCCATCAGACAGAAAAAAATACATAGTTCCCACAAGTCTGAACTGGAAATAATCTGCATCATTGAGCCGCCATCTTGGTAGGCAAATGTTGTGCAAATCATAGATGAACCTTTGACACCAACAAAAAGAAACTGTCCGGATATTTAACTTTAGTCAGCTGCAAAGTTCCCAAAAGTGTCACTTCACATGAGAATTATGTATGACGTAATGTGCAAAGCTTGATATGCTAAAGACCAAAATGAGAAACAATAACATAATCACAAAAATAACAAACCAAGGCAGAAGAAACACATTTCCAATCTTTTTCAATGTAAAACCTTTGAAACTAAAGTTTATTTGTAATGTATTTAAGTACTTTATAGTGATAATGTATAGTGTTCACTTGTTCACTGTATCTTTTTGATACAGTGATACTGTCAGGCTTGACAGATGGAAGAAGAGTATCACTTAACACAAAGTGATTCGATTTGTATCATTTACAAGAGTAGCAATACTTTCTGAAAATATTACTCATATAAATGTATGAAGTAAGATATAGTAAAACAACTTCTATAAGTAATTTTTTTCCCCAAAAAAGTTACTCAAATACGATTGAGTGAAGCTATACCCAAGGTGGCATTAAAACTCTGCAATGCCCCTTTAATAAAGCTCTGAATCGGACGCCAACTTCATCCTCGTACATCTGCAGTGACGTTCGCATTTCGGCGACGTTGTTGCGTTTGGTAAATAAATAATCTGCTTTGTTTTATGTGAACATTGCCTGTGAAAACAAATGTGTAATTTTATAACAGAGCCTCTACTCATTGACGAATCTCTTTGCCACTTCCTGATGCGTTAACTGGGAAACGTTCACCTAAAATGGCCGTCATGTCGTTTCTTTGTAACCAGAGACTGCGAAACTGACGTCATTGCTTGATTACTCGACTTAATGTTAAGTCTAATTTTAGTTTTCAGTATGAAAGTGAATTAAATATCAGAGGGTTCATATTTTACCGTCAAAAATTAGTTTGCCATATAGAAATAAATTAGAGCTATTTATGAATGCACCTTAGTATAACAGTTCAGTATGTTTCATTATGACGGGCATGTAAAAATGTAAATATTACTTTCGTTTTTGAATTCAATTTGTCTACGTTGAGATAAATACGCAGTCCAACTGTTTTTTTTTGTTTTTTTTTTTACCGATACATAATCCTGAATTCAGTTGTTACCCCTAATGTGACTGAACCCAAAATTGTCCGTGAAAGTTATGGTAATTATTTATTTCTCATTTAAAAACATTATTGACAAAGAAAAAAAAAGTTAGCTTATATAATTTTTAAAATAAGAATTGTTAAATTTTATTAAAAGGACAAATTTTGTGATCCAAAAACGCTGAGTAAAAATGTCCACTCAGGTTTATTTTCTTTGCATGTTTCAAAACAATCAAAATGTGAATTCTTAGGAGAAGTGTTATAAGATTAAAAAATAATAAAATGGGCCATTTCTTTTAAAGCTTTGCATCCTAGGGCTTTTTTTATTTTTATTTATGTTTTTGCATTTTAAATATGAAACACAAATCAAACCAAAATAAAATTAAAAACTATTGCCATTTATTGTTTTTGGTTTTTTTTATTACTGGTTTGTTAAAAAAAATAACAAACCATAACATACAAGAACAGACCAGAAATTACAAATAAAAACAGAATAATTTGATTAGTTGATTTTTGTTATAAAATTCAAAATATCAAACTGAAATATAACCCATATTGTATGTTCTTTCCGTATTTAAAATATTAAAAACTTAAAATCCCCAACAAAAAAAGTAGCATTTATTTTATTACTTCTAGACAATCTAATTCTGACTGTAGTAAGAGCTTTTTATTCTGTATGCCTTAAAGATATATATTGTATATAGTCTATTGTCTTTTAATGAACAAATTTACAAGCACATTTTGTTAGTGTAAGGCAGCTAAGGTGCAAAAAATGTGTAAATATAATAAAATGGACTGGTTATTATATCTCTTTGCTAGAGATTTAATTTTTTAAACTAATTTAAATACACAAAATAAAATCAAACCAAATTAAAACAGATTGCTATAAAAACAGGTGATATTTCCATTTAACACTTTGTATTTTACCAACGTTTTGTTCTGTATTACTGATTTCTGGCAAATCTAATCACCAAAACATGCATTAACTCTAAGGTGGATGTAAATATTTCAAGTTGTATCTTAGATGAAAGGAACACATACAGTACCAAGAATATAAAATATAACCAAATTTTATTTTAAAATCAAAATTGGTAGCACCTTTTTCTCTTTTTTTAGAGTTTTGGTCAGATCAGGTATAAAAAGTTTCTTTTATTTGTATTTTTTGCAACACACAAAAGAATTGAGACTTCTTCAAATACTTTTGGTCATCACAACATACATTTTCATTTTCATATTTGACTCATCAACATGCAGGCAAGAATTGCATCAGACAAACATCGTAAAAACCATCCTACCAAAGAAAACCTCTTAAAATACGACATGAATAGAAAACATGATGAAAGCACAGATTTGTTACAGAACAAACATAATTGTTCTGTAAATTATATTTGAACAGGTTGAAGATCATTCCATCAGCAAAAGGTGTTATATAGGCACAGATAAACAGTAAAACACAAGGCCAGCCTCAGTACAGGCAAAATGGATCACAATATAAAATGTTGCGCATTAAGAAATCCTGGACAATTACAAGTTTATTTTGGCCAATAAATATATATAGAAAAAACACTTAGCAATTTCAAAATATCAAATTTGATAGCTTCAAGTGTTGCACTGTAAGTACCAGAGCTGCTGGCATCCCCACCTGTTTGCTCCTGACAGTGTTTTTTCTCACGCTCAGCATGACACCAGGGAGTGTGCAGGCCTCCAAAATCTCTGTTCAGGCGTTTCTCTCTGTCCCTTCGTTTCCAAAAGGCACAGTTTTTACTTTCAGCACTGTCGATATAAAACAAGTGCAAGCTGTTTGTCATTTGGAAAGAAAGAAAAACACAGTAACAAATGAAGTATTGTCTGAAAACTCTTAACGTTTACGCTCATCCTATGTGCCAGCTTATCCAGTGTAACTGTTTACATCGGACCAAAGATCTTCGCCCGTTAACCCAACTACATCAATTTGAACGTCGATTATTTATATTGCATGTTTGGGAAAAAAAAAGTTTGTTTACAGCACAAATGAGTAGAATCCACTTTGATTTGATGTAAATAAGCATACAGCAACATTTACAGTTCCATAAAAAGTATTCGCCCCCTTAAAAGACTTCTCCAGTTTTTGCTTCTTCATCTCAGATCTTCATCCTCTGCTGAAACAGCTGGAATAATCATTCAATAATCGATATCTTAATGAAGCCAACACTTGGGAGACTCCACCAGAGGTGTAAGAATCACAGCAGCTGTAATAGCTTTAGAAGACTGGAATATTAAATAATTTGTATCTTTTACATTATATAGCATAGAAACATTTTAAAAATATAAACAAGGCTATAGACTCCTGCAAATCACCGATCCACCTGTGCAAAGATTGATGCAGCTCAGGTAAACTAAAAAAAAAAAGTACAGAAGTTTTAGTGAAATAATAGCTACAAAACTGGGGATTTTACATGTCTAAAAACATTTATCTTTCTTTTCCCCCCAATTGTAGTAAAACAATAAGAAATTCTAATATTTGACTCCACTTGAAGGGTATTTTATGGAAATCCTGTGTAAAAAAATGAAAAATTACCAAGAAATTCAGGCACATTTTACTGAAAAAAAATCACAAAAATGTAGCTTTTTGTACACTACCAGAACTTTCAAGAATGTCTTTTTGATGAAGGTTCCTGATCACTGACATTTGTCTTAGGGAATAAACTCAAACGCTTTTTATCAGCTCCTAGCCAAGAGTCTGACGTCGCCATGGATACCAAATATGTCTATGTTTAACAAAGGGGGTGTGCAGTAGTGAGTGTAGGGAGACTCATTAAGTTTAAATAAAGCGTTTTTAATAACTGGCAGTGATTTTTTTTTTTTTTACAGTGGAAAACAGTTGGCCCAGGCAACATTTGGCTTGACGATCCAGGATGAAGCCATTGGATGATCATATTTCTGACCCATGTTTTCTTCATCCATGGATATCGTCCTTTAGCCTGAGGGCGTTTAACTCCTGAGAATCTGGTAGACTCGGTTCGACTGGGGACCAAAATTGCAACATTGCGCATTTGTTTTGGTTGTATTTACCCAGAATGCCCTGTGCTTTAGCCTGCTTCCCATTTGTGGAGCGGTCTCCAGCCCAGAGTTCACGTCAACCGAACCCAGACATAGGTTTTTCGGCAGACCAGAGTTCGCTTTCGCATTCACATTTCCACAAACGAACCAAACTTTCTAGTTTGGTTAAAGCATGCATCTTTAAAAAAGGCATTGTAACCTTTTCCAAACCGATAGGTGTCAGGGATTGTTTATGTTTAGGTCAGGGCATAATGTGTGATTTTTTGACCTACTTTGTGTCGTTAGACAAACACTATTTAAATTCCTCAATTCTAAAATGTATTGCTAGTGAAATTAAACCTAAAAAATATGATTAATCACCGATAATTTCATAAATGTTGGACCAAAGGAATTTGGAAAGCTTTTTTCCCTCAATAATTATCATATAAAAATAGTTTTTGTCTAATAATAAAGTTTTTTTTTGATGATCTGAAATATTTAAGAAGAAAAGCAGAAGAAATCTGTAAAGGGGGCAAAGACCTTTTCGCAGAACCGCATATCTGTCGACCGCAGGAGGTACACCATGTTATTACCGAACTGGGTTGCATAGAGAAACAATGTTCACCATTTAAAAATAGACTTCCTTATATAAAAAAGGAATCTATAAATGTATAAAAATCTGGTGGAATTAAAAAAACTTTTTTTTCACTCTTGTTCCTTAAAAGGCACAATAAAGCAAACCATATCCAAAAGTCCAGTGAGGGCAGGCAGACGTCTGCTTTGGCAAAAGATCCACTTTCATATTTAAACCAGCTGGAGTGATTGTAATGGGATGGCTTTGGTTAATTCCCAGTCTTTTCTTGTAGTGCTTTTATTAAAATAAAAAAGAAAAATAGAAGTGGTTGTCATGATCGCCAAGTTTGGGCTAGATCCCCAAACCAGCTGCACGTGAGTGCGAAGGTAAAACGCGGCGCCGTCTTTTTCTCGGCGAATGCAGACTAATGAGGAGCAGAACTACTGTTCCCGGAGCTGGTCCAGCCGGGTGTAGACGTTTTCGGCCTTACTGAGCTCCTCGAACACGGGCAGCAGGTTGAGCAGCTCGGCGTCGTCCGCGTCGTCAAACCATGACACCACGGGAATCTGGAGGACAAACAGAAAACAGATTGTTAACAGAGATCAGAAAGTCCTGAATGAAAGGGATGATTTATTTTTCTTTAAAAAATTACAAATGACAGAAAATATTTTTAAAAACTGGCTTCTATGTGAAGAATTCCTTCTCAGAAGCTGTTTTGTTGTTGTCTTACAATCCAGAAACCATTTGCTGCATTCTTATTGGTTGTTCAGGAGGCTCTACTTCTGCTTTTCAAAGATGTACAGTTGTATGATTACATATCTGTTTGCAGCCATTTTCACGTGAGAGTGTAAACGATGAGTTTGGAGGCATGGCCAACAGCAGGTTATTTAGATTTAAAGGGACAAGGCGCCCTAAAACAGCTCATTCTGAACTGAAAAGTCTAAAATTTCATTATCTAAAAATGATTTGGTGCAAAAAACATAATGAACATGTTTTGTGTCGCTGATAGACCTATCCTAACTTGTTCAAGGAAACATAATAGGTCACCTCTAAGCAATGTCGCCCACAATTAAAAAAAAAACCAAATGGGTCAGGAAGCGAGAAGAGGAGGCAGGCATGGACTCACAGCATTATTAGGGTGGAAGATGTATGAGGCAGGGGAATTATCCAGGATGAGGGTCCTGTTCAGGTCCCTGCCCAGGCGGCTCAGGTCTTTCACGTAGCAGCCCTGGTGGAACACGCAGGATTCGCGGAACAGCCGAGTCCGAAACACGCTGCCCTGATCCAGCAGGTCCGTCACTGGGTCCGCATACTGGAGAAGGAGGGACAAGAGCGGGGACGTGCGAGGACACACTAATGAAGAACTGTCTATGGATTGTTAGAGCTGTGTATGTGTTCAGGGCGTCTAATAATAAGGTTAGGCAGCTCTAAAAAAACAGGAACTAAAGGCGAGAGAAAGCAGAACAACATCTGACAGATCAGGGCTTAAATCAGCCACACAACACTTCAACTTGCTGACACATAATAAAAAATAAAAATGGAGTTCAGGATCTGTTTTTGTACCTTAGCAAGACTGGCTGTAAACAGCACACATTCAAACATTTCTCCCATTCTCCGCAGGAACTCATCCACGTACGGCCTCTTCAGGACATACACCTGGAGAGGCACACAGGCTGTAAGCAAAACAGGTTCACATTCATGCACACGCCCCCCCATCCGAATAATGCATCAGCTGCTCATGACCACTTCCTGAAACAAGTAATCAAGAATAGGCCGCGCCAGCATGAACCAGCCTATCCTGGATTACTTGAACCAGGCGGAGGCCCACTGTGGGATTCCTTACCAGCACATCAAGTCCAAAGGAATCACATTTCTGACTTAATCACATTTCCACATGCTCAGATATACAGGGATGCTCAACTCTAAACCAGGGGTGTCCAAACTTTTAGTCACGTGGGTGAAAATCGGCAAGTCAAACAAATAAAGTCATCGTATATTATTAGTTTTGTAATAAGGGATATTTGGAACTAACAATTATTTAGTTATTGATTAATCAATTAATCGGATAAAAAAAAATTGTCGCATTTTACTGATTTTTAATTTAATCACTTAAGTCTTTCCATACAATATTAACCCTTTCATGCATGAAAGGTTGTGTCAGAATTTTTTTCCATTTTTAAAAAATTTTTTTTTTCTTAAGGCATAAAAAAACGTAGGAAAATTTTTTTGTAAAAATAATTTATTTTTTATTTTTATGTGATCAATTGTAATTTTGTCCTAATACAAAGTTGTTATTTGAAAAATACATCAGTAGTATTGTTCCTTAGGGGTTATCTGATGTCACAATATTTTTTTTACTTGCAAGAGTCGTCTACAGCAGAAGGAGGGTACCGGGTCGGTTCTCATGCTTTTTTGTCTGTCGGCCATATTGTATTTAACAAAAATAATTTCTTGCATTTGCAGCTGATGGCCAGTAGTTGATGGTATATTTTATGATGCATTAGTGTCCACTTCAGTGGTCTGTGTGCATTTATAACATAAAAATCCACAGGAAGCCCAAGAAAATGGCTTTTAGATAGCTGTCCACTGTAGTGACCACTATGCATGAAAGGGTTAAAAAACATTGCAATATGCAAATAAACCAATGATTAAATTCATATTTTAAAATAAAAAATAAACATTTCATTGCCTAAAATGCAATAGCCGCATTTCCTTAGTGCACTTTAATAAACGATCACAATTAATCTGATTAATCCGGATTTAATTCGATTAATCGTTTCAACTCTTTTCTACTTATTGTAAAACTTTGGTTGTAAACAGACAAATACTTTATGTTGTACTTAACATTTTCCTTTGATGTCAATAAAAATGTTTGCCTGATTAAAAACACATTTGTATCATCCTTGAACTGCACAAATAGCCAAGGGACACACTTTGGACACCCCAAGCTTTAAACTTTTTTTTTCTCTTCTTTTTAAATAAATAGCAGTAACATTTCCTGTGCATGTCAATAAAAACTGTTTTCCTTTGATTCCACTTTCTGTTCAACATCTGGCCAGCAGGGGGATCCGTGGCCACATCTCTGTGTGAAAACCTAAAGGACGGGCTCCACCCCACTCGCCCACAGCAAACATGGCTGTTTACCTGGTGTGTGGTCCCCTCTATCTCCACCGGCACGATGAAGTCTGCATTGCTAATGGGCTGGAGGGGAGAAGACAGAGGGAGAGAGGGGAGGGTTGGCACGCTGCGTACATTCACATGGCATTACATAACAAACAGGCAGCGAGTCGCTCTACAACTGCCCTGCATGAAGCAGGGTTGGAGTTTCAATTGAAAAATCACTGCTTTTTATGAAGAAAAATGCATCCAAAATGCAAAAAAAGAAAATAACCAGAGGCAGATGTACCTTGAAGGAGCTGTGCACCAGGGTCTCATCGAGGTCTATGACCACGCAGACCTTCCCCTGGTCCTCGGCCTTCAGCTCAGGCAGCAGGCTAACTTCTGATGGCTGAGGAGAAACATCAACACTTTATAACAACACAACTCGTCCCTACGAGGCAGAGATTTATCTGGGAATCAATCCCGACTCATTCGATGTTCTCTCTTTGGGGAAAATGAGATTAGATGAATTCAGTTTCAGGACAACAGGGAAGATTATCTCCTTTAGCTGCAGCTCAGGAGCATCTTTACATGTTTTTGGTTGATTTTCTAAGAGGGAAACAATAGTGTCATTTTTTAAGATCTCCATCTTTCCACGCAGATGGGGATTAATAATTAATTTATTACATAACAGGAATGGCTCATCCATTAGGAAAGGAAAATCAAGTTGGAGAAAGACGCTTTTTGTGAGCCTGTAAAAAGCAAAGTAACACCCAAGCAGCGACTGGTTTTTATTACCAAACGTGATGCTAAACGTTACAGAATCACTCTGACGAGATGATTTCAGCATTCTTCTTCTTTAATACAAAGTAAAGCTGCACTGAACTGCAACATAAAAATCTGCAGGATTGCTTGGTATTTGGTAGCCGGGCTGCAGATAACAATTATTTTAGTAATCAATTATTCTGCTGATTAATCAAATAAAAATTCATTTCATTTAATTATGTATTCTTTATTAAAAAAAACATTAAGATTCGAATAAACAAATTTTTCAGTTGTTTTTTTAATAAAAAAATAAAAATTTTATTGCCTAACATGCAGTAACAGCATTCCTTTACTCAACTATTGATTATTTGTAGCAAAGAATGCATCTGCAGCTAAAAAAAAATATTTCCAACATCAATATTTCTGCTTGACTTAACATCAACACAGTGCAGGTTTAAAACACTGATTATTTTTGGGATAAACAAATTAATAATTATATAGAAAAAGATGCTTAATTTGAGATTTTCTTCACATAATTTGAAACAGGCAAAGCTAAAACTGCCACTTGAGAAGTTCTGGATAAAGCATATTTATCACAAAGAAATGTTTTTTTTTAATCTTAAATGTAAAATGTTTATATTTTTGTACAGTTTTGCCTTATTTACCGCTCTGATTAAGTTGCTTTTTTCAGAAAATTGTCTTTTTTTTAAAAAAAGTTAAATTCAAGTTAATAATTAATCGCTTACTAAAATTTGTTGATTATTTCAATAATCGATTAATCCGATTAATCATTTGCATCATGTTATGCATTTATGCTTTTAGACAGTTGGGGCGACTTTTACTGTCTCAGAAAATCACGAAACAAAATGAGGATGAAAAAGAGTGAAACATGAAAGAACATTTAAAGAATCAGCACTTGGCCACCGTCTATTACATATTCATATGAAATGAATCCTAAACAACTCTGATGTGAAGACTTTTACATTCACGTTACCTTGACAACCGTCCCATTTTCCTGTGACTCCAGCAGGGCATGCTGGGAAGGTGGCGGCAGTGGCGGCTGAGGTGGTTTGGGTCCATCCTGGACTTTGAGGCAACAGAAGAGGGCTTTGAAGATGTTACAACTCCGAGGCTGTTTCAGGGCAGAGCGGCTCACCTGGCCTGAAGGGGCGAGCGAGAGAAAAAGAGGAAAATCTTAAGTGGGGCCTCAGCTTTTAATCCCACAACTCCCATAAGCTAACTTCAAAAAAGAGCTTAAACAAACAAAAAAAAGTGCTTAATGTAGTGTAACGAGATGCAATTTGCCTGCAAAATCTACTCTGAACTTCCTATTTTCCTGAAGGCACCGTCCATCTGTCGACATGCATGGCAGAGACCCATGCACAGAAATCTGTTTCTAATGTGCCTGCCTGCCGCCGCCGCCGCCTGCTGCTGCTGCTGGAAATGGCTGGTACAGGTTACATAATCGCAGAGGGCGGGAAACCCACACTTTTCAGCGGAAAACACAGACAGAAAACATTCCAGCTGTTTTAAGCTCCCAGGGCCCTTTTCGGCCAGAAATGGCGAGCCGGACCGGACCACACCGACAACCGCGGCTCGCCTTTGATCAGACCCGAAGCTCCATGCAACACCTGTGCTGCAGACAAAGAAAAGGGGAGGAAGGCATTCTTGCGAGTCCCCCCCGTAGCTCCCTCTGGTGCATTTCGTGTGAGGACTTGCAAAGAAACGCGACGAGAGTTTAAAACCCATCAATATTGTGTGATCGCTGGAATAAACATGCAAAGGAGGAGGGAGAGTGGAGAAAACCAAGATGCACCAATTAGGCTTTCGCTGGCAGAAACCGATTTTTGCTTCTCTTTACAATCTTTTCACATAAAAAAGAACAAAAAGTTGTGAATCAAGCTGAAAACTGCATTATTGTATAAATCAGGGCACATTTCTATAAGTACAAAACTCGTAGGAGTGCTTCATTTTTCTGCATTTAATGAAAAACAATCAGAGCTGAGAAAAGACAAATAGTCAGATTGCATGCCAAAAATGCATGTGATTGTTGTTAAACTAAAAGAAAAAGTGCATCAAAGTGTGTTTACAGTTAATGCGTTTAGAAACTTGAAAATTAGATTTTTCAGTATTTAATCATCCAACCAGCAGCCTGCACCCTGATCGGCGCTGCTCTAAACCCGTAATGCAAACACGGCAACAGCCCTGTTACACAACGCCATGTTGAGACAAAGCGCGCTGCAACTCAATACAGTTACTGCAGATAGGCATGCGACCTTTTTCCCTGTATAGACGACGTTACGGTTAAAGATTTAACACACACATTTGGCATTTAAATCAGCCTTTTGGTTTCCAGGGAAAAGATACGTATGACATAACACAGCAAAACTCCCCTTCATGTGAAAAGGATGGGAAGATTAATCTCTCAGAGGTTTATCAGTGACAGACAGATGGATCCAAAAAAAATGCAAAATATCACCCAAGCCCACACAATCTAAAAAAAAAAGAAAAAGATACAAGCCAAAGAATCTGACTCTAAGGCTGGATTATCTTCTATGGATAAAACATGAACCAAGAGGCTGAATTAGTGAAGCAAAGCCTCTTTCAATCCTGAGCAAAGTGTGCAAACAACCAAATGTTTTAGAGCGGCGCTACAATGGGCGTGTTGAGGACGGGGAGTGTTTGTGCATTCCGCTGTCAGCGCCGCCGCACCTGATTGTTCCTTATTGTAACCAGCAAACATCCCAGCGTTCATGCGCGACAGGATGCACGCCCAGTTCCTGCTCCGAAAAAACCCCCAAAAGCGGCGCCGCAATCGGCTGCAGCCAGAGGCGCACATGATGCTTCTGGCGTCCAGAGGACAGAAACAGCGCTGTGCCTGCTGCTGGCAGGGCGCGGGACGGTGCCAAAACAGCCGAAAACAGAAGCAAAACACATCTGAGAGAAAATTCCTAATTCAGCAGGTTTATCCTGATGTCGATCGATTAAAGAAAACACATAAAAACAAAAAATATACTCCGTTTTTAAACAGTTAGCCAAACTCAGAACAGTACCATAAAAGCCAAAAGCAACAACAGAGTTTTGGTTTTGAATTTTTCTACATTTTCAAAACTGCTGTAAATTCATATTTTTCATTACAAAGATACAAAAAAAAAATCTGGTAATTTGTTTTGGAAATATTAAAAACATGCTAAAAACATAGTGTCCATGATTTCAAAATGGCGCTTGACATCATCTGAGGGCGGAGTCAGGACAGATATTAACAGAAATTAATACAACAGTGATAAAAAAAAAATTCTCATGTACTATCATAAAGTTAATTATGTTTTACTAATTATTATATATGATAAGTTACCATTTTCACCACGCCGTTCATTTAAAATACTTTAAATGAGGAGAAACAATCTACACTGACACATTAAGGAACACAGTAAAGTCTGTACACTAGCTGTTGCTGCACACTGCATGTCAGCTGGCTGAAAACAAAAAAACAATCCAGACTATTTTTTAAATGTATTTCTGGTAGCTAGTTGGTAACAATTGCCATTTTCCCTTTTAAGTAAAAATAAATGCATATTTATGGGTCAAATTGCGGCTTTGCAATGTAAATATTCGCCAAATATTACATACATTTCCACTGATTTTACATGTGTGAACTTGACTAATTAAGCCCATGGAAAATTCAGTTTCTATTAGAAGTTAGGAAAATATTTTTTAACTCAGTCACAGAAATTAATTATAATGTTTACTTTGAATTTCTCTGTGCAGAATATTCTCTCGTTTTTGGTTTAAATTTCCAACACTGAAGTAATAAATCTGAGACAATGGCTGCAAGAATGATTAGCACAGTTGTATTTATTCTAATAATAATTAAAGAAAAACAGAATAATCTGAGGTGTCTGAAGTGGGCTGGATTATAGAGGTAGTGGGTGTGTCTCACATTGTGTACATCATGTTCCTTCCTATAAACACAAGCACACACATATATACACTTTATTTCTTTTAAGAATATTATTTACTTTATTATACTTGTGTTCTCCTAGGTTTTTAATTAGGCTACATAGGCCGTTATTAATTCTTTTGATTCTGACTGTGTTTATTGTTATTACTCATTTGTGTACATTTTTGTGACACCTGATAATGTGCTTTTCAAGATTATAACAACTTAAAACAAGTTGGGTTAGGTTTGATGCATACAATATCTTATTTTTATCTGGTTTATTTTCTTAAGAGTTCATGCATTTTATCTTCAAAATCTTCATACAAACAGTTGCAATGTCCATTTTTTAATAATTAAGCCATTAAATTAAATTACAATTAGCTTCTAAAATGCTGTAGCTGTTTAACCCTTTACTCACATGATCTTGAGAGAATTTGAACTTTCTTCCCTTCCTCTTTCAGGCAAAACAGGGTTGTTTTTTTTATTGCTAACATTCCTAATAAAGGGGCTAAAAGCCCTCTTGGCCCCTCCTTAGAGCCGCCACTGACAATAACACGAAGAGGAGCCACAGATTTGCACCCACTGCAGAAAGAGACAAACAGGATCAACAATAGCTAAGCCCGGGCTGTAATGGACATCGTGAACTATAAAACACATTTTCTGTGTGTTGTTATATAAAACTAACGCTGGACGTCTTCATTTGTAATTTGATGCTATTTTTTTCCCTCTTCCTCCTCTCTGATGATCTCAGAAGGAAAACAGATTTTTTTTGGCGCCATATAAAATGAGCAGGATAAGCGTGGGTATTCCACAGTGATCACTTAAGACTTGCGTGGAGTGGAAGAGGAGAGGGGGGGGGGGGGGGGGGATGCCAAAACAAGGCAGCGCGCCTTTCAGACCGCAGCCCTCAACTGTCAAATAAAAACAGGCGCTCTTCTTACAAGGTTTTATTATTACACATAAACCCAGCTAGCTCGGGGCTCCGCGCAGTGGGCACAAGCACAGCAGCTGCGGGGGGTTTAATGAGCTCACCTGCTTTCGGTGACACTTGGACGTCTTCTTTCTGCACTTGGGTGATAACAGAACTTTCCATCTGACAATCACGGAGCCCTCAAAATCCTCAAATCCTGTCCCCGAGCACTGATGATGGGCGTCCCTCATTGGGGTTTTTTGTTTTTGTTTTGATAAGGCGACTCTAGCAGCAGTATTCACCGAGGCTGCCGTCCGTGTGACCCGCCTCAGTTACGGTCCGGATTTATCTCGTCCCTGCCTGGTTTCTTTCTTCTCCACACCGATGCTTCTTGTTCTTCAATCGGCTGCCTCGGGAGGAAGGAGGAGGCGAGGGGGGCGAGGCACTTGGATATGTTTCCCGGAGGTTATCCGACTCTCTGCCCGCTCCGTCTCCTCGGGTGTACCGTTACTATTGGGTGGTGATAGCCGCCGAGCTGCCCCCCTCCGCCGTCACTTTTGCACCAACAACATGGAGAATCCAGGCGAAAGAAGGAAAACAACCGAGGAAATGGGGCAAGGGAGGTCGGTTTCAAGCCCCCCCTTACTACAGATAAACAACACCGCCCGCAAGGCCCCAAAGAGCGGCGAAAACCCGCGTCTGTCGCTGCGAAACGTAAAATCCGACACAGAAAAACGGATTCCGGGCGGTAGTTGGCTGTAAAATGCGGGTTTTGATGTTATGCGGGGTTTTGTTTTTCCACGGACCGCACTCCTCGGGCGCCTTGAAACCGTCCCCGCTCTCTGATTGGACGATACGGATGGAAGGGGGGGTGGGGAGGGGGCGTGGCTAAGGCATTCCTCCCTATCCTGCACGCGCCCAGCCGAACACATTCCAGCGCTTCTCGTGCAAATGGGCGCGCGCCTTGTTAATGAAATGTTAGAAAATAAACAAAACACAAATCCACGCAAATAATGCGGGACAAAACCGTTAGAATAGGATCTGTTTTCTTAGTTTAACTGCAAACTGAATATTTACAACTTTGAAATGAAAGCAGTGCAGTAAAAAATAATTTTTCTTCTGTTTTTGCTTTTTTGGGGGGGGGGGGGGTCACACTTAGCTGTTTTAGATAGTCGAAATCCTTTAATAATAGACAAAACTCAGCCGAGGAAATACAAAATTTAGAGTTCAAATGATGATTTAATATATTAAGGGGGGGAAGGGAGAAGCCAAATCCAAACCTGTTTACATATGGAGAAAAATAATTTCCCCTCTCATTACACAATAAAATTAACCTTTTTTTTTTTAAAATCACACTGAGGCCTGACAAAATGAAGTAGGCTACAAGATAAACACACAATACCTTGATTTAAAGAAATTTGAACAACGGTGAGAGCCATTACACATAAATGAAAAGAAAACATGGAAGAGGGGAAAACCTTTCCAAAATTACACCAAGAGCGCATCTACAACTGATATAAGAGGTCACAAAAGAACAAACACAACTATAGAACCACAGGCATCACTTGTATTTGTGAACAACTTTGGCTTTTTGGTCTAACTCAAAACGATTTCGGCCATCTTATGTAGGGTGTGGAAGGCCACAAGTGCCACAATCCAATATATTAAAAACAAAATCCAAAGGTGATTGTTCTGTGGTAGCGTTGCTACCCAGGTTAACCAATCAGATTATATGATTTATTTACTAGATAGATAGATTGATTCAAGTGACTTTTTGGTTCCCCACAGTTCGTGCCACCCTGAGCAGAAACCTATAACTCACTTCTTATGGAGTTTGTGGTTGCTCTGTTATTTCTTTTTACAGATGTTGTAACTTGGACATAGTTAGGTGTTCTAACAGAACAATGATACCTCTAACCCATATCAAAACTAATTTTCAAAGTTAAAGCAGGCTAGCTTTAAGATTCTTGAATGGTACTGATTAAACCCGTTTAAAAATGTGAGGAATATGCTTATAATATGTGGTTTTGACAGGAAACCAACCACTTTAAATTTTTCTTACAAATGGAGTGGTGAAATGTTAAATCAAAATTAGGCCAGAATGGACATTTATTCAAAGATTATTGTTGGCGTACGCTTACATTTGAGTCTGAGGCATAATTCAACAAAGAAAGAGCAAAGTTCAGATAATTTACTAAGTGCATGTAAACTTCTGACCAAAATATCATAAATACAGTAAAATATGAGATTTTAAGCTGCTAAAAAAGGGGGAAAAATAACACAAAACCTGTAAGTAACATGCATACACGGCAACATTTTGCAAACACCAAATTTATGCTACTTTTTCCACTTTTGAAACCTCTATAATAAATAACGAAGATCTTAGCAAGCAGTCTGTTTGTTGATAACTTACACTAGTAACAGATTTCGAAGCACGAGGATCCGTCCAGTTTTTTTTTTTTTCTGTATCCGATTCCGAACCTCCCTGTGAGTGAGAGAGGTTCGGTTTGTGGATGCATCTCGGAGTTGAGCAAGGAAGGTAAGAGAGGGCAGAGTGAAACCAATGACCCCAGGCTCCTTTCATGCTTCTCTCTCTCGCTTTCCTTTATTGACACAATCATAAAATGAAACTGTAACTTGTTTTGCCAAAAAAGAAAAGGAAAAAAAAAAGAAAAGAAAAGAAAAGAAAAGAGGCTGGAGTGAGTTAGGCTGGAGGGTGTGGGGGTTTATTATGAGGCAATGCATTCCCAAGCATTTGTGCAACAGTGCAGCAGATATCTCGATATGACGATCTCTGCATCATATACCAAAGCAGATTTTTTTTTTTTTATACCTATACATTGTTTTTTTATTTTCTGAGTGCCAAGCAGAAAAAAACATAACAAATGAATCAGAAATATGTGTTTTCACAAGTATTTTTGGTCCAGTTTCTAGTGCTAATATCTTAATACACTTAAAATAAGAGAAAACTAACTTACATGTAACAACTCAGCAAGATATACAGTATGTACTTGTTTAAAATAAATAATTCCTTAATGTTGATGAAAAAGTACTAGTTCCATTGGCATATTACTTCACTAAAAATTTGGAAATACCTTTTTATAAGTAAAATAATCAATGGTACAAGTACTTTTTCATCAATATGAAGGATTTTTGACTTAAAACAAGTTAATATTCCCTGCTGAAAAGTTGTTTGTCAGTTAATTTTGTTGTATTTCAATGTTTGCAATAGGAACTATAGACCAAAACTTTTTGGTAAGACTTGTGTTTTTGCAGTGTTTTATGGAATGCATCCTCTCCTTCTTTACCTTTAAGAAGATAATTTCTGGAATTTAGAGCATGAAGAGATTTTAAAGATGAAAACAGGGGGGATTAAAGAGTGAAAACTACAGTTTCTGCAGAGTTAAAGTGGTCCACTGAAAGCACGTGTGAGCCCACTACACCACGAGCCCTGCCAGTGCCCACAGAGGCCACAAGGCAAGACATAAACAAGACTGGCCCCGCTGTTTGCATTCCTGGTGTTGGACATTTCAAGGCAGCACTGACAGATGTGTGTAAAAATACACACGGCATAAGTACGGACCGCACAGCTGGAAAATGTCAGGCAGTTTAAAGCTGATGCCGCTGTTTACTACTCCGACTTGAAGTGCATTATCTCTGCTTGCTTTTTCTGCCTGAGGCGAGCCGAGGGAAGACGAAGACGGCTGGACGGGGTCAGGCGTTGTGGAAGAGGCCCCCAGGCTGGGGAAGCTGATCAAAACAAGCTACCTCAAACATCACACACCTGTTAAATCCATCATTCACAACATCATCAGGTAATTAACACACTTTTACATGCATGAATGCTCCTTTTAAACAAACAGGAAAATGAAAACTTAATTTGAAAATAAGCATTTTGTACAACAAAATGATATTTGGGGGAGAAAATGTAATAGACAGGAGGACATGTTGGTTATTTATCTCAAATGCACATAACATAATATGCTAGAGTTTATATCAATCAAAGTACAAGTAATGTAAATACAATATATTACCGTCCAATACAGACAACTTAACAAGATAATTCCAAAAAGTGAGAATAATAACAATAATAATGACAAAATCAAAAACAGTTTTATCTAAAAGGAGCATATCAAGTTACAAATTTAAAAAGAATGAAAAAAGCCATACAGCACAAACATTTATTGAAAGACAAACAATACAAGATATACAGTATATATATATATATATATGTGTGTGTGTGTGTGTGTGTGGGTGTGTGTGTGTGTGTGTGTGAACCAGGTTTTTATATCCTTGCGGGGACCTATTTCTGTTTACGTTATGGGTTGTGGGGACCACTGCTTTTCATGGGGACATTTCTTGGTCCATATGGGGGGAAATGCTGTTTTTGGGTTAGGGGTTAGATATGTGACGGCTTTGGTTACGGTAAGGGTGATGATAAAGGTTAGGCGGTGGAAAATGAATTCAAGTCAATGTAAAGTCCTCACAAGTCATGAAAACACGACTGTGTGTGTGTGATAAGTAATTTAAATATGACTAAATATAAAATAAATAGATAAAATAACAGCAATCATACACATAGAAA
Source organism: Xiphophorus hellerii (assembly GCF_003331165.1). Classification (NCBI taxonomy): domain Eukaryota; kingdom Metazoa; phylum Chordata; class Actinopteri; order Cyprinodontiformes; family Poeciliidae; genus Xiphophorus; species Xiphophorus hellerii. Next base: position 30,102,369 of record NC_045672.1, on the reverse strand, counting down.
TATGTTAATCTATAAATGAGTCCAGAGAAAATTTAGATTTAGAAACTTAGGAACACATTTACAAGATATGTCAACATGTTGCTTAATGAAAAGCTTACAGGGATGGATGGACATTAATAATATCGACTGAAGTCAAGTTTATTTCAGCAACAAGGCAGTTCAAAGTGCTTTACATAATTTAAACATAATACAGTCACCAATTAAGAAAGATGCAATAAATATTACATTTTGTCAAATGTCATCAGAAAAATCATCAATACACATCAAATTCATTCATTAATGTTCCATTTATTATGAATCAAAGGTAGTTGTAAACAGGTGAGTTTTTAGCCTTCATTTAAAGAAACGACAGTTTTGCAGTATTCTGGGAGTTTGTTCCAGATTTGTGGTGCATAGAAGCTGAATGCTGCTCCATGTTTGTTTCGTAACTAAACCCAGCTTAGGGTCACCAAGAATTTCCTAAATGATAGTTTATAAAGAAGAAAGAACACTTTAAAATAAACTGAGACGCTTTCTCAACTTAAAAATAAAAAGAATTTCAGGTTACTTTGAATTTACTTTTGATTAGAAACCAAAAGTTGTAATAATTCAAAAGAAAGTCTTTATAGTTATGTTTAAAAATGTACCAATCAACCAGCCAGAGATCATAATTGGCCTTTTCCCTCCTGCTGATTGGCTCCGATTAGTCATAACACTGAAAAATTAAACTTTTTCCTTGATTCTTTAAATACATTCAAACTAAAAACTTCCAATATTTCCAACTATAAACAGCTAGCAAACCTACAGAAAGAACAGAGTTTTCTTTTAAATTTAACAGTGGGACAAGACACTGGCTTGTATTTCTATTTTTTGTGGTAAAAAGCAAACAAGCTGAAATTTAAGTGCAATTAGATTTTTTTTTTTTACTTAAAAATAATGAGACATAAAATTAATGATGGCAGAAAAAACTGGTGGTTTTTCTTTTTGGTTTTTGGCAATTGAAGAAAATGTGGGGGAAAATTAAATGTAACATTTATACTAAACTAATTATGACCACAAGTAAAATGCTTGTATTACAGTTTATTACTATCCACATTATTTTCAATATAACCAGCTACTTACTTTCTTTGTGGTTGTCATTCTTGGTTTCTGATGCGAAATATTCAAATATAAGCGACGTACCGGTGAGGTGAGAAATGTTTTCAATTTTAAACTAACGCTCAAATTACAAACGGGAAAAACAGATCGAATAAAGTAATGTGTTTGCTGATTGCATAGAGGCAGTCTGCATGTTTGGGGACAATTATTCCGGGAGGATTGTTGTTGCTTTTGCGCCGATGCTTTTTGAAAGTTGTTATGATCCGTAACCGTGGCAACAAGGTGTTATTTTTACAACTGGGAGCAGCTGATTAGCATCTCAAAACCTCAAATACCTGAACTGAGAGCGAGACAGAGAAGGAGGAAGTTCATACCATCTCTTACATTCATCGTAATTCCTCTTCATGAGAATGCTTTGGGAAAGCAGAGAGTCTTTAGTCACTTTAATACAGACTGCTACAGGAGATCTTTCCTACCAATGACTGTTATAACTCATATTAATTTGTATTAATATTTGTATTAATATGAGTAATTCCCATTTGGGATCAATAAAGTATTTTTGAGTTTGAATTTGAAATGGTACCAATCAGATCCCCTACTCCAACATTTCTCTGCTTGGCTTTCTAACCACAAAGAGATGGATTAGCAGTGCTACCCAACAACTGATAGCATCATCCCGGACATGTTACTCTTCAGTCAGAAGCTTCTTTAGATTCACTGTTAGACTGACTGCTATTGGAGATCGTTCCAGTTGACTATTTGGGGATAACTGTTTGAGTTAGGACAACATTTAATTTCCCTTTGAGATTATCAAGTATTTTAATTGAATTAAAAGATGTGACACATAATTTTTTTAATAGTGTAATGTATTAAAACAATTTGTTTGTGTGAACAAGTGGCTTGGCAAAAAAAAAAGCATTTCAGTTGTATCAAAAACATTTAAAAAACAAATGAGGTTTAAATCAGCCGCATGGTGACACAATAATGCACAAGTCATAACAGTTTGATCGAAAAAAAAAAGGTTAAAAACAATGAAGAGAAATCAATATTTCCATAAAATCATCAGGAAGTTGTCCTTCCTGATGTTGGTTGCTTCAAAAATCAAGTTGAAACGCTGGAAGTGGCGATGGAAATGATCTGGATCTCTCTTAAGATTTTCTGTGTAGATAAATAAAGTAAACAAACAAACATCTTTCATCATCTGTAGTGGTTTTCCACCGGCATCCAAACCACCGTCTTCATCAACATCATGCATAGGTCTGTCACAATAAGCAATAAATAAATTAATCGCATGATAAAAATACGACAGGCTCAATAATTTCCATTTGCATGTTTCTCTCTTTCTACCCAAAACTGGATGATGAAACTCTTCAGTCTGGTGCTTTGATCTCAACTAGCTCCATTTTTTGAAGGAGATTTTGTTTACAGAGACTTCATAATTCAATTTATTAGTTGTTTCCATTGCTTTGTTTATTTATTTTGAATATTTAAAATGTCTTCCTTTTCCAGTGTTAAACACCCATTAGATTTTAAAGCTGGTTGATCTTTCAAAATGAATTATTGTATTATTATGTCATTATTATCATTTATAATACTTGAAAATTATCTCAAAATGACAATATTATCATTTATCACAATGACTTGTGGAACAATTTATCATCCATCAAAATTTGTCATGGTGTCAGGCCAAGTGGTGCATCAACAAACATCCAGCCTTGTTGAACGCAACCCTAGCTGGTAACATATTGCTGCAGCATCTGAGTTTCATGTAAGGCTGGGGCTGTAGGGTGAATAATCATGTGATTTGCTGGAAGAACCCCCCCACCTCTCCACCCACCCTCCACTCTCGCAGGCCTGCCCCTGACTGGCCTCTGCTAAGGCTGTATTTCCAGGAAAAGGGGCCTACAGGACCGGACCGGCTGTGAGGCCTAGGCAGGGAGACATTGGCTCATTGAGAAAAACAAAAACAGAGAGGGGCGGTGGGAACTCTTACATAACCCGGCCTCCATGACGGGCAGCCACAGAGACACAGAGAGAGTAAAAGAGAAGGAGAAGTTCCACGTCTCGATGCGAGGAGGAAAACCTGTCTGTCCACCTTCCCTCGTAAAGACCGAATCCCTTCGACGCTAGAATTCAGCTCAATGTTGCTCAATGTTTGCTGCTCCACCGCAGCATTTGTGCAACAGCAGCACCTCTGGATAAAAACCCAAATATTACAGCCGCTGTCCGCTACGTTGGACAAAGAAGAGCAGCCGCTTCTGTCACAACACACAAACATGCCCTTTAATCCCCTGGGTTGGTTGTAAGCTGTGTTTAGATGTTAATGGCATCTCCCTGTTGTGCTCTGCACTGCCTCCTTGTGGGCAAAAACGGAAACAACTCTGAAAGTCTACAAAAATATTCCCTCAAGAGGATATTTAAATGTAAATATCTTATTTTTAATACCACTCGACTTCAAGGGAACCATTTAAAAATACAGTATGTAACTTTTATTTTTAAAAACTTTTGTACATATTTATTAAAACTGTTGTGACAGTATAACATGACAGAGATAATAGGTGGAAAAGATCAATCTCCACCTTTTCCCTGAGCTACTATTGCAGTCTGAAGAAATGTACCAAAAACAACCAATCAGAAACAGGAGGAGTGTCTTAGCACTGTCAATCAACCTCAAGTAGTCGCTGCTAAATGAGCTGATGGCGGAGAAACAACTGTTAGGAAAGTTGTTTATCTGCCGGCTAGCATTCACAACAAGCTATGCTAGCAGCAGTGTATCAGAGAGAAAAGGTGGCAGAAAGAGGGATGATTGACATTGCTAAGATCCGCTTCTTGGCTCTGACTGGTTGTTTATATTTAGCAGAGGGAGAAGACATAGGAGCTCGATTTATATCACAGAATATCTGTCTTATTACGGACACAACATGGTGGCAGTTTTAACAAATATGTAAAGAAATTTTTTTTTTTAAATAAAAGTTGCATACTGCACCTTTAATGAACACAATATCTTGATTTTCCTGTTTGTTCACCAGATTAAAATGGAACACAAGGCAGCAAGATTCTCCACAAAAACCTTCAAGTAATTATAATATTCTTCTTTTTTTTAAAGAATGAAAGGGATTAATACTGCTCCTCTTGCTAGAATGCAAAATGTGCTGAAAGACATCTAACCTTGTCGTTTTCCAAATTTTGTCATGTTTCAACCACAAATGTTTTTTATTTAAATTTTGTGTGATACACTGCAAAAACACAAAATATTACCAAACAATTTTTATCCAGTTTCTAGTGCAAATATAGTATTACACTTGAAATAAGGCAAAACTAACTTACAAATTACTTTTCAGCAAGAAATAGAAGATCGTTTTAAGTAAATAAGTCCTTAACAGAGATGGAAAAACTGTGAGATTAATTGCAGAATATTCCACTTATAATGTAGGAAATATGTGTTGTTATAAGTGAAATATTCTGCGAGTGCCAATATTAAGGAATTATTCATTTAAAACAAGCTCCTATATCTTGCTGAAAAGCTACAAGTTAGTTTTGTCTTATTTCAAGTGTACTAAAATATTTGTTCTAAAAACTAGACAAAAAATACTTGGTAAGATTTTGTGCTTTTGCAGTGCAGGCCAATATAACATTACGCAGAAATGCAAAGTGTAAGGGAAATGATGCATAGTTTTTTTTTGTGTTTGTTTGTTTAAGATCTGAAAAGTGCGATGTGCACAAGTATTCCTCTTCTACGATGGCTGAAATCTTTTAAGATGCTTCTATTTCCTGTGGTTGCAGCATTTTTCTGCTGCATTTTGTTTTTGTGTGTTTTGGAGTTTGTATAAATCGTGTTTACAGTGCGTTTTAGCATTTGCATAAGTCAATAACCATATCCTTTTTACCTGATTCAAACTTCTGACAACTAATTTCCTCCTAAAGTTGCCTAGTTAGTAAACAGAGTCAATATGCATTTCATATTATTATCTTGATTTATATAAATCCCGTTGTTCTTTGAAGTCCTTAGAAGTTTAATATAGAAATAAAGTAAAAATAAACATGTTTTAGAATGGTCCTGACTGGAATCCAACTGAGAATATTCCTCGAGATTTAAAAGTAGATCTTAACAGACGCCATTTTGAAATAACTTTCCTTCAATTTCACAATCCAGACCCAATTTGCATAAAATCTGCATAAATACATTGACGTTTTAGGTTGTAATGTGACAAAATGTGGAGAAGTCCAAAAAGTTTAGTTAATTTTGGAAAGTGCTGTAAACATGCAACATAGTGAGTGTTAGCGACACGCTAGCACAACATGCTAAGGTGTCCTGCTGTCCATGCTCTGTTTTGCACTGAAAAACCTAAAAATTGACTCTCCTTCATGTCACAATGAAGATAAAAACAGCATGAAACAGATTATACATTACAGATGATTAAAAATACTTTAGCACCATCCAACTGGTCAGAGTTAGACCCGGTTCTGGGTTGACCGATGATCCAAAGGTCCAGTTTCTGGCTCAGGAGTCAAACTCTGGCTGCTCCTGTATCAGGATGGTCGAGTCGTTTCCTCTCTTGATGCTCGGATCCAGGCAGGACACGCCCAGCGCTATCAGACACAGCCACACCTGCAGCACAGCAACACGCACAGGTCAAAGGTCAGATCAGTCAGATGAGGAAAGGATGAAATGTTTTCACTGCTTTGTTGGAATTATTTAAATATTCTGCCACACGCTCTTGAAAAAAAGATCCAAAATCAGATGAATCTGAAGAAACTCATCTCACTGAGTTTCCATCTATCTATCTATCTATCTATCTATCTATCTATCTATCTATCTATCTATCTATCTATCTATCTATCTATCTATCTATCTATCTATCTATCTATCTATCTATCTATCTATCTATCTATCTATCTATCTATCTATCTATCTATCTATCTATCTATCTATCTATCTATCTATCTAAATAATAATCATTTAACTGCATATATAAAATGTATATATCAAGTGGAATTTCACTGCAAGGCTTCAGCAATAATAAATAAATAAAATAATGAATAAAAACTAGTTAAAATAAATATGTAAATAAGTAAATAATAAAAAGTATCAATTTAAATGTATACAACAAATATAAATATATATATGAAAATAATAAATATATATTTTGTTGTAAATATTTCTATACAAAATAATTTTTTTTCTTGACATTAAATAATTCTAGTGTTATTTACAGGATCTCAATTACATAGAAACATTAATAACTACTAAAAAGAAATAGGAAAAGATATTTCAATTTGAAAATAAAAAAAAGATTTTAAAGTTGACTGACACAAAATAATTGTTTTTGACTAAATTAAATGTGCTTTCTTGATGCAAAATAACTAAAACAAATTTTATTGCTAACAACATAAATCAATTTATCTCTGAAGGTTCATCAGAACACTTAAAATATTCCGAATTAACGTTTCATATTTGCAGAAAGGTCAATGAGTCAAGCTGATCTCACCAAGTAGCCCACGAACGTGAGGTACGCCAAGGAGAGGAAGGCAGCGAGCACGTAGAGCCACACGCTGTTCAGCGCCGTCACGTACACCACCACGAAGTACATGTTGATGGCGCACACGCACAGGATCACCAGTCCTCCCATGATCTTAAACGTCCTGCAGAAAGACGAACATGCTGAGCAGGAAGTGGAGCAGGAAGTGATTTAACGGCGACAGTACAGGTCCGCTTACAGTCCGTTGGCAAAGTCGTTCATCAGAGACGGCATGCTGGTGAAGGTGAGGATGGGGATGAGGGCGAACGGCAGCTGGGAGAGAAGAAATCTGGAGTGAGGTCTGTGCTATTTGTTAGTTTTCATCAGGGGGGTTCAAAGTGTGGTCAGGGGGCCATTTGAGGCTTGCGAATGAATTTCATGCGGCCCCCTGACAATAAAACACAAACCCTGGTTGCAGTGTTAGTTTTATGTAGTTTGTTTCTTTCCTCGACTGGATGCAGATGAGGCAGTTTGAGTCTGTGTCTAACCTGCATGCTCTGGAGCACGTTGAGGAAGTCGTTCATGCCCGTCAGGTGCTGCACGTCCTTAAAAATGGCCACTAGCAGCGTGGGAGTGATGGCGAGGGAGCGGGTCAGCAAAACCCGAGCAAAACGTGACCAACGCAGGTTCAGGAAACCCTGAGAAACAGGAATCACCAGCAGCTTTACACACAAGATTACTAAAACAAATTATAAAACAACTTTTATAAGAAAAAAGAATTATTTTTTACATATTTGTTAAAATTATCATTATGTTGTGACTTCTCCCAGTGCTGGAGGAATACAACGCCGAGTCAGATCAACCAATCAGAGCCAGGAGAGTCTTAGCGCTGTCATTTAGGCCTGTCATGATAAAATGTTGCTAGATGATAAATTATCCCAGAGGTTATTGCGATAAACGTTAAAATTGTTGTTTTGAGACAACAATTTTGTCTCAAATATACTTGAAATTATATTTCAAGTAATATAATGGCAATAATAGCCTAATAATGCAACAACACATTCTTAAAGATAAACTTTCAATTCTAATGAACATTTCACACTGAAGACATTTTAAATATCCAAAATAAATAAACAAAACAACAGAAAAAACAAATAACATGAATTATGAAAACTCTGTAAATAAAGTTGTCCTTCAAAAAAAAACGGGTTACTTTAGACCAAAACACCAGACTGAAGACTTTTAACGTCAAATTTTTGGTAGAAAGAGAGAGAAAAAAGAAAAATGTCACATTTATCATGTGATTAATTCATTTATTGATTATTGGCTCGGCCAAGCATCTGATCTTGAAGCTCCAACTGACCTCCATGACAAACTGGCCAGAGTAGGTTCCAGTCATGGTGGAGCTCTGACCGGCTGCAAGAATCCCGACGGCCCATATATAGAGCGTCGCAGGCCCGAAGAAGCAGCCCAGAACCACTCCCTGTTACGACGGAACCAAACCATCACACAAACTGACACAGCTCACCCTACACACGACCTGGTTCACTGGAAAAATGACAAACGAACCCCCTTATAGATGTCAACCTCCAGAGTTTTGTTGTCCAGAGGGAAGAGGTGGGAGTGAGAAATGCTCGACTCGTTGCAGATGTTATTCTGAAACAAAACAACGAAAACGTCCAAGAGAACATCTGGATATGAAGCAGCTGTTGGACGATGAGAACATCTGCAGGAATACTCACCACTTCGATGTTCGAGCGCTGGTAGAACTCCTCAGCAAAGATGGCGACCACAAACACGTTGATGAGGAAGGAGACAAACAGAGCAATGGCCGACTCGATGAAGAAGTACTTGTTAGCCTCTTTTACTTCTTTCTTCTTCGAGCGATCCACTTCCCGAGACTTTAAAGCAGATATGGAGACTCACTAGCTGCATTTCCTTTACAAATGTGCGCAAAATTATTCCTAGAAAAAAATGCAATTTTGCAATTGCGGTGCTTCCATTAAATAAGGAATACAATTAAAATCACATGTGCATGACAGTGTATCAAGGCTGTTGTAAAAATTGATTTATTTTGCAAAACTGCAATGTACTTTTTTTTTTATGCATCACACGAATCACATGATCAACAACCGGATGTTTCCACTGGTGCAAATCATGAAGAAGACGACAGGAAGTAGTTGGAAATGATGGCACAGCATGTTTTACTACATGAACAAACGCATTCATGTGTACGAAGGCATATCAGGGCCATTTTAAGTAGAAAAACAAAAGTACATTTCAGAGAAAAATCTTGTGAAATTATGAGATTCCTCTCAGAATTTTTATAGAAAAAAAAGAAACTCAGAAATTTCCAAGTCAAAAGACAAAAAATTGCGAGAAAACATCTAGAAATTCTAAAATTAATACCAATCAATCAAATAAAGTTTATTTGTATTGCCCCCTTCAGCAATATGGCAGTTTAACATCATAAAAACACAGAAATACAAAGTCATAGAGGAACCACACAGTCAACAATTGAGAAAACAATTAAACATTACATTTAGCCATTTATTAAGGTTCATATATCAGAAATTTTCAAGAGAAAATCTCCGATTTTTTTCTGAAAAAATTGTAAGATTAATCTCAGAATTTTTGAGTTTTTTCTTGGAAATTTACTCCTCCTGGTTTGTTCTATCTACAACGACCCTGTCATGTCACACACATGAATATGTTGGTTCACATATTAAGTCGTTAAAAGACGAGCTGCGCCATCATCCTCCAACTATTTCCTGTCATCTTCTTCTTTGTAGTTTGCGCCAATGGAAACATCCGGTTGTTAATCATGTGATTTGTGTGATGCAAAAAATTTATTTCCGTTGTAGTTTTACAAAATAAACCTATTTCATCCTAACGCCAAAACATTTTATCAAAACACAAAAAAATTGGCATCTTTCCATTTATTTTTGAAATGTCATACTGCACCATTATGTGCTGAATGGAATCACAGCTAGTGTTTACAGGTTTCACAGCGTTTAGTTTTACTTTAGCCAGTGTCTGACCTTCACCAGAGCAGAGTGGAGGTAAATGTTGTGAGGCATGATGACGGCGCCCACGACGCCGACGGCCTGGGTGAGCTGAACCGCCCCGCAGCCTTCGCAGTACGGCACAAACATCCCCTTCAGCAGCTGGCCTTGGTCAGGAGCCACTGTCACGTACTGCAACACAGCAGCTGCATTAACTTTATAGGTGTAAGCAAATATTTCTGATGTTTACACCACCGTACGGCACAATCAGACATGAAATGGTGGAAAAAAATCAGAAGAATGAGGCAGATTAGTGGCAATGATGTTGATGTTGAGTCGTTGAACTCGTATCTCAATGACAGAATATTCTTTGTACATTTAGGAAACTATAATGTAAACAATGGCATCCCACAAGGCACAAGTTTAGATCTCAGAGTTTTGTTACCCATATGAAATACGGACACACGGCATTAATGTTCACTTCTACGCTGATGACACACAGTTGCATACATGATGTGAATAACGGTGTTGAATTAAAGTGTTTTAAATTGTTTTCCAGTTAAAAACAACCTAAAGAGGAACGATCAAGCACACAGCTTCAGTTATTACAACTACAAGCTACTGATCAGATCCAAAATCCTGGTGTAGTGATGGACTCAGAACCTTCAGAGTCACATAAAGACAGTGACCAAGTCGGCCTTCTATCACCTGAAGAACATTTCCAGGATTAAAATACTCATGTCTCTGTAAGATCTAGAGAAACTGGTGAAGAGTAAAGTAGTGATGATAAACCAACCTGAGGCAGAGTTGGGTGGGTTTTCACATGCATAAAGAGTGGGCACAGTGTGGCAGGCCGTTGTGCCATAAAATCAGCTTAATCTGACTATTAAAACATGTGTTTTAAATAGAAACAACTACTTTTGACTATCCTGAATGGTAACTTAAGACATCTGCATTTACATTCTGATTAGTAAGAATAATAATTCAAGATATCTTCACTTACATTGTGACAAATCAAAACCTCTAATTCAAGAGATGCCCAATTTATTTGGAGATACTCTTAAAGTTAGTTTTACCTAGTTATTTTTTGCTTCCTAGATATTGAATCTTACATATTTCCTACCTAAAAATACAATATTTACATTTTGAAAAATGGTTGTTATTAACTGGAATTAGGACTAGTCAGGATAAAAAAGTAAGAATTATTGCTCTTTGGTGTTGATAAGATGAGAATGATCAAACTTTAAATCCACCAAGACTATGATCAGCTACAGAAAATAAGAAAACTAAACGTATGTTTTGCACATTTATTCCATGGCTCTGATTGGCTGAAAAAGTGCAAATATCAAAACAAACCAAAGTCCGTACCTCGTATCCAAATGTTACGGCCATAATAGTAATAAGAAAACCAAAAAAGGCCTCCAGCCTCCTCAAGCCTGCAGAAAAACACAGAAAGATTTAATTTACTCTTCCTCTCTGCTGTGTGAAGTGTGTTTCAGTGTCTGAAGACGTTGTGCTACGTACCGTACTTATCCAGGAAGAGGAAGAAGAAAGTGTCGATAATGGTGATGAGCACACCGGCCCAGAGGGGGATCCTGTCATCAAAACACACACAGCAACTGAAGAAGCTCAATTTTTATGTTGTAGCACCAAACGACCTGTGATTCTAGATACCAAACGCCCTCAAAACGGCATCAACTTCTCGCCAGAGACTCCCTTTGGAAGCCCATAGACAATGCTACAAAATATGTAAAGAAACATTGAATTAAAATTTTTCCCCTCATTTTATTACATTCATTTAGCATAAATGCTGCCTCATTTCTTCAGATTTTGTTGGGAGTTCTGTGGTGGAAAATCCTCTCCTTTCATGAGAAAATAAGTAATTTTATTATATCAATCCAGTCAAATGTTATTTAATCTCCATTTTATGCTTGCTATGCCAGTTTGAAGAGCAAAGCAACTTGATAAATTTGACTGGCAGCAAATCAGAAAATGAGAATATAAATAAATATTTTCTAAATTCTCCTTCTGTGGGACAATATACACTATTTTCTATTTCAGTGTTATTTATATATTAGACTTTATAATAAATGCTGAAAAAACAGATTCCCAAATCCCAAAAATTAGATGTGTAAATATGTCTAGCAATAGATGAAACAATTGGAGTAGGATTTAATAAGCTTTGTCTTCTTCATACTCATTTCTGGACTGGATAAGGAAGTTTTGTTTTTGTTTTAATGTTTAATTACTATCATGATGCACATATTTTTTTATTTTGTTTTTCTCAAATTTTACTTGTTCAAATTAAATATTTTTCTCCCTTCTAGCGCCCTCTGGTGGCCCCCACTTTGATAAACACTGCCACACCTGTGAGAGGACAGGAGGTTGAACGCGATGGCGCAGCCGATGACCTCCTGCATGTCGGAGCCGATGATCGCCAGCTCCACCATCAACCACAGCAGGATTCTGGGTACCTTCATGGAAAACATGGAGAAGTCAGCGAGTCCGCTTGAATTCTGCATCGCAGGCAGAAAATATGAAGGAAACAAGCATATTCATGATTTAGGATGGCCCAGTCAAAGTCCACACCTAAATCCAACCCAGAACATGTGGCTAACCTCATGCTGTACTTCCTGCTTTATCAGCGGTCTCCAGTCTGCTTGGCGTTCACACATGTATTCGAAACGCACCAGAGTTCACTTTAAACGAGGTTTGTAGACGGACCAGAGTTACAAACGTTTTAGACAAACGAAGTGGAGTTGGACTGAAGTGGACTAAACAGGGCTGGTGTGAATGTACCCTTAAAAAGAGTTTTATAGGTTTACTTTATTAAAAGAAATGCTTCAATTTTTTAGGTGTCGATTGGAAAAAATGTAACAAAATTCAGTGAATTATGTCAAAAGTACATTTAGTGAGTTATGTCCATGAAAACACTTGCTACATTTAGCCAAGATTAATAAATTAATTAAAAGGAGAATTGGGTGCAACAAAGTCAGCTTTTGAGTAAAAGTCACAGGATAGACTTGGACAAATAAAGCAAAAATCATAGTTATTTATAAACAAATAATTGCCAATACATTTTGCTATAAGATTTTAATTTGATTTTAATTTTTTCACACTGGGTGTGGTTGTCTCACAGTGGGGTACTGGCGGTTGCAGACTTCAGCCAGGTGCAGCCCGGTGACGACGCCGAGCCGCGCCGCCAGCCGCTGCAGCAGCAGGCCGATGATGGTGGCCAGCAGCAACACCCAGAGGAGCTGGAGGGAGGAGAGAGGAGAAACAGCAGAGGAGAGAACAGCATCCAAGAATTATAAACATAAAAAATTCATTATACATTCATCAGGTCAGAGCAGCTCTACTTCAACAAGACTTTACTCAGGTAAAAGTAAAAAGAAGCCGTCCAAGAAATTACTCAAGCAAGAGTAAAAAACTATTTGGCAAAAAGTCTGTTCAAGTAACGGATCAAATTATCAATAATTTAATTGAAAAAGATTTACATAATCAGACAGACCAAAATATAAAATGGAAATGTTGGTATTTTAAGGACAAATATGACAATAATTCACATAAATAACAACAAAATCAGACAAAAGAAAATTTTTATAAATCAGTTTCTTTCAATAAAACTTCTGAAACTTTAACAGGAACTGCAGGTGTGTGTCTGTGTCTGGTGAATTTTTGATTAAAACATTTTTGTTTTTCATTCAGTGGATAGAAAATACAAAAAATTTACACAAGTAAGAGTAGGAATACTTTATAATAAAATTACTCAAGTAAAAGTAAAAAGTACAATCTAGTAAATATAATAGGTACATTTTCCCCACAAAAGCTACTAGAACAAAGTTTAAATATGAAAAAAATCAAACCAAAAAGAAAATGTCAAACTAATCAGATAAAAATGAGAAAAAACTCAAAATGTTGAGAAAAAAATGTAATGTCAAAGAAGTGAAGATAGTCATTAGAAGAAATGGTGGTGAAATGTCAAAATGATTAGCAAAAAGGAAAATTATGTATCATAATGATGAGATTAAAAGAAATCACAATGACAGACAATGAGAGAAAGTCAAAATGATGTGGAAATGATCAGAAAAATGTGAAAATCAGGAGAACTTAAGAAAAAAAGAACAAGAAAAGAAGTCAAAATAATGAGAGTGAAAATGTGGATATACCAAAATGATTAGAATAAATGATATGAAAAATAAAAATGATGGAAATGATGAGAAAAATAGCTAAACGATGAGAAAATTACAAATAAAAATGAAAAAAGTATTTCAACATTGAAGTCGAAATGCGACTGATATAAATACCTGCTAGAAACTTTATACTTTATACTCATAAGACTAAATAACCAAACAGATTTTCAGTTTTTGCATATAAACTCCCTGCATACACACTGTTTGTGGAAAAAGTCACCAGAAAATATCTTCTCTTCAATAAATCTTTTTCGTTTTTTCTCAATATTTTTACTCTAATCATGAAACTGAATTTTGATTTTCTGGTCATAATAATTTCCCTTTACAGCCTGTATTTCTGTCTCTGTGTTGACTGAGTGGAAACTTTACTTTAATACACCTGGCATAACTTAGAAATTTACATTTTAACAAACTAATGTCAACTTTCCCCCGTCTTCTGAAGGAAGGCACCGTTTTATTAGAAGATGTAAAACTTTGATTTTTTTTTTCTGTTACCTTAAATCCAGCTTTAGCTCCTGACTGCAGGTCAGACTCAATGTTTCCCGGGTCCAGGTAAGCAATGCTCATCAGAAACCCGGGCCCGGTGAAGGCCCAGAGTTTACGCAGACTGAATAGTCTCTGTAGGAGAAATACAAGCTGTAAAGTTTAAAAAGTTATAAATTAAGTAAGCGGGTTGGTTTAGGTTACCTCAGTGTCCTCCTCGGGAACAGGGACTCTCTGCTCAAAGTACGTGGTCGGAGCCGGTTCATTGCTGCGGTTCTGGAGGAAAACCGAAGGCGTGGAGGATCCTCGGTGAGTGTATGTGGTCTGGATGATAGCTTTCTCCTGGTTTTTCACAGAGTCGTCTGCGGAAACATCAACACATTCATCGGAAAGTGTATTTAATGTTAACAGTTTGTTAAAAAGCTAAAACTGATGTGTTTCTGCTCAAGTTAAAAATCCTCCCGCGCTACGATGCTTCAACTTCCTGTCTTCTTCTTCTTCTTCTTTGGGCATCAATTAAATAATCATCAACTCATTTAGAAATTGATTAATCACCAACTGGAGAATACAGACTCAAAAAATGCCATTTGCTGAAAAAAATCGACATATTCAGAAGAGTAAGCCAAAAATGCACAAAAATATCTAGATTTTGCATTTAAGAAAAACAAAATGTATCTCAAGGAGCATAATTTTTGCTTCACCCTGTTCAGATTCACTCGAAGAATGCTGTCATTACCTTTTAAGCAATAAAAAGTAATTAAATTTATTGTTTATATTGACATTTTAATGCATACCTAATATTGTATAAATGGCTTCAGTGTTTAAGTGATAAATCAATAGAATGTGTTGGTGTTTATTCAATTAACCAATTAATCGTCAGAACAAATGGTTACTAAAATAATTATTAGTTGCAGTCTTTATGTAAGCAAGTAAAACTTTGTTTACAAAGCAAATTTCAAATTCCAGAGTTTGAAAAGTTTGCGTAAATGCCAACAGCTTGCGTCAACATGTCGAAATGATGCGTCTTAATCATAAATGAAGGATTTGCATTGCTTAAAATCAAAGATAATCACCTTGTTGGCCTGGCAGATCAGGTTCTGGATCCAGGGGAATGCTGGGCGGCAGAGAGGAGATGTGGATGTTCTCAGGCGGGGGATTTCTACCTGGAAGCAACCCGGTAATTAAACTGGATTTAAAACCAAGAATAAAAATTACTGCACACACAAAACGAAACCCTACAAAAACACGGAACCGTGAGAAAACACATTTCATCCCAACTGTTCAGTCAGGGAGAAGAAAAGTTACATTATTTCACCAGAACAACTACAATTTATTCTTATTCCATATTTTTACTTTTCACCAGAATGAAAACTATTTTTTAACTTTATGCCTCTACATATTCATTCATGATTTACTAAGGAATAGTGTTGCTCCAAAAATCATGTTGCTTAAATGTGTGTAGCCTTTATTTATTGAGATTAAAAATCTTTTTCAAGAGAGACATGACTGTTAATGCAAAACGATTTGTTGAATTTTGCATTTGCAAAATAAATAAAACGTCTACATGCAGAATATGGCAAATTAGTTAGTTGATTCATTAGTGTATCTATTTTTTATTGAGGACTACACCTGTCGCAATAAGTAACAAGTCAATTAATCGCATGATAAATTAAAACAAGCTCAATAATCTCAATTTTCATGATTTATTATTTTACTCTTATTTTTTTTCTTTCTACCAAAACCTGGATGATAAAAACCTTCACTTTGGTGCTTTTGTCTCGACTAGCCCTTTTTATAAGGACAATTTTGTTTACAGATACTTAATTGATTTTATTTGTTGTTTTATTTGCTTATTTTGGATATTTTTTCATTAGAGTTTAAAGTTTATTGATTTTTGAGAATGTGTTCTTGCATTATTATGCCATTCTTGTTATATTATTATGAAAATATTCTCAAAACAACAAAATTATCGTTGATCGTGATAACTTCTGAGACAATCTGAGAAAATGGATCTGTGACAGGCCTATTGATGACACTGCTTTGTGATTGTATTGTATGTTTTTAATTCCCAGCAGCCATTTTCATTGTGGGACATTTTGGTCTTATTTAAGTGACAATGTCTCCGGAAGCAGAGACTTACGTGTTTCTTCTTTTACAAGCCACCAAGAAACAATTTAAGGAATTTAAAGCAACTCCCTGTTTAAAGACAAAAGGAACTGAGTCTGAACTGGGCAAACAAGATCTCCAATCCCTCAGACAGAACCGCTTCAAACCATGAACCACATGGAGAACGAATTAGTTGGGTCCTCAGGCACTGAGGACAAAATTGTCACCGTCCCGCAGTGGAAATGTGGGCTGATGCTATTTGAAACCAGAAGTCTCCAACTCTGCCTTCAAGTTCTGAAGAAATCTATTAATGTCTCCATTCGTTCAACCTAAACATTTTTAGTTAGCAAGCTAAATATTTAGCTTTGAGCTATTTGTTTACATGTTAGCAACTCGCTAACCCGCTTTCCACAGGGGTTTTAGGCTATGAACACGTAAGTCCACTCAAATATTTGAGCTAGCTAAATATTTGAGTGACAAAGGTAAGTTTAACCACAAAATATTTAGCTTGCTACCAAAATATGTAGTTAGAAAGCTATATAGCTCCAAACTAAATATTTAGCAAGCAAATAAACTCTGAGTTAGCTAGGGTATCTCAGAGTTTAGCTAAATAACTAGCTAACTAAATATTTAGCTAGCTCAGAGATAAATATTTATCTTGCTGATAAAACGCTGCTCTCACCATTCTCTACAGAAATGCTGTAATTAAACTTGAGGGTTTTTGAGAATCGACGTTGGTTTGAAGTCATGCCTCAGTAACAGGTGGCACCATTAGGTGTCACACTTTCTACAGCCTGAGCCTCCATAAAAGGGAAGCTGGAAGGATGGTGGCCAGGTGTGAATTTCCTGTGTGTTGGGCCAGATGTGTGTTGGGCTCATGCTGTTTGCTGGCTGTGGTAGGTTGGGGGAAACCGTTTTAAAGTGATTATTTTAAGTAAGTTGCGCTGATATGGTGTTTTTATACAGGACTGTGCACCACAAATTTGGAACAAATTTCCAGAAAACTGTAAAACAGCTGAAACACTGACTTCTTTTAAATCTCAACTAAAAACCCACCTGTTTAGGATTGTATTTGAAATGTAATCAATTACAAATTTATTGATGGAACTTGACTTAATGCTGTGTTTTGATTGTTGATTCTATCTTTCATTGTGTTTCTGTGTTTATGATGTAAAGCACTTTGAAATGCCTTGCTGCTGAAATGTGCTATACAAATAAAATTTGATTGATTGATTGATTGACTGCATTGTTGATGGTGTTCGGGTGGAAGCGTTACCTGGGCGTGGTTGTTCGACGCCGCAGGTAGGTTTTGTACATTGGTCTCTTTTAATCAGAATGAATTGTATGGTTATATATTTTTATTTGCTAGGGTTGCACCAGATCGGCTACACCAAGGTTTGATCTGAGAATGTTGGTTTATGCAATGCAGGTTGGCAGAGTTTTAATGTGTTTTAGATTGATTTGATTAAAATGATTTGATAAGCATTTAGTAATTTTGGTGTTTTTGTTTTACAGTTTTCCTCCTGCTGTCCTTTTAGCGTTTGGTTTTCCTTTTTGTTAGTCCGCCCAGTTAGGATTGTTTTTCTTCTTGCAGTACTTGTGAGGACTGACTAACAACCTTTCATTTATTTTGTTTGTTTTGTTTTTTGTTTGTTTTGGGACACTTCCCTGAATACTTACATCCTGTTTGGTGTGATCCCCATGACGGGTTGACAACAAACGGATAAAGCAAGCGGGGAATCCTTTTCATGTATGCAACAATAAATATTAATAATTAACTTAATTCCGGTTCTTGTTTATTGCGCTTTGGCTTGACAGAACTATAACACCTCCACATCTCAGGTGGATTTTAATAGCAGACGGTGTGTCCGTAAACAAGTTCTACTAAATATTGTATTATAACCGAACAGAGAAATGCAACTCCTATCATGAATATAGACCAGCAAAAATCCCTACAAATTACAATGAAATACTGCTACTTCCGGTGGGCGCCGGAAGTAAGACCCTTAATCGTTTCCCCAGCAAGCCTCCCAGGAATAAGGTGGATAGTTATGTATAAGACTGTAAGTTTGAAAAGGACATAAATCATGACGCAGATTTTCTTTCTTCTTCCAACTTTCTTTTTGACGTCCCATTGTATATCATTTCATCTTTCCTGAGTGTCTGTTTCGATTTGATTTGCTCCACTCCCCCTAGTGGTCCGGAGCACTTTGGAGCAATATTTGGATATTTAAGTAGCTTTATGACCTAAAATATTTAGCAAATATATTTATGTTATATTTTTAGTTATTTGGAGTTTCGTGTTTTGACATTAGCACCTGTTGGTCACCGCAGACTGATTTAAGAAAACTGCCAGTTTCTGATTTTATGTTGTTTTTTTTTATTTTAAATTTAAAAGAAAAAGGAAATATGCTAAATTTACAAGAAAAACAACTTGTATTTCACTTTTAATAAAGTTAAATAAACTACTTGTTTCCAAAGCCAAAGGTTGATTATTATTATCCGAATTAAACACACAAAGATCATGCTGATTTTTAAAATTCATATAAGAAATATAAATATAAATACTGTTGTTAGTTTACAAATCACTGAACGGCTTAGCACCACAATACATTAAAGATCTGCTTTTGTTGTATCAACCTTCCAGACCTCTCAGGTTCTGGTTCTGGTTCTGCTCTGCATCCCCAGAACCAGAACCAAACGAGGAGAAGCAGCTTTCAGCATCTATGCACCACAAATTTGGTACAAACTTCCAGAAAACTGTAAAACAGCTGAAACACTGACTTCTTTTAAATCTCAACTAAAAACCCACCTGTTTAGAATTGTATTTGAAATGTGATCAATTACAAATTTATTGATGTAACTTGACTTAATGATTGATTCTATGTTGCATTGTGATTCTGTGTTTGTAATGATGTAAAGTTCTTTGAAATGCCTTGCTGCTGAAATGTGCTATACAAATAAAATTTGATTGATTGATTGATAAGAAATATATGTTTTAAAATATCACAAATGGTAATTTCATTGAAACTAGTCAAAAACACTTCACGTCACGGAGTGAACCTCACACTTTAAGGGTGTCAAACTAAAATATAACATCATAACTATAACAGATGGACATTTTCTAACGGGAATCCTGCATCTCTTCCAATTTATCTACTTCAGTAACATCAGTTACTGTTGCTCTGTGGGTCTTTATGACTTAAAACCTCTTTTTGTTGCTTCATGTAGCCATAAAAACACATTTTCTGCACCGGACAGCAAACCGGAGACAATTTAAAAACATTATTACAGGAAACGAGCATGAACTTCGTCACCTAATCCATTCCTGTAATAAACGTCTAAAAATAAACTGACAGGAAGAAAGTCGCCTCGGAGGTTTTCCCTTAAAGCAGAAACATGTCTGCTCGGTTAAAATCGGGTTGAGTTAAAACTCACCTGAGCGCAGGAAGGAAAACATCTTGAGCTGCGTAAAGATGCTAGAACCGGGCCATGAGTAGAACCGAGCCGGCAAGCTTCCTCCGGTGAAATGATCGACTCTCTTCCTCGGTGTTTCCTCCACGCCTCCCGGTAGTGTCAGAGTCTGCGCGGTGCAGGTAGAGCAGCAGGGGGCTGAACTCACCTGACAGGTGAAGGAAGGAGGAACCACCGGAGGACAAACTCTCTGCGCCAGTTTCTCCAGTTTCCTGCCTGTGACCCAGTTTATACTCTGGACTGATCCTGGATCAGTAGGAGAGAAGATTAACTTTTTTTTTAAACTTTTGAAATTGTTTAAAAAAAAAAAAAATCACAATTAAGCGTATAGAAATAGATTCCGACTTATTACACATGATTATAGCTGTTTTTTCCAGTTAATTTCCATCTGCATGCAAAAAGCTTTTACTCCTTGACAAAAGTATTCAAACCTACGACGACGTATTACGACCCTTTGCAAATCAATCAATAAATAAATAAATAAATAAATAAATAAATAAATGAATAAATAAATAAAATGAGTACATTTCCGCCAGAAAATCTCAGAAAGTTTCAAAAGCCGAAAAGCTGCTTGAAAAAAATTCAGAAATCTTAAGATTAATCTCAGAATTTCTTTTGAAAAAAATAAAAAAATTCAATAGTTTTTTGAGCAGTCAAATAAATTTAAAAAAGTAGATTAATATCTGAAATTTTCTCGAGAAAACTTGGAAAATTCAGAGTCTGAAAAGTTGCTAGAAAAAGCTCAAACATTTTCTAGAAAAAACAAACATTAAAAATGTATGAATGTGAAGTTGAAAATTTTCTTGAATTTTTTTTGCCATTAATCTAAGAAACCAAAACAAAACATTTTAATCAAGAGTGGGAAGTTTTGTATTTCTAAAATATAAATAAAGAAAAGTCTGATCAAATTAAAGGCTTTTTCCAGAGCAAGTGGATTTAAAAGAAAATATGTAACCCCCCTTTAATCTACATTTTTATGATTATCTTATAAATAAAAATAATTTTGAAATGTATTTGTAGTTTATTATTTATTTTTGGTTGTAATTCCATATTTTTCTACGATTAACGCGTCTTTCAGTTTTTCTGTCCCACAATGGAGTGTTCTGCTGCAACCACTAGGGGGCGACAGATTCCACATGATTCCCCCCCCCTGCATGTGAGCAGCCATTGTACTTTTATTGCCACTGCTGCCAAAGTTTGGAAACCAAATAGTTTAGCTTCTGATAAACACAGCGGATTCGTTGTTTCTCAATCTTTTAATCCTTCTGACCTGCTTTTACGTTTCCAAACGGCAGACTTGGCTCACAGGAAAGTGGTGCAATAATATGAACATTTGCGCAAGCTACATAAATCCAGTTTAATTGCCTTTGCTAGTCAAAACGTTTAGATTTAAACCAGAGAATGACAGTTTCTGTTGCATCATTCAAAATATGCTACTTAAATATTTCAGCAGTTTTTTTTTTATTGATTTCCATCCATACATTTTCAAATCTGAAATTTTCCACGCAAATCTCTGACTTGTAGTTGTTTTTATCTAAAAGTATCAAGAGGTAGATTAATTGTAGTAAAATATAACACATGCAATTGTGGAAGGGGTTGAACTTTCAAGCCTTTCTGGTCAAAATGCCTGTAAGCAAGAAGCTGAGATGCGTAGGATGGCCACCAGAGGGCAGTGTTGGTTTCATACAGGAACCGTAAAATCAGGCAGCTTCTCTAAGTATCCAATCCTCACTTAGAGCAGTCAGAGCTGTTCAGCAGACACAAAGGATGACTCAGACACATTAGTAAACATAGTAAGGATAGTTGTATTGTGCGCTGTGTGGTACGTGGGCCAGAGTCTTTACAACATGGTGTGAGATGATGAGACGAATGTGGGTGTCCATTAGTATGTCCAATGTTTTGGCATCATGAGAACTGAAAATGTCAAAACTCCATCAATTGTCCATTGTGTCTATTAGGCATCTTCTGTGTCTGGTGAGCTTCACTCTGGTAGCTGGTAGCTGCCTGACAACACATCACTCAACCCTAGAAAACAAAACGTGCGTCTTTTAGTGCCATTTTCATGCAAATCAGCTCTCTGAAATTTATATTTGCATCCAAATTAATTTGATTAGTTTGGAGAAAAACAACGTCACATGGGCCTTTGGATCAGTTTTAAAGTTATTCAGCAATGGGAGCCGACAGTATCGCCATAAGATTATAACAACATGAAGAGAAATATTAAAATCATAACAATGGTGCGTTTTGTAGCAGTTTTATTTTAACATTATTATAGTTGTGAAATTTGTCAAAATTTGTTTATGTGTTCTATGAATTTATTTTGTTTTGTTTATTTACATTTATTAGTGTGTTAAGTTCTGTTATGCTGACTGTTGGTGGTTACCATAGTAACCAGTAACTGTCGGCTCCTCCCCCTTTTTTCTGTTTCTGTTCTGTAACTTTGGTGGGATTAACTCTTGTGTTTTCTTCACAATAATTATATTTTAACATGTATTTTAGATAAATTTAATCATATGGAGTGTTTCATGTGTAATTTTGACATATTTTCCTTTTTTTTACTTTTATTATGATTAATGTGCATTTTTGGTTATGCTCAATTTTACAACTGTTAACTGCTGCCAACTGTTCATTGGGAGTTACATCTCTGTAGTTTGTTTAAGGTTATTTATTGTATTTCATTTAATGTAACTTGATTTCCTCTTCTGCTACAATAAATAATGTGAACCTGGGTGTGTCTGTTGTTGTGAAGTCAACCTACCAGATCTGAGATGAACTAAAGATAAACTGACTGCAGATTTTGTTGGGAAGCAGTGTTTGGATGCACAGTCAGGAGCCAACAGTGGTGGGATTGTTATGTTGACGGCTTCACTGCTACAAACTGCTTTTATGAGCTCAATTATAATTTTCAGCCATTGTTTACGTCCGTCTTTATAGTGTCTGGCTTCTTCTGGTGCAGAAATATGAGGCATGTCTCGAGTTAAAGACATAAAACTCAGGTGAAATGTGGCAAGATCCTTTGAAAACTATTGGATACATGTTTGATTTACTTCCCCATATGAAAGTGGCACAAATAGGATTTTTCGGACATTCAGACTGATATGAAAAAATTGGATTTGCATTTGTCTGCTGTGTGAACGTCATTGTTATGTTCCATAGAAAAATGACAAAACATTGACTGAAACCAAAAGAAGACACTGAATGAGACTCAGAGGTTAGAGATCATCTGACCCCAATTTTTAATCCAATACTTAACTTGTTATCAAATCTGAATCAGCACACAGCAGCAACAACCTGTATTTTAGCTGAAGTAGCTCTAACACACAGCCATTTCTCATTCTGACAAAAATGTGGTGCAATGAAAACAGACGTTTTTAAAGTGTTTATTTTGGCAAGCACCATTCGAAATAGAGCAAATTTGTCATGTGCTTATGTTATGTGATGAAGAATAAAATTATATACCCATGCAAAAATTCCCTGTGAAATGTACATACGTATTTTTATTGCAGAAAGGTTAAGTATAACTGAAAAATTTCTCACTTCTTTTTTTTCTTTCGTTTTTTTTTGGTTTTTAAACATTTTTTTTATTAATGACTTATTGTTCTTTGAAAGTTATTTTTGCCCTCATGGATGTTTTTATTCTCAGCTTTCGGTCTGTTTACCAGCATCAGTTGGCTTGTAGAAATGTTAAGCTCGTTACATAGTCGACTGGAAATGTTTGGCATGTGTGAAGTTACCAAACACGGTTTCTTCTAAACTCAAACATCAGTACAAAATCAAAGTGAGTAAAAAAAAAAAGAGGATAGAAAACAAAGACGAAATGTTCCTGTGCATCCTGATATTGAGTTAAAAAAAACCCCATTTTGTTGTTCAGTTTCAGGTTATAAAGCCTGTCTATAATCCCCCTGCCCCATCACCACCATCATACATTTCATATTTTATGTCTTTTAATACTTCCATGTTTTCATCAGTTCTTTAATTATTGAAAAGGAGCATCTGTCTTCCTTTTGTTGTACGAAACAAGAGGAGAAATCCTCATGTGTTTTCAGTCTGTTGATGCTCCAGGCACCGTTCGGTCCCACGCGAGGCTCCTGTTGCCAAATGAGTCTGTCGTTTTTTCAAATTGAGGTCCATACGTCCTTCCGCCGCTTGATGCAGGTCCGTCTCATACGGTGGTGACCCTCATCACCACCTCCCGGTTGGCGGCGGCGCTGATCCGCGGGTCGTTGGGCCTGAGCTGGCTCAGGATGTGCAGGATGGTGTATCCGCAGTGGTGGTTCAGAATAGTTCTTAGCCGCCTGCTCTGTCGGCCGCCGCTGGCCAGGCCGTGCGGGTTGCCGCGGGAGCCACGGGCGCCGGTCTTACTGCTGGAGCTCACCGGGTCGCCCAAGTCTTTTGATTTCTCGTAGTTCAGTACTTTCCACTGCTGATTGACAGCCTGCCACCGCTTAAATATTCGATACACCGACGATCCCTCGTGGATGATGAGGCCTGGGGGGAGAGGAAAATTTACTTTTCGGGATAGTTCAAGTATTTTCCAAGGAAAGTTTAAAACTTTTCCAGCACTCGATCAAAACAGTACAAATCAATTTACTATTACATGATGTAATATATTGCTGTTATAGGACTGCGACTAACAGTTATTTTTCTAATCAATTCTGATAAATAAGATCACAGCTGCAGCAAAATGCATTTGTAAAATATTGGTTCTACATATTTGTTGAAACTCTAACTATCTCATGACAGTTTGAAACAAATAATCTGTGAAAGAATGAAGCTCCTTTGCCTTTTCCCAGTGCTAACTAGAAGCAACCAATCACAGTCAGGAGGCGGGTCTTTGCGCTGCCAATCACCCACACACTGCCGCGCTCTCTCTCCTACGCTGCAGCTAACACAGCCTGATGAATGCTAAGGCTAGTAAGCATGGCCACTGATAAACAGTTTTCCTGTAATGGCAAATTGTTTCTCTACCATTAGCATATTTAGCAGCAAGTACGTGAATTTGATTGACAGCACTAAAACCCGCCTCCTGGCTCTGATTGGTTGTTTTTGGTTGGGAGTGGTGCATTTCTTCAGAAAATTTTCTGAATTTCAGCAAATAGAAATAATTTTATCTAACGTAAAACAAGGGAAGTTTAATCTGATTTAACTTCAGACAGTGAGAAAAAAATATATATTTTTATTTGGCGTATAAAAATGTACAGAAAAAACAAAACAAAAAACCCCCCAATATTTTACCAAAATGTGTAGCTTCTATTGCATGATACAAGTAAAATTTCAGCAAAACATAAGAGCTTGCTTTAAGCAAATAAAGCAAGCTCTCATTAATAACTGTCCATAAATAATTCCTTAACATTCATTTTAAAAGTACTGGTTCCACTGACTATTATTTCACTCATGGGAAAAATGTCCTGTTATAATTGAAATAATCTGTAAGTCAAACTACTACTTTTTTTTTAATCAATGCTAAGAAATTATTTACTTTACACGTCCAATATCTTACCAAAAAGTTATGATTTTTGGTAAGATATTTCAAAGATATTTCAAATAATAAACATTTCTTATTTGAAGTGTACTAAGATATTTGCATTTGTTTTTTGCAGTGTATCTGGTTTCAACTGTAAATTTAGGTGTTTAATCAAATGTTAGATTGCATTTTACTACCAAACTGTGCAGTTGGATTGTCAAGCACTTTCAAGGACTTTTCCAAACCTTGAAAACACCTAATTGAATTGGAGCTGGTGAATTCTCGCTGCCCTACATCAAATGTTTTGCTAAATAGATCCGGTAGCTTCAGAGAGCTCGTCTGTGGATGAGAATAGACAGTTGGCAAAAATCACGGCGCAGATATCTCATGCCATCTGTTCTCAGTGTTGTCTGACTCAGGCGGCTCATAATTACGCAAGAACAGTTGACCCAGTCACACCTTAAAAACAGTCTCTTGTACTCTGCAACATCATCAGAATTTGTTTGGCTTTTAGGGAGCTTGTTGTCTCCTCCTTTGCACCATCTGCCAACTTGCCGGCGTTTTCTGCACAGCTCCGAAATGTAAATTGAGAACATGTTTGCCTTATCGCACTAGTTTGTCCTTGCATAATGCAACCTCCGCTGATTAACATTTCGGTTGTGGCTCCTGTTTCTGTGCTACTCTTGTTGTGGTGTAATGCAGCCCTACGGAAGAGGATCACTGCCAATAATGATAAAAAAAAAAAAATTCAGACTTCTTTTTTTTAATCAGACTTCTGAAATTAATGTCAGAATTCTGAGAAACTATCCCTATTCCAATGACATCTAAAACACAGCTTTTCAGAACAGAGTTTAAAAAGGTGTTGATTTTTTTGTTGCTTTTTTTGTGTGTGTTTTGTTTTTTCTTTAAATATGCTATGTGTACAAGTTTTTGCCATTTTGTTTTATGACCTATTTTGCTTGTAATTTTAATTAATTCATGTATTGAGTGTCTTTGCGTGTTTAGAAAAGTGCTATACAAATAATAATACAAATATAATATATTATTATTATTATTTCAAAAAAATCTGAAATTTGAGAATAAAGTCAAAATTCTGTGAAAAAGAATAGTAAATATTTCTGAGAAAAAAGTCAGAATTTTGAAGAATAAAGTTAGAATTCTAAAATTAAAGTGAGAATTTTCAAATTAAGCTCAGAATTCTGAGATATAAGTCTGACTTCCAAAGAAAAAAAGTCATAATTCTGAGATTAAATTCCGAATTCTGAGATGTAAATCAGAATTCCTGAGAATTTTTTTTTTAGAATTCTGAGGGCGAAAGTCAGAATTCTCAAAATCAAAGTCAGAATTCTCAAAATCAAAGTCAGAATTCCTGAGGAAAAAAGTGATTGTCATAGCAACTCATTAGTAACTGTCCATGAGAACTATGCAAAAGTAAAGATTCTGAGATTAAAGTCAGAATTCCTGGGAAAAGAAGCCAAAACAAGAATCTTTTCTTGTTTTTAGTGGCCCTCGTCCTTTTCCCTCTTGGCTCAGCTCCTCAGCTTTCTCCCTGTAGGCTCTCCTTAAGCCGCTAGAGGCTGATTGTACGTTTGCGCCGTTTGGTGTCAGTGTTGCGTCACGCCTTCCTGTTACCTATGCAGACGATGTCCATGAAGCCGTACATGCCGTAGCAGATCTGGAAGAGCAGGTCCTGACGCTGCCACTTGGCAGAGGGGCTGAGCGAGGACCAGATGAGCCAGGAAATGCTGGCGATGAGGAACAGGGAACCCAGGATTATCGCTGCAATCTGCACCTTCTCGATCACAGTCAGGGAGATGGCCTGCCACTGAAACACAGAGGAGAGGCTGAGTGTAAGAGCTGGGAAAAACTGATCCAATCACATATGCAAGAGAAAATTGACACTTTGACAAATATATTAAAAGAATGCCAAGAATTTTAGGTCATCTGATGAACACCTACGTATTTCCCACAAGTCTGATCCAGAAATGATCCGTGCCAAATTAGCGCAGCGCAAAGCATAAATGAACTTGCATGTCTTTAAGACCAACAAACAGAAAATATACTGACACTCTTCACCAATGCAAAAGAGAAATATATATCAACAAAATGGCTGCTGTCGGGATCGACCCGTATGAGACAGAGAATGGAAACATGTCTGACGATAGTTCACTACTTAGTGAGCACAA
Source organism: Xiphophorus hellerii (assembly GCF_003331165.1). NCBI lineage: Eukaryota > Metazoa > Chordata > Actinopteri > Cyprinodontiformes > Poeciliidae > Xiphophorus > Xiphophorus hellerii. The sequence continues at coordinate 30,074,922 of NC_045672.1, read as the reverse complement.
GGAGAGCGTACACCATGGAGGAGAATCACAACATGAAATCCATGGACAGATACAATCAATATTTAAACAGATTTGTAAAAGAAGGACAAACTCTGTGAATAAAACGGTTCTGGTGACTGTTCAGTTAGTAAGTACAGTTAGCAACAAACACATAGGCTACATTTCTCTGGTAGCAGATAAAAGCTACATTAGCTGGGCTAATTTAGCTAGTTTGGCAATAAATATTACAGTAAATATCACTAATATTTATCTTAGTATTACACAGAGGGGGTAGAGTACTCAAAAATTGGAATCGAGTAATAGTTGTGATGCACTTATATTGTTTATAAGTTAGTTAGGAACGAGGTGAGAGCTAGATCCAAGCTTGTGTCTTGTTTGTTGTTGTCATAGCAACTCCATAGTAACTGTCATGACAGGTACCTACCAAGATGGCTGTCAGCCACACAGTTCCCTGAAGTGTGACATCACATGAGGACTTGAAAAGGTGAAAAGGTTGTTCAACTAGTTTGCATCATTTGACTCAGCGCAGTGTGAAAGAGAAATGCAGCAGCTGAAAATGCAACAAATGCTGCAAATTTGGTTGAGAATTTCTGTTCTTTTCAGCTTCTCTCATGTTTTTATTCTTTGAATTTCTATTGATTTAAGCTCAACACTCCCTTGTCTTTCACCTGATCCCTCACTCATACTCTTCCTTTCAGTTTTCAGGCCCAGATTCTTTGTTTTTACACCTTGTTTCACGGCTTTTCAAGTTCCTGGCGTAATTCCATGTCCCCTTTTTCCGGTTTCATGCTACTATTCCTGAGTTTGCAAGTTTTGTTTTTGATTATTAAAATATTCAATTATGCTTGTCTGCACATTGGCTCTGCTTTGGCACCATGAATCACAGTCATTTCTAGTTATTTTGGAAAATGTACAGTGTCCAGTTTGGTTTAGTGAGAATCCAAAAACAAAAATACAAAATATAAAATGTATATATGAATGTACAGTATTTAGTTCTAAAATATGAAATCAAAGATTTGTGAATAAGTAGAAATTCTAACTTTTGTCAAACTTTTTTCATTTTAAAACCAGCATATTTAAATCAAGAGACATGTCTTCTCAATAGGTTTTGTTCTGTGCGCCTGAAAAGACGGGCAGACGGACGGTGACGCAGAGGGAAATTTGTCAGCACAATATGGCAAACGGTCTTCACACCAGGAAAGGTTTGTGATATGTTCCAGCAAAACTGAAAAGTGTTTTATTATGAAAGGTCAGTGTTAGTTGCATTTCTTTATGTATTCCTGAATGTTTCCTTTGTTTAATTTGAAGACATTAAAGTTAACAGAGTATTTCCTCAGTTTTTGTGTTTACAGGAATTTTTATCCTCCAATGTCTTTTTCCATATGAAAAGCTTTTTGTTTTGTTAAGATTTGTTTAAAGAAATGAAATGAAAAATGTGTTTGTTTGGTTTCCAAATGTTCAGTGTTACCTGCAGTGGGTTCTTGGTGCTGATGGCCAGGACCTGGTACTTGAAGTAGCAGAGCTCACAGCTCCAGGAGCCCCTTTCGCTTATCCATCGGATGAGACAAGGCTGGTGAGTGCAGCGCACAGAGCCGTCGCAGCGACAGGGACTCAGCAGCTCCCCCTGCAGGAAACGCAAAAAACCCCCAAGAGATTCTCAGATTGTTCCTACAATGAAAAAGCAGGACTTTTGCTGGAAGTCTGGAAAAGCCAGAAACATTTATTTTAAAATGAAGAAAATACAAAATATGGAGTTTGGTTACTACCTCACACTGCTCTGAGTTTAACATTTTCGCCATTGAATGGAGCGATTTATGTGACTGATTTAAGGACATACAAATCATCAGAAGTGCAAATAATATTTGGAATAATCAGCTGCAATTACCAGTTTTGGCAAATATGTATTGTAAATGCTAGGAAGAAAGGAGGAGTAAATTTCCACCAAAAAAGGCTAAAATGTTTCTAGAAAAAAATCTTCAGAAGTTTTAGTTTCAATAGTCCAAAAATAAAAAAATGTCAGAAAAAAAAACTCAGAAATTTTCTTGAAAAAATCTTGGAAATTTCTGAGTTTCACAATTTGAAAATTTTCACCTTGGGTTAGCTTATCCCAGCACACCTGGAAAAAGTGGGGCATGGCTTCAGTTATTTGGTTAGCTTAGCATAGCACACACTTTGAAGACAGAGAGAAAGACATTCAGTCTTTTTGTCAGCTTAGCTTACTACAACTTGAAAAGAGCAGGAAACTGTTTCAGTTTTTTGGTTAGCTTAGCCTAGAACACCTGAAAAAGAGCAGGAAGTGACTTTTAATTCTTATGTTAGTTTAGCTTAGCATGCAGCTTTAAGATAGTGGAAAACACCTTTGATTCTTGTATTAGCTTAGCCTTGTACATTTTGAAAAGAGCAGGAAGTGAGTGACCTTTGTTCCTTTGTTAGCTTAGCCTAGCACACAGTATCAGCACCTTCTGCAATAACAAAAGTGCACCTTAACGTATACACCTCGAAAAGAGTGGGAAGTGACGCTAGTTATTTTGTTAACATAGCAGAATGGAGTTTTAAGAAAGTGGAAACAGTTTACATAGTTTTAGTAGATTAGCCTTGTACAGACTGAAAAGAGCAGAAAATGGCTTCAGTTTTTTGGTTAGCATAGCCTAGCACATGTTGAAAAGAATTTTGTTCCTTTGTTAGCACACAGTTAGCATAGTCTTAGCCTATATATTGAAAGGAGAGTAAATATTTTTTTATCTTGTAACATATTTCTAATAGGACACAGGATGGTCAAACAATTTATTTAACCAGTTTCAGCAAATATTTTAAGGAGATTTGACAAATTTTATATGTTTTTGGTCAACATGGCCACTGATACGTGACCATGTTGCTTTTACCACAGACTGCAGCACCCTGCCAGCAGCTATAAGGCTTCACCGTTTATTTATTTGTTTTTGTAAGTTAGGAATAACTATAGCGAAATATTAAGGTAAAGGAATTTATGGCAAAAAGTATAGAAGCAGGAAAAAAAAACAATGGAAAAGGTACTGTTGTCTATTGCCAGACCAGAAAAATAAACAATAAATTGTAACCTTCAAGATTTTGGACATTGTACTTGCAGTGGTCAGCAGTAGCTGATTGATTTTTGGATGTTTGGTTTGACAGAAAAATGGAATCTTCACTCCAAATTGGAAACAAAATTTTAACAAAATGTAATCAATTTTGTTCAATTTTCTCAATACTTTTGAGTAAAAGTCACAGCATGTATGTTATTCTTGCAAGGGAAAACAAAAAGTGTGGTTAAAAATGTGGTTAGTCAGAGATAAATAATAGATTTTGTTGACAAAATTTTCTATTATAAGAAGATCTAATAATTTTGTCCTGGTTAAATATATTAATTTTGCATCTACGTCAATCAGTTCACTATAAAACGGGACAAAAACCTTCCAGAAAACCAAGTCAGGTGTTTATTTTTAAAAGGCAGGCTGGAGAGTCTTTAGGATCAAAGTGTCTCTTCAGCACCGCCGCAGCACCTGAAGCCTATTGGCCCGTCCAACACGTTCAGGTTGACTGCATCCAGGCTGTCACCATCGCTCTGCATCACGGTCCTCATGTCCTCGCACGGCTCTGCTTCCACCGCACTTTTACTTTACACTTGACTCCCAGCGCCACTCGCTGAAACAGTTTTTAAAAAAGAGCATTGTTCTGGGAGAATAATCATTATGAATCACCAGTGAGTCAATGAAAGGACACAGCTTGATGTGGAGCGAATTTGGCAAAGGGGCAACTTAACACGCTGCACCAACAGCGGGGAGTGTGGAGGCTTCAAGGGCAGGCAGGTGGACTGAGAGGAGCTTCTGAACCCGAAATCGATTCATAAAAACTCAACTTACGCAGATTCCAGAATCAACAATGACACAATTTGGCTCAAAATGTGATAACAATACCAAATATTCCCTTATTCTTTTGGTTTCGTTATCACTTTTCATTATTTCACATCATAAAACAAATTTTAAAGGTGTCTGAGTAAATACACTTTCCTTGATGATATTAAAGGGAAAATTTTATCTAATTTAATGAAAACATAACTGCCACTTTAAGAAATTATTAATTAAAGCTACAGACAAACAGAGATGAGTAGAGTATCCAAAAATGTACTCAAGTAAAAGTAAAAATTATCCGTCCAAGAAATTACTTAAAGAGTAAAAAAGTGTTTGGTAGACACTTTGGCTTTTTAGCTAGCAGTGCCTACCAGTGTTGCTTTCTGATCACTTATATTGGAAGGGAACTGATTGTTAGCTGAACAAAATGACTGTCAATACAATTCAGATGATTAGATAACCTGAGCTGTGATCCACTCTATTAACTCCTTCAATTTAAATTATATATATTTTTAAAAGGATCGATTTGGAAGGTTCCCGTCTGTTCATTTCTGTCTGGGCCAATTATATAAAAAGCCAGAATTTACAGATGGTGATTCAGAAAAATGAAGTGGCATCTTATCACGTTCACTTGGCAGTGAATTACTGTACCTGCAGTGACACAAATAACGCTTTTCCTGATCGTCTGCACCCTGGTTCTCCCATCTGGCTCATTTGACCTTCTGACTTATAAAAAACAATGCAAGTGTCCCACAGTGTCATGAGAAAGAGTCTGGCAGATGAGCCACATGCCACTTATAAACGTTCAAACAACTTGCTGACATTATAAAGACAACACAGAAAAGGTCAGAATATATATGAGGGACTTAATACAAAACATATGAAAGCAAACATTTTTAAAATGTCAAGTTGTCATAGAAAAGTCTGCAAATGAGCGTGTAAGAGTGTGTAATAAAAACGTAAAAGCTCAAAAGCTGCACATTCGTCATGGCGATAACCAAGAGCAAAATGAAAACATAAGGTCTTATTAATATGAAGTAATCACTGATTGTATCAAAACAATAATTCAAGTATCTGAATTTATTTAGAAGATATCACAAACTGTTTTGTTGATGGTGTTAAGTGTTTGGTGACCATTAGAAGTTGAAATCAAGATAATTTCAAAATGTTTTCCATGCAGACGTGGAAACATTTCCAGCATTTAATCTTGATTTGATATTTCCCATCAGCCTCAGTGAATCTGATTAGCCTGCAGTTGTTAGCACTAGCTGTGTTCCCATTGACCACATAATTATGCAATTTGACATTTTGAACATAAATTTCCTGAATGGAAACATCCCAATTTTTAAAAAAAATCTCTTGTTTCTTGATAGAAAGTTTTGGCAAAGTATGAGGTGGTTTTGTTGGCCGTATCAAAATTTATTTATTTTGCAAAACTGCAATGGAAACACTTTTTGTGTCACACGAGCCACAGGATCAGCAGCTGCATGTCAAGGCTGGCGGAAACAACAAACAAGAAAATGACAGGAAGTAATTGGAGTATATTTTTAATCCTAAAAGTAATTTCTTTCAAAAATGTTACTGAAGTAAATGTAACTGAGTAAATGTAACTAGTTACTACTATGGGATTGAAACTGTTCAAATAAATCACTAAAAGTACAAAATGAACACATCATTCAGGATAATAACTAATCTGAAGGAAAATATCTTTACACCCTAAAATGACTAAATCTAAATCCTTAAAGCAGAATCTGACCTTTCATAGAGATTATGTTTGTAAATGATTGTTTTTATTCATTTATAGTCTTTTCCTTCACTGAAAGGTCGTACGGCTTGTAAAACCAGTAAAAGGTCACAAATCGTATCATTTAAACAAACAAAACAATAAACAGACGAGAAAGAAGTGACTTCTTGCTTCAAAATCACTAGAATATTAATATTTCACAACACAACTCTTCTGTTTTTCAGTGGTACTGAAATGAGCACATAAATCATTTAAAAAGAGCGTCTGCATGCTTTCATTTTTACTAAATCCTTCTTCTTAAAGCAGCTTGATCCGAAACAGAAGATCCAGATTTTTAGTGACTATTTTCAGCTGCGATCAAACAGACATTTTGTTGTTCTGCCGCGTATTTAGGACAGCAGGATGGTGGATGTGGCAGACGTTCAAAATAAACCGGGCGCTCATTGTGATGTGGGAACATGTCACCCACTACAATAGCGGGACTTGTTAACCCCCTCACACACTGTTCCCCATCACTGTGTGAATCACTATAATCTGGAAGTACAAACGCTCAACTTTCAAGTGGAACAAGCCACTTAATGGCATATAATTAAATTCATATAATCCATAAGAAGTAAACAAGTGAGTGTGGATTTCTATCCACCTTATTTCTGGCTGTGCGCAAGAGTATTAATTATTTTATCAACTTCCAGGATGATAACAGGAGCTGCAGCTAAGTGGTTTTGGCATGAAGTTATCTCTATTTTTCTAGATAACTGGTCTCCATTTTATCTTAATTTTCTTATTTTTTCTCAATTAGTGCAATCACACACCCATGGCGTACGATGGAGTATTAGAGACAGGCTAAAAATTATTTTTTAACCTTTAATTATGATAATAAGGTCATAAGATAACAAGGAACAAGGTCACAATTCAGGAGAATAAAATTGTAAGACAATAAAGTAAAAATATATAAGAATATAGTAATCATGTTATAAGAAAAAAATTGTATAACAATAGTCATGTTTTCCAAGAATAAAATTATAATTTATGAGAAAAGGATCGTACAAGAATAAAGGTAAAATAATAAGAGAATAAAATGGTAATAATACAAAAATACAGCAGCTGCTACCAGAAAAATATATAAAAACAAATATTATAAAAAAGTCATATTAGAATAAAGTTATACTAAATAAAGTAATATAACTATAAAATTGTAATAGTACGTTGCATAGAATCATAACATTACCAGAATAACGTCATAATGATGTTATAATATGAATAATGTCATAATTACCAGAATAAAGATGTAATAATGCGAGAATAAAGTCGTAGTAAAGAATAAGATCATATTATTACAAAACAATACCAGAAAAAAGTTGTAATAATAAAGTAGTAATTATTTTTACTACACAAAAAAATGACTGACTACATTTTTGCAGTGGTAACAATACAAAAATGTAGTTTAGCGTTAGCGCTGCATTAAAATGTCACTTTGGGACTTTCTTCTGATAATATTGTGTGTTTATTCTGCTAATATCATAACTTTATTCTTGTAAAACAAACAATATAACAATGATCATGTGCTGTTTGACAACTAAGATCAATTGAACTGAAATTACTTTTTTTGAATTTTGCAAATTGGAGCTGTATAAATAAACTGAAATGACTTTCTGTAACTGAATGCATGTATGCAAATTAAAGGAGAGGTATTTCTGTTCCAGTGTGTGTTTATGCTGCTAAAATACTAAAATAGGATTTATATTTAAGGTTTTGACTCTTGTTTGGATGCTAAAACTGTTGATGGTTCTGTAATTTTCTCTGTGGGATCTTTTTCGTAACATTTTAATTCGTCTATTTCCAGTAAAGTGCAGCTGAGAAGCTGATGGTCTAAGATATTCTATTCCAGTCAGTTCATTATGTCTTTCATGTGGTATTTGCTGACCTAAAAAGTGGAAATGAAATACTACAGCCAAAAAAAAATCCACCTTAAAATAGTAATAACCCCCCCCACCCCAAACGCTGACCCTTTACACATCCATAAAACCCCCCACAGTGGATGATGAAGCGTGGGCTTGTCCCTGGAGGCCACTTCACAGAGCACAAGGGTGTTAATTTGGTGTGTCACTTCATGACTAAGAGAGTGGTCTGCAACCTTTAGACGAGACATTTTTTGTGTGGAAGTGGCCCCCATGAGCTCCAGACTGCACGCTACTGGAAACACGCTGCTGGGAGAAAAGGCCACCTCACACTCCACTCCCCCGTTACTCCAGTTGTTTCTCTTCCTTTCAGCCTGAAGGAAAAGCTTCTGTTCAGTGGCGACCCCAAAGGGGGGGCAAGGGGGGACCATGGCCCCCTCTTAAAGAATACACCACAGAAAGGAACGTGTTCATCTTCAATCAGATGAAGACATAGATGTGAAACACAATCAATAAATATATACATTTATGAAATTTATGTATTTATATACATATAAAATACATATAAAACTATATATATAAATATTTTCAATATTTTGTTATTTATTTTTATCTGATTACTCGATTAGCCGTCAGAATAAATGATAGAATTTTTTTTTTTTTACATTTTTTGTAGCTATTCCCTCTCTAAAAGCTTTACTGCCCTGTCCTGAACATTTCCTGATGTTTCCTGCTTCTGTGACGAAGCCGGGTTTAGGCTCTCCATCCAGAGCGCGCGCTGACACGTCTGACAAACAATTAATAAGGCTTCGTGCTCAACGCGGCCCGCAGAGCCGGGCGATTACGTCTGTCGGTAATTGTCCCGCTGACAGCGACATGATCCCCAGCCCCTGTTGTGACCTACTTGAATAATGAAATAAGAACGAAATGGCAAACGTGAGCTCCTTCTTCCTTGCACCCAAGGAGGTAAAGAGCTGTGGTGGCAGAAACAAAAGCCGAAATGAGAGCAAGGCGCTGATGTTGTAGTAGCGCAGCTCTGGGTTTTCCCTCGGAGCTTTGTTTGCTCGTTCTTTGTCTGTGAAGCTAAAAGAGGCAGCTAAGAGCCACGTTGCTTGATGAGTCACCTTGCCGGAGAGCCTGAAGCCGAAACAACATGAACCGTTTTATTAAGGGGATGTGTGTGAGTGGGCATGGACAGCAATCCAGGATTGATTCCTGTCTGCATATTCCAAAAACTTAGGTAAGATATTCAAAAAGGTTCATTTCAAATTAAAATTAACCTTTTTATTAAGGGGATGTGTGTGAGTGGGCATGGACAGCAATCCAGACTGGATTCCTGTGTGCAAAAGCCAAAAATGTAGGTAAGATATTCAAATTGCATCCTGCGGCTCTGCAATTTACTGTTTCTCAACCCAAACTCCAGGGCAGATGCCATATATTAGCACATGGGCTGTAATAACACTGGATGCCTATCTTTGAGAAGTGACTAAATGGTAATATCCATCTGTGCTCCTGCAGGATTTACAGTGTTTCTAATTATCTCAGTGGATGGGAGCTACCTGCTGATCCAGGCGGCACAGGTTTCTGCACATCTGGTGAGGCCAGCATTTGGCCGCAGTTCAAAGACGCGCGATGGTTATTGTTTTTCTTCAGACTCGAACACAACACGGAGTAAAAAGAAGAGTTTGGAGTCTTATCCGGCCTGCATGAGATTCTGACAACATGATTATCCTGAGTAAAAATATCCCAGCATCCCTGGTTTTACACTGACCCTGAAACAATTAATCAGATTAATTGTGATGAATTGATTATTGAAACAATCGTCAATTAATTTAGTAACCAAATAATTGTTAACCGAAGTAGAGGCCTTTAGATGAAAGAACAATACAGCAGTAGTTAACTTTTATAAAAATAATAATTTTTTACATATTTGTTGAAACTGCCATCACGTTATGACAGAATGAAGTCAGGCAGATAATCTGTGAAAAAGTCAAGCTTTCCTGCCTTCTCCCAGAGCTAGCTAGAAATAACCAATTAGAGCCAAGAGGCAGGTCTTAGTGCTGTCAATCATGCCCATGTACATGCATCTCCCTCCCTCTTATTCTCTGCTATGACACAGCTTCTTCCCGTAAGCAGAGTTTGACAGAAATGCTAAGGCCAGTTAGCATGGCCACCAATGAAAGGGTATAAATAGTTTTGCTGTAACAGTGAGTTGTTTCTCTGCCTTTAGCACATTTAGCATCGAGTACACGAGGTTGATTGACAGCACTAAGATGGTGGAAAGCGCAGCAACACTTCAGATGGCAATAGAAACACAGGGAGGCAGTGGAGGAGATCAATCTTTTCACAGATTATCTGTCTCATAGATTACCGTAAGAACAGTTTTAACAAATATGGAAAAGAAAACAGATTTTTGTAAAAGTTACCTGCTGCAACTGTCTGAACAATCCCACAAAAAATTGGATTTCAGAAAAAGAAATATTCCAAATTTAGCATCAGGATCTTTTGTGTGAATGTAGCCTTTGTGTATCAGCTAAAGCACATGACTGTTGTCCAGGTGATACCATTTGCACCAAGTCAGTGGCATAAAATTAACAATAAATGTTGCAGAGCACATTATTGTGACTATATTAATTGTAAAAGAGTACTTTAGCAGCGGTACGATTAATTAATGTTTGTATGGATTCAATATATCAACCTTGTTGTCATTTGTGGTTTTAGTTTGGTTATGTGACAGTGATGCTACGCAGCATTGTGGGGTAACTGATGGAAGAAAAGAAGCAAAGTAGGTGGTGTACACGTGTTATGGTGTCTAAAAAGGAGGAAAATATATATAACATTAGTAAATATCAGTATCTTTGGTCATAAAAGCAATCTTAACATCGATATTGTCCCAAATTTCTGGGGGAATATCATACAAAGCTAGAAACACAATGTTAGATGCAATGGCTGCATCTAACATAAGTTTTGGATCTTTTTTGTGTAGAAATGAATACATTTCTATAAATAATTAACTTTTTGAAGAAACTTTTTAAATTGGTCAAATTTAAAGGTTTGTTCAGGAAAACTATTTTTACATGGCAAGACTGAAAACCTTGAAATTGACGGACTTTTTATCAATTTATTTAATTTTGAATGTTTAAAGGAGACTTATAAATAGGGCTCCAGAAATGAAGCTGTACAAGTTTGTACTGCTTTCATACATTCAAGCAGTATGAAAGTTTACATCAAACCTGCACTGAATTTTATGTAAATAACTGTAAAAAATTAGAATATTTAATTAGTAGTAGAAATGACAATGAAAGGAATAGATGGATTATTGCTTTTCTGTTTCAAATATAAGCAGTAAAATAACATATTTGCATAAATAAAGCAATACAGAGAAATTTTCTATTGTAAAAGAAAATAATGTTTCAACAGGAACTAACAACAGCTCCAGAGGTGAAAGAATGCCGATGTGGGCATTTCTCACAGTAAAACTGCTGTTTTCCCTGCATATTTTTATTATAATAACCTCATTTATCCAGTGAGATATTTATATGAATACAAAAGTTGGTTAACATTATTCCTAATTTCTTAATAGTTTTGATTATTAATTTAGCTGTAAAACTGATAGCATTAGCATAGCCACTTTGAAGCCTGAGAATGAAGGTAGAGGCAACAAAAATGATATTCAGTGCTGCATATTGAATAATACACTTTTCACAGAGTGTCTAATAACAAAATAAACTTTAAGACTTTACATGCTATTATGCATGTTTTTTTTTTAAATTTACAATATTTATCTGTAGCTAAATTAAAGTGTGCAAGCTAATGCAATAAGTTTAATTTTTCTTACAAATTATAAAGACGTATCTGTGACGTTTTGGCCCATTCTGATTGGACAGAGAGAATTAGCTTGAAGTCTGTACTTTGACTGGGCCACATGGATACACTTTAATAAAAATTACTTTTGTAGCAGCGGCACTAAGTTTAGGATGGTTGTCCAGCTAGAAACTCAGTCAGTCTTCCCGCATCGTCTCAGAGTTTAGCTCCATCCATCGTCCCATCAGCACTGATTTTTTAAATTTTTTAATGTTTTGCATGGTCATTCATACTAATGTTTAAACCCGACCGCAATCAGACTTCTGTGCTAAAAGTTAATGACGCCAAAGGGACCCACATGCACAGAAGAAGAACGATGACACTCTGTTTACGGAAAAAATGGACGCCACCATCTACGGATCATTTTTAAAGTTCTTGAGCAATCAGAGCTGACAGTATCGTCACAAGATCATTAGACAAAAGAAGGTAAGAAAAAATAAACACAACTAATAGTGATGACATTCTGTAACCATTGTTTACATGTCTCACTACTTTTTGTGCACAATTATGAGCCATGTTTCAAGACAGTGACTCAAAAGTTGGAAAATATGTGACGTATGAAAGTAGCACAAGTCAGATTTCTTTGACAGGTATAAAGATCAGAACTGGGCCTTTCATACTGTCATGAAAACGTTGGATATGGGTCACTCTGCCTGCTGTGTGAATAATCTCACTAATGTTACTTTGGATGCATCCCGGCTCCACAACATCTGGATCAGAAGACTGAATTTCCTCCCTGGCATGTCATCAGTTTTAAATATGAAGTGGATACTTTGGTATTTTAAAGGGAAAAAGACAATAATTGATATAAGTTACAAAAAATAATAGAAATCAGGCAAAGTAAAGTTTTTCTAAATCAGTTTTCTTCAATATAAATCTTGCAAAACTTTAAGAAAAACTGCAGGTGTGTGTCTGTGTCTGGTGATTTTATTGATTAAAACATGTTTGTGTTTCATTCAGTGGGTAGAAAATCCAGAACTTTTACTCAAGTAAGAGTAGAGATGCTTCATAACAAAATTATAAATTATAAGTAAAAGTAAAAAGCACAACGTAGTAAAAATACTCCTAAAAGTAAATATTTTCAAAAAAGTTACTCCAGTAGATGTAATTAAGAGAAGGTAACTAGTTACCACCCAATTCTATAATTAGGTGACTAATTGGTTGGAAGTACAAATGCATGCCGCACTCTTCAGATTTAATTTGTTAAAAAATGTGAAAACTACATTTTAAAAATTCTCCCACTTAACAACTTTTATGATATGAGTGATGACAGACCCAAACCCAAACACAGAGTGAGGAATATGTAATAAAAACAATGAACAAAAAAACTTACAAAAATCACAGAAAGCAGAACAAAAACCATAAAACACAGAAAAATGAAAACAGGAAACAGGGAATAAGCAGGGAAGATAGCAGGTTATAATAAGAGGAACCAGCAAGGAGTGTACTGAGGATGAGTTGCTCGAGTACAGGAAGGTTGAAAGCTGAACAAAAGAGCTGCACTGATGAGCTAATGGGTAGCAGGTGAGGGGAGACAGAGAGAAAAGGAAATGAATCTAAAAAGAATACCAAACACATGAAAAATAAAAACTAGAGCTAAGAAAAGGACTAGACACATAAACATAACTAGAATCACTAAGAAGGAACTGAAGTAGAACAATGAGGAACTAATATATAGAGCTAATGAACACAAATAATAACAAAATCCAAAACAAACTCAAACGACCCAATGATTACGCACAATGGTACATTAAATTAATTTGTCATTATGGTCAAACATGAGTGGCCATCATGTGATCCCTGTGACACACGCCGAAGCAACACTTCGGAGGATGATTGTGACTCATGTATATTCAGTCGCTCTCACCCTGTTTGTCATCGCGCAGCAGACCTAATTGGCTAACTTTCTTTGTTGCCATGCTGGCCAGATTTCAGATTGTGTGGGAAACATGCTGCCGCTCTCCGCCGCTGACTAGATCACTTATGAAAACAGTGTTATTGAGATAACCGGATCATGTTATTAGAGGAGGAACGTGGAAGGAGGTGGTGGGGGGTTGGAGGATGGAGAAATAAAAGCACAATGCTGAAGCTGTGCGGCACAGGCTGTACAAGGCTCTGGAGGCGAAATCAGAAAAATCAGAAACAAAGCAAATCCTGTTTGGCTTTTTCTCCCCCAATCGGGTGTGTATTTAAGGAATATGTGGGCGTTAGAAGGAGGAATGTAGGACAGAGCTGAAATAAAACCAAAACGCATTGAAAGTGAACAAAACAAATCCCGCCGATGGTGCGGGAGGAGGGGGGGGGGTGTTTACCTGCTCGGGGCCCTGGAAGCAGATCCTGCACTGGGGGGTCCGCAGGCTGCTGGCCGTGCTGGTCAGGGACACGGCGTCCAGGCCCACTTGCAGCTTGGGCTCTTTGTCCTCGAACGCCAGGCTCCGGGGCCTCGGGTCGCTGCCGTAGTACTCCTCCTCGTCGTCCCGGGAATGGCAGTCGACAAACGGCGGCCAGCCGCAGCCGCCCATCCCCAGACCCCGCATGGCGGTGGAGCGTCGATCTGTGTCTGAGCCGGACTGTCGTGAATCGGATCGCATAAACACCAGGACCTTCAGTTCATTGAAAAACATGCGGATCCGATACTTGAACATTATTATTATCCTTATTATTTTTATTTTTATTATTGATATTATTGTTATTATGAATCCTTTATCATCCCCTCTGATGGCATGTGTGTCTAAGCCAATGCGGATGAAAGATTTTCCCGACACACTCTTTCAATATTCATCACTCAAACAACTCAGCAAGCGCTGTCTATACATGCATCTCCCACCGCACCCCAGTAAACATCACAAACTGGTGTCCATTTTCTTCCACCTCTCCTTCCTTCCTTCCTTTCCTTCCTGTTTTCTCTTTTTCCTGCAGAAACGCCGCTGGGCTTGCAGCAACCGATATTTATGTATATACAGAACAGCCTACATGTTTTGCTACCCGAAGCAGAAGACAGCGAGAGAGCGGACTAGTGGAAGAGAGAGCCGCGCAGAGCCAGGGAGCAGAAACAACGACATGCCATCCACACAGTCACATCTGGGACTCCCGACAAGAAACATAATCCAAAAAAAAGATCAAATACAAGTTTGCTTCGGATGTGGTTTTGCTGCCTTATTGTCTCTCGGTGTCAAATCGTGTTCCTCCCTATTTCGTCGTCTGGTTGCAGCGCCCCTGGTCGGTCCACGAAGAAGAATCGGAGCCATTCCCCTCGACGATCCACGTCGAGATGAAAAACACGTCCCTCAGCGTCCGCATCTTCAGGAGCCCCGTGTTTTCCGCCTCGGCTCCATGTCCGTTTCTGCGGGATCCGCGTCGAAAGAGAGGCGGCAGGGAGGCAAAACGGAAACGGGACGCAGCGTGGAGGAGAAATCACGCAGCGTGATTATTGGATCAGATATGTGGTGCTGATGAGGCTGCTGGCGCTGGGTTTCTTCCTCGAAATGGTCGGCTTGGAGATTGAACGGAGCGCAGCCGCTACTTCCGGAACAGGGAGGGAGGGGGGCAGCGGGCCGTCCATTCCTCCGGAGGGGGCGAAGCGCCTCTCGCTGCGCGCCCGGCAGAGCGGAGGGGAAGCCGGGCTGGAGGTTCTGCTGCTGACCGGCGGCCGCTGTCCAGGGTTCTGAAAGATTATCGCCCCCCCGAACCCCCACTGATGACGTAGACGCCACATAAAATGGGAGCCCCCCCCCCCCCCCCCCCCCTTCACCCCACCATGCTGCTTTCAAACAGATAAAAGTTTTCACACCCCACGAATTAGAGACAAGATTCATGAAAGTTTTAATATAATGAAAAAACAGAATCATCATCCATCCATCCATCCATCATCCATCCATCCATCCATCCATCCATCCATCCATCCAACCTTTCATTTATCCATCCATCCATCCATCCATCATCCATCCATCCATCATCCATCCATCCATCCATCCATCCAACCTTTCATTTATCCATCCATCCATCCATCCATCCATCCATCCATCCATCCATCCATCCATCCATCCATCCATCCATCCATCCATCCATCCATCCATCAACCCAACCTTTCATCCATCCATCCATCCATCCATCCATCCATCCATCCATCCATCCATCCACTCATCCATCCATCCACTCATCCATCCATCCATCCATCCATCCATCCATCCATCCATCCATCCATCCATCCATCCAGAAACAGTTTTTCATGTTGGTCAGATTCATGTTTTGATTTTTTCTGACCTTCCTGATCTGGAACAGCGACTAGTTTTGGCTTTATTTCAGTAATGACTGTTTTCTCGTCTCTTTTCCATAAAATCCATCACTGTGGATGATTAAAACTTGTCCTGTCAGCAGATTCTCCCACCTGAGCTTTGGATTTCTGCAGCTGTTCACTTTGTATTAGATTACCACTGAAAATCCCAGTAAATAAGGTGACAAACAGTCAGAGTTCCCAGTTATAAAGCAATAATCACCAAGGATAAAAAGATGGACACAAAATATGCAGTAATAACAGTAAAAGTGAACTCACTGGAGTTTAGTGTATCAGCCCATGCTGTTCCTAAAACTCCAAGGTCAAAAGGTCACATTAATTAGCATATTAAGAGCTGCAGCTGCCTGTTTTTCATTTGCTCAGTATTCCCCACCATGGCAACACCTCCTACAGAAATCCCCTGCCTCATTGATCCTGATTGATTACTCCCATTCTGCTTGTTTCAGGCGTTTCATTTATATGGAGGAAAAGTCCTGTTGCTGCAGGTCTCACGTTGTGCGTATAATGCTGCGTTGAGTCGTTTTTAAGCGAGAGGAACCAGGGCTGCGGGATTAGCCTGATAGTTTATTCATCGACCTTCAGCCGTTCAGACGGAGGAGCAACGAGTTTATTCAACTCGCAGTGTTCTCACGGGAGGTTTCATCCGACAACAACAAAAAATGTCGTTCCACGTAGAAACAAGCAGCTTTAGTAGTGAGTAATACATGTTTATACTGCGTGGGAGGGCTTTTGTAATCTATTATGATGCTTTGGGATGTTTGAGTAGCAACATTTATTGGTGATGTGGGGAAAAAAATTATTTTCCAAGCAATTTCTCCCTTATTCTCTGTTAATTCATCATCTCTTGCATTTTCTCATCAGCGTTTCCTTCGTATTACTCACCAGCTGAAACCAACAAGGTGCTGTACTCACTCCAAAAATGTCAACAAGTTCAGAGAAAGGGACTTAGCTGGGTTAAATGCTAGGCTAAATGAGGCTAAAAGCTAAAAGCTCTCTGACTCGGGTTGAAATTTTAACGTGTTGTAGAGATACAGTCTGAAATATTGTGAAGATTAAGAGCTTTTTTTCAAACAAAGACTTAAAAACTGCTGCATCATTTTAATTTTCAGGAGTTTACATCAGCGAGTTTCAAATGTTTCACCTTCTGACCTGCAAAATAACAGAACAAACAAAAAAGACAAAGATTTAAAAAGTGATTAGCAGCAACTGATGACATCATCCAGGACATATTATCGTGAAATATTGTCTCTGCTGCCTTAAATTGAGATGGGAGCAGTCTTCAGTCAGAGGCTTCTTTAGATTCGTTGAAAAACTGACTGCTACTGGAGATCCTTCCTGCCTACAGAATCACTAGTCACAACATTTTTTTGAGGATACGTGGATGATATGAGTTATGACAACATTTAATATAAAAAGTTGGAAGGTAATTGAATCATTTCTGTGTAATTAAGCTGATCAATAATCTATTACTGACAGAGGATCTGTGACCAAAATGTTTTTAGATCTTTATCTTAAAAAGTTTCATTCATTAAAACAAAATCAACTTTCACTGTATTTTTTGTATAAAATGCTGATTTTAGCACAGCCTGGCTGTTCTAATATTGCATCAGATGTGGTTTATGAAGATAACTATGAAGTCGTTTTTGCAGCAACATGCAGGAGATAGAATAGTTTCTGAAGTTATCAAGAATTTTTAACTGAGTAAGGAAGGTTTCAAAGTGTCCACAACCTTTTCAGGACAATCTCCTTGAGAGAGGGCAATAAAAAATAAAGTGCCACCAGTGCAGAGCTTGTTGAATCTGGGTGGCTCCTGGGCTGTGAGTGTGAAAATTAAAGAAATGGTGAGAGCTAACACCTGTCCTGATAAAACCACCGATTAACTTTCTCATCCAAACGAGTAAATTATTAGTTTAAAAATCTGCTTATAATAAATATACTGCATATGATATTAAATTTTTACACAAAATAATCAGCTAAATGTGAAGGAGTCTAACTGAAATCAAATAAATCTGTGGATCTTAATGGTTGACTGATTTGACAATTATCAAAAACATTTTTAAAAAAACAAAAATGGAAAATACATTTTATCCATGTTTGTATAATTAAATACAGTCTTTTATTGTAAAGTGAGAAACTGGACATAATTTTCCTTTGGTAATAAATAGAAATGGTTGAATTTCTGCTGTTTTATTTAGAGCTAAGATACATTTTCAGCATATATTTATCAAGTAGGTGCTGCATCTTGAAACCGAGAGAGAAGCAAAAACTGAAATCTGCTGCAAAGCTGAAATATTATATTCAGAAACTATCTTCAGGTTTCAGGTTCTGTCCATCGGGAGAACCGGGACATTTCCCAGTGGCCTGGATTTGGTACCACTAGAGCTTCTTATCCAACTGCTTTTGTGAAATAATTTGCTAGTGAGACTACTAATTTTTCTTATCAATTATTAAGGAATTATTGACTTGAAACAAGCTCTGATATCTTGCTGAAAACTTACTTATAAGTTAAGTTTTGTCTTATTTCAAGTGTACAGATGTATCTGCTCTAGAAACTAGTCTAAAATACTTTTTGTTCTTTTTCATGTGTAAATTCACTTATCATTATATGGAGCTGACATTTTAACTTTCCTCATGACAGGTCTGAACTCAACTATTGAAAAATACATATTAGTGGCATTGTCTTGTTCTTGTATTATTTCCTTATTTTCTAAAAAGTTACAACTTTACATTTGCTGAATTCTTTCTAATATAATCTCTCTTTAGTAATATAGACTCACTTCTTCTAAATTTCATTAGTACATTATAAGCCAGACTCAGACTATTCCTGTTCTACCTGCTCTGAAAAACACCTTGACTGATGGGTGGATCTAAGAATGTGCTGAAGGTGACAGCTGATTGGCTGTGACGTCTCTGCACTGAGAGGAAGATGAGAGCATAAACCTGTTTATGTTTTCAGGAAGTGAAACTCACACAGTCACTCTGACTGAGAGGAGAAATGGAGCTGAATCACCTGGACCCAGAAACTTTCTCCTGTTCCATCTGTTTGGGTCTACTGAAGGATCCGGTGACTACTACCTGTGGACACAGCTTCTGTATGATCTGCATTAAAACCCACTGGGATACAGAAGATCAGAAACGAATCCACAGCTGTCCTCAATGCAGGAAGACATTCATACCAAGGCCTGTACTAAACAAGAACACCATACTAGCAGCTTTAGTGGAGCAGCTGAAGAAAACTGGACTCCAAGCTGCTCCTGCTGATCACCGCTATGCTGGACCTGAAGATGTGGCCTGTGATGTCTGCACTGGAAGAAAACTGAGAGCCATCAAGTCCTGTTTGGTCTGTCCTGCCTCTTATTGTGAGAAACACCTTCAGCCTCATTATGATGTGGCTCCGTTGAAGAAACACAAGTTGGTGGAGCCGTCCAAGAACCTCCAGGAGAACATCTGCTCTCGTCATGATGAGGTGATGAAGATTTTCTGCCGCACTGATCAGAAGTGTATCTGTTATCTCTGCTCTATGGATGAACATAAAGGCCATGACACAGTTTCAGCTGCAGCAGAAAGTACTGAGAGGCAGAGAGAGCTGGAGGAGAGACGAGGAAACATCCAGCAGATGATCCAGAACCAGGAGAAAGATGTGAAGCTGCTTCAACAGGAAGGTAGAGGCCATCAATCGCTCTGCTGATAAAGCAGTGGAGGACAGTGAGAAGATCTTCACCCAGCTGATCCGTCTCCTCCAGAAAAGAAGCTCTGAGGTGAAGCAGCAGATCAGATCCCAGCAGGAAACTGAAGTGAGTCGATTCAAAGATGTTCAGGAGAAGCTGGAGCAGGAGATCACTGAGCTGAAGAGGAAAGACGCTGAGCTGGAGCAGCTCTCACACACAGAGGATCACAACCAGTTTCTCCTCAACTACCCCTCACTGCCAGCACTCAGTGAGTCTACACACTCATCCAGCATCAACATCCGTCCTCTGAGACACTTTGAGGACGTGACAGCAGCTGTGTCAGAGCTCAGAGACAAACTACAGGACGTCCTGAGAGACTCACGGACAAACATCTCACTGATGGTCACTAAGGTGGATGTTCTACTGTCAGAACCAGAACCAAAGAGCAGAGCTGGATTCTTAAGATATTCATGTGAAATCACTCTGGATCCAAACACAGCAAACACACATCTGGTGCTATCAGAGGGGAACAGGAAAGTGACATGGATTAACAAACCTCAGTCTTATTCTAGTCATCCAGACAGATTCACTGATCGGCTTCAGGTTCTGAGTAGAGAGAGTCTGACTGGACGTTGTTACTGGGAGGTGGAACGGAGCGGGTCAAATGTTTTTGTAGCAGTCGCTTACAAGAATATCAGCAGAGCCGGAAGTGGGAATGAATGTATATTTGGATATAATGACAAATCTTGGGCATTAGATTGTTCCCATTCTAGATTTGCTCACAACAACATCTGGACCTCCGTCTCAGGTCCAGTTTCCTCCAGAGTCGGAGTGTACCTGGATCACAGAGCAGGTATTCTGTCCTTCTACAGCGTCTCTGAAACCATGACTCTCCTCCACAGAGTCCAGACCAGATTCACTCAGCCGCTGCTGGCTGGAGTTTGGGTTGGAGGTTCTGCAGAGTTCTGTAAACCCAAATAGATTTTCTCTCTCTGATTGTTGATCAATTTTCATGGTTCTGATGTCTCCACTCTGATGTTCTGTTCTTTGTTTTTCTAGATAAAATGTTTCTTTTGTTTATTTTTTTGGTTCCAGGAGCCATAAAGGAAATCACTGCTGATGGTTTCTTTCATCCTTTTATGACACAGAAATATTTCTCCACATTTAAATCTAATCTTTTCTCTGCTCTAATATTTTTTTCCTTTCATATTTACATTCACATATTTGCAGGTTCTTGTTTAAATTAGTTCAGATTGTAGTGAACTAATCTTGCTGAGGTTTCTTTACTGTGATCCAAAAAAGAAACTGAAACTACCATAAAGTTAAAACAGATTATATTTACTTTTAAATACCTTATATTGAGATCAGAAAAAATGAATGTCTGCTGTTCTGTATATTTAACTTTCTTCAATAAAATAAATTATTACAAAGAAATTTGCAAAGTTTCCCTTCATTATAATAATAAGTTGTGAGTTTTCTCATCTGAATTACCAAAACGTTTCCTTCAAAGCGTCTCATGATCTTCTGGTTTAGATCAGATGTTTGGTTTCTCCTTCATTCATCAAGAACACTCTGCTTCCTCCACTGCAGAGAGATTACAGAAAGAAAGCTGAGCTGGAGATCCTGGTAGCAGGAATGAAGACGAGGTTGAAGCTCCTCCACTGGCAGTTTGTTGAACATTGAGCTTTAAACCTGTCAGAAACCATGGAGACATGTCATAAAACACAGAAGAGCTGCTCAGATGTTCAACCTTCAAATAAATGAACATGAAATGTAGAAATAGACGTCTGACAGAAACGTTTCCATTCCGGCTTTATTTACAAAGCATTTTAAAAACAATAAATTGACCAAATTGCTGTAAATACCAAGATATAATTACAGTAACTGTAAAAATTCAAACTTCAACCTGAGTTAAAAGTCTATGATAAAAAGTAAACTTTAAGAGGAAACTTGAAAACATGAAGAGACTCAGTTTGTCTGAAACTGTGAAACCATTCCACAGTTTTGGGTCAGAAACTGAGAATGTTTGGCCATTTAAAACCCTTAACTGTGCTGACTCTGTGTTGTGACGGTTCGTAATCCCAGATTAAAACTCTTCAAGGATTGTTGCACCTTGAAAAGAACTGAAAAACTCATATAGATTTTGGCTTTTGTGCAACTTTATTAAACAAAATCCACAGTTCGAGCACACAGCATGTGTAGTTTTCTCTTTTCCGTACATAATCACAGGTCATGAACTTTCAGCTCCCATCATGCATTGTGTTGATCTTAAAGGAGCATTATTACCAAAGAAATCTATGAAATAAAAAAATGAAGTAATTTTAGCACCTATTTAGCCATAAACCATATAAATTGTTTTATCCCAATACTAAATTAAGTAAATGTTTGCCCAATAAGATCATTATACCTATTAATAGAACATTTTCACATCCATAACATATTTTCAGGGCTCTATTCCTGCTGTTTTCCTCTAAACATGATGATTTCAGTTGAACGTCTATAAATGGAGCTTAGAGAAATGCATCAAAGGAGGAATAGCTTTCCCTGCTCTCCCATCCTCTGATACTTCTGCCTGTTAAAGTTACTTCATATACCCATTTTTATAGTTGCTTTTACATTGTTAACTCTCATAGCTGAATTACTAAAGATTTAAGGTAAGATTTGAGGACTGTGGAACTTTTATTTTTTATTGTTTACTTTTACTCAATTTTTTCTACTTCCTGGCTGAACAAGAGCAACAAGCCACTGGTTGGTACCGAGGACATTAGCAATACATGTAAAGACTTCAGTTGGTAGAACTGAGGGTTTCTTGACTGAATGTCAAAAACAACACAGGTTCTGATAATGAATCCACTCAACAACAAACAACTTCCCAGCAGCTCAGCAAGCAGCTCGTCTCCTGGAACGGCCTCAGAGCAAAGCTGAGGAATAAATCTCATACAAGACTTTCATTTATTTGTTACATAGTTAAAAATGACTTCATGTAGAACAAAAATATATTTTGAGTTGAAAATAAGAATATGTACTGTATGTAAAATATTACTGTGGTAATACGAGAACTCAAGAACAAAACTATAGCTGTAAGGATGAATGAAAGAAAAAATGATTTTATTAGCTGTATGTAATAATCTCATTATTGTTTGTAGGTTTATTATTTTTTCTGGATTGGATTTCTGGATTCTCTCCGGATGGAGATGGCAACCCAGAGCCCAGAGAAGAACTAACGATTCATCGAAAAACTTCCTTCCTCTCTCCGGCGTGAACATTGTAGTGGTAATAAACCAGATTAGACTCTGACGGGACGGACCCCTGACCGAGATGATTCAGCTTGGCCAGCTTTGAGCCGAGAGACACCGTAGTCAACACATGCTGCACCGAAGAAACATCGACAAGCAGCTGGAACCGATATAATCAACCAGTTAGAGCCATAACACATCCCATCATGTCTCCAACTGGAAACAAACCAAACTCTACTGAAAAACCAGTTTGCTGCTCTTCAGCAGGAGGGGAAGGCATACACCTGGACCCCAAACATCAACAAGAGGTCTGAGGCAAGATCAGCACAACTGCGTCAAAAAATGTCACCTAGAAACCAAAATTCATGCAATACTTATTATTGTAGGTGGATGTAATCTACCATTTTTCCAGAGTAAAGAGAATGAAGGTACTCTGCTTTCCTAATGACACAA
The DNA here is from genome assembly GCF_003331165.1 of Xiphophorus hellerii. Lineage (NCBI taxonomy): Eukaryota > Metazoa > Chordata > Actinopteri > Cyprinodontiformes > Poeciliidae > Xiphophorus > Xiphophorus hellerii. Next base: position 30,051,899 of record NC_045672.1, on the reverse strand, counting down.
TGACTGATTTAACAGAGAAAATGCTTCCATTAATCACTAATCATCCAAATATCCAGAATCTAAACATAAATATTGGAGGTAATGATCTGGCCAAACAAAATCAAAAATTCTGAAAAATGACTTCCAGCATCTTCTAAACACAATTGACAATCTGAAAATGAAGATGTTTATCAGTGGATCAATACCGAAAGCCGGACATGGAGATGAGAGTTACAGCAGACGGCTCATAATTAAGAAATGTATCATCATAGCATGCTGTGCCAGCTCAGTGACCCTCATTGACAACCACAACATCTTTGGGAGCTCCATCCATTCAGACAGGACGGAGTCGCTCTTCATCAAGCTGGAAGTGACATTTCACTGCTAATCTCTTCAATGTTTTTAACGCCAGGCCTTAAACACATGTAGCAAACAACAAGATCACTGACCCAGCAAAGATTGTAGAAGGACAAGAACAAAGCCAACAGGCGCACACTGTCCCCAAACCAACTGATACGGACTTCAAGGCTTCAGCTGGAACCAAAGTTGGAGTGGGCTCCTTCACCTCCCCACTCCTTCAGCATCTACTGGGAGGCAAGACTCTCCATCCAGGCCGGGACAGCTCATCAGAAATTATGTCACCTGATCTGATGATTCTCCTCCATGGGCTGCCACCTTATCGTGGTGGAGGGGTTTGAGTGTCCCAATGATCCTAGGAGCTATGCTGTCTGGGGCTTCATGCCCCTGGTAGGGTCACCCAAGGCAGACAGGTCCTAGGTGAGGGACCAGACAAAGAGCAGCCCGAAGACCCCAATGATGAAGGAAAACTTTGGACTTGGTGTTCCCTCGCCCGGACGCGGGTCACCGGGGCCCCACTCTGGAGCCAGGCCTGGAGGGGGGGCACGATGGCGAGCGTCTGGTGGCCGGGCTTTTACCCATGGAGCCCGGCCGGGCTCAGCCCGAAGAGGAAACATGGGCCCCCCCTCCCATGGGCCCACCACCCGTGGGAGGGGCCAAAGGGGTCGGGTGCAGTGTGGGATGGGTGGCAGCGGAGGGAGGGGACCCTGGCGGTCCGATCCTCGGTTGCAGAAACTGGCTCTTGGGACGTGGAATGTCACCTCTCTGGTGGGGAAGGAGCCGGAGCTAGTGCGTGAGGTCGAGAGGTTCCGGCTAGAAATAGTCGGACTCACCTCGACGCACGGCTCTGGTTCTGGAACCAGTCTCCTTGAGAGGGGCTGGACATACTTCCACTCTGGAGTTGCCCAAGGTGAGAGGCGTCGGGCAGGAGTGGGCATACTTGTTGCTCCCCATCTCGGCGCCTGTACGTTGGGGTTTACCCCGGTGAACGAGAGGGTAGCATCCCTCCGCCTACGGGTGGGGGGACGGGTTCTGACTGTCGTTTGTGCTTACGGGCCGAACGACAGTTCAGATTACCCACCCTTTTTGGAGTCCTTAGAGGGGGTACTGGAGAGTGCTCCTCCTGGGGACTCCCTTGTTCTGCTGGGGGACTTCAACGCTCACGTGGGCAATGACAGTGAGACCTGGAGGGGCGTGGTTGGGAGGAACGGCCCGCCCGACCTGAACTCGAGCGGTGTTCTGTTGCTGGACTTCTGTGCTCGCCATGGATTGTCCATAACGAACACCATGTTCAAGCATAAGGGTGTCCATATGTGCACTTGGCACCAGGACACCCTAGGCCGCAGTTCGATGATCGACTTTGTCATCGTTTCATCGGATCTGCGGCCGTATGTCTTGGACACTCGGGTGAAGAGAGGTGCGGAGCTGTCCACTGACCACTACCTGGTGGTGAGTTGGCTCCGGTGGTGGGGGCGAAAGCCGGTCAGACCTGGCAGGCCCAAACGTGTTGTGAGGGTCTGCTGGGAACGTCTGGCGGAATCCCCTGTGAGACGGAGCTTTAACTCCCATCTCCGGCAAAACTTCGAACACGTCCCGGGGGAGGTGGGGGACATGGAGTCTGAGTGGACCGTGTTCCGTGCCTCCATTGTCGAGGCGGCCGATCGGAGCTGTGGCCGCAAGGTTGTCGGTGCCTGTCGCGGCGGCAACCCTCGAACCCGCTGGTGGACACCTTCGGTGAGGGATGCCGTCAGGCTGAAGAAGGAGTCCTATCGGGTCTTTTTGGCCTGTGGGACTCCGGAAGCAGCTGATGGGTACCGGCGGGCGAAGCGGCATGCGGCTCGGGCGGTTGCTGAGGCAAAAACTCGGGCGTGGGAGGAGTTTGGAGAGGCCATGGAGAAAGACTTCCGTACGGCTTCGAGGCGATTCTGGTCCACCATCCGGCGTCTCAGGGGGGGGAAGCGGTGCAGCACCAACACTGTTTATAGTGGGGATGGTGTGCTGCTGACCTCTACTCGGGACGTTGTGGGCCGGTGGGCAGAGTACTTCGAAGACCTCCTCAATCCCACCAACATGCCTTCCACTGAGGAAGCGGAGCCTGGGGACTCTGGGTTGGGCTCTCCAATCTCTGGGGGCGAGGTCGCCGAGGTGGTTAAAAAGCTCCTCGGTGGCAAGGCCCCGGGGGTGGATGAGATCCGCCCGGAGTTCCTTAAGGCTCTGGATGTTGTAGGGTTGTGTTGGTTGACGCGACTCTGCAATGTCGCATGGACATCGGGGGCAGTTCCCCTGGATTGGCAGACTGGGGTGGTGGTCCCCCTGTTCAAAAAGGGGGACCGGAGGGTGTGCTCCAATTATAGAGGGGTCACACTCTTAAGCCTCCCTGGCAAGGTCTATTCAGGGGTCCTGGAGAGGAGGGTCCGTCGGATAGTCGAACCTCGGATTCAGGAAGAGCAGTGTGGTTTTCGTCCTGGTCGTGGAACACTGGACCAGCTCTACACCCTCGGCAGGGTCCTGGAGGGTGCATGGGAGTTCGCCCAACCAGTCTACATGTGTTTTGTGGACTTGGAGAAGGCGTTCGACCGTGTCCCTCGGGGAGCCCTGTGGGGGGTTCTCCGGGAGTATGGGGTACCGGGCCCTTTGATACGGGCTGTCAGGTCCCTGTATGACCGGTGTCAGAGTCTGGTCCGCATTGCCGGCAGTAAGTCGGGCTCGTTTCCGGTGAGAGTTGGACTCCGCCAGGGCTGCCCTTTGTCACCGATTCTGTTCATCACTTTCATGGACAGAATTTCTAGGCGCAGCCAAGGTGTTGAGGGGATCCGATTTGGTGGCCTTAGGATCTCATCTCTGCTTTTCGCAGACGATGTGGTCCTTTTGGCTTCATCAGATCGTGATCTGCAGCTCTCGCTGGAGCGGTTCGCAGCCGAGTGTGAAGCGGCCGGGATGGGGATCAGTGCCTCCAAATCCGAGGCCATGGTCTTGAGCCGGAAAAGGGTAGAGTGCCTTCTCCGGGTCAGGGGGGGTGTCCTGCCCCAAGTGGAGGAGTTTAAGTATCTCGGGATCTTGTTCACGAATGGGGGAAGAAGGGAGCGGGAGATCGACAGGCGGATTGGCGCAGCGTCTGCTGTCAAGCGGGCGCTGTACCGGTCCGTCGTGGTGAAGAGAGAGCTGAGCCAAAAAGCGAAGCTCTCGATTTACCGGTCGATCTACGTTCCCACCCTCATCTATGGTCATGAGCTTTGGGTCATGACCGAAAGAACGAGATCGCGGATACAAGCGGCCGAAATGGGTTTTCTCCGTAGGGTGGCTGGGCTCTCCCTTAGAGATAGGGTGAGAAGCTCAGTCATCCGGGAGGGACTCAGAGTAGAGCCGCTGCTCCTTCACATCGAGAGGAGCCAGTTGAGGTGGCTCGGGCATCTGGTCAGGATGCCTCCTGGACGCCTCCCTGGTGAGGCGTTCCGGGCACGTCCCACCGGGAGGAGGCCCCGGGGAAGACCCAGGACACGCTGGAGGGACTATGTCTCTCGGCTGGCCTGGGAACGCCTCGGGATTCCCCCGGAGGAGCTAGAAGAAGTGGCTGGGGAGAGGGAAGTCTGGGCCTCCCTTCTGAAGCTGCTACCCCCGCGACCCGACCTCGGATAAGCGGAAGAAGATGGATGGATGGATCTGATGATTCTGAACTTAGTGAGAAAACGGGTCGTCAGTTTTCACTAGGTACTTTTATCCCGAGCATCCATGTTTCATAGATAAAATGAACAGATAAGTTCGGCCAGCTGCTTCTCTTCTTTGAGCCCACAAAGCAAACTTCACCTCATCAGAACCACCTGGTTCTGAGTGACCGGAGCGACCTCCACTCTGAGTACCTGAGATCTGAGACCGAAGTCCAGGTTTTAGTTCTACACCTGTCTTCCTTTCAATGCATCTGGTCCCCAGCAGAACTATATGGAACAGTACCGATCCGGATCACTAACAGAAAATTAACAAAAAACACAGAAACCAAATGCAATGGTCTAAAATCAAACCTCAAATTCATAACCAATTTGCCACCAAGTCACGTAAACAGGCTTTGCTAAATATAAAGTCACTATCAGCAAAAGGACTGTTTGTTAATGACATCATCACTGAGCATAATATCGATATTATGTTTCAATCATAAACATGGTTGGATGACATTAACGAATCACCTGGTCGAACATAAATGGCGTAAAACACGCCTTCATGTTTGCTATGACATCAACAAAGAAATGTTGATTTCAACTAACCAACTAAAAAAACTTTAAAGAAATTATTAATAAATCAAGCTTTTCTTCATACTGTATTGATATTATGTCTACAACATTTCTTAATAAAGCTCTGCCTGTCATTGCATCTGATCTGATTGAAATAGAAAACTCTTTGCTCTCATCAGCAGTTATCAAACCACAGATAAAAACAATCTGGAGAATTTACTGCTGCAGAATTACAGGTTGATCTCCAGCCTCCCATTCATGGCAAAATTATTGAAGAAACTGTTCAATCAGTTAAATAGCTGGTTCTGTTCTGCATCCCCAGAACCAGAACCAAACATGGAGAAGCAACATTTCACTTCTATGCACCACAAATCTGGAACAAAGTTCCAGAAAACTACAAAACAGCAGAAACACTGAGTGCCTTTAAATCTGTATGAAGAGAGTTGACTTTGAATCACAATAAATGAAACATTGATCAACATATCTGGTGTTTATTGATGATTTTGATGAAAGTTCTCTACAAAATGTGATGTTTGTTCCTAGTGACTGTGTTGTTTTCATCACTTTTTATCTTTGTGTTTTTATGATGTAAAGCACTTTGTGTTTCTGGAGTGTGCTACACAAATAAACTTCAGTGACTGATTAGAGACCAACCTACAATTATCAGGCATGGAGTCCAGATCAGGCTTATTGATCAGTGGTGACATGATGGCATGTTCAAAGCTTACAGATACAATCTCATTCTCCAAGCTGGTGTTTTGAATCTGGTGCTCAAACGGTGCCAAAGTACTGAAGTCCTCTTAAAAACACCAGATGGGACTGGATTGATGGGAAGGCTTCATTTGATGGACTGCTTTGGTTGCAGAACCTGTGTTCATGTTAAAGTTTTACAGCTTCATAAAATAAGATTATAATGCAAACTTTGAACTTTATATGTCCTGCTGACGTTACAGTGCAGAGAGGAAACAGGCAACAAATTTACCTGAGCAACTAAACACGTCCAATTTCTGTAACAGCAATGATACTATTTTATTTTCTGATACTGTGGAAAAATAAGATGTTAGAGATCTGAGTTTTGGTGACTCAGTTGTTTTGATCATAAACTGTTGTGATGACAGTTAAAGTTCCAACGTTACTACATTCAGAGCCCTCCTCTTCTTGAAATTTGATATCCCTCCCTCTTCTGTTTCCATCTTCAAGTTGAAGGTAGAAGCTGATTGGCTGCAGCCTCTCTGCACTGAAACATGATTGGTAGATCCGAGCTACGACTGATTTGTATTCTCAGGAAACAAAACTAATACAATCATTCTGACTGAGAGGAGAAATGGAGCTGAATCACCTGGACCCAGAAACTTTCTCCTGTTCCATCTGTTTGGATCTACTGAAGGATCCGGTGACTACTACCTGTGGACACAGCTACTGTATGATCTGCATTAAAACCCACTGGGATACAGAGGATCAGAAACGAATCCACAGCTGTCCTCAATGCAGGAAAACATTCATACCGAGGCCTGTGCTAAACAAGAACACCATAGTGCCAGTAGCAGCTTTAGTGGAGCAGCTGAAGAAGATTGGGCTCCAAGCTGCTCTTCCTGATCACCGCTATGCTGGACCTGAAGATGTGGCCTGTGATGTCTGCACTGGAAGAAAACTTAAAGCCATCAAGTCCTGTTTGGTCTGTCTGGCCTCTTATTGTGAGAAACACCTTCAGCCTCATTATGATGTGGCTCCGTTGAAGAAACACAAGCTGGTGGAGCCGTCCAAGAACCTCCAGGAGAACATCTGCTCTCGTCATAATAAGGTGATTGATATCTTTTGCCACACTGATCAGAAGTGTATCTGTTATCTCTGCTCTATGGATGAACATAAAGGCCATGACACAGTCTCAGCTGCAGCAGAAAGGACTGAGAGGCAGAGAGAGCTGGAGGAGAGACGAGGAAACATCCAGCAGATGATCCAGGACCAGGAGAAAGATGTGAAGCTGCTTCAACAGGAGGTGGAGGCCATCAATCGCTCTGCTGATAAATCAGTGGAGGACAGTAAGAAGATCTTCACTGAGCTGATCCGTCTCATCCAGAAAAGAAGCTCTGATGTGAAGCAGCAGATCAGATCCCAGCAGGAAACTGAAGTGAGTCGAGTCAAAGATGTTCAGGAGAAGCTGGAGCAGGAGATCACTGAGCTGAAGAGGAAAGACGCTGAGCTGGAGCAGCTCTCACACACAGAGGATCACAACCAGTTTCTCCTCAACTACCCCTCACTGCCAGCACTCAGTGAGTCTACACACTCATCCAGCATCAACATCCGTCCTCTGAGACACTTTGAGGACGTGACAGCAGCTGTGTCAGAGCTCAGAGACAAACTACAGGACGTCCTGAGAGACTCATGGACAAACATCTCACTGATGGTCACTGAGGTGGATGTTCTACTGTCAGAACCAGAACCAAAGAGCAGAGCTGGATTGTTAAGATATTCATGTGAAATCACTCTGGATCCAAACACAGCAAACACTAAGCTGGTACTATCAGAGGGGAACAGGAAGGTGACATGGATTAACAAACCTCAGTCTTATTCTAGTCATCCAGACAGATTCATTGGTTATACTCAGGTTCTGAGTAGAGAGAGTCTGACTGGACGTTGTTACTGGGAGGTGGAGTGGAGCGGGTCATGGGTTTATGTAGCAGTCGCTTACAAGAATATCAGTAAAAAAAATCAGAATGAATGCAAATTTGGAGATAATGACAAATCTTGGGCATTAAATTGTTCCAATTCTGCATTTGGTCACAACAACATCTGGACCTCCATCTCAGGTCCAGTTTCCTCCAGAGTCGGAGTGTACCTGGATCACAGAGCAGGTATTCTGTCCTTCTACAGCGTCTCTGAAACCATGACTCTCCTCCACAGAGTCCGGACCAGATTCACTCAGCCGCTGCTGGCTGGAGTTTGGGTTTATGTAGGTTCTGCAGAGTTCTGTAAACCCAAATCGATGTTTTCTCTGATTGTTGATCATTTTTCATGGTTCTGATGTCTCCACTCTGATGTTCTGTTCTTTGTTTTTCTAGATAAAATGTTTCTTTCATTTTTTTCTGAGTTCCAGGAGCCATAAAGGAAATCACTGCTGATGTTTTCTTCCATCTTTTTATGACACAGAAATATTTCTCCACATTTAAATCTAAACTTTTCTCCGCTCTAATATTTTTATCCTTTCATATTTATATTCACATATTTGCATGTTCCTGTTTAAATCAGTTCAGATTGTAGTGAACTAATCTTGCTGATGTTTGTTTATTGTGATCCAAAAAGAAACTGAAACTACCATAAAGTCAGAATAGATTATATTGACTTTTAAATACCTTATATTTAGATCAGAAAAATGAATGTCTACTGTTCTGTATCTTAGACTTTCTTCAATAAAATAAATTATTACAAAGAAATTTGCAGTTTCCCTTCATTATAATAATAAGTTGTGAGTTTTCTCATCTGAATTGCCAAAACATTTCCTTCAAAGTGTCTCATGATCTCCTGGTTTAGATCAGATGTTTGGTTTCTCCTTCATTCATCAAGAACACTCTGCTTCCTCCACTGCAGAGAGATTACAGAAACAAAGCTGAGCTGGAGATCCTGGTAGCAGGAATGAAGACGAGGTTGAAGCTCCTCCACTGGCAGTTTGTTGAACATTGAGCTTTAAACCTGTCAGAAACCATGGAGACATGTCATAAAACACAGGAGAGCTGCTCAGATGTTCAACCTTCAAATAAATGAACATGAAATGTAGAAATAGACGTCTGACAGAAACGTTTCCATTCTGGTTTATTTACAAAACATTTTAAAAACAATAAATTCACCAAATTGCTGTAAATACCAAGATATAATCACAGTAACTGTAAAAACTCAAACTTTAACCTGAGTTAAAAGTTTATGAGAAAAATTAAACTTTAAGAGGAAACTTGAAAACATGAAGAGACTTAGATTGTCTGAAACTGTGAAACCATTCCACAGATTTGGGTCAGAAACTGAGAATGTTTGGCCATTTAAAACCCTTAACTGTGCTGACTCTGTGTTGTGACGGTTCGTAATCCCAGATTAAAACTCTTTAAGGATTGTTGCACCTTGAAAAGAACTGAAAAATTCATATAGATTTTCACATTTGTGCAACTTTATTGAACAAAATCCACAGTTCGAGCACACAGCGTGTGAGAAGGATTCAGACGCAGCTCCTTTAAATCTGCACAGGTTGATCCGGTTTGCAGTGTTGATGTGAACAGGAAGAAGCAACTAAACAAACCACATTCCTGTTTCTGCAGCTGAAGTCTTTCACTCCAGAGCTACAGATTTACTCTCGTCGTTTGGTGAAACCTGAGCAGTTTCACAGAACTGTGCACAGGCAGCCGACTCTAAAGAGTAAGAACTAAATAAAATTAAACATGGAGGCTAAACACAGTCAGCCTGATTTATCCATTAAGACAATAAAAGAAACAGCAAAGAAATATTGATCATCCCCAGGGAAGCAATTAACTGAACACAGACAATTAAAACAGACCTGACCTGAGAAAACAGATGTTTATGGTTGGATCTGAAACTCTGGCAGTAAAGAAGACAACCGTAGTTTGTTAAAGGCTGTTGAACGGATTAACGGATCTAAGGGATCGCTACTGAAGGTAATTGAATCATTTCTGTGTAATTAAGCAGATAAATAATCTATTACTGACAGAGGATCTGTGACCAAAATGTTTTTAGATCTTTATCTTAAAAAGTTTCATTCATTAAAAAAAAAAAAAATCAACTTTCACTGTATTTTTTGTATAAAATGATGATTTTAGCACAACCTGGCTGTTCTAATATTGCATCAGATGTGGTTTTTGAAGATAACTATGAAGTCGTTTTTGCAGCAACATGCAGGAGAAAGAATAGTTTCTGAGTTATCAAGAATTGTTAACTGAGTAAGGAAGGTTTCAAAGTGTCCACAACCTTTTCAGGACAATCTCCTTGAGAGAGGGCAATAAAAAATAAAGTGCCACCAGTGCAGAGCTTGTTGAATCTGGGTGGCTCCTGGGTGTGAGTGTGAAAATTAAAGAAATGGTGAGAGCTAACACCTGTCCTGATAAAACCACCGATTAACTTTCTCATCCAAACGAGTAATTTATTAGTTTAAAAATCTGCTTTATAATAAATATACTGCATATGATATTACATTTTTACACAAAATAATCAGCTAAATGTGAAGGAGTCTAACTGCAATCAAATAAATCTGTGGATCTTAATAGTTGACTGATTTGACAATTATCAAAAACTTTTTTTTTTTTTATCAAAAATGGAAAATACATTTTTGCCAAGTTTGTATAATCAAATACAATCTTCAATTTTCCTTTGGTAAAAAACAGAAATGGTTGAATTTCTGCCTTTTTATTTAGAGCTAAGATACATTTTCAGCATATATTTATCAAGTAGGTGCTGCATCTTGAAACCGAGAGAGAAGCAAAAACTGAAATCTGCTGCAAAGCTGAAATATTATATTCAGAAACTATCTTCAGGTTTCAGGTTCTGTCCATCGGGAGAACCGGGACATTTCCCAGTGGCCTGGATTTGGTACCACTAGAGCTTTTTATCCAACTGTTTTGTTAAATAATTTGCTAGTGAGAATACTAATTTTTCTTATCAATAATTAAGGAATTATTGACTTGAAACCAGCTCTGATATCTTGCTGAAAACTTGCTTATAAGTTAATTTTGTCTTATTTCAAGTGTAAAGACATATCTGCTCTAGAAACTAGTCTAAAATACTTTTTGTTCTTTTTGAGTGTAAATTCACTTCTCATTATATGGAGCTGACATTTTAACTTTCCTCATGACAGGTCTGAACTCAACTATTGAAAAATACATATTAGTGGCATTGTCTTGTTCTTGTATTATTTAATTATTTTCTTAAAAAGTTACAACTTTACATTTGCTGAATTCTTTACTAATATAATCTCTCTTTCCTAATATAGACTCCCTTCTTCTAAAATTAATTCGGTACATTATGTCCCAGACTCAGATATTCCTGTTCTACCTGCTCTGGAAAACACCTTGATGATGGGTGGATCAAGAATGTGCTGAAGGTGACAGCTGATTGGCTGTGACGTCTCTGCACTGAGATGAAGATAAGAGCATAAACCTGTTTATGCTTTAAGGAAGTGAAACTAACACAGTAAATCTGACTGATGCAAGATATGGAGCAGAGTCAGGTGGACAGACAAAGTCTCTCATGTTCCATTTGTTTGGAGCTACTGCATGATCCGGTGACTACTACCTGTGGACACAGCTTCTGTATGATCTGCATTAAAACCCACTGGGATGTAGAGGATCAGAAACAAATCCACAGCTGTCCTCAATGCAGGAAGACATTCATACCGAGGCCTGTACTAAACAAAAACACCATACTAGCAGCTTTAGTGGAGCAGCTGAAGAAGACTGGACTCCAAGCTGCTCCTGCTGATCACTGCTATGCTGGACCTGAAGATGTGGCCTGTGATGTCTGCACTGGAAGAAAACTTAAAGCCATCAAGTCCTGTTTGGTCTGTCTGGCCTCTTATTGTGAGAAACACCTTCAGCCTCATTATGATTCAGTTACATTTAAGAAACACAAGCTGGTGGAGCCGTCCAAGAACCTCCAGGAGAACATCTGCTCTCGTCATAATAAGGTGATTGATATCTTTTGCCACACTGATCAGAAGTGTATCTGTTATCTCTGCTCTATGGATGAACATAAAGGCCATGACACAGTCTCAGCTGCAGCAGAAAGGACTGAGAGGCAGAGAGAGCTGGAGGAGAGACGAGGAAACATCCAGCAGATGATCCAGGACCAGGAGAAAGATGTGAAGCTGCTTCAACAGGAGGTGGAGGCCATCAATCGCTCTGCTGATAAATCAGTGGAGGACAGTAAGAAGATCTTCACTGAGCTGATCCGTCTCATCCAGAAAAGAAGCTCTGATGTGAAGCAGCAGATCAGATCCCAGCAGGAAACTGAAGTGAGTCGAGTCAAAGATGTTCAGGAGAAGCTGGAGCAGGAGATCACTGAGCTGAAGAGGAAAGACGCTGAGCTGGAGCAGCTCTCACACACAGAGGATCACAACCAGTTTCTCCTCAACTACCCCTCACTGCCAGCACTCAGTGAGTCTACACACTCATCCAGCATCGACATCCGTCCTCTGAGACACTTTGAGGACGTGACAGCAGCTGTGTCAGAGCTCAGAAAGAAACTACAGGACGTCCTGAGAGACACATGGACAAACATCTCACTGATGGTCACTAAGGTGGATGTTCTACTGTCAGAACCAGAACCAAAGAGCAGAGCTGGATTCTTAAGATATTCATGTGAAATCACTATGGATCCAAACACAGCAAACACACATCTGGTTCTATCAGAGGGGAACAAGAAGGTGACATGGATGGTTAACAATCAGTCTTATTCTAGTCATCCAGACAGATTCACTGATTATTTTCAGGTTCTGAGTAGAGAGAGTCTGACTGGATGTTGTTACTGGGAGGTGGAACGTCAAGGGTCATGTGTTTATATAGCAGTCGCTTACAAGAATATAAGCAGAGCTGGAAGTTGGAATGAATGTATATTTGGAAATAATGACAAATCTTGGGCATTAAATTGTTCTAATTCTACATTTGGTCACAACAACATCTGGACCTCCGTCTCAGGTCCAGTTTCCTCCAGAGTCGGAGTGTACCTGGATCACAGAGCAGGTATTCTGTCCTTCTACAGCGTCTCTGAAACCATGACTCTCCTCCACAGAGTCCAGACCAGATTCACTCAGCCGCTGCTGGCTGGAGTTTGGATTTATTACACTAGAGACTCTGCAGAGTTTTTTAAACCCAAATAGATTTTCTCTCTCATTGTTGATCAGGTTTCATGGTTCTGATGTCTCCACTCTGAGGTTCTGTTCTTTGTTTTTATAAATAAAATGTATTTTTTTTAGTTCCAGGAGCCAGAAAGGAAATTGCTGCTGATGTTTTCTGTCATGCTTTCTCTTTTCCAGGATTTCTCCAACCTTTAAATGTGGAGAAATTTAAAAATTTCTCCATATTTAAATCTAAACTTTTCTCTTCTCTAAAACTTTTTTCCTTTCATATTTGTATTCACATATTTGCATGTTCTTGTTAAAATTAGTTCAGATTGTAGTGAACTAATCTTGCTGATGTTTGTTTATTGTGATGCAAAGAAGAAACTTAAACTACCAAAGTCAGAACAGATTATATTTAATTTTAAATACCTTATATTTAGATCAGAAAAATGAATGTCTGCTGTCCTGTATCTTAGACTTTCTACAATAAAATCAATTATTAAAAAGAAATTTGCAAAGCTTCCCTTCATTATAATAAAAACTGAAGGTAGAAGCTGATGAACTGATTTTGTTTGTTTTCCATATCATTATCCATATATGTACAGTGAACCCTCGTTTTTCGCGGGGGTTACGTTCCAAAAAGAACCCATGATAGGCGAAATCAGCGAAGTAGAAAACTTTTTTATTTTTACAATTATTATATGCAACAGTTAGGGCTAGGCAGCTAACTGCGGCTACATAAGCAGCATCAGAAGAGTGGCCTTTTAAGGAGCCTGAGGTGTGAAAAAAACAGGAGGCAGTGCTTTTAGTTTTGGTGAATATATATTAAGTGATTTGAATAAAAAAAACCAACATACAATTACAACAACACAATGAGACACATGAGAATTGACTCAGAATAAATTGATTTCCAAATCATAAAGTCCATAGTCCATTCCTAGCTCGCCATCTTTCGATCCAGATGAGGATCTAATCCGACAGGTGAAAAAAAAACCCGACCTAAAAGGGCAGAAAACCCATTAAGTGTTTTATCAGAAACAATTATGTACAAATATAATATAAAGGAAATAATTATTAAATTTAAACATCTAGTTTATGCATACTAAATGCAAATGCAATAATTAGATTCCTAATAATTAAACAAACATTTCAATCGGGTTAAATTAACCATAATTTAAATAAAATCATATTTCAACTAATCAATTTAAAGTTAAAGTGCACTTCCAAAATATCAATCAAGAAAAATAAAATAAATTAATTGTCAAATACTCAAGCAGAGTGAGGGAAGGAAAATAAATAAATAAATAAATAAACTGCGCAATATCAACTTAAGTGTAGCTACATTCTGTTCTGATCAATTTTATCTTAAACTTCAGTGCCTCAGCATCAATGTAAATGTGTCCAAATTCAGCAACAAGTTACCTTTTAGAAGACAGTGGGCCGTACTGAGCCACAATCAGCACTAACAGAATCCCGGTGACGGTCCAGGTAAACAATGCCAGTGATTCTAATAAAACAACGCTCCAATGAGCAACCGAGCAGAAGTACCACATGAAAAAGTAATACTGTTAACAAATAAACTCACCCAGCAATCAAATCAATGGGTTCAAAGATTTTTGGAGGAATTCTTGAGGAAAACGCCAACAGCAAACCACAATCACAGTGGAACAGGTGAGGATCTTTTACTGCGCACTGGAGGCGGGACTTTAAATAAGTTAGCAGAGTTCGGGCAACACAGGAAGTGGGCCCGCAAAAATAAAAGTCCTTTACTAATTGCGGGTTACATATACAATGAAATATTCCATAATACATTGAAACCAAAGAACAAAACCTTTTTACAGGCCCAAACATTTGTTTAACAATTAAAAAGTACTGTATAAACTTTTTTTTTTTTTTACAAATAACTACTGTACTGTAAAATAATAATTTTAATATGAACTGAAAGCGGATTCCCGTGCCCGAATTGCGAAGATCAGCGCCGCCCCACCGCGACCTGAGTCATTGGATTAGAACGGGAGAAAATAAAAAATGATTATGAAAAAAACAAAAAAAAGTAGCTACAGTAGGACAAATAGTGACTCACGTGTATTTCGCTGCTCTTCTGACTGAGCCGCTGCAGCCTGACTCCGCTCTGTAGCGGGTTTTTTTCTTCTTCTAATGCCTGCGGTGCAGGTGTGTTTTTTCGAGAGAAGAACATAGTTATCTTTAGTTGTTGTCGATCTTTTTTCTTCTGGGCAAAAAGATTCTTATAAACCGACATGCCACCATCGATTATGTTAAATTAAGCAAGCTGTTTTACGTACGTGTACATATTATAGCCTACCGCAACGTTGTTGACACACAGGTAGAGAAGAAGCGGAGAGACTGTTTAGCCAATCAGAATGCAGAACACAATACACGATGCAAATCCGCGAACCGCGAAATAGCGAGGGTTCACTGTATACAGAATCCATCCATCCATTTTCTATTCACCCTCATCCGTAATGGGGTCGGGTGGTGCCCGACCCCATTGCTGGTGCCTATCTCCAGCTACGAGAGGCGGGGTCACCCTGGACAGGTCGCCAGTCTGTCGCAGGGCAACACAAAGAGGACAAACAACCATTCACACACACACTCACCCCTAGGGAGAATTTAGAGAGACCAATTAACCTGACAGTCATGTTTTTGGACTGTGGGAGGAAGCCGGAGTACCCGGAGAGAACCCACGCATGCACAGGGAGAACATGCAGAAAGACCCCGGCCGGGAATCGAACCCAGGACCTTCTTGCTGCAAGGCAACAGTGCTACCAACTGCGCCACTGTACACCATGTATACAGAATCACCATCCAATTAGATTTGATGCTTTGTTTCATTTGAACTCCTTAGACAATTGAGAAAAATGAATGTCTGCTGTTCCGTATCTTTCAATCAATCAAATTTTATTTGTATAGCACATTTCAGCAGCAAGGCATTTCAAAGTGCTTTACATCATTACAAACACAGAAACACAAAGCAACATAGAATCAACAATCAAAACACAGCATTAAGTCAGGTTCCATCAATAAATTTGTAATTGATTACATGTCAAATACAATCCTAAACAGGTGGGTTTTAGTCGAGATTTAAAGGAAGTCAGTGTTTCGGCTGTTTTACAGTTTTCTGGAAGTTTGTTCCAAATTTGTGGTGCATAGAAGCTGAAAGCTGCTTCTCCTCGTTTGGTTCTGGGAATGCATAGCAGACCAGAACCGGAAGACCTGAGAGGTCTGGAAGGTTGATACAACAACAGCAGATCTTTAATGTATTGTGGTGCTAAGCCGTTCAGTGATTTATAAACTAACAACAGTATTTTAAAGTCTATTCTTTGAACTACAGGGAGCCAGTGGAGGGACTTTAAAACTGGTGTTATGTGCTCTATCTTCCTGGTTTTAGTGAGAACGCCAGCAGCAGCATTCTGGATCAGCTCCGTATTTATATGGATGTCATTGAACACTTTTACAAGGGCGGTCTCTGTGCTGTGGTAACCATGGAAACCAGACTGGAAGGAGTCAAAGCGGTTGGTTATTGTTAGGAAGCTAGTTAATTGTTTACACAGCTTTTTCAATAACTTTGCTGATGAATGGGAGGTCAAAGGTCGGCCTGTAATTCTGCATTAGTGATTTGTCCAGATTGTTCTTTTTATCAGTGGTTTGATTACTGCTGTTTTAAAAGCCTGGGGGAAAACGCCTGATGAGAGCGATGAGTTTATTATTTGGATCAGATCATTAGCAATAACAGGCAGGACTTTCTTAAAGAAATGTTCTAGAGTTATAGATCTAGGACATCCAGAGAGCAGGAACTGGAGCTTATTTGACTTATAATTTCCTGTAGGGTTTTATAATTAAGTAGTTGGAATTGGGTCATTTTTCCTGTATTTGTTTTGTTTGGGCACAGCATTGGTACTGACTTTATAGTGGATGTACAGATTACCGTATTTTCCGCACTATAAGGCTCACCTAAAAACCTTCAATTTTCTCGCGCCTTATATATGGACCAATATTGAGCCACAACAGGTCTCGCAACTACAGTAAGCAGCCGCCGACTTAATTTTCCCCCGTAGAAGAAGAAGCGCGCGGTGCACGCTGGGTTTTATGTAAAGACCCCAAAATGGCTCCTATAAAGAGACACACTTATGACGCACAGTTTAAGCTCAAGGCAATCAGTCACCCAGTAGAACACGGGAATAGAGCAGCAGCGAGAGAATTTAACATGAACCAATCAATGGTGCGGAAGTGGATATATATTGTGATTGCACTAATGTTTGATTTACCGTAACAGTATCAGACTATTTTTTACGTGTTTATTGAATCGAGGAAAAGTTCCCCTCCACTATATGTTATACCTTGCTGTTGTTAAAAGATAAACTGTGTCACGAAAATACCACGTCACTGACTTTACCTCGGGGAAAATAATAAAACAGCTGTTTATTCATTTTGGGAATGAAGGGAGTTTTCAGAACGCTGGTTTGTAATCTATTAATAAAGTTTGACTGACCTATCTGACTATTTTGTTGACATTCCCTTTATCGCAGTTCCATCTAATGGATGCATAACGTAACCCCAGCCTTTACTGTAGCGTCTATTCTATGCGCCTTATAATGCGGTGCGCCTTATATATGAAAAAAGTTTTCAAATAGGCCATTCATTGAAGGTGCGCCTTATAATGTGGTGCGCCTTATAGTGCGGAAAATACGGTAATCCTCTGATTTTTTTGAATTTTCTCTGAAAAAACGCTGGAAAACTGGTTGCAGGCGGCATTAGATTGAAATTCAGGTGGTAACGTCATAGGAGGGTTTGTGAGCCTGTCAACTGTTGCAAATAAAGCTCGAGCATTGTTAATGTTTTTGTTTATGACATCTGCAAAGAAAGCCTCCCTTGCATTTTTTAGTGTTAAGTGATAGTTACGTAGTCTTTCTTTATAGATGTCATAATGAACGTGAAGTTGAGTTTTAAGCCATTTTCATTCTGCCCTACGGCGGCGTTGTCTTGCAGATCTAAATGTTTGTGCATTGCTCCATTGAGATTTCTTCTTACCAGACACAACCTTCATTTTAATTGGGGCAATGTAATCAATAATATCTGAAACTTTAGACTGACTTTCTTTGACTGAATCTTTGACTTTCTTCAATAAAATAAATTATTACAAAGAAATTTGCAGTTTCCCTTCATTATAATAATAAATTGTGAGTTTTCTCATCTGAATTGCCAAAACATTTCCTTCAAAGCGTCTCATGTTCTTCTGGTTTAGATCAGATGTTTGGTTTCTCCTTCATTCATCAAGAACACTCTGCTTCCTCCACTGCAGAGAGATTACAGAAAGAAAGCTAAGCTGGAGATCCTGGTAGCAGGAATGAAGACGAGGTTGAAGCTCCTCCACTGGCAGTTTGTTGAACATTGAGCTTTAAACCTGTCAGAAACCATGGAGACATGTCATAAAACACAGAAGAGCTGCTCAGATGTTCAACCTTCAAATAAATGAACATGAAATGTAGAAATAGACGTCTGACAGAAACGTTTGGTAGCAGGACTTCTGTTTGCTGTGAGAAGAGTTAAAGTTTTACAGCTTTTATAAAACGATACCTTATCAGCAACAAAAAAAACTAAACAGATAAGGATATGATGCAAACTTTCAGCTCTCTGTGTCCTTCTGCCATTTCAGTTCAGTGAGGAAAAAGGCAACAGATATTCCTGAGCAACAAAAACCTCCACACTGTGAAGAAATCAGATGTTAGAGATCTGAGTTTTGGAGACTCAGTCAGTTGTTTTGATCATAAATCTGTTGTGAAGATCTTTACGTGTTTTACGTTCAGTGTCCTCCTCTTCCTGTAATCTGATATCCCTCCCTCTTCTTTCTGGTTTCAAACACACCTTAAAGCTGAAGGTAGAAGCTGATTGGCTGCAGCCTCTCTGCACTGACACCTGATTGGTATATCAGAGCTCAGCGTTGTTTCTCTGATGAGGAAACGAAACTAACACGCTCACTCTGACTGAGAGGAGAAATGGAGCAGCAGGCAGTTCAGCTGGACCCAGAAACTTTCTCCTGTTCCATCTGTCTGGATCTACTGAAGGATCCAGTGGCTATTCCCTGTGGACACAGCTACTGTATGAACTGTATTACAAACTTCTGGGATGGAGGTGAGAAGAACAAAAGCTACAATTGTCCTCAGTGCAGGAAAACCTTCACACAGAGGCCTGACCTGCAGAAAAACACCATACTAGCAACTTTAGTGGAGCAGCTGAAGAAAACTGGACTCCAAGCTGCTCCTGCTGATCACCGCTATGCTGGACCTGAAGATGTGGCCTGTGATTTCTGCACTGGAAGAAAACTGAAAGCCATCAAGTCCTGTTTGGTCTGTCTGGCCTCTTATTGTGAGAAACACCTTCAGCCTCATTACGATTCAGCTCCTTTGAAGAAACACAAGCTGGTGGAGCCGTCCAAGAACATCCAGGAGAACATCTGCTCTCGTCATGATAAGGTGATTGATATCTTTTGTCGCACTGATCAGAAGTGTATCTGTTATCTCTGTTCTGTGGATGAACATAAAGGCCATAACACAGTCTCAGCTGCAGCAGAAAGTACTGAGAGGCAGAGAGAGCTGGAGGAGAGACGAGGAAACATCCAGCATATGATCCAGAACCAGGAGAAAGATGTGAAGCTGCTTCAACAGGAAGTGGAGGCCATCAATCGCTCTGCTGATAAAGCAGTGGAGGACAGTGAGAAGATCTTCACTGAGCTGATCCGTCTCCTCCACAAAAGAAGCTCTGATGTGAAGCAGCAGATCAGATCCCAGCAGGAAACTGAAGTGAGTCGAGTCAAAGATGTTCAGGAGAAGCTGGAGCAGGAGATCACTGAGCTGAAGAGGAAAGACGCTGAGCTGGAGCAGCTCTCACACACAGAGGATCACATCAAGTTTCTCCTCAACTACCCCTCACTGCCAGCACTCAGTGAGTCTACACACTCATACAGCATCAACATCCGTCCTCTGAGACACTTTGAGGACGTGACAGCAGCTGTGTCAGAGCTCAGAGATAAACTACAGGACTTCCTGAGAGACTCATGGACAAACATCTCACTGATGGTCACTGAGGTGGATGTTCTACTGTCAGAACCAGAACCAGAACCAAAGAGCAGAGCTGGATTCTTAAGATATTCATGTGAAATCACTCTGGATCCAAACACAGCAAACACACAGCTGGTACTATCAGAGGGGAACAGGAAGGTGAGATGGATTAACCAACCTCAGTCTTATTCTAGTCATCCAGACAGATTCATTGATCGGCTTCAGGTTCTGAGTAGAGAGAGTCTGACTGGACGTTGTTACTGGGAGGTGGAACGGAGCGGGTCAAATGTTTTTGTAGCAGTCGCTTACAAGAATATCAGTAGAAAAGGTCAGAGAGAATGTTTTTTTGGATATAATGACAAATCTTGGTCATTAAATTGTTTCAATTCTATATTTGGTCACAACAACATCTGGACCTCTGTCTCAGGTCCAGTTTCCTCCAGAGTCGGAGTGTACCTGGATCACAGGGCAGGTATTCTGTCCTTCTACAGCGTCTCTGAAACCATGACTCTCCTCCACAGAGTCCAGACCAGATTCACTCAGCCGCTGCTGGCTGGAGTTTGGGTTGGAAGTTCTGCAGAGTTCTGTAAACCCAAATAGATTTTCTCTCTCTGATTGTTGATCATGATTTATGGCTCTGATGTTCTGTTTTTCTAGATAAAATGTTTTTTTCTGAGTTCCAGGAGCCATAAAGGAAATCACTGCTGATGTTTTCTTTCATCCTTTTATGACACAGAAATATTTCTCCACATTTAAATCTAATCTTTTCTCTGGTCTATTTTTTTTCTTTCACATTTATATTCACATATTTGCATGTTCTTGTTTAAATAAGTTCAAATTGTTGTGAACTAATCTTGCTGATGTTTGTTTATTGTGATCCAAAAAAGAAACTGAAACTACCATAAAGTTAAAACAGATTATATTTACTTTTAAATACCTTATATTGAGATCAGAAAAATTTATGTCTGCTGTTCTGTATGTTTAACTTTCTTCAATAAAATAAATTATTACAAAGAAATTTGCAAAGTTTCCCTTCATTATAATAATAAGTTGTGAGTTTTCTCATCTGAATTGCCAAAACATTTCCTTCAAAGTGTCTCATGATCTCCTGGTTTAGATCAGATGTTTGGTTTCTCCTTCATTCATCAAGAACACTCTGCTTCCTCCACTGCAGAGAGATTACAGAAAGAAAGCTGAGCTGGAGATCCTGGTAGCAGGAATGAAGACGAGGTTGAAGCTCCTCCACTGGCAGTTTGTTGAACATTGAGCTTTAAACCTGTCAGAAACCATGGAGACATGTCATAAAACACAGGAGAGCTGCTCAGATGTTCAACCTTCAAATAAATGAACATGAAATGTAGAAATAGACGTCTGACAGAAACGTTTCCATTCCGGCTTTATTTACAAAGCATTTTAAGAACAATAAATTCACCAAATTGCTGTAAATACCAAGATGTAATCACAGTAACTGTAAAAACTCAAACTTCAACCTGAGTTAAAAGTCTATGAGAAAAATTAAGCTTTAAGAGGAAACTTGAAAACATGAAGAGACTCAGTTTGTCTGAAACTGTGAAACCATTCCACAGTTTTGGGTCAGAAACTGAGAATGTTTGGCCATTTAAAACCCTTAACTGTGCCGACTCTGTGTTGTGACGGTTCGTAATCCCAGATTAAAACTCTTCAAGGATTGTTGCACCTTGAAAAGAACTGAAAAACTCATATAGATTTTGGCTTTTGTGCAACTTTATTAAACAAAATCCACAGTTCGAGCACACAGCATGTGTAGTTTTCTCTTTTCCGTACATAATCACAGGTCATGAACTTTCAGCTCCCATCATGCATTGTGTTGATCTTAAAGGAGCATTATTACCAAAGAAATCTATGAAATAAAAAAATGAAGTAATTTTAGCACCTATTTAGCCATAAACCATATAAATTGTTTTATTAAAATACTAAATTAAATAAATTATTGCCCAATAAGATCATTATACCTATTAATAGAACATTTTCACATCCATAACATATTTTCAGGGCTCTATTCCTGCTGTTTTCCTCTAAACATGATGATTTCAGTTGAACGTCTATAAATGGAGCTTAGAGAAAAGCATCAGAGGAGGAATAGTTTCCCTGCTCTCCCATCCTCTGATACTTCTGCCTGTTAAAGTTACTTCATATACCCATTTTTTATAGTTGCTTTTACATTGTTAACTCTCATAGCTGAATTACTAAAGATTTAAGGTAAGATTTGAGGACTGTGGAACTTTTATTTTAATTGTTTACTTTTACTCAATTTTTTCTACTTCCTGGCTGAACAAGAGCAACAAGCCACTGGTTGGTACCGAGGACATTAGCAATACATGTAAAGACTTCAGTTGGTAGAACTGAGGGTTTCTTGACTGAATGTCAAAAACAACACAGGTTCTGATAATGAATCCACTCAACAACAAACAACTTCCCAGCAGCTCAGCAAGCAGCTCGTCTCCTGGAACGGCCTCAGAGCAAAGCTGAGGAATAAATCTCATACAAGACTTTCATTTATCTGTTACATAGTTAAAAATGACTTCATGTAGAACAAAAATATATTTTGAGTTGAAAATAAGAACATGTATGTAAAATATTACTGTGGTAATACGAGAACTCAAGAACAAAACTATAGCTGTAAGGATGAATGAATGAAAAAATTATTTTATTAGCTGTATAAAATAATCTCATTATTGTTTGTAGGTTTATTATTTTTTCTGGATTGGATTTCTGGATTCTCTCCGGATGGAGATGGCGACCCAAAGCCCAGAGAAGAACTAACGATTCATCGAAAAACTTCCTTCCTCTCTCCGGCGTGAACATTGTAGTGGTAATAAATCAGATTAGACGACTGACGGGACGGACCCCTGACCGAGATGATTCAGCTTGGCCAGCTTTGAGCCGAGAGACACCGTAGTCAACACATGCTGCACCGAAGAAACGTCAACAAGCAGCTGGAACCGACATAATCAACCAGTTAGAGCCATAACACATCCCATCATGTCTCCAACTGGAAACAAACCAAACTCTACTGAAAAACCAGTTTGCTGCTCTTCAGCAGGAGGGGAAGGCATACACCTGGACCCCAAACATCAACAAGAGGTTTGAGGTAAGATCAGCACAACTGCCTCAAAAAATGTCACCTAGAAACCAAAATTCATGCAATACTTATTATTGTAGGTGGATTTAATCTACCATTTTTCCAGAGCAAAGAGAACGAAGGTATTCTGCTTTCCTAATGACACAATGATTGATTTAACGGAGAAAATGCTTCCATTAATCACTAATCATCCAAATATCCAGAATCTAAACATGAATATAGGAGGTAATGATCTGGCCAAACAAAATCAAAAATGACTTCCAGCACCTTCTAAACACAATTGACAATCTGAAAATGAAGATGTTTATCAGTGGATCAATACCGAGAGCTGGACATGGAGATGAGAGTTACAGCAGACGGCTCATAATTAAGAAATGTATCATCATAGCATGCTGTGCCAGCTCAGTGACCCTCATTGACAACCACAACATCTTTGGGAGCTCTATCCATTCAGACAGGACGGAGTCGCTCTTCATCAAGCTGGAAGTGACATTTCACTGCTAATCTCTTCAATGTTTTTAACGCCAGGCCTCAAACACATGTAGCAAACAACAAGATCACTGACCCAGCAAAGATTGTAGAAGGACAAGAACAAAGCCAGCAGGCGCACACTGTCCCCAAACCAACTGATACGGACTTCAAGGCTTCAGCTGGAACCAAAGTTGGAGTGGGCTCCTTCACCTCCCCACTCCTTCAACATCTACTGGGAGGCAAAACTCTCCATCCAGGCCAGGACAGCTCATCAGAAATTATGTCACCTGATCTGATGATTCTGAACTTAGTGAGAAAATGGGTCGTCAGTTTTCACTAGGTACTTTTATCCCGAGCATCCAGAAGCTTGTTTCATAGATAAAATGAACAGATAAGTTCGGCCAGCTGCTTCTCTTCTTTGAGCCCACAAAGCAAACTTCACCTCATCAGAACCACCTGGTTCTGAGTGACCGGAGCGACCTCCACTCTGAGTACCTGAGATCTGAGACCGAGGTCCAGATTTTAGTTCTACACCTGTCTTCCTTTCAATGCATCTGGTCCCCAGCAGAACTATATGGAACAGCACCGATCCGGATCGCTAACAGAAAATTAGCAAAAAACACAGAAACCAAATGCAATGGTCTAAAATCAAACCTCAAATTCATAACCAATTTGCCACCAAGTCACTTAAACAGGCTTTGCTAAATATAAAGTCACTATCAGCAAAAGGACTGTTTGTTAATGACATCATCACTGAGCATAATATAGATATTATGTTTCAATCATAAACATGGTTGGATGACATTAACGAATCACCTGGTCGAACATAAATGGCATAAAACACGCCTTCATGTTTGCTATGACATCAACAAAGAAATGTTGATTTCAACTATCCAACTAAAAAAACTTTAAAGAAATTATTAATAAATCAAGCTTTTCTTCATACTGTATTGATATTATGTCTACAACATTTCTTAATAAAGTTCTGCCTGTCATTGCATCTGATCTGATTGAAATAGAAAACTCATTGCTCTCATCAGCAGTTATCAAACCACAGATAAAAACAATCTGGAGAAATTACTGCTGCAGAATTACAGGTTGATCTCCAACCTCCCATTCATGGCAAAATTATTGAAGAAACTGTTCAATCAGTTAAATCGCTGGTTCTGTTCTGCATCCCCAGAACCAGAACCAAACATGGAGAAGCAACATTTCACTTCTATGCACCACAAATCTGGAACAAACTTCCAGAAAACTACAAAACAGCAGAAACACTGAGTGCCTTTAAATCTGTATGAAGAGAGTTGACTTTGAATCACAATAAATGAAACATTGATCAACATATCTGGTGTTTATTGATGATTTTGATGAAAGATCTCTACAAAATGTGATGTTTGTTCCTAGTGACTGTGTTGTTTTTATCACTTTTTATCTTTGTGTTTTTATGATGTAAAGCACTTTGTGTTTCTGGAATGTGCTACACAAATAAACTTCAGTGACTGATTAGAGACCAACCTACAATTATCAGGCATGGAGTCCAGAGCAGGCTTATTGATCAGTGGTGACATGATGGCATGTTCAAAGCTTACAGATACAATCTCATTCTCCAAGCTGGTGTTTTGAATCTGGTGCACAAACGGTGCCAAAGTACTGAAGTCCTCTTAAAAAACACCAGGTGAGACTGGATTGATGGGAAGGCGTCATTTGATGGACTGCGTTGGTTGCAGAACCTGTGTTCATGTTAAAGTTTTACAGCTTCATAAAATAAGATTATAATGCAAACTTTGAACTTTATATGTCCTGCTGACGTTACAGTGCAGAGAGGAAACAGGCAACAAATTTACCTGAGCAACTAAACACGTCCAATTTCTGTAACAGCAATGATACTATTTTATTTTCTGATACTGTGGAAAAATAAGATGTTAGAGATCTGAGTTTTGGTGACTCAGTTGTTTTGATCATAAACTGTTGTGATGATGGTTAAAGTTCCAACGTTACTACTTTCAGAGCCCTCCTCTTCCTGGAATCAAAGTCTGAAATCCCTCCCTCTTCTTTTTCCATCTTCAAGCTGAAGGGAGAAGCTGATTGGCTGCAGCCTCTCTGCACTGAAACATGATTGGTAGATCGGAGCTACGACTGATTTGTATTCTCAGGAAACAAAACTAATGCAATCACTCTGACTGAGAGGAGAAATGGAGCTGAATCTGCTGGACCCAGAAAGCCTCTCCTGTTCCATCTGTTTGGATCTACTGAATGATCCGGTGACTACTACCTGTGGACACAGCTTCTGTATGATCTGCATTAAAACCCACTGGGATGCAGAGGATCAGAAACGAATCCACAGCTGTCCTCAATGCAGGAAAACATTCATACCGAGGCCTGTGCTAAACAAGAACACCATACTAGCAGCTTTAGTGGAGCAGCTGAAGAAGACTGGACTCCAAGCTGGCCTTGCTGATCACCGCAATGCTGGACCTGAAGATGTGGCCTGTGATTTCTGCACTGGAAGAAAACTGAAAGCCATCAAGTCCTGTTTGGTCTGTCTGGCCTCTTATTGTGAGAAACACCTTCAGCCTCATTACGATTCAGCTCCTTTGAAGAAACACAAGCTGGTGGAGCCATCCAAGAACCTCCAGGAGAACATCTGCTCTCGTCATAATAAGGTGATTGATATCTTTTGTCGCACTGATCAGAAGTGTATCTGTTATCTCTGCTCTGTGGAAGAACATAAAGGCCATGACACAGTCTCAACTGCAGCAGAAAGGACTGAGAGGCAGAGAGAGCTGGAGGAGAGACGAGGAAACATCCAGCAGATGATCCAGAACCAGGAGAAAAATGTGAAGCTGCTTCAACAGAAGGTGGAGGCCATCAATCACTCTGCTGATAAATCAGTGGAGGACAGTGAGAAGATCTTCACTGAGCTGATTCGTCTCCTCCAGAAAAGAAGCTCTGAGGTGAAGCAGCAGATCAGATCCCAGCAGGAAACTGAAGTGAGTCGATTCAAAGATGTTCAGGAGAAGCTGGAGCAGGAGATCACTGAGCTGAAGAGGAAAGACGCTGAGCTGGAGCAGCTCTCACACACAGAGGATCACAACCACTTTCTCCTCAACTACCCCTCACTGCCAGCACTCAGTGAGTCTACACACTCATCCAGCATCAACATCCGTCCTCTGAGACACTTTGAGGACGTGACAGCAGCTGTGTCAGAGCTCAGAGAGAAACTACAGGACGTCCTGAGAGACTCATGGACAAACATCTCACTGATGGTCACTGAGGTGGATGTTCTACTGTCAGAACCAGAACCAAAGAGCAGAGCTGGATTCTTAAGATATTCATGTGAAATCACTCTGGATCCAAACACAACAAACACACATCTGGTGCTATCAGAGGGGAACAGGAAAGTGACACGGATTAACAAACCTCAGGCTTATTCTAGTCATCCAGACAGATTCACTGATTATTATCAGGTTCTGAGTAGAGAGAGTCTGACTGGACGTTGTTACTGGGAGGTGGAGTGGAGCGGGTCAAATGTTTTTGTAGCAGTCGCTTACAAGAATATCAGCAAAGCAGGAAGTTGGAATGAATGTATATTTGGATATAATGACAAATCTTGGGCATTAGATTGTTCCAATTCTATATTTGTTCACAACAACATCTGGACCTGCGTCTCAGGTCCAGTTTCCTCCAGAGTCGGAGTGTACCTGGATCACAGAGCAGGTATTCTGTCCTTCTACAGCGTCTCTGAAACCATGACTCTCCTCCACAGAGTCCAGACCAGATTCACTCAGCCGCTGCTGGCTGGAGTTTGGATTTATAACACTGGAGGGTCTGCAGAGTTTTTTAAACCCAAATAGTTTTTTTCTCCGACTGTTGATCAGGTTTCATGGTTCTGATGTCTCTGCTGTTCAGTTCTTTATTTTTCTGGTTTCATTGTATTTTTTTTAGTTCCAGGAGCCATAAAGGAAATCACTGCTGATGTTTTCTTTCATCCTTTTATGACACAGAAATATTTCTCCACATTTAAATCTAAACTTTTCTCCGCTCTAAAATTTTTCCTTTCATATTTATATTCACATATTTGCATGTTCTTGTTTAAATCAGTTCAGATTGTAGTGAACTAATCTTGCTGAGGTTTCTTTACTGTGATCCAAAAAAGAAACTGAAACTACCATAAAGTTAAAACAGATTATATTTACTTTTAAATACTTTATATTTAGATCAGAAAAATGAATGTCTGCTGTTCTGTATCTTTGACTTTCTTCATTACAATAAATTACTACAAAGAAATTTGCAATGTTTCCCTTCATTATAATAAGTTGTGAGTTTTCTCATCTGAATTGCCAAAACATTTCCTTCAAAGTGTCTCATGTTCTTCAGGTTTAGATCAGATGTTTGGTTTCTCCTTCATTCATCAAGAACACTCTGCTTCCTCCACTGCAGAGAGATTACAGAAAGAAAGCTGAGCTGGAGATCCTGGTAGCAGGAATGAAGACGAGGTTGAAGCTCCTCCACTGGCAGTTTGTTGAACATTGAGCTTTAAACCTGTCAGAAACCATGGAGACATGTCATAAAACACAGAAGAGCTGCTCAGATGTTCAACCTTCAAATAAATGAACATGAAATGTAGAAATAGACGTCTGACAGAAACGTTTGGTTGCAGAACTTCTGTTTGCTGTGAGAAGAGTTAAAGTTTTACAGCTTTTATAAAACGATACCTTATCAGCAACAAAAAACCTAAACAGATAAGGATATGATGCAAACTTTCAGCTCTCTGTGTCCTGCTGCCATTTCAGTTCAGTGAGGAAAAAGGCAACAGATTTTCATGAGCAACAAAAACCTCCACACTGTGAAGAAATCAGATGTTAGAGATCTGAGTTTTGGAGACTCAGTCCGTTGTTTTGATCATAAATCTGTTGTGAAGATCTTTACTTGTTTTATTTTCAGTGCCCTCCTCTTCCTGTAATCTGATATCCCTCCCTCTTCTTTCTGGTTTCAAACACACCTTAAAGCTGAAGGTAGAAGCTGATTGGCTGCAGCCTCTCTGCACTGACACATGATTGGTAGTTCAGAGATCAGCCCTGTTTCTCTGATGAGGAAACGAAACTAACACACTCACTCTGACTGAGAGGAGAAATGGAGCAGCAGGCAGTTCAGCTGGACCCAGAAACTTTCTCCTGTTCCATCTGTCTGGATCTACTGAAGGATCCGGTGACTACTACCTGTGGACACAGCTACTGTATGATCTGTATTAAAAACTTCTGGGATGGAGGTGAGAAGAAGAAAAGCTACCATTGTCCTCACTGCAGGAAAACCTTCACACAGAGGCCTGACCTGCAGAAAAACACCATACTAGCAGCTTTAGTGGAGCAGCTGAAGAAGACTGGACTCCAAGCTGCTCTTGCTGATCACCGCTATGCTGGACCTGAAGATGTGGCCTGTGATGTCTGCACTGGAAGAAAACTGAAAGCCATCAAGTCCTGTTTGGTCTGTCTGGCCTCTTACTGTGAGAAACACCTTCAGCCTCATTATGATTCAGTTACATTTAAGAAACACAAGCTGGTGGAGCCGTCCAAGAACCTCCAGGAGAACATCTGCTCTCGTCATGATGAGGTGATGAAGATGTTCTGCCGCACTGATCAGAAGTGTATCTGTTATCTCTGCTCTATGGATGAACATAAAGGCCATGACACAGTTTCAGCTGCAGCAGAAAGGACTGAGAGGCAG
Source organism: Xiphophorus hellerii (assembly GCF_003331165.1). Lineage (NCBI taxonomy): Eukaryota > Metazoa > Chordata > Actinopteri > Cyprinodontiformes > Poeciliidae > Xiphophorus > Xiphophorus hellerii. Next base: position 30,023,120 of record NC_045672.1, on the reverse strand, counting down.
AGAGAGCTGGAGGAGAGACGAGGAAACATCCAGCAGATGATCCAGAACCAGGAGAAAAATGTGAAGCTGCTTCAACAGAAGGTGGAGGCCATCAATCACTCTGCTGATAAATCAGTGGAGGACAGTGAGAAGATCTTCACTGAACTGATCCGTCTCCTCCAGAAAAGAAGCTCTGAGGTGAAGCAGCAGATCAGATCCCAGCAGGAAACTGAAGTGAGTCGATTCAAAGATGTTCAGGAGAAGCTGGAGCAGGAGATCACTGAGCTGAAGAGGAAAGACGCTGAGCTGGAGCAGCTCTCACACACAGAGGATCACAACCAGTTTCTCCTCAACTACCCCTCACTGCCAGCACTCAGTGAGTCTACACACTCATCCAGCATCAACATCCGTCCTCTGAGACACTTTGAGGACGTGACAGCAGCTGTGTCAGAGCTCAGAGATAAACTACAGGACGTCCTGAGAGACTCACGGACAAACATCTCACTGATGGTCACTGAGGTGGATGTTCTACTGGCAGAACTAAGAATAGAACCAGAACCAAAGAGCAGAGCTGGATTCTTAAGATATTCATGTGAAATCACTCTGGATCCAAACACAGCAAACACTAAGCTGGTACTATCAGAGGGGAACAGGAAGGTGACACGGATTAACAAACCTCAGTCTTATTCTAGTCAGTCCAGACAGATTCACTGGTTATTCTCAGGTTCTGAGTAGAGAGAGTCTGACTGGACTGTTGTTACTGGGAGGTGGAACGGAGCGGGTCAAATGTTTTTGTAGCAGTCGCTTACAAGAATATCAGCAGAGCAGGAAGTGGGAATGAATGTATATTTGGATATAATGACAAATCTTGGTCATTAAATTGTTCCAATTCTACATTTGCTCACAACAACATCTGGACCTCCGTCTCAGGTCCAGTTTCCTCCAGAGTCGGAGTGTACCTGGATCACAGAGCAGGTATTCTGTCCTTCTACAGCGTCTCTAAAACCATGACTCTCCTCCACAGAGTCCAGACCAGATTCACTCAGCCGCTACTGGCTGGAGTTTGGGTTTGTAACATTGGAGGGTCTGCAGAGTTCTGTAAACCCAAATAGATTTTCTCTCTGATTGTTGATCAGGTTTCATGGCTCTGATGTTCTTTATTTTTCTGGTTTCATTGTATTTTTTAGTTCCAGGAGCCATAAAGGAAATCACTGCTGATGTTTTCTTTCATCCTTTTATGACACAGAAATATTTCTCCACATTTAAATCTAATCTTTTCTCCGCTCTAATATTTTCTTTCCTTTCATATTTATATTCACATATTTGCATGTTCTTGTTAATATTAGTTCAGATTGTAGTGAACTAATCTTGCTGATGTTTCATTGTGATGCCAAAATGAAACTGAAACTACCATAAAGTCAGAACAGACTATATTTGCTTTTAAATACCTTATATTTAGATCAGAAATATAAATGTCTGCTGTTCTGTATCTCTTACTATCTTCAATAAAATAACTTGATTACAGAGGAATTTGTAAATATTTTCTTCATTATTAAAATAAATTAATCACTCTGCTGATAAATCAGTGGAGGACAGTGAGAAGATCTTCACTGAACTGATCCGTCTCCTCCAGAAAAGAAGCTCTGAGGTGAAGCAGCAGATCAGATCCCAGCAGGAAACTGAAGTGAAACTACAACGTCCCTAATCTTACGGCAGATGGAGCAGATATTGTTGAACTACATTTATCCGATCAGATTGAACTATTTAAACGGTTTGTAAGAAACTCTAACAGTCATCAGATAACATCCTGTTTTTTAATTCAGCCTCATGACAAGTGATGCATAATTAACAGCGCCCATATAGGAAGCAGCCTATTTCTGTGATATAGGGGACCAAATGTTTTAAGATCCTGTCTTCCAGAGCCCGAGCTATATTGGTGAAAGAACAGATGGCCGTCCCTGTTGGTGCGGCTCTCCAAACTAATACACCCGGCATATGGGCCTGCATCACAAGGTGTGGACGGGAACCATGCTGACAGGACGGGACCGCTCCATATCCACCGGAAACGGTGCAGACTCGCAGATTTTAGCCGCTCGGGTGGAGACAACGGCAGAGATTAGGTCTCCTCTAAAGGTTATCCTCATTCAGAGCCACCTCGGTTGAAAGGTGTGGAGATAATTTCAATGTCTCCCTATCAGAGCGCACTTGAGCTTTCCTTCTGTCGGCTCCACACATTCCTGGATCCTGTCCCAACTGAAAGGATTAGCAGACTTAAAAAAATAAATAAATCTCAGAGTGGATTAATTTCACACCTGGCAGGTCGATAACATCCACACCTGAGCTGGGATGATAGGAGTAGAGGAAGAAAAAGCACCTGAGCATCTAAAGCCTTTGTGTTTCTGCAGGTGTTTAACAGATACCCTCTACCGCCATCATGTGGCCAAACGGGGGATAATCCGCTGTTATTCTGCAGTTTTATCCACATTGAATTGCAAGAATAACAAAAAATGAAGAATAATGTGGTAATAATATGAGAATAAAGGCATAATTTTACCAGAATAAAGTCATAGACAGTCGCTTACACAATCGCATCAAAGTCACACAATTAGAATAAAGTCATATTATTACGACTTCGGTCTTGAACTATATTAACATTAATAATAATAATAACACATTTAATCCCAGAATAGAGTCAAAATAATAGAAAGATAAAGCCATATTACAAAAACAAAGTCATATTTTGACTTTATTCTCATAATACCATTACTTTACTCTCATACAAGTTTATTGTCGTACTTTTTAAAATTATTTTGTCTTAGCCTGGCATTAATATTCAATCGCAAGTCATTTTATCTTCATGTTCAGCTTCACATCTTCACTCTACAGCAAAATACCGAAATGGATCAAATGAACTTCTGGTTTAAAGATGGACTAAAAACTGATTCCTAACAGATTTAAATCTTTTGCATTTTAATTAACATTTTTAAGTGTTTTTCAGCTTTATGTGAAAATTTATGGAAAGAAAATTCAAATTTCTATTTTAGAAAAGGCACGAAAGATGGGTTAAGTTAATTTTAGTATTTATGTGTGACATATTTATCTTGCTATGTTGGGTTTTAAATTGTTCTAAAAATGCAAATGAAATAAAAGTATAAATATTACGTCATGTTCTGTTTTTATGTATACTTGACACTTGTTCCAGTTAAGGTTTTTTAATATTAAATGAAAAATGTAAATATTTTTGTAAAGTTTTGGCTTAATTACTTCATTAGAGCAGTGATCGTTTTTGTTGCTTTTCATTAATTGAGTCTGTTTACTCTAGTTAATGATTAATTGATTAATACATTAATTGATTATTTCAATAATTGATTGAGTTTGGAGTTGAATTCGCCCCAAAATCCAGATAAATGTCTGAATTTTCCACTTCCCAACCTTAAACTATCGAGCTGGAATGTGACAAAATGTGAAACACCTTTCAAAAACTAGACATTAAGACAGAAAACAAACAGTTTTCCAGTTTAAAGTTTTATTATTTGGAAAATTAAGTCTCAAAAATTCATACATTTCAATAACAAGTGCACAGAAATTCAAAGTGGATACATGTAATATATGGCATTAGGATCTGTCATAACATTTACACCAAGTCCAAATCAGCAGCAAAAAATCCACATCAGCAAAGATGACAGGTTCAAGTAAGACATTTCATTACAGCTCGCATTAGTCCTTTAAGTTAAAATCAAAAATAATAATAGAAACACATGAGCAGGAAATGTCACATACTGAGGAAAATTATAACAACATCTGCTTAATGTGCACTAAACTTAAATAGATTCTAAAAATATCCAACAGGCATTATTCGTATATTTTTACAAAGCATTTAACACTGATGAATACAAAGACACATGGCAACAGAAAAAAAACATTAGTTGTTTTTTGAGGGCTTTAAAATAGCAACAAGGAGCACATTATCACAATTAACACAATAAAAGATTTGCAAAATATGGAGAGTGAAGAGTGCCAAATTATAATAAACTGTGAAATAAATATTTTAATTTGTTGCTAGTGTTAAAACTGGGCATAAATACAGATTTGTGTCTCAATTACATCTATTAAATTATTTTAAATGAACTTTGTTTCATCTGGGAAACTCAGTGGGCGGGATTAGGTGAGACCCTGGCATCTGATTGGCTGCTTCAACCAGCTGGTTAAGACAACTTCCTGTAAGTTTGTTTTGACTGAGTCAATATTTCCACTGGAAATGTAGAAATACTTTCAATAAAGTTTTGTAATTTATTTACTACAAACTCTGGCTGAGCAACTCCAGCCTCTAGATTTCTAGTTTGGGCTTAAATATCGCTAATAATTTCACCAAAGGTCTCACTGTGATGCTGCTACACACGTTAGCGCCGCTAACAGCAGCAAGCACTGCTAACACCAGCTAGCGCCGCTAACACCAGCTAGCGCTCCTCTCTCTTAACTTATTTCAGACCAAATGAGAGACAGAAAGGCTGGAGTTGCTCATCCAGGAAGTTTTTAGTAAATAATTTATTGAAGTTATTTATTCACTTTCCATTGACAATATTGACCCAGAATGATAGCAAACCTTGAAGAAGTTGTCTTGACCACTTAGCCAATCAGACGTCAGGATTTCCACTAATCCCGCCCACTGAGTTTAGTGAAATTTAATTTTAATTGAAATCATGATCAGCAGAAGAACATGACATAATTAGATATAGTTTTTAAAATAAAATCAATACAATTAATTGTGGCACATATAACCAATTTTATATTTAATAAATTCCTGTATTTATTTTCAATTTTTAAAAATGAACATTTTAATAATTATTTCCATTTATTATTTATTAATAATGGTAATAGTATTAACTGTATCATAGTTAACAGCATATTACTATTAATAATATTTTTAATATTGTCATTAACAGTAATTTTAACTATTACTGTTACAGCAATAATAGTTATTGCTATAACAATTATTATTATTGCTGTTAGCAACAACAGTATTGTTAATACCATTATTGTTGTCAATATTTTTGCCATTACTCATTTCTGTTTTAGCATTTTATTTGTCTTTTGTCCTTTCCATATTTTGAATGTTCTTTGATTTTATCAGCACTTTGTCACAGCTGTTGATATTGTCATTAAAAATAATAACATTAATATAATTTTGTTGTTAATAATAATAATAATAAAACAATTATTTATTCATTGTGATTTGGCACTCTTTACTCTCCATTGAAAAAAAAGCCACTTTGGCTAAAATACCTTTTTTTTATTTTCCTGAAATAAACGATATGAAAAAGTTTTCGCTGTGATTTCCTACGGCTGCAGCGGCGGCGGCGGGATCTAAACTACACGCCGTCGCTCAAACATAGGGACGCGACTACTTCTGCCGATCCACCGAGCGTTCCAGTATCTTAAATAAGAATATATGTACAACATGAAGGCTGCAGTCTGTGGCATGTGAATGTCGCTGACTGAAAGTTAGCTGGCTCAGTTACAGTTCACAAACATCTGAAACTAACCCAAAGGACGAGCAACTGCTACCTAAAGATCTACCTGCTAGGCTCCCCGCCGACGTGTTTGGGGAGGGAAATAATTACACTACTTTACATCACCGCTTCTATGCCTCGTTTTTTTCCCCGTCGCATCGTTTGGCGCATTTCACCGACAGACGGGAACGTTAGCTGTTACTACGCTAGAGACAGGAGGAACGTTTCAAGGTGCACACAGGCTATTAGTGATGGAGTCGTTGGTTGGCGTGTGTGTGTGTGAGTGTGTGTGTTTGTTGGGACTTGGGGGGGACATGCAGGACGTCTGGGACTCAAATCAAGGCTGAACCAGTAAGACTCACCAACGTTACCAGTCATCCGTTCATGCACGAGTATCCAGTTCTGAGTGGGTTGTGCGCTCGTCCATTTTCTCTGTGTGTGTGTGTGTGTGTGTGTTGTACCAGTGTGTCTGCAGGGAAAACAAGTGCCTGCTGCGGGACGCGAGGGGCAGACTATAGGAAAGCACTCGGGTTTGCTCGAGGATCCTTCTGGTTCCGGTAGCGCACGGCGAGCCACACGCCGAGGATCTGAGGTCAGAGATGAGACACGTTAACGAGACGCAGCAGGAGGACAAGATGGACAAACTCTTAATATAAACATAAACATTCACTATGACGATATGAGACATTTCCATGAAGAAGAGAGGGAGGGAGGATGGATGGATGGAGCTTAACGCCGCGTCTCTACTCAGAGCCGTAAGCAGTGTCCAGCGTGTTGGGAATCAAACTCACCTCTGAGAAGCTGAAGAAAAGTCCGACGCCCCCGAGGATCTTCAGAACTTCTGTTGCATGATTCAGCATCTTATCCCCGCAGCTCAGACAGGATCCTTCAGCTTTGCATGGCTGGAGGGGAAAATACAGAAAGAAACACTTTAAATTGGTGTTTCTAACAGGATGAGTCAAATTTTTAATCTGTATTTTCGTCTCATTTATTAAAAATTAAATGAAGCAGGTAAAAGAAGTACCAAACACATAATTTTTCAAAGAAACCAGATACATAAGTCTGTCACAATAAGCAATTAATTCCATAATAAATTATACTGGATATACTTCAACCTTTTAAATACTGGAATCAATGTTTGCCTCTTACTTCTACTTGTTTTATTGTTTTCTAAATAGTATGGTCTAGCTGCAGCCCTAATGGATTACTTTAGTTGTTACAAACACCAACAGCGCCTTTAGAAATATAAAATTGTACATATTTTACCTGCAGTATGTAGTTAGTATAAAAATAAACTACAGTCTTCTGGACTGCAGAGAATAAAACAGGAGAAATAACATTTCATACTTACAGCGTGACAGTTTCTCACGTCCTCGTCAAACTGTGAGTGGTTGTTGGAGACGTTCAGCAGGCCGCAGCAGTCCAGTTGGTCCTCCAGGTTTATCTTGGTTTTATTGTCCAACATCCCCCAGGCGGAGTTCAGGAGAACCACCTGGAAATTTAAAAATTAACAAACAGAATCCGCGTTTGTCATCAGGGATAAATACTGTTTGTTATGCATTTGAACTCAGACAGGATGTTTGCTAACCTGCTGTCCGCGGTTCATCGCCAAGCAGGAACAGGAAACTCCAAACTGGAAGAGGAAAACGATGAAGAGGATGACCATGTACTGGGGGAAAAGTTAAGGAAACGATGCAGATGCAAAAGTAGAAAATTACTGACCTACGAAGGCCTGCTATAACAAATATTAATGCACAATAAAAATATAAAGTTCTCTGATTTTTTATAGGGAAGGGATGTGAAAATTACTGCATTTAAAAAATGTAGGATTTTTCATGTTTGTGGGGCTGAAACAATCAGATTAATCATAATTATTTGTGATTGTGATGAATCAATCATTGAAATAATTGTCCACTAATTTAATAATCAATAAATCGTTAACAGTAAACATTGGAAACATTGGAAGCTCAAAACATTGTCCAAATTTCGTTCTGTATACACCCTGTGCATGCAAAATGATAATAAAGTCAGTCTAAGTCTAACAGTAGGCGTGTGATAGCAAATTTTTCTGGACAATAATTTGTGCAAGCAATTATTGCAATAAAAGATAATATTGTTATTTTGAAACCATTTTCAAGTAATATGTGATAATAATGCACGAACATTTTCAAAGATCAACAACCTTTAAATTCTAATGAACATTTAACATTAGAACTGGAAGACACTGCAAAATAAACAAAAAAATAAATTATAAAATCTTTATTAAACTGTTAAAAAAAAGCAGACTTGGGCAGCAACTAGTTGTTTTTAACTCAGTTACTTTTACTTGAGTAACTTTGAAAAAAAATGACTTTTAGGAGTATTTTTGCTATGCTATAATTTTTACTTTTACTTCAGTAAAATAATATTATTATTATTATCTCTAAATAACCATATTTTAGTCCATCTGATTATGTAATTTCTGAATATTAAAACATTAATATTTTGATCAGTAAGTCAGTTCTTGAGTAGAGATTTCACCAAATACTTTTTTTACTCTGACTTGAGTAATTTCCTGCATGGATACGTTTTACTCAGTATTTTACCCACTTCTCAGAAAAAAAGGCTACTTGAGATGAAAACACCAGACTAAACACTTTTGCCATCCAGTTTTTGGTAGAAAGAAACAAAATGAAAAAATAATAAATCATACAAATGGAAATTATTGAGCTCGATTTAATTTATCATGCGATTAATTGATTTATTGCTTATTGCATTTGAGTCCAGAGGAAGGATACAAAGAAAAGCATGACTTGGTGGTGGTGAATGGCTCCGATGAGGCCAACGATGGCGATGAGCAGCAGGAAGACGCCCACCGCTATGACGCCTCCGATGATGTGGATGCTGGACACCAAGCCGAAGCCTTTCCCCCAGACTGCCACTCCAATGAGCAGCAGCCCAACCAGCTGGAGGGACAGAAGGAGAGAAGTTAACCACGGTCAGCTGAGGCGCACGAGTATGACTGGAGTTCAGATCGAGGCGCTGCAGGGATCTCACTGCTCTCTCACAAACAGCATTTCAGAGACGCTTTTGCACCTCAAAACGTCTCAATGAGAGCTCTAGATATGAGCCTTTTGAATTAAAAATAGTAATTAAACGATGAAATACTATTTTTGCTCAATGTAATTAGCTGAAGTTGAGTAAATAGAAAGTTCACGGCTTCTGCAGTCATCAGGAGTGACTCAGTCAGAAATGAGCATCGTGACTCAGACGCCAACAACATGCCTGACTGAAGCACGTGTCTCGACTGCGTCAGGAGTTTTTAGGGAAAACATCTTCAAATGGGACATTCAGCTCTGTACGTACAGTTAAAACCTGCTCTACATATGCAGTTTTTAAAGTATTTTAAGGTAACTTCACTACAATTTGTAATATTAACTGTTTTACTAGGCCTATCACAATACCTATTTTTGCCTGACAATAAATTGCCCCAGTAATTATTGCAATAAATGATAATACTGCTATTTTGAGACCAACAAACTTTCATTTTGTCCCGAACACTTAACACTGTAACTAAAGATATTTTAAATAGCCAAAATACAACAAGACATCCAAAGACAATTAATAAAACAGCAATAAAAACAACAAATAACAGAAATTATAAATAAAATTGATTGTGATTTGTCTAAACAAAATTGCCCTTAAGAAATATTCAAATGAAAATATTTGAATTCATGTGATTAATTGATTACTGCGACTGATCTTAAAGGGTTCACATTTCACAATTTCTGTTTGTATGAATTATTTTGGCCTGGAAGCAAATTTTAAACATTACATGTGATGGCATGTTTACCATAATAATACAGTCATTATATTCACACTTTCCAAAGTCACAGACAAAAAGCAATTGTCTGTGACAGTTTGATTTTTGTAAACAATAAAATGGGGAAACTATAAATCACAACATTCTCAAATCACAGCCAAGCAGAGCGATTCAGATTGAGTAAAAGTGTGTGAATTCTGTATTTTAAATGCTTAATCACTTACTAATTATTTATGAGATGTAATTAATCTTTTCAACACCTTTTCAAGAACCTCTACAACAAAAACCAACTGATTTGACTCATCTACAAAAGCTTTATGTTGTCATAAACAGAGTTTCTAAAAACAAATTATAGAAATTTCTAACATACTTTTTAGATTTCTTTAATGTTAATTAAGATACATAACAGCTGCAGAAGCTTGAAAGTAAATGCTCTAATGTGACCTAGCTATGTGATCTAGTTTGTTTTAAAGGGTTTTTCAAATTCAATTAAAACATACTGCATTGATCCCAAAAGGAAATTAAATAAAATAAAGCAGTTCCTAAGCAAATCTCATATTTAGGCAGACAAAACTATAAAGTACAGTTTTTAAATTCAATAAAATGGCAATTATATGTCAATCACACCACTAAAAACATTCTAATCACTACAAAAAGCGATATAGTCATCATAATACCATATTCTGCAATAACAAAAATGGAATTAAGGCTGAATCAAGAACTGTAACAAGATAATTAAATTATTTTTTATACCACCGAATGTAGTTCATGGATTAGAGATTGTTTGTTGGACGCTTCATGAATACATAACCTTTTCAAAGTAAACAGAGATATAAATCATCTGAAAACTGGCAGATTTAAAAAGCAGTAGCTGTCAAATGTATCACTTCAAGTTTCCTTCGAGATTAAATCTGGGTGAGTCTGCTATGACATGGGCAGATTAAATCAAATTAAGACCATCCTGTGTGACTGTTACCACAAAGATAACCAATTTAAACACGCCAGTCGCTCAGCTGATGGCCTCGCAGCTCTGCTAATATGCTAATGTTAGCCGCTACTCTACGTTTCTATCCAGAAGCCGAAGCTACACACACACTGGGAGTTTTCAATAAATGAGCAGAATACATACCATTCACTTATGGACCAGAACCAGAGCGCATGTGAAGCAAAATGTTTACATAATCAGAACTTTCTTGAACTCTGTGAGCTAAAATAGGTAGCTAGCTTGCTTGCTAACTGGTTAGCTTTTCGTCAGCATTACGCCACTTCATTCAGCGGCTGCCGCTTAGTATCGACAGTTATCATCTGTGCCAACACTCACCATGTAAACAACATTGAGGGAGCAGAGGGCGTTTTTCAAACAGGTGAAACCGCCACAAACCATATTAGAAAACGCCAAAAATCCTCCAGATGAGATGAACAATAATGTCTGCTATGCGGCTCCGAGCTGCGCCGATGTCTTCTGGACTCAAACAGCGGAGAGGGCGTGGCCGATTTCGTCAAACTGACGTCTGACGTCAGATTCTGACGTCTCCCCGAACCCGTTTCTGTTTTTTTCAAACATCCTTCCGTGAGGTTTCATTGCAGTGGATGTATCGCTATAATCGAAAAGGTTTATCTAAGTTCCTCAACCTGACATTAACTGACCTTTTCTACACGGAACGCGGTTTTTCTGTTTTCTTCTATCTTTTTTTGTCATGTTTTTAATTTTGACACGATCTGAAACTGTGGGTTTATGTTTTTTACTGCTTACTGATGGAAATCACACGGTATACCTAAGTGTTGGTGTTATTGTTAAATTATCGGGTTAACCCTACATATACACAGTGCAGTTTTAAGTGTTTATTTATTGTATCTGTATTTTTTAGTTGTTTGTTTGTTTTATGTTGTATCAGTTTTTCATCAGACTTAAAGCAAACATTTAGATTTGAACCAATAGAATAAGTGTAACAATTTCGGCAGATTATAATACATATAACTGAGTTGAATTTCAATTCAATTCAAAAATACTTTATTCATCCCAAATGTAACTTAAATTTTGTCCAAGGATCTTCAACAATTGTTGTGGATGGCAATGCTGTAGCAGTCAGTCTCGCAACGTATTTAAAGAAGCCTCTGACGAAATAATGTTGCTGTATGAGTCTTATGTCATGGGATGTCAGCAGCTCAGTTTAGGAAGATTTTCCAAATGTTATTGTAGAATATTGATTTATGACGACATTTAATTCATAAGGGTTTTATTTTACTAATTCTAGTCAAAATATTATTAAAAATGATCAAGAATGATGCTAAAATTTATTGGAATTTAACTATTCCTGAACATTATATTTGCAAACCAATATTCTTTATTAAGCTATTAAATCATTTTAATGGCCTGAATAATTGTTTGGGTTTTTTTACGCTAAAACAATCTGATCTCAAGAGACCTGCATAAACAAATATCTGCAGTGTGCTGGAGCTATATTTTAAAAACAAGTCAGGTAGATTTTCTTCACAATGATAGGAGAGACTAATGAGGTCATAAGGTCATCAAGTGTGCTTCTGTCTTAACATTGTTTTTGCAGATGGTTGCACATTTTGGTATACGGTAGGATTCATGTTAGATCCTGTTTTTAGAATATGGCCTTTTGCAGTGAAACATCCCCAAACCATGATACCTCCACCTCTGTGCTCCAGATTTGGAAAGATGAGAATGTTGGTTTTTGTTTATGTAAAACTGATTTGTTCTAAAATAATTCAGTCTATGTTCTCTCTGTCTTAGAGAAAAAAAACATGTTTGCAAAGTTAAATTTAAGTTGCCTCTTTCAGGGAGATTTTAGTCGTCACATTCTGAATTTTCCACTTTCTCTTTTGGTAAATTTCAGTTCACTACATTTTCAGGGTTGACGTGCAGAGGAGAGCACAGTTTGAAACAGGGAAGTGATTTCCGTTGGGCTCAAACCTGCAGAGGAAGCTGAACACGTTGTCATGATGTGACTTTTGTGGTTTAGAAAGAGAGAGAAAGAGCGAGAGAGCGACACCCTGAGTTGACTTCACCTCGTCTTCTGGTGCTTCTTCGTCTCAAGCTCGAGTTCTTCATGTGAAACCAGCAGCCGGAGTTCAAATGGGCTGAAGCATCTCGCTGCTTCGGTTCACGACTTATCTGTGCGTGAGGATGACCAGCAACGTTAAATCAGCTTCCTCCTTTGCGATAAAAGCGGAGATCAAGAGGTATGACTCCCTCCAGAGTGCAATCAACAGACTCTTCAAGCAGTTTGACAGAGTGGAGAACCAAACTCTGCGCTCGGGCCTTAAAGTTTACCTCCACAGCATTCAAGGTGAGCTAACCGTTAATTAGCATTATGACTCACTTTTATTTATCTCAGTCTGCATGGTGAGGAACACAAAAAGCTGTTCTAACTTCACAAAAGTTCTCATTTGACATAATAACCAGGAAACAACGGCATGCATACATCAGCCTCATTACTTTTTAAATCAGCTTTCTTGGTGTGGTGCAAGGAAATAAGACTGTGTGGGTGATTGATATCTTCCTTTCAGCTTCCTGTCACCGTCTGTGTGACTCGGTGTGTTTTCCTGAGGTTAAGGTGTTCAAGTTTGCGCTCAATCCTCTCTGCTCGTGAAAAAAATTACCTCTTGGTACCTGTTTTGCATCAGCATTAAGCATCAGTCGGCCTCTGGACTTAGAGAGACTAAATGGCAACATCCTTTAGCAGCCATCGCCATAGTAGCAAGACGAAACCTGCTGTGTGGCCTACTTCCTGTCTGCCAATCTGCAACTGCCCTCAAAGCCACTTCCTCTCATACAAGCAAGGCTTTTACTTGAAGCTGATCAGTTTTACATCACATCCTTGAATCGCTACTTCCTATATTTCTTGTTGAAGTGACAAAATGTGACACAGATAGGTTCCTTAGAAATGAACGTCACATTTTCTTTTGCCTTTTGTTTGTAGAAGTATTGCGTGCTTGACCTTCAGAGAAGGGAAGTTCTCAAACTGTACGGCTAAAAATGATAACGCTTATTGGAAAGATGACAAAAATTGTACTTACAGAATTTGTCTGCGATCTCACTGTCTGATGGAGCTTGATTTTGTTGCAAAATGCATTGTAACCTCTACATTTATTTCCAGTTTGAGTTAGCAGCAACATTTATTTTAGAAATGAACTGCAAGCAGGCAAAATCAAGTTAGCTTGTGAACAAAAATCCTTTAGGGATACATATATTTTATTTAATCTAAATAGTGTCACTGTAGGATTTTCTGGCTGAACTATATATTGAATGCAACAGATTTAATCTTTTGTACTACCTTACACTTCTTAGGAATTTCTTTTGTTTTGTGCCAAAATTAAACATTTTAGATGCAAAATGCAATTTTCAAATGAAGGAATTTAGACCTCACCTTCTTTGGAGAACTATTTTACTTTATAAACATCGGAGGGTTTTATGGATGAACGGTCAAGTTCACTCAAAAGCAGACACAAAATCTAAACTTTGACCAGCCCAAAATGACTTAATTATCTTTAATTTTTAGCCATTGAAATAAGGAATTTGAATGACTAGTAAGATTGTGCAGTATTTTTATTTTTTAGTAGTTTCTACTCCACATATCTTAAGAAAACTAATTTACAAGTAAATTTAGTGAAAGATATAGCAGCTTGTTTAAAGACAATAATTCCCTGATATTGGTGAAAACAAACTAGTTCCACTGACAGATTATTTAGCTAAATAACAAGACATTTTTATAATGTTATAAGTGAAACAATCTGCCAATATTGACCAATATTGAATCAATATTAGGGAATTCTTGACTTAAAACAAGCTCCAACAGCTTGCTAAAAATGTACTTGTAAGTTAGTTTGATATCTCATCGGTCCATAAATGTTTTACTAGAAATCAAAATGTTTCTTGGGAAACAAGAAGTGAACATTTATGACCTTTTATGGTTGTTTTGCATACTCTTAAGGGAATCTTTTGGAGTAATTTTCTTTAAGTAATAGCAGTGAAGGTTCACCGCTTGTCCATGTTGTCTCTATTTGTGGATACTGGCTGATCTATACAGTGCGGGTATGGATAGTGAAATTTATCCATCCATCCATCCATTTTCTGTACTAGTGGGGTCAGAAGGGCTGCTGGTGCCTCTCCAGGGAACGTTTCAGGCGAGAGGCGTAGTCACCCTGGAGAGGTCGCCAGTCCGTCGCAGGGCAACACAGAGACAGACACAACCATGCACACACACACACTCACACCTAGGGAAAATTTAGAGAAACCAATTAACCTGACTCATGTTTTTGGACTGTGGGAGGAAGCCGGAGTACTCGGAGAGAACCCACCATGCACAGGGAGAACATTCAAACTCCATGCAGAAAGACCCCGGGCCGGGAATCGAACCCAGGACCTTCTTGCTGCAAGTGAAATTCAGCTTTCCCAAAACACAAATAATCATAGTTATTTCATGATTTAACCAGACCTAAATGGACCAAATTAGGTAGTCCACTTGCTGTTGTAACAGTAATTAAATTCAATATTATTCTGAAAATTCATTGAGAGCTAAATAATTGCTGCATTTAATTTTCAGAATAATATTAAATTTAATTACTGTTATAACAGCAATTAAAGAAACAAGCTAACCTTTAGCATTTGTTTAGAAGAGAGAAATCACAGCAAGTTAATCTAAGAGTATTATAAAGTTTCAGTTTAAAAAATATATGTATATCAAGCTGATTGTACACACAAGAGATCATAACTAAAATACACAGAACTAGAAATAAGAAGATTTTATTTTGAGCAAGATTGTACAGTTGAAGGTAGTGCCAGCATTTAAAATGTTTTAATGAAAACTTTTACAAAAAACAGGGAAATAATTGTGCAGACAGGATATTTTATGGAAATATTTCAGATACTTAGTTTTGGATTAAACATTTGTTTGTTTTTTTAAGAGGGGAGAACAAATGAAGAAGTTAATATTTTAGCCAATAGCTGAGAAACACAGAAACTCAGTTTATGTTTTGATCATTTCTTTATTGTATATTTGTTTAGATATAATAATTTTAGTTTAATCTTTGTGTTCATTTATATTTCGAACTTGTTTCCAAGATGAGGGTTTCTTTCTGATTTCAGGTTTTCCTCTAAATTTCTCTCTGCTGTGTTTATATTTCATTTCCTTCGGCCTGCCAGCTAATCACCTCTCCAGTATTTAAATGGTCCTTTATTCAGTTAGTTTATTGCCAGATCTTCCCATTAGCAGGAAGCTATTTGGAGTGCTTCTGAAAACAATCCAGATTTCCTCCAAGATGGCTATTTAAGTCGTGCAGATGAACTCGAGGCACTTGGTTTTCAAGAAGACATCACAAAAATAAAAACAAATTGGATGTATTGTCAAGTCCAAAACAATTAGTAAACAAATTAAATTATTCAGGTAATGAATCTGGACATTTTAAACTCATGTAGGGCTGAAACGACTAATCACCGATTTTTGAAATAGTCATTTAGTAACCGATTAATCGTTAACTAGACTCGAAATAGTGGTAGTTTTCTAAAAAAATCACCACAGTCACAGCAGAAACTGAGCTAAAAATGTACAAAATATACATAAATTTTTCCATTTTAGATACAATTATCCCTGTAAAAACACCTCCGTCTGTAAATATGAAATATCCAAAACTTCTCAAATGGATTAGTTTTACCTTCACCCGGTTAAAATCCACTAAAATTCAGCAAAGGAATGCTATGTTATTGCATTTCTGTCAATAAAATATTAACTTTTATGTTTTGAAAATTATCTCAATTATGTGTTTATATTCTTCTTTTAATGCATTTCTTATATAGTATATAAAAAAGGTTTAAGGAGAAAGAATGTGCCCATTTTTTATCTAATTAATTGATTAATCATCAGTGTAATTGATAGAATAACTGATTACTAAATGAATGTTTTATGTATAAAAGGGATAACAGATAGCAGCAAGTTTCTTTCTTTAATTTTCCTTTTCAAGACTCAGTCCCAGTAATCAAGTCTTCAGTTTGAGTCTGAGGAAACTAAACGTATCGCTGGTGAGATCAGAATATTTAGTTTATTACTCAAATTTTCCACTGGAGGTCGGCTTCAGGGCAGGTCTGGCTAGCTTTGAGGTGTTTTTAAGAACTGGCTGATCTTCATACATTATGAAAGGCCTGACCCCCATATCATGAGTAGAAAACTGTTTTTGTATAATTAGTCTGCTTCAGTGTCAGTGCTTTAGCGCGGATCAAAGCTGGAGAATCCTCGCTGGGACCCGGCTCTAAAAACAGAGCCAGCGCTCTCTTGGATGCAGTCGAGTGGCTGTATGTCAAAGGAACGGTGAAAAAAGCTGAAAATAGTAGAAAAAAAAAAATGAGGAGGTTCTCCTGGGAGCTATAGGAAGCTGAAATGTCAAAAACTACTGCAATATTGAATAAAATAAAATATTTTACAAATAATTAAAAAAATGTCTTTACATGTTAAACTGTTGCCTAATGCTTCCATTCCTGGATTATTGTGTGGAGATCTGACATTTGTAACACAAACCTGTGTTATCCGAATTATTACTGCATCAGATTATTTTTATGCAGCTAATGAAATATTTCTTACATCATATACTTTAAGAATTTATGACTAAATAGAGTATAAATTTGTCATAACAATGAATTAAAATTCTTATCACAAAAGAATAAGAATTGTTTTGTGATAAGAAAATAATTCTTATATATATACAGTATATATATACAGTATATATATATATATATATATATATATATATATATATATATATATATATATATATATATATATATATATACTGTATATGGTGCTCACTGCAGCATGGAGTGGAGAAATATGGCAGCAGCTCACAGTGAAGGAGAAATGAAAAATCAGCCAGCATGACCACTGCCCTTGGCCACCGGCCATCTGACAGCTCCCACCCAAATGTGCAAATGGCGTGTTGGGGAGACAGCGTCGTTCGGACGTGTGCATGCGTTATTCAGATAGATGTGTCACAATAAGGAGAATTTCACAGTGCAGCAATGCAACCTGCAGCATGCGCTGCATCTCGCTCAGACAGTGTTTTAAACACAGCTTCAGCTCTCTGTTTACTCTCTGTTTCCTCTGAGGATGTGTAGCTTCCCCATGAGCCAAAGGCGGTTTTTCAGAGCTATTTTGTATTCAGTGTGAGTCTTTAATGCCCTCTCGCTGACTGAGGCAGGGAGGGGGACCAGGCGGAGCAGGTGGACCGCCATATCCTGTATGATGAGGAGAAGGCTTCTGTGCACTGGTGTGTTAGGAAATATTTCACATCAAACAGTTTCTTTTTCTTCTTTTCCCCTTCCCCCAGAGAGTAATTAACATGAAATTACAGCCGGTAATAACTCAAGCGATCGGTGTGTAATGGTGTTTGCTGCAGCGTGTCTGGTGTTGAAGCAGTTCCTCTTGTATAATTGCTTTTGAAGATGTAGTTTACAGAAGAAAACCTACAGAATATTTATTTAATCCTTTAAAATAACCTGAAAGTTGCTGTCAAATGTATTTTGATCATTTCTATCTACTGGTTAATTTTTCATGATCTGATGGCTTAAAAATGTATTGCAAAACTGAGCAAATAACTAAGATATGCTGAATATAATCACATTATTCAGAACTCCTGAACTTATCACAACCCATATTTTCCTTATGTTTTATTATTTTATTATATTATTCCTTATGTGCCAAAGTAGTGCATAATGGTGCAGCAGAAGGAATATAGTTCCTAGTTTTATTATTTTAAAGAAATAAATAATTTGTAAAGTTCTGTACTACATTTATACAACTGAGTAGGGCCATATCAGAGAATAGTATTACCAGAAAAATCCATTTTAATGGGAAAAAAGCTTGAATAGTTGTGACGATCTGACCACCGTTTCCAGTCTGTCATTCTTTCTTCGAAACAAACTCAGCAGTTTCCTCAGTCGTTTCAAAGTCCTGCTGCTGCTGCTGATAATTTAATGCTGGCGTTTTAAAAGAGGAAGTATTTCCTTATTTGTCAAACTGATAACCAAAGTGCAGTTTCAGAAGGTGATCATCGTTTTAACGCAGGAGCAACACTGCTTGTAGTTCTCATGAAACTTTATTCTGGAATTATTGCAACTTCAATTTTTTTATTACTTTATTCTCATAATATTCCAGTATTATTTCAACTTTATTCTGGTAGTATTACGGTTTTATTCTAGTACTATTACAACTATTACAAGATATATTAATGGAACTTCGTTCTTGCATTAATATATCTTTATTCTAATAATATAGTGACTTTATTATTGCAATTTTAGTCTCGTTATTTTGAGTTTATACTCATTCTTACAACTTTATTTTGGTATTATTGCAACCACTTTATTCTTATGTTATTACGATGTTATTCTTGTATTACTACACCTTTATTCTGATATTATTATGTCTTTATTATCATATTACAAATGTGATGTGTCATTAATGTCTTTATTCTGCAAATATAATAATTTTAATATTACAAGTTTATTCTCATATTATTTTGAGTTTATTCTCGTATTATCATGACTTTATTCTTACGACTTTATACTCATATTATTATGACTTTTTCCTGGTATTATTTTGACTTTATTGTCATAATATTATGAATTTATTCTCGTGTTATTACTCTCATATGATTTTTATCTTACCATAAGGACGTTTTACCTCCTGTGTTGGTGGGAAAAGTTTGTATCTCTCTAGAATTGACAAAAAATGACCCACCGGCTTCACGTTGGATGACAAAATATGAAGAATTTCAAAGCTTTAAAGTATTTTTACAAGGTATTGTATGCAAAGTAAAATGAATATTTTTAATACGTTTGCATTGTGTCTGTCTTATTGATGTCCAACATGCTATCAATGTCTCACGCTGGGAGCCAAGAGCTCACCCGCTTTGACTAATGAGCACACACTAGTAGGCAATAGACTACAGATCAATAAACTCAGCAGAAATCTCTGTCATTCAGCACACTCACTCACAGACACAAACACCGTTTTTATACCCTGGGAGAAATTACAACACAGAGGATGACAGAGGATGGCAGAGGATGGCAGAGGAGGAGGGGATGGTTGTGCCACCAGAGCCAGGAAGATTGTAACACCTTAGCAACAAATAAGCCAAGCCTCCCACTGAGGAGGAGCCACACACTTTTTCACACAAACACGGAGAGGCAGCTGAAGACCGATGAAGGATGGTGATGAAACCTAGGCAGCAGCAGCAGTGATGCACAAAGAAAGAGAAACACACACACACACACAGAGAAAGAAAAAAATTATTCCTCTTTGTTTCCTGCCTCCTTCTGTTTGTCATTGCCGTTTAACCTTGCCTGCTTGCCTCTCCCTGTCACTGATCTTTCCTCCTGCAATGTCGCCTCGTTTAGCAGCTTTTTTCAACCACTGTGTGTGTGTGTGTGTGTAGGGGTGTGTGCGTGTGTGTGTGGGTGGTTGTGTGCACCGCTGGTTTACCACCAGCCGAAGGGGAGGGGACGGAGATGGAGATGGGACGAGCAATAAAAAAGCAGGGACGGTCTTAGTGGTTGGGAAAGGAGAGAAGAAGAAGAAGAAACACGGATCTCTCTGCATTGTATGGATTCCATATTGGATCGAGGAGGGGCTTGGTGAGGGAGGGGCGCCGGAGACTCCTGGTGAAACGCAGAGGAGGGAGGGTGTGTGATGTGCTCCGGACCCGCTGAACCCGAGTGACGGTCGGAGGGCTTCGGAGCGGTGACTCGCCTCATCCTCACCGCCTCCTCCGCGGTGCCATGCTCAGCAACAACGCCCGACGCGCTGGGAGGACAGAGGTGCTCCAGGAGTCGAAGACAGGAGCGTGATGGACATCTCCTCATACCCACCCGGACTCCTGCTGGCTTCTCCTCCGGATCCCCTCCGGCACCTCCTCATCAGCGAGGCGGCGCACTCTGCCAGACTCACCCATGGTGATGATCACGGTTCGGGAGTCCTGTGCCACGCTGCTAATGAATTTTCACCTGTCCACTAAACAGCTGGTCTTCCTCTCGTTATTGATGACGTACACTGCAGGGCACTTGCTATTCTGATCTGAATCAAGGTTTTTTTTTAATTTTTATTGCTGCATGGACCCAACAGCCCTCCAGAATGGGTAAACAACTGCCATCAGGAAGGATTCATCGGGCATGATAATGAAGACGAGTGCCTGAGTAGCGGTTTGCATCTGCAGTGATAGGTTTTAATTGGCTCTTTCCAGGAACAAAAGAGCTGCTTGGGCTGCACGGCGAGAAAGCTGATAGAGTTTTTGCTCAAATGTCAAAGAAGGGTGACGATCGGCAAAGAAATCTGTGACTGAAATCAAGAAACTTTGAAACAGGAATTTGAGGGATGGATGAAACCAGTCGTCCCTCTAAAGTTGAGTCTTCCGAGGAGTTTTTTTTCTCCGCTGAGCAGTGGGAATCCTTCATACCTCAACAAACTGGCAAACTTGTTCGTGGTCTTCTATCCGGTTTCATTCATTGACTGGAGATCCACCAAAGCCTGACCCCATGAGTGGAGGAGGCGCCCTGCAGCAACGCACCACCTACCTCATCTCCCTCACCTTGGTGAAGGTAGAGGCTGTGGAGGAGAATGGCGGGGAGGCCAAGAAAAGCACCCAGGAGAAGGAGGCGGAGGCCGACCAGGAAAGAAGTCCAGGGGAAGAGATTGGAGCTCCGATCGCGGCTGAGAATGGAGCTGGAGAGAGAAAACCTCGTAGTCCTCAGAGAGATACCGTAGATGCTGCAGGTAAAGCCCCTGAAAAGCCACCACGCAACCTCTCAATCCCTCTACCTGCCGAGAGAGGTACGATCCAGCAGACCAGGTCTGTAGACGCTGTTGAGTCAATGCAATGCTGGTCTCCGTCACTGATCACAACACTGCCAACGGAGCTGGTCGAACCAAGCCGAAGTCCTACCAGAACCAGCTTCTCTATTCGGCCAGCGGGACAGCGGCCCGTGAGTCTGCTGAAGTCCCACAGCAGCGTGGCCACCCGAGGCCGCGACTGCAGAGAGGGTCGGGAACGCAGCCCTACCTCGGCCCAGAGCCTCGACCGGAAGGACTGCCGCGTGACGACGCGGTCGCCGGGTCCCTGCCGGGCATCATGGGCCGAAGCAAGCCGACCGGAAGCCTGGAGGGACCTACGAGACGAATCTCAAACTGGGATGTCTCTGGACATCGGAGGTGGTGTGGCGGCGGTGATGAGGGACATCCCCAGGAAGGACCGGCTGAAGACGGGCTCGGCCTCCCTACCTGCTCCGGCCAACCAGGTCCCCAAACCGGCGCGTAAGGGTAAAAGCCGCACGCTGGACAACAGCGACCTGAACAGCCTTTCCGAGGACCTGGGACTGGCCAGGGACGCCCAGCAGGCGCAGCAGGGTCACCGGGCCTCTGCTAAAGACAGGAAGATGCTCAAATTCATCAGTGGCATTTTCACCAAGAGCAGCTCAGGGGCGGCAGGGCCAACATCCGCAGCTCCTCCTGTCTATATACAGAGAGATTCCAGCGAGGAGGAAGGTAGGAGGTCACAAACACTGCAGGGCTGGGCGATATGGCTTAAAATAAAACCTGTTCTTTGTTTTTGGTTAAAATTGATCTTGTTTTCTGTTAATATGACTATATTCTCAGAATTAGACAAAAATATTGTAGCCTGACCTAATGTGTACAAAGCTGCTATATGTTTTACAGAAAAGAAAGAGGAAATCGATTAATCGGAGATTTTATTTTTAAGTCATATCGCCCAGCCCTAACTAACAAAACATGGGGCAACAGCGGCAGGTGTTGCCGGTTCGATTACCGCTCTGCCCGCCCTTTTCTACCCCAGGGCAGCTACAATACCTCATCTTAAGATATAAAGGACATTATAAATAAAATTTATCAATTATTATTAATAGTAGTATGATAGTTATTATTATATACAGCTATGGGCAATGCGACTTAAACATACATTTAATATAGTTGTTTTCTATGCTGTTTTCTAAAAAAAAAAAAAAGGAATTACAAATGACAGTAAATATTTTAATTTTGAGAAAATTGTCATAATATTAGCAGAATGAGTCAAAAATTCACTAGAAGGTCTTAAGTTATACTTTTGTGTCAGTTTTACAGATCAGGAAATACTTACATTTTGAACATCGTCAAATTATTTTCAGGACTTTGAAACCATTGAGCAAACAGCTGAATGAAGAAAGAAGCTGGTCGCATTAGATATTATTAACAAGAAGCTTTTTTATTAAAACAATTTTTTTCTCATAATTTTAACAAATGCTCAACATTCCTTATTTAAGTTTTGATATTTTTCATGTAGGAGTTCTTATAAAATTATTATTTAATTCTCCTGGAAATACAACTGTATAATGGTAAATTAACACTTTTTTCTCGTATTGTTGTTGTTGTATGACTTTATTATGTACTATTATCACTGTATTCTTGCAATATGACTTTTTGCTAGGAATTAATGTTTTTTTTACAAGCTTTTTATTTATTTCAGTCCTCCCTCCTGTGAGTTGTACATTAAGAGTCCATAACTAGAATATAGTCATAATATTAGCTGAATAAAGACACAATTTTACCAAAAGAATGTCTTAAAATTATGAGGAAAAAGATTGTTTTAATGAGAAACGATCTTGTATAATTATTCATTTCTTTGCTATTTTAAACTAGATCTTCAAAGACCCAAAAAATTCGACTAATTGATAAAAAAAATCGATTTATCGCCCAGCCCTACGTCACTCTGCAGCACATGATCTTCCCTTAGCATCTTTTCTGCAGGATCTTTTCTGAACATGTCCTCTTCCTCTGTGCAGAGGCATCCATTTGAAATGAGTCAGGCTGGAATTGGGTGGGGTTGATCTTTTTTAGAGAGAAACCTCTCACAGGCTGTAATAAAGTCACGTGGCTTGGGAACATTTTCCTGCCGCCATGTGCATCTGGATCCCGAATGATACAGGAAACAAAAACTGCCGTTTGGTGCGATGATTGCCAAAAGAATCGTCTTAATCTACTTAATCTAATTCCCCTCAGAGCGGGGGGCAGATTTCACATGGCTGCAGGGGTAATCAGCCCTCACACACACTGACACTGACACCCCACACACTGGTGCACCTTGTTTTCTCCCACTGTGGGTTTAAATCTCATAATGTCACCGGAGAATCTGTTTGGCGCCACAACCGATCGGGAACATTTCTAATCCATGTCTTTGATATTTTCCACCCACGGCACCTTCTGCAGCTGGAGATTCATTTTTTCTCTCTCTCTCTCTCTATTTGTTTCAGTCTGGTTTTATTTAAATTCACTGGGGGGGAAAACATGTGGCGTTTCAGGGATTTCAGTAAAAATAGATTTAAAGATTTGTTACATCCAACAGAGCATGTCTTTTTTATTTTTATTCGTTTACTCATTGTGTATTCAGGCCGTTTCACACACACATAAACTGGCCTCCGTGTGCACGGCATACACATGCATGCACAAGCTCAGGAGCAGGAGGAAGTGTTGCCATGGCAACCGTCAGACCCGTGCCGCCCGTTCTTCAGTGGCAAGCCGTTGTAACATAAAATCCGTTCGCCCTCCCCCCAAAAAATGTTTTGTTTGTTACATTGAAATTTCAAAATGCTGCTAACTAACTAACTACAATTAGTTTTTTCTAATTGTAGATACCAGTAATGTCATTCTGGCTAGTCAGACTGTTAATTAAAAAGTGTATGGCAATCCTTTTTAACATAAAATCGCTTCCGTAATTAGATGACTAGTTGGTTTATTCAATAGACTCATCGTCCACATAGACATACAAAACAAACAGACATGATACACAATAACAGAAATAAATACAAACCTATAAAACACATGCATACCAGTGTTTCCAAAAATATGACTGGTAGCAACATTACAATAAGTCATTCTACATTCTAGATATCTATAAATTCAATTTTGACTGTTCTTAACAGTAATTTAAGATATCTGCATTTTCATTCTGACTAGTAAGAATAACAATTCCAGATATCTTCAATTACATTTGGACTTGAAAATTCATTTCAAGAAGATATTTTAAATGACGTCACCAGGATTTGTCATTTGAAGAGTCAAACATCCATAATTACAACTTAAGATATTGCAAACATAATTATAGCTAGTCAGAATTTCATTTCCAGATACCTCAACTAAAAATTGTGCATTTTGTTCTGTGCAATATTGGAGAACACAAACTTTGTGAACTTGAAGACTGCTTCTGAACTCTACAAAGAATTCCCAATTTGACAGTGTTGCATTTTCAAAAGTCTTTTGTCTGTTTTTTTTCTTCAATTTTTCAGTTGTATTGAATTTTCAAAATGCTACGAAAATATGTAACGCTTTGACTAAACAAAATACTAATTCAAGATATCAGTAATATCATTCTGACTAGTCATAACATTAATTAAAGATATGTCGAATAGAAAAAGCCATCTAATTAAAGATATCTCTAATTTAGTTGGAGATGGAGTTTTTTTGACGAATCAAATTTATAGTTCTAGATATTTCTTATTTAGCTTTGCCTCGTCATTATTTGCTTTCAATATATCTGCAACGTAGTTTGCACCAACCGAAACTATCTAAAATAAGGTATCTTGATTTATGGTGTCATTCAAGATCTTTAATTAGAATTATGACTAATCAGCACAGAACATGAGAACATGAGATATCTTTAATGTACTTTGACTAGTCATAATTCAGTTGTTGATATCTGACGTGTGTTTCTGATAGTAATTCATTGTAGATATCTTGAATTAAGGCTCCCATACAAATTAATTGTAAATCTGACGTCATTTATTAGTCAGAAAGTAATTATGGATATCTCAAGTAGGTATTTTGGGAAATAAAATTCTAATTAAAGATATCTAGTGTGGCGGAACCGATTTTATGTTAAATCGGCCTGCCATATTACAGTAGTATTGCTGCTGTTGCAGAGGCAGCAGCGCCTGATGGAACGGAGAGAAGAGGAGGAAGACGAGATGCGAAAGAGGATGAAGTATATTCGAGATAAAGGGGAAGGTTTTAAGGCTTAAAAGAAACAGAATAAAGTTGAATATTTGAGTGTCCACATATAAACTGGGTGGTTGGAGTGGAGGTAATTGGGATTCTGAGGTAATTGGGATTCTGTGGAAATGTGCGCAGCGAAGCAGCTGAAGGACTTCACTGTCTAATCACTTCTGGCTCCAGCACCGGGCCATAAAAAGGGCTTTCAGTCAGAAAGACACAATGAGACAGACTGTCAGTGTGTGTGCCTGTGTGTGTTTTGTGTGGTAGGGATTGCCCTTTTTGTGTTTGCAAAGAGTCAGACTGCAGCAGCAGCTCGCATGAAAGCCCACTTTCACCATGCATTCGTCTGCCACAGATTTAGTTTGTATTTGAAAGACACAAACAGCCACACCTTGTATCTGTTACTCTCTTTACTATCAGTTACAAATTATAAAACAAGTAATTTTTGGGGGATTGAGAAAGTTTCCTAGACCTCTGTGACTGTTGCCTGTTTTTGGGCGTTAACTTGAAGAATTTGGATTCAACAAACCGAGAGTATTTTCACACCTGATTGTCCGGTAGACTCGTTTCGATTGGGGACCAAAATTGCAACATTTGTTACATTTTCACTATAAAACTAACCCCACAGTTTTAAAAAAAGTGCTTACCGTTCGCCTGTGGGGGCGCTAAGAACCACTGAGGGAAACGATACAAAAACCACTGAAGAAGACAAGAGCCCAACTTCCTTCTGGTAGAAATGTAAACAAAACTGGAGTAGCGTCGTATTATCGCAGCTGTAGCATATCTCTTTTGTCTTTAGCAGAGCATTACAAACTATTTCTCTAGGTAGTGCTAGAGTAGCGAGTCTGTTTTTGTTATATTTACCCAGAATGCCATGCGCCGTAGCCCGCTTACTGCTTTTGGAACTTTTTCTTCAAACGAACTAAACAGGGCTGGTGTAAATGCAACGCTAGGTCTCGGTTTGCTTGAAGAGAACTCTGGTACAGTTCGAATGCATATGAACGCCAAGCAGACCAGAGACCACTTCAAAAGCAGCAAGTGAGCTGTAGAACAGGGTATTCTGGGTAAATACAACCAAAACTATCAGTCTAGCGTTACCAGGAGAAATGGCTCGTAGGCAAAAAGGAAATCCTACAACCGCTAAAATCTGACACCACTCCATTTTAGTTTACATTTAGTAAAGAAGGACGTTGTGCTCAGAACTCTTCGGAGGTCTTTGTGTCGTTTCCTTCAGTGGTTCTTGGTGCAGCGCCACCACAGGCAAGGAGGGGAACAGGTTTCTCAAAGCGGTTGGTTTGTTTAACAGTGCAGAGTGAAAATGAACATGATCAGGTGAAAATGTAACAACCATTGCTACTCTGATCCCTAATCTAACCGAGTTTATCAGACTATCAGCTGCCAAGTTCTCCAGAGTTCTCCAGAGTCCTCCTAATCATGTCATTATTTGACTCAAGCGTGCTGAAGCAGAGACACATCTAAACGTTTTACTTAACCGATAATATAGCATTAGCTGCATTTAAATCCGTCTTATCGTTTTGGCAGTAGAGGGATTTTCCGGCCCTTGCAGATAATTTTTCTGAAGTGGGGAAGTACATTTCAAACACTTTTTATAGTCTTTCACTTCTGCCTACTCAGTTTGCAGTGACTCATTGTTATTCTGGATTGCTAAAATTATCAATTTTAGCTCTGTTTCTACTTTGAGGAAGGAGACGGTGTGAAAAGCTAAGACATTTTTGAACAGCAGATGAATCAAACTATCTGATTTCAAGCAACACACTGCTTTTGCCATGCTTTAAATAAAGGACAGCTAAGTGGATAAAGAGCAGCATGGCTGCAGCTTACTGGTTTCCCCGCTGTGAATTAAAGGTTATATTCATAACTGTGACCTGCAGGACCACCCGTGCAACTCATATTGCAGATGTGTGATTTATCACCCCTTCCAACAGGCAGTTAAGATGGCTGCCCTCCTCTCTGTGTATAATCAACATGATGAATCCCCTCCCTGTGTCTGCAGCTCGCTGAAGATTTGTCTCTGCCTGTCTTTTTAGTAAATATCGCCAACAGTCAGGAGTGGATGCTGAGCCGATCCATCCCGGAGCTGAGAGTGGTGAGTTTCCATCACTGCAACTGATGGATCACACATTCAGCTCACAGTAAAAACTGATTCTGAGGAATAAAACTGTAGAGAGTCTGTTTTTTTTCTTCTTTCTTGCACAGTTCAGCATAACAGGAAACATATTATAGTAGCTGACGTTTGGTTTTCTGCCGAGTTGCAGCAGTTGCTCTGTGGGAAAATTATGCCTTTCATCCCAGTAAAATCCATTTAAACATGAACTAGTTTTCCTATTTTTAACTTTTTGACTTGTCAAGTTGGAAGTCCCTAAAATATGTCATAATTTTACAAATTAAAATCACTTTTACAATAAACTAAGCATGTCATATTTTATTAAGCCTTTAAAGTTGTCCAATTATTTTTTTTAGGAAGGAGTAGGTGTAGGTATTCATCATATCATTTATCATTGATTGTGAAAAATTTCTTATGATATAGATTTTGATTTATTTTTATGATACATTTCAGTTATTAGTGATAAACAAAAAATAGAACTAACAGTACAATATGAAATGTTCATTTTGCTTTTTTATCCACCATTTGTTTCAGAAAAGCACCAATAAATATCTGTAAATTCGAAAATATGATTAAATGCAGTTCCTGTGTGCAGATTAGTGCTATAAATAAATTTTTTTAAGAAACAGAAGAAGCCTTTTTGAAATTGGGATATTTTTCAAGAATAATATTTGTGCTTGAGACACTGAATGCTGTGCCATGCAGTCACAGCCATACAGTTACCTGAAATAAGTATATATTAGTTTTTTTATCATAATATTTAAAGTTACCACAAAATATTACAATAAAATTCTAAATCCATATGGGCAAATCATTTTACATTTAAAACATAGAAAGGGTTTTGCCTGTTTGTGTTGCTAAAACAATTAATCGGATTAATCGTAATGAATCAATTATTGAAATAATTGTCAACTAATTGAGTAACTGATTAATTGTTATTAGGACAGACTGAAAGAACAGCACGCTCAGAGCGGTAATTAAGCCAAAACTGTACAAAAATATCTACATTTTGCATTTAAGATAAAAACTAAAAACTTTGTCCGTAAATATCTTCTACCTAAAACTCATCAAGTGGCTGTTTAAGTTTCACTCGGTTAATAAAGTCTCATATTAACCACCTTGTACTATTCATTTATTAATCAATTAATCCAAAAAATAATCACCAGATTTACCCTAGACTGTTAATAAATCGAGCAGAAAGGCCTCATCTTTTCACATGTTGACTTTAGCAGTTACAGCTTTTTATTAAAAATGTGGCTTTTGCAAACGGTACAAGGAGATAATGCATTCTGAGATCATTTGTGCAAGTACAGACACAAATTTTCTGACAACCGTTATAAAGATGTAAAAGAGAGCCTTAAAATATGCTTTTCTTTAATTAAAGCAGCATTGAATTAATTTAATAACATGTACTCTGCAGGGACTAAAATACCACGTTAAGAGATAATTAGTTATAAAAATTCACTGGTGGTCTAATTGTTGCTGCTAACTCCTTCTACAGCCTTACTTTGCAATCTCTTAGATCATCAATGTCCAAACCTTTGACTCATTTCAACTGAAGTTAGACAAAAGACATTTTCATGAATTGAAAATTATATATTTGTTAATTCTAGCAAGAGTTTTGCACATTTGCCTTTAAATTTTGGGGGATCAATTGTTTTCTATTGCTTGGTCAGGACAAAAGTGGATTTTCAGTTGTTTTTGTGATAAGATCTTGATTTTGGTCGCTCTTTACTCTGAAATCTTCCGTTTTTAGCTCAGTTTGATGAAAGATTGCAACCAGGGCTCCTTTTGACCAAGTCCCTGGATGTCTGTGATCTTGTTCTCTATTACAATAGAAGCAAAACATTTGATTAAGTGAAAACTGCACTGAAATGCTCCAGAGTTCTCTATTACGCTCTCATTATTTAAGCTCACTAAGCCTGCAGGTACCAATTATTTTAGTAATCAATTATTCCATAGATTATTATAGCGATTAATCGATTATCTTGATGATTAATCGGATAAAAAATTGACATATTTAGCAGATTTTTCATTTAACCACTTAAGCGTTTCTATACACAATATCTGAAACATTAAAATATGCAAATAAGCAAATAGTTTAATTACCTTTTTAATAAGAAAACAACAATTTTATGTCCTAAAATGCAATAATGTAGCATTCCATTAATGAACACTTGATCATTTGTTGCAAAGGACGCATCTGTTGCTAAAAATACTATTTTTTGAATTCATAAGTGGACACCAGATAGGTGTTTAATAGGAGATTTTTTTATTCTATACACTTCAGTTAACAATTAATTGATTACTAATTTAGTTGACAATTTCTTCACGATAATCCTTTTAGCCCTAATCTTATTTAGTAGCGATAGTTTTGGTGTTAGAACGTTGCTTACCCAGTGTTGTCACTTACAAATTCAGTCAGACATTAAATCAGTAAGTGAGAAAGGAACTGAAAATCTGTATTACAGTTTTAATTAAGTCTGACAGTTTGGTTTGAGATGTTCTCCATCGCTGACCATGAAGAACTTCTACTTCTTTTTAATGTATTTCCTTCCTTTTTCTCTCAGGGCATTCTAGGTAGCCTGAAAAGTGGAAAGTCAGCGCTGGTGAACAAATACATCACAGGCAGTTACGCTGCGATTGAGAAGCCTGATGGTAGAAACAGTTTTGTTTTAAATTAAAGCGTTACCTGATTGGCTGTTTTGCAGCTCAGTGGCCTGTTAAATTACCTTCCCGTTGATTTGTTGTTGCTGACAGGTGGAAGGTATAAAAAGGAAGTTCTGGTGGACAGTCAGAGTCACCTATTGCTGATCCGGGAGGAAGCTGGAGCTCCTGACGCACAGGTGTGTTTTACGTAAACATGTAGGTCTGTAACACCTGAATCATCTGTTTGGAGCTACGCAATTCCTCTCAACTCTAATCTTGCTTCACTGTTTCGTCTGCGTTTTCTCCCATTGACATGGATTACTCCGGTAGAATTTCAAATGGACCAATCAGCAAGCAGAAAGAGAAGTTGTGAACGATTATGTTGCTTTTCTACTTTACTTTAGAATTGAAGTCTGCCTGTAGTTGCAGCAATAGCAGCGGAGGGAATGAAGCAGTTCAGTTCGCTTACAAATACTATCATTAGCAGCCATCTTGTTGGGCTCAGCACTTCTTTCTTCGCAATAGATGATGGTTGTTTAAGATCAGGCAATTTGAAGAAAGGTTTGTAGTGTCAAACTGGTGTGTTACATATGTAGCAATTGGGTAACATTTAAATCTTCGACAGAGTCCAAATCATTGAACGATGTGCTGGGTTTTTACCAGGCTAGCTTGGAGCTAACATTTTGTTTTGATTTCCAGTTCTGCAGCTGGGTCGATGCGGTCATCATGGTCTTCAGTCTGGAGAATGAAGCCAGTTTCCAGGAGCTTTACCAGCTCTACAGCCAGCTCAGTGCTCACCGCTCAGACATCCCCGTCATCGTGGTGGGAACCCAAGGTAATCTCACAGATTACACCGTAGGATTTACTCATCCTGGGATTAAACTTGATTTAACTCACCAAAACAGATGAACGTGGGAAAATCCTTTGGATTAATAAACTGTTATTTAGTTAGAAAGACTGGATTGGATAGTTGATGTTAGAGCTGAAAAAGTAAATTCCCAATCCATCCATTGATCCATCCATCCTTCCTCACAGTAATCTATTTTTTCAATACCATAATTGAGCTAAAACTAGAAAAAGTGTGAAATGTTATAATTTCAATATTTTTTATAATTTTGACCAAAATAACGTTCATAACTCGTAAATCATTTATGCCATTATTATTATTATTATTATTATTATTATTATTATTATTATTAATTTCCAGTATTCATTTGTCATTTTGGAAAAACCATTTGTATGTCATCAACCAATATTGTTACATAATAAAGATATATTAATATCTTTTTGTTATCCTGGATCGATCAGATAAAATAAGCAGCACCAACCCCCGAGTGATCGAGGACCAGCGCGCCCGCCAGCTGTGCATCGACGTGAAACACTCGCTGTTTTATGAGACCTGCGCCACCTACGGGTTCAACGTCGACCGGGTCTTCTCCGAAGGTGAGCTCATTTCTTCCTGACCGCCATCTTAATCAGAGACGAAACATTTCAACCGGAGCTCTGTGTGCTTTTCAGCCGCCCAGAAGATCGTAGCGCAGAAGAAACAGGCGGCGCTGCTGGCGTGTAAATCTCTTCCCACCTCGCCGAGTCACTCTGGAGGATCCACACCTGGATCAGCGTCTCTGCCCGGACAGGTACCACCAGGGCGCTTTCTAACGTTATCATCACCCCGTTACGTCACCGTGATACGACGTGTGCTAGCATGAGAGCTAGCGCACTCGCTAGCTTTAGCTGCTAGCATACTAGCTAAAGTATGTAATTTTGCTACATCAAAAGCAATAAAACAGAATTTATTTACTTTCAGTGTCACTTGCAGCTTTAAAGCTGAGATGTTATCCTATATGTTAAAATATATTGACAAATATATAGGGAATTGACACATTAATCTATCAGAAATATATGAAAGTACTATTGGGTAATATGCTATAAAATGTAGCTTGGCAGATTAATATATGACAATACATTAATGAATATATTTGATTAGCACCTTATTTATTAATAAAGCATGCCTGTGTAAATATATATTGTAATATATTTTTTAATATATGAAAAGTGCAAGTCCCTATATATTATTAAATATATTGTAATATATTATGCTGTCATATTTTAAAATACAATTTGCAATAAATATTTTATGCTTTGAATAAATGTTATAGTGAATTATTAATCAGTATCAGTTGATAAATGAAGCAGCATCCTTAATTTTATTAAATCACTTTGAATAACCTAAAAATCTCAAATTTATGAGATGTAACATATGGCAATATGTTTTTAATGGTGGCAAAAACTCTACAATATTTTTACTCTAGTTTCTAGTGTTCAAGTGTATCAAGTCTTGGTACACTTGAAATGAGACAAAATAACTTGCAAATAAAATTTCAGTAAGATAAAGAAGGTTGTTGCAAGTCAGTAAATCCTTGATATTGTTAAAAAGTACAAGTTCCACTTTCAGATTATGTCACTTATAACATGGGAAAAATGTATTGTTATAAGTTAAATAATCTGCCTAGGTAACCAGATTTTGTATTTTTGCAGTGAATATAGATTTTAAATATAAATCAAGTCTTTAAAGTCTAATTTTACTCCACCTCAGACACGTTTTATCACCTCATCACTCACTCACATCATCCTCACTCTCTCCATCTCCTTCTTCTCATCTCCATTCCCATCTTGACCCTGTGACCTCTGGATTTCCCCCTCCCCTCTCAGGCCAGTAATGGCCCCAGCAGTAGCTACGCCTGCTCCCTCCCCTCCACCCCCGTGGTGGGTCACAGAGACCTGAGGGCGGCTCAGGTGGAGGGGGGCGGCAGCTCGCGTCTGAAGTCCATCCCCAGGCGACCTTCCCTGTTTAAGGTCAGTCCCCCGCCAAGCGTTCCCTCTCATGTCATTTCACTCTCATTTCCATCCAGCTCCCCTGTCGTTCATCTCTGTTGGGATTAAAAATTGCTTTCTGTGGGGTTTGTTTCAGAACCGGGACACAGACAAGAAAGCAGGTGATTCGAAGGGGGATCAGAGTGGTGCGCGGGGCGTCCCGCTCAAACAGGTTTGTGCTGTTTTTGCTAGCGCTGAAACAATTAATCATATTAATTGTGATTAATCGATATTTTTTTTTCTAAATGAGTGCTTCATAGAAAGGGTTTCCAGGAAAATCCCTGTTGTTTCACAGCATTGGGTCAGATAGGGCTGAAATGATTAAACGTGATTAATTGATAAAAATTTTTTAAATGATTTATTCATAGAAGGAGTTTCCAGGAGATTGTGTCACAGCTTTGTATCAAATAAGACTGAATTATTCATGATTAATTGATTACTAAAATAATCGTGAACTAATCTAGTAATCGATTAATCATTAAATTTGCTGAAAGAACACCACAGAGTAGTAATTGAGCCAAGACTCTACGCAGTATGCATGCATTCTGCATTTAAGATAAAAACTTTTTTGTTTGTGAATATTTTCTACCTAAACCCCTCAATTGGCAGGTTTAGCTTGACCTAGTTCAAATTCTTTAAAAATATTTTTTCACTAAACACCTTTTGCTATTCCATTATTAATTGGTTAATCAAAAAATACACTGCATTAATACCAAGTCTTTTCACATGTTGATGTTAGGAGTATGTTTTAGCTGCAGATGTATCCTTTCCTACAAATGATCAAGTGGACACAATAGGAATGCTACTATTACATTTTAGGCAATAAAATGTCTATTTTCTTATCTTCAAAAGGAATTATTATTTTATTTGTATTTATTAATGTTTTCCTAATATTGTGCATGAAACACTTAAATGAAAAATCTGCAGTGAGGCAGTTTTTAATCCGATTAATTGAGAATTGTCAATTAATTGATTATTCTGATGGTTATTTGTCAGAATTATTGATTAATCGATAACTAACTGTGGCTGTATTCTTTACAAACAAAAATATAGAACTCAGAGGAACTAAATAATATATTCCAGTTCCCTTTTCAGACAGGAGAAGGGAACCAAAATTAATTTATCTGCTTTTCGCAGCAGCTTTCAGTTTCATCTTTCCTAACCTTTCCCCAGCGTGTTTCTATTAATACAGAAGCTCTGAGCTGCTTTGAAGGCACTAGTTAAATTTAGCCAGACTGTGTGTCATGCTAAATCTGCAATTGTCTGTTTTCATCAGGGCATCCTGTTCAAGAGGAGTGGCAACTCTCTGAATAAGGAGTGGAAGAAGAAATACGTCACCCTGTCCAACAATGGCACGCTGTCTTATCACTCCAGCTCCAGTGTAAGAAAAACAGCGTCCAGCCCTGATCGATACAGCCGTAAAGCATCAGCAGCCGCCTCTGGAGAGCGCTTATCTGCAGATTTACAGTCGCAACGACACGTTAGAGGACACATCCTCATTTTGTGCAGCTCTAGATTTGAACTCTTGTTGATTTTATAGAAAGGATTCTGAAAAAAAGGCTTCAAATTGTTTGTTGAATAATTTCTATTTTATATACAGAATATTATACACAGAAATCTGAGCAAATTTGACATCTAGAATCCCTGTTGGTTATGTTTAAATTGTAAATGTAACTTTGAGGGTGTTGAGGCAGAACTGGAAGGAGAAAAATTAAGAGTTTGAAAAAATATCTATGTTTCTAGAGTTCATTATTTTTCTGAGATCTTGTAAACATGTAGCTGGGTTGTTATAAAAACAAATATTTGGCATATTGTTTAAAAAAATAATATTATACACACATGCGCTGGGCAATACGGCGTAAAAGTAAAATCTCAGGTTTTTTTCATACTAAATTTTAGTAAAAAGAAAAAAAATTACAAATGACATTAAAAGAAATTTAAAAAGTGGCTTTTATTTCAATCATCCTATCTGTGAGTTGCACAAAGACATAATTACGAGAATATAGTCATAAAATGATCAGAATAAAGGCAGAAGAAAATTACAAGAGAAAAGTTGTTTTAATAACAAATTAATTTTTTGCTATTTTACATGTTGGTGTAAAATTCTCTTAATATTCCGACTATATTCTGGCAATATTAAAACTATATTTCCGTATTATTTTGATTTAAAAAGAAAATTGTATATTCTGTCATAGAGTTGACCTGAATGCAAAGACCAAATAAAAGAAGCTCTAAAACGCGCTGGTCAAACAAGATGGCCGCCTTGTGCACATTACATCACAGTCTGGGTCTTTTTTAATTTTAAGGTTTTGATCTGCAATGAATATCATCCATTTCTTAAAAAAAAAAGAAGAAGTGACTTTATTTGCTTAATTTTAACATCTGACTCGACGACTTTGGTCTGTGTGACCAAACGTTTGGACACCCCAAGTTTTATCTTGGCACCGTTTCACAGAACCTTAACATGTCGCTAAACGAGGTAAAAACATTTAACATCTCATCCATCACAGGACTACACACAGAACACCCACGGGAAGGAGATCGACCTGCTCCGTGTGACGGTTAAAGTTCCTGGGAAACGCCCGCCAAGAGCCGTCGCACCTGCCGGACCCTCAGCTGTTCCCCCGGCGGCTTTACCTGGAGTCAACGGGATCAGCAAGGAGCCGGCCGCAGCTGACGGCACCAGCACTGGTACGCCGAATCAGTTAGCCAACTCAGCTGGGCATTAAACAGATCCTTATAATACTTTTAATTAATATTTATTGGTATTAAGGCAGAATTTTGTAACTGAATACCTCGTTTAGTTTTAAATATTGCGTAACTTAACACTCCATGTTTTCTCTTTTCTTAAATATTTCTTTCGAAAGAAACAAATAAACTACATTTTAGAAAACTTTCTGACAAAGAAAAGAAACATAGTCTAGCAAACTTTTTTTCTATGGGAAATGAAACAAACCAGCAACAAAAATCTAAACTAATGGCAATCATTACGCCAACAGTGACTGAGAGAAGGATGGGTGCTATTTGTAAAGTTACACAGTCAAAGTTTAACAGCAATAATTTAGTTTATTTAGTCTGTCAAAAAAAAGGCAGATTCATTATTTAAAGTCATATTTTTGCCATGTTTTTTATTCATTTATAAATGTCGCAGTTTAAAGCTAACTATTCAGTTAGCAGGCTAAATATTTATCTTGCTAACCAAATATTTTAGTTGAAGCAAAATATTTACATTGCTAATTAAATATTTAGCTTGCTTACTAAATACTTGTTTGAAACTTACATTCATAAATGAATGAAAAACAATAGTAAGTACAATATAGTGCCTCTATTGGTGTTTCTGATGAGGCAACATGAAGCTAAACACAGAACCTACAGAGAGCTGCTATTTATAAAAAAGAAAAAGAAACATTTAAGACAAACAACTATTTCCATTGACTGATTATTTCACTTATAACATGACATTTTTTCCACGTTATAATTGAAATAATCTGCAAGTGGAACCAGTACTTTTTAAAATCAATATTAAGGAATTATTGAATGAAAACAAGCTAAAAAGTTGCTTGTAAGTTTGTTTTGTTCTAAGTAACTAGACTAAAAATACTTGGTATGATTTGGTGTTTTTGCAGTGTCTCTAGGTGAAATGTGTTCTTACTACATGATAAACAGAAAATCTTCACCTTCTCTCAGTTCCTCAGTTGTGTCCGTCCACTCTGTCCGTCGCCGACGAGCGGTCCGGCGCTTTGTCGCCACAAGGGGGCGAGAGAGGACTGCAGCGCTGCCCTTCATCGCTGTCCGCTAAAGCACAAAGTGTTGGCAAGTGTAGCGCACCAGATTCAACCTCGAATGTCTGCCACCGCCACAGCAACTGATTATCTTCTTTTCTCCTTTTTTAATGTCAGACGGCCTTGAAGGGACGGCCGGAAAAGATCCGGGCCAAGCGTCTCCCATGACTGACAGGAAGAAGAACAGGAGGAAGAAGAGCATGAATCAGAAAGGGGATGCAGCTGTTGGCCAAGCTGATGGTAATGTCGCTTTTCCGGCGAAATTATCTGAACATTTTGGAAATTTTCCGCTTTACTGCACACTACAGATTATTTTGTTTTACTATAAACAACTTATTCCTAACTGTCTGTCGTTCCAGTCTAAAAATGGATTATCAAATATCTGTTAAGATTTCTTGACAGCTTATTTCCCGTCTCTCTGTTTCTCTTTTTTTTTCTTTTCCCTTCTGCGTTTCTCTCGCTCTGCAGCCAAACGCAAAATGTGGAAATTAAAGAGCTTTGGTAGCTTGAGAAACATTAATAAGACAGGTAACACATGAGGGTGCAGAGTCTTTCCATCCCAACCATCCCAAGCATGTGTTCATCCAAATAACCCCGACATCTTTCGTTCTTCACCTCTCAGACTTTAAGCCATTTTGTGTTTGTTTTTGATAAATCTCCACAGATTATCCCACTATAACCGTGTCCAATTTGTGCCCATGTGACCAAAAGTTGTATTTGTTTTCTTGTACTTGCAGAGGAAGAGAATGCAGATTTTATTATAGTTTCCTCTACCGGCCAAATGTGGCACTTTGAGGCGCAGAGCCTGGAGGAGAGAGATTCCTGGGTGACAGCAATAGAGAGCCAGATCCTGGCAAGCCTGCAGTCCTGTGAGAGCGGCAGGAATAAGGTAAATAAATAAATACATTTTTTAAAAGAAATAATTCCCCAAAACACTGGAACATGCGTACTTTCTAAAGAACAGAAAAGCAGAGGCATGTCTCACAAGATAGACTATAAATTGTACCAGAAGTTATTGTGAAAAACGATAATATTGTTGTATTGAGACCATTTTCAAGTAATATAATGGTACACTGCAAAAGCACAAAACCTTACCAAGTAATTTTGGTCTATTTTACCTTTAGTCTTCATGTTGGACCCTGATGGGTGTCCAGTTGTCTTCCTGTGTGGCTGAACTTGTAGCTCTGCATCTAATTTAAATACATTTGCTCCAGATTAATATATTTCTGCAGCAAAACAAGAAAATCAGTTTCTCTGAGGTCAAATGTCGCCCAGTTTTGTGTCTTGTGAGACTGAAACGAGTGATGCTTTCTGTGGCCAGGCACGGAGGAGCAGTCAGAGCGAGGCCGTGGCACTGCAGGCCATCCGAAACACCAAAGGAAACAACCTGTGTGTGGACTGTGAAGCATCGAGTAAGTTCACTTTAAACACGGCAAAAACACTGAATATTACCAAGTATTTCTAGAACAAAGATCTTAGTACTTGTCAGATAATAGAAAACTAACTTACAAGTAACTTTTCAGCTAGTTATAGGACAGGGGTGTCCAAAGTGCGGCCCGCAGGCCATTTGCGGCCCTCTGGAGGATTTTTGGTGGCCCAAATGGAGCAAATCTGGCCTGCAAGCGTAGGTGGTTGGTGCAGATACACTTTTTCAAAAATTTTTACAGATAAATAACATCTTCTTCTGGGAATCTATTCACAAAAAATAGATTCCCATTTATTAACAAGGTTGTTTCATTCAACTTAATTTTAGACTAACTTGAACCATAAATGTTGACTCACTTTTTCCCAAAAGCGAATCTTATTTCTTGTATAAGAAAACAATCAAGCCAAAAAATTATAAACTGTGGGCCTTTTTGTGATTTTCTACAAAAATCTGACTATTTTCTTCATTTTACTAAAATCAGAATTGTTTTGTTTGTTGTTTTCATCTTCATGAAACTGTCTTGGGAAAACAGAATGTTTTCAGTCAGAGACTTCTTCAAATTTGCTGTAATACAGACTGCTACAGGAGCTCTTTCCTGCCAACATCCATCACTCTCTATTTGAAGAATCTGAATTAATATTAATATGAATAACAACAACATTTAATTTCCCTTTGGGATCAATAAATAAAATATTTTTGAATTTAAATTTGAATAATTATTGAGCAGGTAAAATAAAAAAGGCCTCAAAAGTTTATTTTAAAAATGCTATAATTTTTTTTAAAACTATTTTTGTTTCTCCAAGTTCTTTCAATTTAATGACTTGGGACCTCATTGCAAAAGGTTTGGACACCACTGATATAAAACCTTGTTTTAAGTCATGAATTCCTTAATAATGTTTTTTTTTAAGTTCTACTTCCACTGATAGATTTTTTGACTTAAACCAAGACATTTTCTACGTGTTATAAGTGGAACTAGTTTTTTTTATTTATCAAAATGAAGAGATTAACCTAAAACAAGCTCCTTTAACATGATGAGAAGTTACTTGTAAGTAAAGTAGACCAAAAGTACTTGGTAATATTTTGTGTTTTTGCAGTGTTATGTTTTTGCTTCAGTGCTGCAACCAGCCTCACCTCT
Source organism: Xiphophorus hellerii (assembly GCF_003331165.1). Classification (NCBI taxonomy): domain Eukaryota; kingdom Metazoa; phylum Chordata; class Actinopteri; order Cyprinodontiformes; family Poeciliidae; genus Xiphophorus; species Xiphophorus hellerii. Next base: position 29,983,792 of record NC_045672.1, on the reverse strand, counting down.
CTTGTCCCTGCAGATCCCACCTGGGCCAGTCTGAACCTGGGCGCCCTCATCTGCATCGAGTGTTCGGGGATCCACCGGAACCTGGGGACCCACCTGTCTCGCGTTCGCTCGTTGGACCTGGACGACTGGCCGGGGGAACTCACACAGGTTCTGGCTGCCATCGGAAACCACATGGCCAACAGCGTGTGGGAGAGCTGCACCCAGGGCCGGACTAAACCCACGCCGAACGCAACACGGTGGGTTGAACCAAACCAACAACTAACCAACATGGTTTAGAGTTTCAGTTTGGTAAATAAACCTTTTAATACCAAAATGGGTAAATAAAAGCAGCCATTGTGCAGCGCATACAGCGGTAAAACCAGTTGACTGAACTTGCTGGAGCTCAGCTTGGGTTGCTAGGTAACAGCAGAACTCGGCTGGGGTTGCTAGGTAACGCAGTGCTGGTCGAATGTGACTTAACAATTGTTATGTTCTTGGAACGGTTTTGAAACTTGCTGCCAAAAAACGTCTGGATGTTTGTTTTTTATATTGCTTAGGCTGTTTTTAGAAGCAGTAGAGAAATAAATGGAAGTACAAAAATGTACAAAAACTCTTTAAAATTGAGCATTAGTTGCTGAAAAGCTAAAAAATGTGTCTTGTTGAGTCTGCAAATTATCTTTAAAAATTAAATATTATACCAGAATAAAAAGTGTGTTCCTCACCAGAACATGGAGGTTTTCTCTACGCTGTTCGATGTTTTCATGTGCGGTCCTGTGATGTTTCCGTGTCACCAGAGAGGAACGAGAGTCCTGGATCCGGGCAAAGTATGAGCAGCGAGCCTTCGTTGCTCCTCTACGGCCGGGCTGTGAGGACAGCGTGCCGGTGTCGCTCCTGTCCGCGGTGACCGACCGGGATCTGCCCCGGCTGCTGCTGCTTCTGGCCCACTGCACCAAGGAGCAAATCAACGCACAGCTGGCCGCCACGCCGTCGCGTACGGCTCTGCACGGCGCCTGCCAGCTGGGAGACGTGGTCATGACCCAGCTGCTTGTCTGGGTGGGTGTATTTATGTTTTTACTGCCCGGCGCTAGTCTGAAAGAAACCTTAGATATCTGGTAATGTTTATTTTTAGAAGAACAAAAGAAAAGAAGCCGAGCCGCATCTTTTCAAGGTTTAAAGCAACAGAAATGAACTGTAACGCTGCTGTTTTTTTATGAGTAATCAAGTTTCACTGAGAAGAAAAATAAAATGAAAAACTTCTTTTGTGGCACTTTTTGCTCTCTTATAACAAAAGAAAGAGAAAAACAGATTTTAATCCAATGGATTTTGCTCAATTTATTATCCTATATTAACTATTAAATCCTTAAAGGAGCAATATTATCCAAAGTCAACTGTTTTTGAGCTTTATATCATGTTATAATCCTATTCCCTCATTAAAAACAAACCTAGTGTCGCCTTGATTCTTTCATGCATGGTTGAGAAAGCCTTTAATCTCCATGGCAACCATTCAGCCAGTGGAATGTAGGCGGAGTTTCTGAAAGAGCAGGAGTTTCTTAAAGAGACAGAGGCTCAATTTCAAGTTGTTAAATTACATAGTTAAATTTCATATCTACAACATTTTTGTAATAACTGAAGGCAACATGGCTCTATAAAATGGCTCTTTATGCCTGCAAAACACATAACTGCCCCTTTAAGGAATTTTAAGTGTTTCCTCTTGTATTTATTCTCTCACAGTATGGAATCGACGTGAAAGCGAAGGACAGCCAAGGTCAGACGCCCATGATGATCGCCAGAAAAACCGGGAGCAAAGGCTGCATGGATATTTTGCTCCAACACGGATGCTCCAACGAAGCGTCCCCCACCGCCGCCGCCGCCACGCCGGTCCTCTCCCGTCGCTCCAGCACTGCCAGCCTGGGCCGGACCAGCTCCAGGAAGTGGGTGTCGTAGCCCGGACGTACCGGATGGACGCCCAGAAGTTCATGATGGGACGAAACAATGTAATGGGGAAAAAGACAGAAAAAAAAACAGTTACTGAAGACTGAATAACATATCAAACAACGTGAAAGCAATATTCATCTGGTGAGTCGATCACAAACGTATTGCTGAAATGCCGTCCTGTAGAGCCGTAGCCGTCTTCTGTCATTCTTAGCACAGCCAGTCTGTTCGCTTCAGTCCCACTTCCTCCCGATGAAGTGCAATAATCCAGCTGTGATGATGAAGAGCAACAGCTTTAAGTGTGAACTGCATCAGCTGACAGCGCGCTCATCATCTGAGGATTTTTCTTGTGACTGGACCAAATTTTTGTTTTTCTTTGGCTTTAAAAACAAAACCTGAAAATGAATCGGCAGAGAAAATACAGCTGGAAAAACGAAATCTTTGTTCCAACCAGAGATGCAAAATCTATACAACACCTGCAATGTTCAGCGAAAACGCACCCAAAGGGACACAGCTTTGTAAAAAAAAAAAAGAAAAAAGGTTTTGTTGAAAATATGTTGGGTTTGTTTTTCATTGTCTTTTATAATTTCTTATTGCCGTACATTCCACGAAGCGCAGTGAGCAGATGTGAACATGCAGTATGTAACCACGTGTTGAAACATTTTATTCTGGATCGCAGAGACGACTACATGAAGATGCTACTCACATTTATATTACTGTTGTGTATTGATCTCATGGTTTTAAAAAGTCAAGTACGGAGCAGTTTGGGACACTTTGTGAATCATGTGAATTACTCATGACTTAAATGAAAATAAAAACATTTTTTATTAGCAATAACAGGATTGTTTTGTTTGTCTTTCCCTTCACAGTTTGTAATCTTGCCCTTCTGAATTGAATTTCCTCGTATGTTGGTCGTTTTTGTTTATTATGGAGGCTGTTAGTGGTTTTAAGGAGTTTATTGACAAAAATGTTATTATTCTTGAGGCATTACACTGGAAATCAAATAAGGAGAAGTATGGGACACGATTGTTGAGGCTCGCTTTCTTTTCTAAAAAAGAAATTACAGATTCCTGAAAATATCTATAAACTGACTTTTATCATCCCTTCTGTGAGTGTTAGAGCCAGGCTACAGAGATTTTTAAAATTGTTTAATTATGACAATATAATTATAATAATAGCAGAATAAAGACACTATTTTATCACTTAGGCTGGCTTTAATATTTCATTGTAGAGCTGACCTGATTTCAAAGTCAAAATAAATAGATGCTTTAAAACACACCTGTCAAACAAGATGGCTGCTTTGGTTGCTGAGATCAGTCTGAACTCAAGGAATGCATCGGTAAAAAGAAAAAACGTTTTACAAAACTGAAATCTTCAAAAGTAAAACAAAAACTCGATTAATAAATAAAATCAATTTATCACCCAGCTATAGTCGAGGTCACAAACTAAAGAAAACCACATAAGGAAAGTGTGTGAAAAAATAATCTGTTTTGAAATTTAGAGATATATGTTGTGGAGTGTCAAATTCGGTATATGTGATGTCTAGAGATCTATAAAAGAGTTTGTGTCTAAAGATAAACAGGTATTTTTCTCTGAGGTTTGTTGTGAAACAGGCCATAGACTGAAATAAATTCCTTCGCTGTTTCTCTGAAGCCTCTTTCTTTCTTTCTTTCTTTCTTTCTTTCTTTCTTTCTTTCTTTCTTTCTTTCTTTCTTTCTTTCTTTCTTTCTTTCGGTTGCTTTTTTTGTCTGCAGCGCCACCTCCAGACGGTAGAGGGCGACTTCTCCGGTCCAGCCGTAGCGTCATACGTCATAAATGTGCGACTGCTCGTCAAAACTGTGCTATAATTAACGTGGAGAGCCACCTGAGTCTGTTTGAAAACAAAGGAAAACAGGAGCCTTTTCTCAGCTTAGACGTTGTTTCTAATGGGTGAGTCTTAATAATAATAATAATAGTAATGACAATAACAATGATAATGATGTTTTATTGACGTAAACCGAGCTTAAGCGGCGGGTTTGAGGTGTTTGTGAGCGGAGATGTCTGAATGTGTCTGAGCTCCGTTAGTTTTATCCAAAACTGCAGATCGAGTTCTATAAAAATTGATTTATATCAGTTTATCTTTAAAAGTGAAGCTCATATATTGTATAGATTTAATTTAAGTATTAATTACTGGTTATGTTGTATAGGTAAGGCTTGTTGCTGTAGCTGGTTTTGGTCCACTGTATTTAATTTTGGAGCAATATCTCTCTTGAAAAGCTTTATGGAGGTTCTGGTTTCATTTCCGAGCAGAACTTGGCATCAGCGCGCTGAAAGAACCGATACTGGGCTGATTTATTATAAATCAGCCAACTGGACGGACCTAAACCTCACTGAGAATCTGAGGTTTGATCATGTCGAGAGAAAGTCGAGCTGAAGAGCCACTAATGAAGTAATCTGAAGCCCCTGTTTCTAATCCAGACTATTTGAAGTGCAGTAATTCATGCAAAAAGAGCCTTGACTAAGTGTAACAGAGAGAAAAATGTGTGTATATGGATAGGATGATTGAATTTTGCCCGAAATAATAATAATAATAATAATAATAACAGTAGTAATATGTATTTGTGGTGAGATTTTTAATCGATGCATATGTTTAGAACCACCTAGTGGCGTGATGAGAAACTGCATGCAGCGGGTCCTTCAGGCGCTCTCCCGGCTTCCCCCACCAGGATTCTGAGGAATGCTGGTGGAGCTGTGGGGCCACTTGCATTCAATTAGAAGTCACATTGTGAAGATTGATTTATCCTGTGTCATACTAGTGAAGAAGGTGACACTGGTGCTGTGACGAATGAGGAAGGTTACATAAGTACTGAATATACATACCATATAGTAAACAGAAATACTTTTCAGTAGTGCCACATTTAAGTTCTTAAAATACTTTTTTTTTCTTCTTCTGGTGAATCTCCCACAAATTCTAGAATGTGTTTTGCTTTACAATCAGGTCAAATTGCAGTTAATTATCCTTGCATATTTTTCCACGTCAGTTTTTCTCTCCACTCAACTTTCCATTGATATTTACAGAAGTGTTTAACTGTTAGAGGTTGGGAATAAATCGATCAATTGGATAAAAATTTGCGCATTTAAGTCTTTTTATAAAATATTAGGAATGCGTAAATGATGCAAAAGTATTTCATTTTTTTAAACAATAAAATAAACGTTTTATTGTCTAATATGCAATGACGGCGTTCTTTTGGTGAACGCTTGAACATTTCTAGCAAAGAATGCATCTTCAGCAAAAGAAATATGTTTAACGTGAAACTTTCAGCACTTTCTGCTCAACTTCTCAATAAAGTATATTCCATGAGATTTTTTAAAATTTATTTATTTTTCTATAGAATTTGAACCAGTTGAAGCTAAAATGATATTTGAGGAGTTCTGGATAGAATAAATCTACAAACATGCTTTTATTGATCTTAAATGTAAAATGTTTTTATTTTTATACAGTTTTGGCTTAATTACTGCATTGAGTGTGTTGTTCTTTCAGTAATTGGTAATTTTTCACCTTATATTCTGCAGTTAACAATTAATCATTTACTAAATTAGCAGATGATTATGTTCATAATTGATTAATTAACCCTGCATAATAAATCAGCTTTTAGGGAAGAATTGCTGCAGTGATGAGCTCACCTCTGTTCGTTTTTCTCTCCAGGAGGTCAGTAGGAGGTCAGCGGCGGCAGCAGGGATGCGGATCCAGCTGAAGGGTCCCGGCCACGCCGCCACCCTGCTGGCGGAGCTCAACCGCTGCCGGCTGACACGTCAGTACTGCGACGTGTTCCTGCAGGTCGGCAGCCGAACGTTTGCGGCGCACCGCGCGGTGCTGGCCTGCGCCGGCACGTACTTTCACAACCTGTTCAGCCGGGCGCCGACCACGATGTCGCCAGCGTTTTCGCTGGAGTTTGTCTCGCCGGCCAACTTCGAGAAGGTTCTGACGTTCGTCTATACCGGGGAGATCCTGATCGACCTCATCGACGTCGGCGTGCTGTACGAGCTGGCGGAGAGGCTCGGCGTCGGAGAGCTGGTGCGGGCGTGCCACGCCACCTTTCCGGACTTGCAGGTTTCTGCTAAAGCGGGTCGAGACGGAGAGCTGCCGCTGGACTCGGGGTTGATCGGCGGCGGTGCGACCTCTGATCCATCGTTGTGCTCCTCCGCAGCGTCCTGCTCTTCCCTCTCCTCATCGGTCGGTCAGTCTGCGGCGCCGACACCCGCCGCAGCTCCTTCACCTCTTTTCCAGAGGTAGGTAGAGAACACAAAAATTGTATTTGAGTAAAAGTAAAAAATATCCATCCAAGAAATTACTCGAGTAAAAAATATTTGGTAAAACGTCGACAGAAGTACTGAGTAACTGATCAAATGATCAATAATGTAATATTTAAAAATTACATCATCAGACAGATCAAAATATAAAGTTAAGTGGGAATTCTGATATTTTAACAATGAAAATTACAATAATTCATGTAAGTAGCAAAAAAATTAAATCAGGCAAAATATTTTTTTTCTAAATCAGTTTCTTTCAAAATAAAACTGAAACTTTAGGTTAAAACATGTTTGGTTTTCATTCAGTGGGAAGAAAATCCAGAAATTTTACTCGTGTAAGAGAGTAGAAATACTTTATAATAAAATTACTCAAGTAAATGTAACTAGTTACTGCCCCTCTCTGCTCTCTTCCAACCAAGAACCGGCAGGTTAGAAACCCAGGAAGCAGGTCTGACTCTGGACCTGAAGGCCGAAGACTTCCAGTCCCACATCGGTTACGGACAGATGCCGAGCCGCCCGGCGCTGAAGCTGAAAACCGAGCAGAGCTGCGACGACTGCGTGACGCGATGCAACCCTGCGCCCTCTGACCTCTGCTCCCTCCCGGACTCCTCCGCTCAGCTCGGACCCGAAGCGCCGACCTCCTCCTCTGGAGAGCCTCCAGCCAGCCTGCAGGGGGCGCCGGTGACGAGCAAACAGGGAGACTGTGTGCTGATGTTTGAGGAGGTTGAAGCGAGGGAGAGTAAAGGTGAGATGGAGGAAGAGGAGTGGCGACAGCTGGCTGGAGAAATAATCGAGCTGAGCGACGATGAGACCTACATGGAGGAGGAAGATGAGGAAGATGATCTGGTGTGTGTGGAGAACGGCGCAAGAGACGAAGGGAGCAGGAGCGGCCTGGTAAACACGGTTTGTTGCTTAGCGGCAGATTAGCATCACACTTATGATTAATAGGATTAAAAAGAGATTTAAAAAAAACAAGGAAGTTTTGAGATTAATCTGACATTTTCTAGAATTTTTTGGAGATTTCTGAGTTTGAAAAGATAAATAATTGCTAGAAAAATGTCTGTGATATAAATTTCAGAAGTTGTCTAGAAATAACAGAAATTTCTAAGTTTGAAAAATAAAACTAAACAAGGAAGTTTAAAAGCAAAAAAATACTTTTGGAAAGTTTGAATTCGACTTTTGTAAATTTTGTCAGTTAAAAAGTCGAAAAATGTCAAATTCTATAAAATTTCAGAAATTAATCTACAAATTTTCTACCCGTCTTTTTGGCGTAATTTTACAAAAAAAAAATTCTCTCTACAATGACCCTAATCCGCCGTCGAAATTTTGGAACCTAAAGTCAATTTAAAGTTTCCTTTGAGGGTTAAAGGTCAACGGAGCAGAAGCAACTGCTTGATTTTGTATGTGTTTTTTTTGTGTGTGTTTTTCTCCTGCAGGTGAGCAGAAACCAGCTGTCGTGTAAAGCCTGCTCTGCGCCGCTCCCTGCAGACCCGGTCGTGGTGAAGCGACACGCCGAGGCTCACCTGACGGAGCTGGGCCTCTGCCGGCTGTGCGGCGCCTCGTTCCCGGACCGGGCCGCCGCCGTGGCCCACTCCCTCTCCCACGTCAGCGTTCAGCTCTTCTCCTGCGAAATGTGTCGGCAGGAGTTCTGCAGCCAGAGCAAACTGCTGCGCCACCACCACCAGACGGCCGCTACCTACAGTATCCCGCAGGGGGCGCTGATGAGCAGCGGACAGGGCTCAGAGCTGAAGTGTGCGGTGTGCACCAAAACCCTCAGCAAGGACTTCCAGGTAAATGTTAAAGATAGACATGTGAATATATTAAGACAAAATTTAATGGGTTTTGTTGGAGTTTTTTGTGATAAATTAAAATAAAGTGGTAAATAATTGAGAAAAATGTTCATAGAAGTATACCTTGTTTTTTTTTTTTCTTCCCTCCAACATCTGGATACAAGCAGACTATTTATTAAAAGGATTTTTTACTCATAAGAATAAGTAAAAAAGACACAATCAAAATAAGATTTTTAAAATTGAATTTATCAAAAAAAATGTAATTAATGTTTATTTAAAATTTTAATGAAACAAAAATTTAAATTACATTTTTACGTGTTTTGCAAAATTCTCATTTTGCATGTTTTTGTACTTCCATTTGGGTTTGTACTGCCTCTACAGCCAGATGTTTTTTGGAGTCTGAAAAATTATTCAATTCAAAAAGATCCCGATTGTAACGTCACGGATCGGCAGTTTCCCTCGTTACCTAGCAACAGGAGCACATTTGGTCAGCTGGTTTAATCGCTGCATCTGTTATACAATGGCTGCTGGAAAAGACAAGTGTTTTGTTGTTGACTTGCCATCCTGAAACCACTTGCTGCATTCTTGTTGGTTGTGCAGGAGGCTCCACTTCTGCTCTTCAATTTGCAGCCATTTTAAACATTGAGTTGAGGGCGTGGCCAGAAGAATTTGGATTTAAAGTGACAAGACGCCTAAAACAGCTCATTCTGACTAAAATCTCTATAAGAATGATTTGTGCAGAAAAAATGTAATAAACATGCTTTATGCCGCTCATAGACCTATCTTAACCTGTTCAAGGAACCATAGTGGGTCACCTTTAAGGCTTTATGGTTATTTTTGTGCTTCTGTTCCTCCCCAGACGCTCAGAGACCACCTGCTGAGCCACGTGTGTCTGCAGACCCTGACCTGTGGGGTCTGCCACCTGCCTCAGCTCTCTCTCTGTTCCCTGCTGTGGCACGCCCTCACCCACCTCTCCCTGCCCGTCTTCACCTGCCCTCACTGTGCCTGCTGCTTCGTAGAGCGCCCCCTGCTGGACAGACACATGGCAGCTCATGCCGACGAGGCGGCCGCTAAGGAGAAGCAGCGTCTGGCGCACAAAGCGGAGGAGATGCATTGCTTCCTGTGCCCACAGACGTTCGTCTCCTCCTCTGCCTTCCAGCTCCACCTCGCAATGCACACCTCAGAGTCCCTGAACGACGGCGGCGGCTGCCTCGGCAAGCGGAAAGCCGACCACTCCCTGGACTGTCCTCCATCTTCCTCTTCCTCGTCTCCACGCGACGTCGGCGGCCTCTCGAAGATCAACCTGGGTTTGGGGATGGCAGTCGGCTTCAGCGTGCCGGAGAAGCTAGGCTTCCCGCCCGCGGCGGGGCAGGACAGTACCGCCATGGACGGGGGCGTCCGCGGGAAGTGGTACCGCTGTCGCTACTGCGGCAAACGCTTCGCCCACTCGGGGGAGTTCACCTACCACCTGCGGATCCACACCGGAGAGAAGCCGTACCAGTGCAAGGTGTGCCTGCGGTTCTTCAGGGGCCGATCCACCATAATCTGCCACCTGAAGACGCACGCCGGCGCCCTGATGTACCGCTGCACCGTCTGCGGACTCTACTTCTCCACCCTCAAGCTGGTGTCGTCGCACATGGAGCTACACAAAGGCCACCTGCCGGCCGACTTCAACATCGAGCAGACCTTCATGTACAACGACCATTCCAAGGAGCCGCTGCTGCCCGCCGGCGACGCCTGATACACTGACAACACTAAGAACAGAAGATTTCAAATTAATCTCAGAAATTATCTGCTAAAACATGGAGATTTCTGAGTTTGAAAAGTCAAAATGTGATGGAAAAAAATCTGAAATTTTTATATTAATCTCATCTTGAAAAGCAAAATAATAGAACTTTTTTAGTTTGAAAGTCAAAAAAGTTTTTGAAATTAAACTCGAAATGTTCTAGAGAAACATGAACATTTTTGAGTTTGAGAAGTCAAAAATTTACCAGAAAAAAATTTTAAAAATGGATTTCTGAGTTGTTTTTTTTTGTGGAAATTACTAAATTTTTTATTACTGTTTTTATTTGTAATGGCCCGTCAGCCTCTGCATTTTATTCTTTCACCCATTATTCAATCAGTTTGTCCAGTCAATCGATTTATTCGTTTGTCTGTTTAATCATTTGTTTGCTCATCTGCTGGTTTACTTATCCATCAGTACATCAATTTATCCCTTTTTATCCACCCATGTCTCTGTTTGACCGTCTGTTAATCCATTTGTTCAGCTGTTCATCACTCATCTATAATGGCCAGAAGGTGCAAATGACAAAATGAACTGCAATAGAAAAACAAATGTAACGGAAAATGTTGCAGTGGAAGAAAAAATGCCACAAATGGCAAAACAAAAACGACTGAAACTACCAAACGCCACAAAACAGAAATGCTCCAGACCACTAGGGGGCGTCAACCACCAAATCAGATTCCAAGTAAAGATTTTATGATTTAAATTGGATGTCTAGAAGAAACTCTAAAGAGGAAAATGTGCATTTTACTTTTTTTTTTTTTTTTTTGCTGCATTTTCACTTTTCCCTCCATTTCCAGGAGTTGCAGCATTTTTTTTTGTTGCATTTTTGCTGTTTGTGAGTTTTACAGTTTGCATCATTCGTCCAATAATTTTGCAAACATCTGATAATCAGCAATTAATTAGTCAAACTGTTTAAAATTACCTTTTGATTTTTTTGCCCAAAATAAAAACACTTTCACAGCAAAATTAGGAAACTGTCAGAAAACATAAGCTATAATCAAACACTTTTTGCATTATCTGGAGGATCCATTGTCGTAGTTTGTATGTGGTTTTGTACTTCTGTGTTCGTTTTTGGAAGAAAGAACAGTCAAGTTGCACTTTTAGGTTCTGGTTGAGGTGAAAAGCCAACAGAACCAACTGGAATATCTCATTTCTCATGTGCCTGTTGAAGAATTAAACGTGTTTTTATGTGTATGAATAAATCCTTTAACTCTTTGTACGACGCTGGTGACCTTACAGAAGGCCAGTCAGGTCCAAACTGAAGCTTTTGATCTCTGTTGAAACACAGAAAGCTGTTGTCTTTATCAAAATTAATCTATCTAAAAGTTGGGTTTTTATTGTCAGTGAGTGATATTTACACTATTATTAATATATCTTATCATTGTAGCATCCAGAACTAATGGTTTCTTATTTTTTGTTAGTGTCCTAAAGTTAAATTTTTTTTAAACTTCAGTTAAAGTCAGAAAGTGCATTTCTTATATATTTTTCTGACTTAGCAGAAAGGAATCTGTTTAGAACGAGGAAGCCGTTCATCCTGTAACTGTCAACGCGTTTCTGTGATAAACGCCTGTCTTAACTCATATTTATAGATATTTATTGTTTTTATGCCTTTATACCTTTCCATATTGCTTTGTTTTAAAAATGAATAAAATTGATGCCTCTAGGAATATTGTTTCCTATGATTTATCGCTGTTTAGAGTGCCATAAAATCAATCCGTCATCAAATTTCTGCTGATGAACTTGTGGAAAAATGCTGCTCAAAGTCAGTCTATCCTGGCCTTTGACCTCTTTAGAGCCTGGTCCTTTCCTGCTATTGTGCCAACCTGTGAACTGATGCTCCTCTCCCCCCTTTTCTTTCCTGCCTTCTTATCTTCTAACATTCCAGAAATTGAAGTTAATGTTATAAAGATCAGTTGAATGGCTTGTGAAAATAAACACAGCTTCCTAACATGTTGCTCAGCATCTTTGATCTCTCCAATAACACTGACTAAAGAGCAAAGTTTTGCTTTCAGGCACATATTGTACACCTCAAATCTTCTTTATTTTTCTGTAAACATTCATGTCTGATGAAAATAACAGCTAAATAAATTTTCAAACCAAAGAAAAATGTTGATTTTAAAGGATAATTTCTTACTTTTTATACCTAAAATTAGCCTGATTACAATACAACTTGTTGGTAATATTTGGTTCTTGGCTAAATGCTATTAAGTATAGAACTTGATGTTAATATAGCTTGTACTGTTAGCATACAGGTGTTAGGAAATTATGCTATCTTTCACATAAAGATAGCATCTTGCTGTTATCAGTGGATATTTAGTTAATAAATGAACTAGACTGCTAAAGTTAGCATTTTAACTGAAACACAGAAGTTACTTTAGTTTTAGCCTTGATAGTTAAAGTTATCCAAAATTTAATGTTCAGTACACATGCTATATTTTATCTAACTATAAAACATAAATTTCAGTTAGCAAAATGGAAGAAGCTAATTCAGTTTAGCTAACATGCTGTTATTATATGCCAACTTTTTGGCATTTTTGAAAATAAAAGAATTGCAATTAGAATAAAGGAAAGTGCTATCTATTCAATTCAATAAATAAAAACACTTTTATTAATCCCAAAGGGAAACTAAATGAAACTAGTATATTCCAAGCGTCTTTAAGAGTTGTGGTGTATGGTTATTCTGTGGACAGGAAGGATTCAGTCTTGGAACGAGTGTGAAAAACGCTGTAGAACATGTTATCAGCTCAGTACCGACAATATTCCACAGCAATGTGTCCTAAAGCCAAGCAGAGACGCTGAAGTAGGGGATAAAATCGATGGAGGAGACAGTTTGAACTTCTTCCTTCGCTCTGTTCTTTGGTCCTGCTCTGCATCCATGTAGCCTCATTTGAAACTCCTTCAAGGTTAAAAAACGTAACTAAAACAACCTTATTGCCATGGTTACGCATCATAACTTAAGTTAGGCGGATATTAGCAAAAACTAATTATCTAACTTCATAGAATTTCTGAAAGCAAAGTTGAAGTTTGCTACTGATAGCTAACATGCTAACAGAGCATGCTAACAGAGCATGTTAGCTAATGTTGGATAAAATGTTACCGTAACTACCGCTAATGTTATCTAATATGATTTCTATCTTGTTCTAATATATGTCTAAAACATTTACTAGCAAACATAGTAAAATGCCAACGTTCCAAGTAAGAAGTAAAAAAAATGCTAATAACGTTCAAAACGAGGCTAAACTAGCAAACAACGGATTAATTTAGTTTTCAAATACTTTCTAAAGTAAAAGCGTCACCAACTCAAATGTAGTTTTATATGCAAAGTATTATTTTTGAAAAAAAGCAAATTAAGAAATCTGTTAAAATTTAATCAATTAACTTCCAAATAAAACGTTTGTTTACTGCAAAACCACGTTTAATATCACCTAAATGTTGAAGAATTAATTTTGCTGGCTTTTCAAAATAAAGTTAACGGAGCCTTTTCATAACAAAGGTGAATTATTATAAAGCTGTGTTCCAAATTTCGGAGTCTTAAGGCATGGACATTAAAATGCCATTGCAGTTTTTCTAGTACATTGATGTTGATTACAGATTTTCCAATTTAAACAGAGACAGTCGATGTTTAAAGTGTTTTTTATTCCATATACACAGATCATTACCACATCAGAAATGTTAAATAAGCATATGGTGATGTATGCCATGATTTTATCTGCAAATAAACAGCTGTATTTTGTTTTTAAGTTTAGAATTTCACAAGGTGTCTGACTCTGCAGATGTGTTGTTTACACACATTCCTGGTGTGGCACTGTTCTTCCTCTTGTGTTGGAAGATTACAGACATTGGCTCAAGGTCCTGTGGGAGCTGAGCAGCTCTGCAGGAAAAACAAATATTTCCTGCCCTGCTCTACTTAAAACTGATGACATTCATGCATGGATAATAAGCAGGAAGTGGGATATGAGAGGAAGTTGTGTCCATTAGTTACCTCTGCTATACGCCAAAGTCCAGATTTTGCTGAAATAACTCAAAATGTCTGATTCCTGATTATCTTTTCCTTATGACCCGACGTCAGACTGGCTGGTGCTCGCGTTACTCATCTTCCTCTGCCTCCCTGGGTCTTCTTTGCCCCCATTGGGAGTATTGGGCTTCGGCCCCACTTCCAGCTGTTCCACCATTTGGTCCTTGGGGATGTAGCTTATGACAGTGTTGATCAGGTTGCGGCGAAAGCTCTTGCTCAGGAAGTTGTAGAGGAACGGATTGACGACGCAGTGGAAAAGCGAGAGACCCTGCACCACAATGAAGGAGAAATAGAGGACTTCCACTACGTTGCAGCTAAACATGAAGGGGTCGAGATCGTCAATGATCATCAGCAACATGACCAGGTGGTAGGGCAACCAGCAGACGACGAACACCAGCGAATACACGTGGACCAACCAGACGTCCCTCCGGCCCTCCACGTCCGGGGCGGTCCTGACCGCCCGGGCGATCAAGACGTTGCAGGTGATGATGATGGCCGCCGGGCCGAGGAACTGGAAGATCGTACAGAGGAAGGCAACGGAGACGAACCACTCGGTGAAGTTGTGCTCAGGCAGCATGTAGCAACCCGGTTCGTCCCACTCTAGGATATCCACATGGACGTTCTCCAACAGGGCCAAAAACAGCGACAGCAGCCACAGACCCCCACAGATGAGCCACCGCTGGCGGCCAACGACGGGGAGCAGGGTGGGCAGCGATGGTCTGGTCAGCGCCAGGTAGCGCTCCAAGGTCATCAAGGCCAGGAAGAAGGAGCTGCTGTAGAAGTTGACCACGTAGATGAGGTTGGTGACCTTGCAGAGGAAGCTGCCCCACAGCCAAACCTTGTCCAGGGTCACCTCCATCATGAAGAACGGCTGGATGACTATCACCATCAGGTCCGATAGGCTCACGTTGATGATGCAGAAGAGGACCCCGCTGGCGGAGTGGCGGCGCCGCCAGTTGACCCAGACAACCAGCAGGTTCTCCAGCAGGCCCACCATGAAGATGAACAGGTAGATGAGGAAGAGGGCAATGCGCCTGTAGTTGGCGTCCAGCTCGATGGTGCACTCATAGATGAACCACGGCGTGCCGTTCAGGAAGTCCAGCGAGTGGTTGTGGTCGAAGGTCATGGTCTGAAGGGAGGCAAAGGAGAAATGCTTCATATCTGGACTCAGTTTTGGTTTAATCAGAGTTAATCTGATTAAACGTCTCAGATGTTACGCAACCGCAGACGCTGGAGGGGCGGCGGGCGTGCCGAGCAAAATGTTAGGAAAACTGCAGCAGGTTTAATAATAACCACACTGTAAAAACACAAAACATCACCAAGTATTTTGGTCTAGTTTCTACTGCCAATACCTTTGAACAGTTTTAAAAAAGACAAAACTAACTCACAATTATCTATCATAGGGAGATAATTTCACTAATAAGACATGGTTTCCATTTTATAAGTGAAATAATCAACCAATGGAACTGGTACTTTTTAAATTAATCTAAAAGATTAAATACATTTTTAAATAAGAAAATAAACATACAATGCTTTAGTAAATTTGAACCAGATGAAGCTAAAACTCAAATGCAAAAAAAAAAAAAAAAAAAAATATATATATATATATATATATATGTTCTTTCAGCTATTGGCCTTTTGTTGAGTATATATACTCTAACAATAGATTACTAAATTAGTTGACAATTACTTTAATAATCGATTAATCACAATTAATCGATTGCACTAAAAACTAGACAGAAATACTTGGTCATGTTTTGTGTTTTTATTTAACTTAAAACAAGCTCTTAAATTTTGCTGAATAAATACTTTTAATTGTCAAATTTTTAGTGCCTTGAGATATTTGCATCAGAAACTAGACCAAAGATACTTGGTAATATTTTGTGTTTTTGTAGTGTAACAACATAAATAAATAAATCTCTCCTTCCCGTGGCATTCAGCAATCTTTCCTGCTTTTCTAAACTGTCAACTAATTTTGTACATTTCAACAACTGAACAGTTTAAAGTAATGCTAAATGAATACTAGGCCATTCTGCTGTGACCTAAACTAGCTCTGACTGTATGCAATGCCAGGATTACTACTTGTTTCTCTCCATGTTCATCTTTGCTGAAGAAAAGAATCTCAAGAGCATGATGCTGCCACCACCATGTTTTATAGTGTGAATTTAGTTTTTAATGATAGATTTCATCCCTACTTAATTTTTCAATGTCTTCCACATGTTTGCCTTTTACATGCCTGAGCTTTTTAAAACTTTCTTTAAACTACGAATTTGTTCCATGAAGACACATTTTTGGATTTCTGTTTAGATAAACAGTCAGTTTTGGCTTTAACACTCTTTCTATGTTCAGCTGATGGATTGAACAGAATTTTTGAGATGTTTAAATCTTCAGGAACGTTAAATTACAGACAGATATACTAGAAAAAAAACTACAAAAAGTTGCATTTTAACTGTAAAACTTCTGTAAACTGAAAACTGCTGAAAACATTGAGCTTGCAGGTTTCAACTGCAGTAAACACTGTCAAAGTAAAGGCTGATCACAAATGTTCTCACATTGAACTTGATATAAAAATATAGAAAGCATATCTAGATGTGTAAACTGGATATCCACACCCAACAAAACTAGCAGCAAAAATGGGATCTTCAGTGTTTGTTCAAGATATCGACTGCAAGAGCATGCCACACTTTTCAGATTTGTATAATTTTCTGTTGGTTTTATCACATAAAATCCAAAATAAAATCAATTTCCTGGAAATGGATAACAGATGTGACCTTTTACACTGCAAGAACAAAATATTACCACATATTCTTGGTTCAGTTTCTCATGCAAATATCTTAGTACACTTGAAATGATACAAAGTAACTTTTCTGTAAGAAATAGTCGCTCGTTTTAAGTAAATATTGTTGAAAAATAAAGTTCAAGTCCCACTGGGAGATTATTTCACATATAATACAACATTCTTTCCATGTTATAAGTTAAATAATTATAATTTTTGACCTAAAACACGCTTTATGTTTTGCTGAAATGTTACTTTTAAGTCAGTACATTTGAAATAAAACAAAACTACAATATTTACACTAGAAATTAGACAAAAATACCTGGTAAGATTTTGTTTTTTGCAGTGAACAGTTGACAACCAAATCTGCACTGCAAAAACACAAAATCTTACCAAGTTTTTAGTGCAAATATTATAGTACACTTGAAATATGTTATAACTAACTTACAAGTACCTTTTTAGTAAGAAATATGAGTTTAAGTAAATAATTTTTTAATATTGATGAAAAAGCACTGGTTCCACTGGTAGATTATTTCAGTTATAAAATGGGAAAAATGTCTTAATAGAAATAAAATAATCTGCTGGTGGAAATATTACTTTTTAATCAATATGAAAGAGTTATTGACTTAAAAAAAAACTCCTATAAAAAATCCAGTGTTAAGGTCAGATTATAAGCATTTTAATGAACATAGCAAAACCTTTTTATCCGATTGAAACATTTCCAAACATGAAACTTCATCCTACCTTTCTGTGGAAGCAGGTTTTCTGGATTTAAACTTGTTCTTTCTTTTTCCTTCTGCAGGTTTTACTTTTCCTCCCTGCCTGGAGCCGACGCCTTCCAGCTCTGATGCTTCGGAGCTGGAACCATCAGATCTGAGGGATCAAGCAGGCAGGAGTCTCTGCCCTCCCACTTCCCATGAACACACAGATAGCTGACAGGACATCCTCAGTTAGCGATGAGAAGAGGGACTGAAGTCCAGGAAAACTCAATAAAACTGATAAAACGCCTGTTTAGCCTTTTCCCCCCTTTGATTTGTCTCCTTAGAGCAGAATTTATCCAAATTTGTCACTTCTTACATAATTCACCTACCATGTATTTTAAAGGGTTTGCTTGTTACATAGCAACAAAAAATAGTGAATAAAAAGAGAAAAAAGTATATGCTAATGTACATCTTCTAGTCACTCAGGTTCTGGGCTTTGACTAAGCCATTCTACGACATGGATGTGCTTTTAATGAAACTTCGAAAGTAATTTTGGTCTAATTTCTAGTGGAAATGTCTTATTACACTTAAAATAATACAAAAACTAACTCACAAGTAACTTTTCAACATGATATAGGAGCTTGTTTTAAGTCAATAATTCCTTAATGCTGATTAATTAAAAAGTAATTGTTTCTGCATTCTTTCATTGGCAGATTATTTCACTTATAACAAGACATTTTCCCCATGTTATAAGTGAAATAATCTGCCAATGAAAGAACGCAGAGTTCATGCAGAATTTTGAAGATTTTCCTTTTATTTCAATGGACAAATAAAAATAGCAGACAAGGTAAAATATCTTAAAAATATATCTGCAGCATTCACACAATCAGGTAACTCGAAGGTAATTTTAATGGACTTTATTTAGTGGCATCATCATGATGGGGACTGAATAATGTCCCTCCAAAATAGGCGAAAGTTTGTGGTTGTAAATTTACAAAATCAGAAATAATTTTTGTGGTGTATGTAGTTTTGCAGGATACAGTAAAAGTAATAGAAAAACCATAAAGGCAAAGATAAAAACTACAGGTGGGACTCGATTAAAACTTTTAATCAAGTTATTATCAGGCTCTGTTATTAATCGTATTTTAATTTAAAACCATATATGGAAAAAATAAGCAATATTTTCAACTTAAAAACAGTGTAGCTGCTAAACTAGTGATTAAATATAAGCTCAACAGTAAAGATGTTTATTGTTTTTAATCTGTTCAGTTATTCAACCATCAAACTGGAGTAATTTAGCTTTGAAGTGTTTCAGGAATGTAGTTTCGTTGGAAATGAATAACTTTAGTCTGTGTTCCTGCTACTAGCATTCAGATGCTGTTTTAGACATTAATAGCTTCGCTCATATGCTAACATAAGCACAACGATAGTCATTTAAGAAGGCAAGTTTAATGAGGAATGATTTTGTTGGCTGTTGCTGTTGTTAGCAGATGTCTTTAGTGCGTTAGATTTACCAGAAACACAATTCAAAGGTTCCGGCTCGGACTTTAAGTTAAAACAAATGATTGCGTTAATAATCAATGCCATTAACTAATCTAAATTTATGCGTCAAAGTCTCAAACCTAATGCAAACCAACCAGTGTAACTAAGTCAGCTCTGATTTTATGGGAACGTGATTCATTTTCAACCAAATTGTTTACATTTTGTAATTTTAATTTCACCTTGAAAAGATAAAACAAAAAAATCAGGCAGAATGAAGATATTTTAGAAAGAAAACTGTGTGTTTTTTTCATGATCTTGCAGGAAGCTGCGGCAAAGAGGCACAAATGTCCTGACAGGAGAGAACAATGCCAGGAAGCTGTGACAAGCTGAGAGCTGCAGCAGCCTGAAGGGTTCTTTAACCTCGAACCGGCTGATTTAAACTGTCCGCCGTCTGTAGTTTCTCCTCTGATTGAAGACGGTGGAGCAGCTCCTCCTGACTGAGCGGAGGTGGAACCGCTGAGCTCAGCATCCCATGGAGATAACGCAGAAACATTTGTGTTGGCCGAGTCCCAGCCTGATTAACGGGGACGAGACTCCCTGGTGTTCTCACTGGATCCCGCAGATCAGCAGCTGACTTGACCCCGCCAAGCGCCCTTCTGCGTCTGTTCCTCGGCCATCCTGCCCGGAGGCCATTGAGCAACTCCACTCGGCCTTTTGGTGCAACAAGTAGGAACCTGTCAGCAGATCTGCTCTCCTCTGATGAAACTGGAAGGAAGCGGTCAGCAGAAACTGACATATCCCGGCAAACCTCGCTGAAGAGGTTCGGGAGAAAACCACGAAACTGTCCGGGGGGCGCCCGGCTACAGAGGGCGCCAAAGAGATCACAGAATAATTATTTCTGGACGGGGATTCGGAGAAAGGAGCAACGAAATGCATTAAATGGCAGCTTCTGGGCTACTTTAGAAGAATAACAGCACTGTTATAGTGATTTTCCACTGTTTTCGGAACAAATGTGGCTAAGCCTTTTTGGGTTTGATATGCTTTTTTGTTTGTTTTTTTTTTAGAAAAAAAAGTCAACTACATTTCTAAATTTGAAAGGACAAAAATTTGTTAGAATAAGAACTCACATTTTCACATTAATGTAAAAAGAATTGCTAGTAAAATAAGGACATTTCTGAGTTTGAAAAGATTAAGATTTGCTTGAAAAACACAAATTTTGAGGATAGTTTCAAAAATTTTTCAGAAAAAAAACAAACGTCTGAGTTTGCAGACAAAAATTTGCTAGAAAAACCCAAATTGAGATTAATCTAAAGAAATGTTGTTGGGTTGGAACAAAAGGAAATTTCTGAATTTGACAAAAATTTGATAACTCAAATTTTGAGATTAATCTCCGAACATTGAATTTAAACCCATTTTGTCCCACTTCTCAAGAATCACTGTTACTTCTCTGAATATCTTGTATATTCTAAAACAGCAAACTGCATGTTTTAGAGTCCGTACAGCCTGTTGATCGTTAAATAAGTTGACGATTATTTTCGTAATTGATTAATCAAACTGTTTTAGGCATAGTTTTATGTAACAGAAAACCAAGTAATGTAGATTAATAATTAGCAAACCGTTAAGGCAGCTCACCTTATTTCCATAAATGAATGTCTTCGTATAAGATTACAGAAACGTCAGACCTTAATTTTTAAAGCTAAAGTTATTGACAGGCTGCTTACCTCTTCTGTTTGACAAGAAAACAGAAGAGGAGGAGAGGAAAACAAAAGGAGGATCAAATACTTATTTTCTGTATTTAATTTCAACACCTTGAAATAATTTTTAATTACCTGATAAACCTAAAGTGGCTTTTTTTTACAGTTCCATAAATATGCAAAATATTAAACATTGCTTACCAATTACATTTTCCACCTATGAGTGTTTTCAGTTTTTAGAGATCATGAATTTACCTTTCTATTATTTAAGAGGAAAAATTGGGATCATAAGGGTTCTGTGTACAGGTTACACCGCCATCTAGTGGTTACGGACTGTAAATATCCTATTGTAACATCTGAAACATGCAAAAAAACAAACTAATTTCAGCTGTGAAAAGCTGAAATCAGCTGCTTCCTTGCATAAATTTTGGTCTGCTGGAAGTTTAGATACCAACTGTTCATTCAAGCATATTGATATCAGAACAAAATGTTTATTTCTCCTTAAATTCAAAGAAAATATAAAATAAAATCACTCCATATGCTTCACACAAAACTGACAGTTTTTAGTGTCAAAATAAAAGCAAAAACAAAGTTTACAAGTTTAATACGTTGCCCCCTAAAAATAGTTTTGTTACATGTAAAAGCCGAAACTTGCACATTTTTACTTTAGTTTACAAAGTACATGAAAAACACATTATCCAGACACAAAAGGAAGAAGTGAAAATCATGTTGAACAGATGATTCATTGCATAAGAGGAATGATGTCAGAGGAAATGTTTTACAACTACAACAAAAATCAACAGCGTTCCTCCTCTGGACATTTAAAAAGTTGAGGTATTTCTAAGACGAAAGTGTCACACGAAGTCGATCCGGACTCTAAAAACCACCGGCAGATCCAATACTCATTTTCACCAGTCATCAAGCGCTCGCACACATTTTCCATGGAAATACGTTCCAATCTTTGTAAAATATAATTTGGTCCAAAAGCTAATTTGCAAAAAATACATCATGTGCAGCTAACGTTTAGACGAGGCATCGTACAGACGAAGTATCTGCATTCATTCTGCCTCACCTGCTGCCAGGAAAGCTCAGAAACCTCACTGTGTTAAGGCCAAGCTGATAAAATGTAGCGCGACTCCAGAAAGTATCACCTAATTTTAACCTTAAATCATAATAATAATAAAACACACATTTGCCACTTAAACACACAAACCACCACACTGTTCAATTAGAACCAGGATGGAGACCTGGCAGCCCAGAATCTGGACCCGTCTCCTTACAAACGAGCTCCTCATTAGTTTGGACGCTGAAACGGCTGGAAGACATGTTCACAGGCTTAGATATGATTGCTTAGTTTCTATCAATCTCTGACAATATGCTACAAATTTAGCTAAAAAATGCAACCCCCCCTTAAAACAAAATAAAAAAAGGTCAGATTAATTGGCAAAATATAAATATCTGCTGTGATAAAGCTTTTGGCACTAAGAACTACAAATACCTGCTTCTATGAATTAATGTTTACTAAAAGCTGCTTTATTCTAAATGACAATCTATTATTCATTTAAAGATTTAGGGAATAATTCTGGGAAACTGCTTGTGTTTCCACAAACTAATCGTAAATGTTTAGTTTAGCATAAAGATTGGAAGCAGCAAACAGCTCAGCTCTGTCCATAATTAACCAGTTCTGAGTATCTTTGACTCTTACAGGTTATTTTTGTTTTGGCGTCTGTTTTCAGTTAAAATATGGCGAGATTGGAGGTTTGAGACGTTACTGGGAACAAAGACGCTCTTGTGCTTCTGTTTTTAAGCTTCATGTTTGGCTCAGCTGTCAGAAATCCTTCAAGATTCAACCACGAGCGATTGATCGTACTTCTCACAACGTAGCGCTTCGTTTCGACTGAGCAGTTCGTCCGTTTTTGTTGTAAATGTGAATCGAATTTAATCATTCCACAGTTGTATTAAGCTTCACTGAACATGCTAGGGTGGATGTTACATTGCATTTGTTTTACACAACATCGTTTTAGATAACACAATTTTAGTCAGAATGAGCTGAAAATGGCTGAAAACAGATGCACAGTTATACAACCATACATCTTTGAAAGGCAGAGGTGGAACCTTCTGCACAACCAACAAGAATGCAACTAGTGGCTTCTGGATAAGTAAAAAACAAAACACTTGTCTTTTCCAGCAGCCATTGTACAACGAATACAGCGGTAAAGCCAAACATCCTGGAACTCCTGGAATAACATTGTTGCAATCCAAACCTTGATTGCAAGGTTAAGGTTAGGTATTATTGATACCAAATCTAATATTGATATTTTGGATATTATCACCATACTGCTCAGTGGAAACGAAGCAAAAGAGAACATCCAACCAGACTCTCCAAACCAGAGGTGTTCCTTTTATAAAAAGCTAATCTAAATAATTATTGTGCATTGACTATTTATCATAACATTATTTATTTACCGTATTTTTCGGACTATACGCCGCTACTTTTTTCCCACGCTTTGAACCATGAGACTTATAGCCTGGTGCGGCTTTTCTGAGGATTTTTCTTCAACCACCAGGGGGCTCTTTAGCAGGAAGCGACTCATTGGAAGTCAAAATTGGAAATCAAAGAAAAAATTGCTAATTTTTATTTAGAACAAGCACATGCTAGCAGCAGATATGACAGAGAAATGTTTTCAAACTCATACCCCCTCATCATGGAAACACACGAAGATGTTCATTTGATGCAGCTTTTAAGTTGAAGGCTTTTGATCTGGCAGTACAGATCGATAGCCGCTGCACGTATTAAGCTCAGCATGAACGAATCCATGGTTCGGCTTTGGAGATACAGGGCTGCGACCTTAATAGCAGATGTATTCAGGACGCTGCCCTCTGCTGCGTTCTTGTGGAAAACCGAGAGCGGCAGAGATACCAGCAGCTTATAGTCAGTGCGGCTTATATATGCACGTTTCCAGTTTTTAAAAAAAAACTTTGTAAATGCGGCTTATAGTGAGGTGTGCTCTATGATCTGGAAAATACGGTAGTTTAATGTTTGAAAACCAAAATGAAAAAAAAAAAAAAAATCAAAAATCAAACCCCCATCAGTTCATGATCAAAAGTGCTCCCATTCCCCACACACACTACTGTTCCCAACAGTGTTCAATACCTAAAGAAATATATATATATATACATATATCTTCAAAATAAATATATGCATCATAATGCTACAAGTTTTGACTCGTCACCTAATTTAAATATTGATCCATGTGTGCATACTAGTGTTGATCTACAGTTGAAGGCTGGAATGACTTCTGGCAGCGTCCGCAGGCGGAGGCTTACGCGAAAATCTTCGAGATGAAGTCCCGAAAGCGTTTAGCGTACTGCTCAGGATGGACCGTGGAGATTTCAGCCCCGGCCTGCGGCGGACATAAACGGGTCAGAATCAGAGCGAAGAGAACGGTTCGTATGCTTTTCTCACAGCAAAATTCAAGCACTTTTCAGGCATTTTCAAGGTAAGTTTCCAGGACCATACTTAGGAGATAAACATAATCCAAATGAACCAAGAAGAAGACAATTATGCGATATAATTTATTATTGTTATTAATAATGATTTTTCATGCTATTCTACATTCTCTAGGAGGAAAAATGTCATAAAACACTAATTTAATTTAAAAATCCCCAAATTTCAATAACCTTGAAATAAAGATTGTGTGATATTTTGTATGTTAATCAATTATATATTACGAATTCAAGCATTTTCAGGGATTTCAAGGACCCGTATGAACATGATGTGGAAGAGAAAGACTGACTCACCCCGTGTTTGACCGTTTTTGCGGCGTGAGCGGCTTTCTTCTTGGTGTCGTATTGTGTGAGAACGTCTATCAGGCCCATGAAGTAGACCTCCCTCTGCGGGGCGCCTGAGGTTAAAACGCAGGAAAAGTCAGCTGGGTGGAAGTTCACTTCTGATTTAAGGGCTCAAATGATTAATCGTGATTAATCAATTATGGAAATAATCGCCTAGTAATTTAGTAATCGATTAATCGTTAATTGGAGTAGGATCAAAACAAGACCATTTGCTCAAAGAACACACGCAGCAATAACCAAGTCAAAACTGATCATTATATATATATATATATATATATATTGCATTCAGCATATTTCATTATACCCAAAACTCTTCAAGTGGAATCAAGTTTTAGCTTCACCTAGTTTGTTTGCATCTTTTAATGTATTTCTAACATTGTTTAAAAAAGGCCTCGCTGGTTAAAAGAAAATCTGCAGAGTGTGTCCAATTTTTATCTGATTAACCAATTAATTATAAGAATAATCAATTACTAAGATAATCATTAAGTACAGACCTACAGGATTCAGACATTAGAGACGTAGATGCTGAAGCTCAAGGAAAAAGAAAAGGAACCAAAAATTGTGGGTTTATTATAGAGCCACAACTAATCGATTAATCTATCTATAGATTATTCTAGCAATTAATCCGATAAAAAAAATAGGCAGTTCTGCTAATATTTTAAGTTCTTCAGACTTGCCACATGAGTTTGGGGTAGAACATTTTTGAAAAACAAACAGTTTTTTTTGTTTTAAATGCAATATATTTTATACAGTTTTGGCTTAATTATTGCTCTGAATAGTTGTTCTTTAAGTATAATGGGATTTTTAAGACTCTATACTTCACTTAACGATTAGTCAATTAGAATATTAGCTAACGATTATATCAATTAATCACAATGAATCTGATTAATCATTTCAGCCCTTGTTTATTGCATTAAAGACTCAACTAAAGCTTACTCCATCTAAACCTGCAGTTAACACGCCAAATTTCTCACCTGGGCAGCTCCGGAGGGCGTAAACATCCACGTAGGGGTCGAACTCGCCCGGCCCCAGAGGCTTGCAGGACGACATGTAACCAGCAATCCCTTCAGGAGACGTTCCGTAGGAGCCTACGGCGGGGCCTGGAGCCAGCCCGTTCTCCGACTCAGCTTCCTCCTCGTTGGACACCTCCCCGCTCTCCTCCTCCTCCCGCTCGGCTCGGCCGATGTCATGGATTCCGAGCAACAGGCTGTAGTCCATGATCTTCAGCTTCACCAGGAACTGGAAGAGAGGAAATAAAACTGTTTGCTCAGAGGATTTAAAATAAAACATGAAGGAAGGGAAATAAAAGCAGAAACAGGCAGTTTTGGTATTGGATTGGGATCAAGGCATCACTAATTGATATCAGAGTCACTGGGACAGGAAGCTAATGTAATTTCTAAACTTAAATATAAAAGATACAAATAAAGTGAAGCCAACAGTTTTCAGAAACAGTAAAATTTTACCAACAAACCACAGAGATATATCAACATCCACATTAAAATCTTAATATTTATAAATCGTTTCCAAGTCTTTAATGAAATTCACAAATCTGCTCTTATGTTTATACATTATTTTAAAAATCTTATGTATACAGTAGAACAGTAAGATCATCAGTGGTTTGTTCTATGGCATTTTATTTTGTTAGAGAAGTCCTTAAATCAAATTAAATAAACTACCTAATAAAATTTAGGGCTCCATGTTTCTGTGCTAATTAAGAGACTTTTGTGTGAATTTTATTTGTTCCTCATTATTTTGCCTAAAACTGTCTCAGTGCTGCCATCTGTAGGTCAGACAGTGGCAAAGCAGTTGAATTCTCCTATTGGGTAAAACATTTCTTCACTATGCAAAACCATGTCACTCAGACACACCTCTTAAAGTTAAGATTATTTACCTTTTAAATAAAATCTTCTGTATTATTCCAAAAATCAAATGACAGTTTTATGTTTTTAATTTGTCATATAATTAAGAGCATTTCTGGAATGATAGGATTATGATTTGTGTTTTTTTGTTTGCTTACATCTTTTTATTCTAGTTCATCAATGTTTACCATCTTATCAGTCATGATTGTTGATCGTTTTACTCTGTAAAACTGTTTTCTTTGACATTTTTCTCCATAAAAATTTGTATGTAAATAAAATTTGACTGATTCATTAGTTTAGTAAGATCTACATTTCTCCGTTTAGTAGATAGAGTTTCAGATCTGACATCTTGATCCTGTAAAGCGGCGGTGAAGCTTCAGTTTTTTCCCTCCTCCTTCTGTAAAGTGGAGATAATTATCGGCTTTTAAACGCTCACCTCAACATCTTTGTTGAGTTTCTCCATGAACTTCTCCTTCTCCTCGTCTGTAACGTAAACCTTCTGCATGTTGTTCCTGAAGTCCATGTCCTTAAAGGTTGGAAGCTCTTTTTCCTTCGCATCAAACAACACAGTACAGACATTTTATACATAACGTGTATGTGAATGAGTGGGAATAAAAATAGCAATAAGTATTTTGTTCCATATAACATAGTAGGAGTGTAACAGGTAAACCTTCTATGGATGTAAACTCGACTAAAAACCCACCTGTTTAGGATTGTATTTGAAACGTAATCAATTACAAATTTATTGATGGAACTTGACTAAATGTCGTGTTTTGATTGTTGATTCTATGTTGCATTGTGTTTCTGTGTTTGATATGATGTAAAGCACTTTGAAATGCCTTGCTGCTGAAATGTACTATACAAATAAAATTTGATTTGATTTTAATAACTTTAGCATGAATCGATGCTAAAAAGATATGCTTACCCTTTCTTTGTCACTTGCTTCACGATCAACCAGAGAGCCCTGTAAACAACAGTTTTCTGTTATGAAAATGACATTTTAGCCATTTATTTTTTAATTTCTTTAGTCAATGACATGCAAGACCTTTAGGCAGAGTATTTGAGACAGCAGAATGTCTTTATATTATTTGTTTAAACCCTTTGTTAAATCAACAGAAAAGTTTGTGTTTTTTTCTGACTTCCTCTTTACTTTATGAACCGGTACAGTTTGAGCCAACACCCGGTGGTTCCTCCTTACCTTCAGGTCATACTTCCTGTGAACCACCAGCCTATGACTGAACATGTTCCTCATGACGATGAGGTACGCCTCCTCGCTGTCGACGCTCACCCGGTACATTCCCAGGAACTGGGGCAGCAGCGTGCTGCCGTGGCACTTCACGATGTGCTAAAGGCAGAAAAAGCAGCCATTTTAAACCATGTGCATGCAGATTTAAGTCACTTTACCTGATTCAGCTCTCATTACACACACAGAAGAAAAAGGATTTAAAAATGGAGGCAAAATCGGGAAGACCTTGAGCATAAAATGTTATTCTAACTGAATTGGCAAATGCAGAACAAAATAAAGGCTGGTTAGGATTATAGAAATCACTCTGCAGAATTTTTCCAACTTTTTAAATTTACAAATTTATACACAAAGCATTTCCTTTATATTTGATAGAACTGAATATTTTATAAATGTATTTGAAAAGCATCTCAATACAGTTTGCTAGAATTCTGTTCCATTCCTCCTGATTGATTTTTCTAGCTCTGCCCACTTTATGTCTTTATTGTTTATTTGCATGTTAAGTATAAACAATAACATTTACAGTCTTAGCTTATTTGCAGTGCAAGTTCCCCGATGGGCATTTATCAGTATAAATCAAGTAATTGTTGTTGCATCAATGTTTCCAAATGATATTCTTTGTCCATTTGTTGAAGTGCACCAGTCCCTCCTACTGCAAAACGTACCTCATGCTTGGGTAACTTCAGTTTTAGCTACATCAGAAGACGGGAAATGTCTCTAAAATTGCAACATTTGCTACATTTTCAGCTGATGTGGTTCTCTTTCACACTGCTGTGTCAAACAAACTGAACCCTTTGAAAAACTTTTCCCCTCCTTGCCTGTGGGGGTGCTGCACCAAGAACCACTGAAGGAAGCGACAAAAACATCTGAAGAAGACACTGAGCACAACTTCCTTCTAGAAAAATGGAGCGGCGTCAGACTTTAGCAGTTGTAAAATTTCTCTTTCATCTTTAGTAAAAACTGAGCCATTTCTCCCATTAGCGCTACTCCTGTGTTTGTTTTGGTTGTATTTACCCAGAATGCCCTGCGCTACAGTCTACTTCCTGCTTTTGCAACGGTCTCCGGTCTGCTTGGCGTTCACATGTACACTCAAACCGTATCAGAGTTCACTTCAGCCGAACCCAGACTGAGGTTTATAGGCGAACCAGAGTTAAATTTTTTGGTTTGATTGCACATTCACACCTTCTCAAAATAAACCGGACTTTCTAGGCAAACGAACTGGAGTTTCATTAAAGTAGATTAAACAGGGCTGGTGTGAACGCACCCTAACAGTTGTAGCAGTAGTAAACCAAGATTCATACAAATCAGAGGGTACAATAAAAATGAAAACAATAAAACAGTCCATAATTGGTTTGACTGTGGGAGAAAATGGTAGTTTGGATGATGCACAAGTGAGTCTCAGTAGCTCCACACACAACAATGATATCTACACATTGTTTCCGTTTCCCCAAGGAAGTTTGTTGTGAATGCCAACATCCTCATTCTCCAACAAAACAAAAGGCCCAAAAGTCAGATTCAACTGGTTCCACTTCATAGCCTGACTTAAAAGATCTGCAGGTCTCAAAAATCTGCAACAAACAGAGAGCAAAGAGGGAAACCTTGCTCATTTCCCTCCGACTTAAAAATAGATGAACATTTGAATATTTTCAAAATACCAACAATCGCACAGAAGAGTATTTGTTGCTGGTCTAGTGACACAAAGCCACAACATTCAGCCTGAAGAGGAGATTCAAATCCAACTTTAAAAGTCTGACACAATATCTAACATGTAGACATCTACATTTTCACAGCAATAATATGCAGCAGCATCTATAAATGATTCTATTTAGGTTGACATGCACAAATAAACATTCTATTAGGTAGACATGCAACAAATGTATAGGAAGAGTGAAAAAAGAAAGAGGAAAATGTAATTTAAAGCAGTCATGAACTCTAAAAAGCATGTAAATTTTGTGAAATGGTTTATAAATTCAAAAATTAAGTAAAAATATTGCACAATTCAAGTAAAAAAAAAAACTAAATAAAAAAGGGCGAGATAAAATGACAAAAGTTATTTCAGCTGTTAATTTATGTTAGTTTGTCTGTAAAGATATTTCATCTGAAAAAAGCACAAAAAGCAGACAAAAGAAACGGACAAGGAACAAAGAAAAAACAAAAGAAGCTGATAAACAAAAAAGAAACAAGGAAAAAGAGAGAAGAGTAAAACAGAGAAAGAAAGACTGGTTAAGCCAATTGACCCAATAAACTCTTTCCAAAAAAATAAAGAAAACAAACAAAGACAAAAAAACCACAAAGATAACACAAAGAAATTCTGATCCAAATATATGCATGGCTGCAGCTACGCTCTGCTTTCTGAGCCTTTGGAGGATTTTCCATTAAATTACTTTTTGTTTTCCTTAAAAAGAGGCATCAGGGGGCGTGCTGTGGTGGCGCAGGGGGTTATGTTTGGAGGCCTTAGTCCTCGACGTGGACGTCGCGGGTTCGACTCCCGGTCCCGACGACCTTTACCGCATGTCTCCCCCCCTCTCCTCACCCTCCTTCCTGTCTGCCTACTGTAGAAAAAATACGAGCCACTAGCGCCGCAAAAACTCTTTGGAGAAAAAAAAAAAAAAAAAGAGGCATCAGCACACATTTACTAGATTACCAACTTCTGCAATCACCCAGAGCAATAAAAACAGCATTCCTGAGTGCTTACTTATGCTCAGACACATAAACAAAGACTCCTAATTAAGGGGAGGAGGCAGATTTTGCACGTTTACTCTCAGCAGACATTTTTAACGACCAATTCTAAATCTGATTTGTAGGTTGAACCACAGCTGGTCCCACATCAGCTCAGCAGGCCTCACTGACTCTCACTAGAAAAAACCTCTTGCAGCATGCAGCACACTCCCAGGGGGAGGCGACAGATGACAGATGTGGCGTCTGCAGCCCAGGGACGGTGTGAAGCGTTCAGACGCACTGCAATCAACTGCCGTGGTTTTTATGATCTGCCTAGAATTGCTTGTAAAAACAAGGAGAACCTAAGAAAGTTATTTTTTAGAAAGTAAAAGGGTTCTCTACATAACTGCTGAGGTCAAAGGTTAACAGCAAAAGAGGTCAGACTGCCAAACTCTGTAGTTTCACTAATTTCAATGTCATGAGATGTTTCTAAAACTTGTCGGATGTTTTATTGGTGTTTAAAGCATCAGGGCCGAGAAACTTTATAATCTACATTCCCTCTAGGCCAGAGCTCAGCTAACACACTGTAAAACCTATTTAGCTAGCCTTACTTTGAAAAACGCAAATATGCAAATTTCCTGCCTGAGAATTATTTTACTTTTTATTAAATTAACTGAGTAACATTGACTTGTTCAATTTTAGTCAGAGTTATTTAAGAAGAACATATATCCAGATTATTTGATGATTATTTTTCTGCAGTGCATTTATAAAATATTCAAACGAAAATGCGGAAAAGCTGAGATACCAAAAGTGATACAACTTGACATGCCATCATTGGCTGACGTCTGCAAAGCAGCCAATCCAGAAGCGGCATAAATTTCCCCTGCCACTGATTGGCTGAACCCAAGACTGAAGATGATAACTTCTGCTTTAGTTCTAAAATGGTTTCCACTGAGGTACATTTGGTGTCTGAACTGAAACTGCCACTGGTTGCCATGGTTACCCATATCCATCTTGCTGGCTGTGCGAGATGTAAATAATTTTATTAGCAGAATTGTAAACAGCTTAAATAGTGATGATCAGTACGGTGGGTACTGACGTAGCGTGACATCAACTGATAATCCCTCTACAGATAAACCAATCGCAGCAGGTTATTATTATAATGACCTGCTGTAATAATAATCTGTGGCAGATGCCGCTGCTCTGTGAAGCAGCAGCATCACAGAGACCCATCCGCCCGGCGCGGCGGACCATGACAACCAGTTATTCACACTGAGTATGGCGTCTTGAATGTAGCAGCTGTGTAACGGATGACCTAGCCTAGCTGCAACCAAACTAAGCATATTGTTTTGTTTCATAAATCATTCCATTACTTCAGTATGCAAATTAATGTTTAAAAAAATTAATATACACCTTAGAAGAAAATTAAATCAATTCAGAATGGCAATAATGGAAATACGGATTTTAATTGCAATTAAAGGGGTCAGTTTATAGAACAATCTATTTTTCTGCATTTAAAAGATTTTTTTTGTTTATTTGTACTTATCTGGAATAGTTTTCTGACCTGAGTACTTAATTTTCTTTTTATGCAAATAGAGGCAGATATTGCAAGTTTATACTTCTTTCTGCTCCTTTCCATTCATTGTTTCTTTTGTCACATTAACTATTTATATTTATTTTCGAGTGAATGAAATAAAAAATAAAATGAAAAATGAAAATGCACCTGATAGAAGGTAGGAGGTATTTAAGTGCTTCAGTTACCTGGTGATACTCTGACAGAATGTTGTGCATGTCTGCAACGTCTTCGCTGGAGATCTGCTTGATGACAAGAGTTCGATCGTAGGAGTTGAGGAGGAGACTCTCTCCCTGATCATCTGCACTTCTCACCGGGGGGCTGCGGGTTAAGGACACCTGAGGAGAAAACGACAAACAGCACAAAGTCAGAAAATGAGGACATTTAATGTTTTGTATGAGAATAATAATAAAAGATTAAAACATTCTCACCTGATAGTCCAGATCCTCAATACCAAAACGTTCTCTTAAATTTCGGAAGACCTGAGGACAGTATTCTTTAAACTTAAAATGTCCGGGAAGGTTTTCTCTGATGAAAGGAGAGGAGGTGGAAATATTATAACATTAATCCGCCTGATAGTCCTTATGAAAAGTATAAGAGTGAGTGTCTCACTTGTTGAAGAGGTGATTGTTGACTTTGACCTTAGTGTTGGCTTTGAAGTCATCAGGCAGGAGCATGACAGGAACAGGAACCTGGCTGAGATCATTGATCTACACAAAGGACAGACATATATAAAGGTTTGGGATTGCACAACATCTAATGATTCTTGAAGAAAAATGCCTCCATCAGGCCATAGATACAGACACACAAGCAGCAATAGGATAGAAAAATTTTAGTTTCCAATGCAAAAGCTTTTTAAAAAACAAGTACATGTGATTTGTATTGTTTTTAATTGTGTAGGATGTTGGGTGAGAGAAAGTTTTATTGGTAAAATATATATTGAAGAGGTAATTTAGCCATTTAAAACGATGTGTTGGAACAAGGACACAAGAAAACCCTGCAGGATACCGACCCTTAAGGACCGGAGTTGGAAAATTAGGATATTCTAATATTTTTTAGCTCAGGCTAGCTCTAAGGGTCTTTGGACCTTTCACAGTGGCTTTTGATATTTGGCAGAAATGGTGCAGAAACAACAAATCTGCTGAAATATAGATAGTCATTTTAATGCAAATTTTAGCAGCTTGTTTTTTTAAAATCCAGTATTGAATTTCTACAAAAATAATTACAAGTATCAGCTGTTAGGTTTACTCTTCAAATAAACTCTGAAAGAATCACAAGGACACAAAGGCTTGTCTGCAGCAAGGGGAGAAGCCTGTCAGACTTAGCTACGTTAGACGAGCTAACTCCAACAGGCCAACTCCAACGGGGTCTTGCAACCCTTCAATATTTATTCACTTCTAAGCATAGGCGTGTCGTCATAATGATAATTCAATAGTAAAAACAAGTACAGGAAAATGCATTCCATAACTTTTTAAGAAAGCTGCGTTTGATATTTACACAGGATGTCAAGTATCTTTGTAGACAGTTGTGAAAGCATCTGCAGTCTGGAAACATCTTTAACAGAAAATCACATTTTGCAGAAGTATAAAAACAGCAGATACATCAGTAAATAAATGGTAAAAAGTATAAATTCCCCTATCAGAGATATTTTTTCTTATTATTATGATGATAACTAAGTGCTTTTTTACTTACATCATTTTCCACAAACACTTTTTTAAAAGTTGTTGTTTCTCTCCTCAAGTGTTAAAATCTTAAACATTTATGAAATTACATTGAAAAAAAATCACAAACATATATGATACAGTAATAGTGATATTTACTGGCAACACTGTGAAAATGTGTAAAAAAAAATATCCTGCTGCATCTTACATTAAATTTTCCAAAACAAAACCCAAGTTTAATGAAAATAAATGTGGAACAATCCCTTCAATTTAACCTTGTAGTCACTATGCTAGACAAGGACTAGAGCTACACAAGATCATCCAAACATCTTATTACAAAAGTATTTTGATGCTAATTTCACTGTTTTCCTTTGTTTCTATAATCATAAACTCTCCAACACTCTCTGTCAGCTTTAGTATCACTGCTACTAAAAATATAGCATCCCATAAGGACTTACATTATGGATACATTGTCCTACAAATTTTATAAAAACCTTTATTGATATCCCAACCACTTTGTGGAGAGAATAATCAGTAAGAACTGCAGCAAATAGCAGCATCTTAGGCTCCAAAAATCCCATAAAAACAGCTAGAATTAGCTAAACTCTGAGACTTTAACCCAGAGTTTAGCATGATTGAGCTGAAGAGGATAAGACAAGAGCAGGAGTGTCCAACTCCAGTCCTCAGGGGCCAGTGTCCTACATGCTTTACATGTGTCCCTGTTCTTACCCACTGATTCAAATGGTGACATTACCTCCTCAACATTTTTCATTTCATTTCATTTCTGGAGAATGTTTTAATTTAAGTTTGCTGATCCAGGGAAACGTTTGAAAAATGTAGGTCGACCTTTGACATTGGATCTGTGCTCCAACCTAGTGAAATGTTCCTGTCGTACTGGCAACAACAAATTTTAACAGAAAAAAACACAACAAAAAAAGAGCTTCAGTAGTAGCAATCGTTTTTCCATGGAACTTAAAAAGAATTTCTTTCATCAAGTATTGTTACAATAGGAAAGAAAAGGCCAAGTGGGAAAAATGTGTTTTTAGTTACATTTTATATGATATTAACAATAACACTGCAGTATCAAGCTTTTCCAACACAGTGCAGCCCTACAGAAGAGCTTCAAAGTCTAAAAACATAAAAGCTCTGTCCATAAAGTAAAAAAAACACAATGATCAACCTCATGAATAAACAACTTTGCTTTAGTAGGGGAAGTGTTGAGACCAGGAGCAGTGACCCGTAAAAAGCTGTAAAATTAAATATTTTTTAGGAGTTGGACTATTTATTGAGTCACAGACAAGTTAGTTGTATACATTTACAATAAATAGTTTTGTTAAGAAATAGTTAACATGTTGACATTTTTCAAACTGCCAAGCGAGAGATCTGATGATAAATGTGAAATTATTAAGCCTACTCCCAAAATACATATTTTAACACAAATAAAAGGAATAATTTATGGTATTTAAACTGTAACTTAATGCTAAGTTCAAAATAAACACATTCTAAGTCCCATAAGCGCCTGTGTAAACTAAAATAAGAACCCACAGATCAGATCACTCCCTTTGTGCCATAAAGACATGTTAGTTATTAATTCTTTTAAAGATGACCAAGTTTCCAATCTGTCATGTCACAGATTCTGCTGTCATCTCTCCAAAACGCTATAAAAGAGTGAGGTTGTTTGTAATGCTAACACCGAAGCTACACCGAGTTAGCACATTCCAACTGAGGTGATTAGCATGTAGTGAAACGTTAGCTTCCACCGACTCACCGAGTGATTCACGCCCCAGATGAACACGCTCACGATGGGCTCGCTGGCTCGAAAGACCTTCACCTTCTGCTGAACAAAGTGCTTCTTCTTCGTCTTCGTCTTGGGCGCCAGGACCACCATCGGACTGGACGTAACAGTCCCCGAGTTACCGAGGGCAGCCATGGCCGCGGACCGTGTTCTGTCGTCCCCTGCCGAGAGAGAGCGCCGAGCGGACGGTGACGCGTCTTTTTCTTCCTGATGATGGTTTAACGGCTCCTTCACGCGCCGCTGACTGTGACAGCTAAAGTTCACGCGCCTAAGCTCTGAGCGCTCTAACCGACGCGGCTTCTTCCAGGGTTCAGTTTAACGTTTAAACTATCGACATGAATCAGTACTCAGTCTCCCATTACCACAACAGAAATGTTTTCTTAACCTCACTGACAGTTCACAGTCCACCACTGCCACCTCGAGCTCAACCGCGTTATTTTCAGTTGACCAAGCGGTGAGTGTATGATTGACAGCTGTCAGGGACCAATCAAAATCTATCTTTTGGAGTCAGGTGACCAAAATGTGGGCGGGGACTTACAATTTTTTTTTTTTGTCTGTTTAGTTTTTGGTTATTTCGCCGAAATTTATGGAAGTCCATTACTGCCACTTGAAGTCATGACTATGACATACAAAACCAGAATTTTGAGATCTTGTCATAGTTTTTGGATTTAATTTCAAGTTTCAACATCATAATTTCCATTTTCAAAGTCATAATTTCAACTTAAACACAATTTTCAATCTTAACATCATAACTTTGACTTGCACAGTTATAATTTTGAGATTTAACATTATGATTTCAGTTTTCAAAGTCATATGTTTGACTTTCAAAAACATACTTTCTTTCAAAATCATAATTTAGACTTTCAAAGTCAAAATTTCGATTTTGATCATAATTTCAACTTTCAACATTATAACTTTGACCGTCAGTTATATTTCAACATCATAAATATGACTTGTAAAGTTATAATTTTGAGATTTAAAGTTAGAATTTCAATTTTCAAAGTCATAAGCTTGACTTCCAAAGTAATAATTTCTTTCAACATGATTTCAACATCATAATTTTGACTTTCCTCATCATAACTTTGAATTTTAGATTTACAAGTTATAAATAACTAAGAGCACAGACTAAAAACTTAGTGAAGTTCTGGATTTCCAGTTCAGTGAAAGGATTTTTCTTGGTGATATTTTGAGGGTCCAATAAACTGTTTCTGCATGTGACAGTAGTTGTATTATGCATGTAATTAAATAAAATTAAACAGCGTGGCATTACTCACTCGCTGCAGAATCTGTATCTGCAAAACTGGACCAATCATTGTTTACAACCATATCAGTACCCCATATTGATGTGAAGAAACTTTCAACAAATATTTTTTACAATATCACTGCAACTCTCTTTCTACTGTAGTTTCTGTAAAGCTACAGTATTGATGCTGTTTTATTTGGCTCAGCTTTGGTGAAAAGAAAGAAAACACTCGACACCAGACGTTCTATTAATATATGTTTATTCTTCTCCATTTTTACTGTCATGTTTTATTTTTGTATTTGCAAACGTTTTACAGGTCCTCTGTGCAGAGACCCATCACCACAGCACACACACTGGCACAACAAGATTAGTCAGAAACAGCATTAATTTCATTTAGTAGCACACAGATTTTGGGGGACTTTTGCAAGGACGCAGCAGAGACATACCATAACACTAACAAATCTTATTTTTTTTCTGTTTTTTTCTCGTACTGAAATAAAAAATGATGTTTTGACTTGCCGAAATAAAACAAAGAATAATCATTGTCATTCTTAACCCCTTAAAAACATAACTAAAAGGAAAAAATTAAGAGATAAACATGAGTTAGAACCGTTACATGTCATGTACAGCAGTTTAATGGAGCTCTAATGAATGTATTGTGGCCCAAAAAGGCGTCTTCACCCCGACATGAAATAAAATAATCTCTGTATTTAAATAAGAAACTGCTGACAATATAAAAATACATGGCATTGTATTATAGCTTCATTAAATAAATCAACAATTCATATATATATATATATATATATAAAATATTATACTGACGTGTAGAAAAATATGCCTTACAACTTTTTTTTAAAAGAGTAACAGCTGTAAGCTTTTTGTCTGCCACTTCACCACAAAATTGAAACATATGTACAAAGAAACAACTGATAGGCAGTCAGAATGAACCGATGCACTCTTAGAGATATTTTTTCTGACTTGACATGTATTTCTATATCTATATATATTTGATACTATAGGATTCAAGCAGTAATTGATGTCAATACATCCCCAAAAATAAGTTAATAATAAAAAAAGAAGTATTTTTCTGTCATTTATGGCGATATCAGTGTATCTTTGGAGAGCGGGAGAGAGAGGACGGTGAGGGAGACACATTTTTAAATTTAAAAATTATTTTCCAGACGTTTTTGTGTCACATCACCTACCTAACAGTATTTCAGCCCACTGAGATCAGAACAAACACAGGCAGTGTCAGCTATCCCTAAAAAGTGTAAAAGGAAGAAAAAGAGGAGAAAAGCCGGGACAAGAGTCAGGGAATACGGAGGGTGTTTTTGTATTTGTTTGTTTTGTTTTTAAATCATCGCTGAGGCAGTTCACGGAGCGTTAACACGAGCATGCAGCATGTCACAGAGACGAGGCAGAGGACGCTGCTGCAGCTGTTTGACATTCAGGCAGATGTTACTGTTGCTTGACCATAAAAGAGAGTATCTTGCTGCAAGAGACAAGAGAAAGAGAGGGCATGAATGTGTAGTTTCCCCATAGGGAGTGGTTTATCCCTGTTACCTCTTGTCCAGGCAGTGTCTAGCACATGCTAAAGCCATCCGCCCTCTCCTCCCTGTGCTCCAGCTCCTCCACCCATCAACCACCACCACCTCCTCCTTCTCCTTCTCCAGGCTCAGAGCAGTCGGGCAGACGTGTCTCTCACTCCCCATCGCATGGTAAAGTGCCATCCTCTCTGGCACGGGAAGGCACGGGCGCGCCGAGCTCATCTACACACCAGCAGTGGCCACGCTGCATGCCCTTGGAGGAGCGGCACTACGAGGAGAGAGAAAGAAATGGACACAAAAATTTACTTTTTCATGTATTTTCTTTGGAATTTACAGGGTTTCTGAAGGTTTCACCAACTCATCTGTAAGACTTTTTAAGACCTTTATTAAGACCATTAGAAAATACATTTAATGGTGGCTTCCTTTAACAGGTCTATCAGTTATAAGTTATACAAAACATTTACCCTCTCATGTGAAAATGGCTGAAGACAGAAGCGCAATTATACAACCCTTCATCTTTGAAAAGCTTTAGTAGAGCCTCCTGCACAACCAACAAAAATGTTGCTGGTGGTTTCCAAGTTGTTTCCAGCAGCCATTGTCCAGAGCATACAGCGGTTAAACCAGCTGACTACGCGTGCTGGAGCTCAGATATGGTTGCTAGGTGATGGGCGGAACTCGGCTGGGGTTGCTAGGTAACAGCGCAGTAAAACTCAACAATCAGGAGGTTTTTTTTTAAACGGCTTGTTTTCCATACTTCAGAAAACATAAACTAAAAAAACAAACAGCTGGATGACTTTTTTAAGCACTTGGACTATTTTTTAGAAGCAGTGGAGACCCAAATGGAAGAACAAAAATGTGCAAAATGTGAATGTTGCATAAGCTTTAAGACTTGTATCACTACAGAAATGTACAAAAGAAAAAATCACAAATAAATAAATCACATGGGCTGGCAACATAAGTAAACCAGTAGCTAAGACGAACATCGCCCAGCCGACTGGCAATACATTTGCATTTAGCCATGATGGTGGTAAAGAAGCTAACTAGATTTTACACTTTCTAGCTAGCGGTAGCCGCTACTGCCTCGAGTCACAGAATGTAGTGAAAATGTTTGAGCTACTCAAAGATTTGTGTAGTAGTAAAGACCCACAAGGAAAAATAAATAAAACTACATAGAATATTTGAGATTTAATAGGCCTTCCACAACAAAATTTAAGAGCTATGAATAACGTATTTCAAGCCATTTTTGTTCTCAATGAACTTAGGACAATTAAAGACTTTTTAAATGAAACTTAATGATGATTTACCTGATGGTCTGACAAAAAAAGCAATGGAAAATCTTAAAAGTGTGGCATGCAGTTGTGTTAAGCCTGTCTGAGTCAACACTTTGTATAACCAATACTGCAATGTTTCTCCCATCCTTCCTTCTGTTAGATGATTTTTGTTTTTCAAGATGAGGCCACAAGAGGGCGCTAGGTAAGCTCAGAAAGTTGAAGGATCACCTATAGTTTTCAAAATCATAAAGTCTAACCTGTATTTTAATCATAATTATAAAATGTAAATTAAAATGGCATGGAAAAGTTATTTACATTGCGCATCCTTCTGATTGGCTCAAAATTAAGTTGCTTTGCACTTCCAGTTAGAGTAGCAGCAAGAAATGGAAAAGTTTCTGATAAGAACAGGCAGAAGCAACCATTCAGCAGTCCTGCTGCAGAGGACACCTCTGGAAAACCATAATAACTCACAGCCGACTAAAATCAGAAGGTATGAGGCAGCATTAAACAGATAATGAATAAAAGTGAGGAACAAAACATTCTGAAAATTGATGTTAATTTAAATATTTTGTAGCAGCATTGTCTGTGGATTTGCAAAAGGGATCTCCGGCTAGAAGTTAATGCAATTTTGGGGAAAATTACATGGAAAAGTTTGGAACCTCTGTGTTGATACTCATTTTTAAAGCATTACCTCACTTGGATTTAGGTCTGGACTTTGACTGGGCCATTTCCAAAACATGAATGTGGTTATTTCCATTATTTTAAGCTGTTTAGGATTTCCAGCATCCCCCCCACAGCATGATGCTGCAACTACCATGTTTGCACACATATAAATGGTTTTACTGGATTTTATTTAGGGTAAAAAGGAGTAAAATAACAAAAACAATCCTCCATGCACTCATGCAAATTGTGCAACACCGAACAGAGTAAAGACCTAGAAACCTCTACCTGCTTTTTCCTGTAGAAGCCCCGGGTGTCACAGTTGGGAATGTAGATGTCGCGGTCAGACTGGAAGATCGTCAGCTCCAGACCCCTCAGTACGCTGTTGAGCAGCTTGCGGCAGGGTGCCTGGAAAAAGAGCAATGCAGAGGGCGACTTTAAAAGCCCCAGGGAGGAAAGACAGAAGCTGGGTGGCATTTAAAAGCTGCTGGCTCCCCTCAGAAATCCCTCGTCAGTGTTAGATTAGCAGCCGTTTTGCATAGTAACAAGCAGGATCATTTATGTGTAACAGATGTCACATATTGTGTCACATTATATAACGTTTTGTTACACAATGCTTCAGCTTTTCAGGTCACAGAAATGACTGTGCATTTTTTTGGTGTGAAATGTGACTGTGTCATCTCTTTCACACACCACTTCTGAACATACAGACTTCTCCTCTGTTTGAAATAAATCTGTGGCTGCAGCAGCCGAGTCCAAACTTTCCCGATTCACATCATGCTCAATTAGTTCTGCCGCATAGCAGCACACACATCATGCACCATAATGCATGGCGTGTGAGCAGCGCGTGTACATGTCGCTGCAACACCCTGAACAGCAGCGGATCCGTGAGGAAATGAATTGCATTGCATCCTTCTTTCTTTTTTTTTTAACTTTGCAGAGATATAAAAGAAGGGCTTAAACTTACTTTTTCAAGGTCACCAAAGTGTGAGGGATGTGGACCTGGGAGGAAAGGAAACGCCATGATGAGAATGTGACATTAAAACAGCAGCGCTCTCCATTTATCAATTTGTTTTACAATTTGCGATGGACTGCTGCATCTTTGTGCTAAACAAGTCTGCTGAAGACCTCCAGCTGTGACTGAGCACCGATTACCATCAGTATGCTCCCTTTTTTCATGCCGGTTAATCGCAGTATCTCAGTTCGAACAGCAGATGGTGATCACTGCAATAAATAGCAGCCTGATCAGGATGTAGGTGACACTGTGACAGTTTCACATTTCATCTGAATTCCCTACGGAGAGGCTGACTTGTAGGACAAATCATTGTCATGAGCCCTGGCATGGCAATGGATGATACATCTTACAGCTAAAAAAAACCTAAAATCATTTAAATAAATGCAAGCATTTACATGTTTACAGGCAAACTGATGCTGAAACTGAACCAAGAGTGTAATAGTTTCTGCAAAGCAGCAGAATCATGAATGAGTTTCTATCTTTGGTGATTCCAGAGATGCTTTGGCTAGACACTAACTGGTGACACAGCATCACATGCATGCAATAAAAGAGCGAGTCTGCAGAAATGCGTGCAGTATCCATTGTAATATAACACTAAATGTCAAGCTGAGTCTGTATGTGATTTCATGCACTTGTGTCTTACCTGTGGGGTGGGGCCTCTCGGTGGGACTAGTTCTGATGTGCTTGGCGCAAACGCCTCGTCCCTGCAACAGAGCCTGCAGGGGGCTGTGCTCCCTGGGTGGGGGCATGCAGCGGAGCCCCTTGGCACAGCTCAGGGTGTACACGCCACACGGCTCCCCCTGGGCCAAAACTGTCGTGCTGCCGGCAACGTCGTGGTCCCTCGGGGGCCGGCCCACCCCCAGGGGGTCCTTGCAAGAGGGACAGACCTTGAAGGGCCCCCAGCGGCTTCCCCCGGCCCAAGATCCGCAGTGGGCGATCAGCAGCAACACAACGGCCGTTAAGTTAGAAAGGAGAGGCATCTTCTGTTCAGGTCTCAGGTTCTGCACACTGTCACTCCCTGTCAGTTAAATGTGGCCGATGCTATTTCTGGATGTATATCACTCTTGTCTTTTTTTCCCCCCCCGCTTTCCTGCGTCCGTTTCCTGCTCCTAAAACAGTAGATTTCCTTGGCGCTTTGCCGGCTGAGTCCCCCTGCAGTGCCAGAGGACACAAATGGAGATTGAGAGAGACACAGCAAAGCGCCAGCTTTTAAAGATCTGAAAGGCGGTGATCGGGAGTGAGTGAGAGAGAGGGAGAGAGCACATTTATGACACCTTCAGGGGCTGGGACTCAAAGAGAGAGAGAGAGAGAAAAAGAGAGAAAGAAGGAGGGGGGAGTAAAGGAAGGGTGGATTATATTCCTTTTAGAAATTATCAGAATTTCTCCACCCAATCACCATTCATGCTAATCTGCTCCTTCAACACATCCAGAATCACTTGGTCAGTTCTGTGTACTTTAATTTCAGTGTCAAAGATCCATCTTTAAGGTTCGCCATGGTAACAAATATAAATGTTCAGTACATGGGCGTACACTGCAATGCTGTTCCCCCACTGCAAAATGCATATCCAACTCTTAAGTTTTTTTCCCGCGGTGGAATCCTCTGTAAGATTTCCTGTCTAAACATGTAACTGAGCTCCACAAATGTAATAATCCCTAACAATCTTTATGTTTAGGACTTTACAGAACACTGATTTAACGTCTCAGACGCTCAGATACTGATATAAGTTGACTCTTAAACTGTAATCGAGAAGATTAAATGCATCCTGGGGAGCAGTGAAGCTCTGCAAACCACTAACTGTAGCTTCAGAGTTTTAAACAGCAGTGTCCCCTGCAGCTGAAAGCAGAATTAAAAGGATTCAATGCTCTTTTATTTATATACTGCCAATTTACATCAGTTATAATCCGAGAGTGCCATGTAAAACAAACAGATCTGATTCATATACAGCTCCAGCTCCAAATATAATAGGAAAGCAGAGTAATTTCTACAGAAATGTAGACGAGATCATTTTAAA
This sequence comes from Xiphophorus hellerii, assembly GCF_003331165.1. Lineage (NCBI taxonomy): Eukaryota > Metazoa > Chordata > Actinopteri > Cyprinodontiformes > Poeciliidae > Xiphophorus > Xiphophorus hellerii. The sequence goes on along the minus strand of NC_045672.1, from coordinate 29,940,958 downwards.
ACAATAACATGCAAAGCAATTAGTTTGGATTGTAGACACAGTTTTTAATGCAGATTCATATCCTGCAGCAACTGATCCTGAGTCTTTCATTTGCCACGTAGTTATAGATCAACTGCATCAAAAATGACACACAGCAGGATTCTTATCTGATGCAGAAAGACACAAACTACTCTAGCTTAAACCTCTGCTTCACAATAAACCTGGAAATCAATTGCGATTTTGTGAGATAGATTTTGTGTGACATTTACAATATGATAGTTTGAAAAGCTTTACTGCTGCAGTAAAATGTAGAGGCTGGATTTCTAGCCCAGCCAAGATATTTCTGTCTCAAATATTCTTGTTACACGGTAAAAGTTCTGCAGTTGAAAAACATTAAAGTTATGATGCTCGAAATGAAAAGTTGACAAAGTGGATCCTTTGGCAGTAATACACTGTATTCAGCAGCTTTGCTGTGAAACAGCATGAAAATAAAACATTCTGAAAGTTAAGGGTTAGACTTGATGCCAGACGTTGGTCCTATGGATCCAGCAGAGCACAGTGACTCAGTGACTGACCTGTTCCTGCTGAAACGCCGGGCTCGATGGGGATGAAATCTGCCTCGCCACCAGCCGCCTGGTGTCCGGATTATGTTTGGCACGGAGTGCACAAATCACCTGCCGCCTTGTGTTCCCATCAGCTCTCAAGCTTCTGCAGGGCTCATATCAGGAGAATGTTCCATGGTTCTTGCCAGACCAGCAGGAGCCTTCTTTTCCACTCTGCTTTGGATTCTTCTTTTTTTCTTCCTCGCTCGGTGTCTCTATGGTTCCAGTCTAACCCCATCTGGCTCAAAAAGCATTTCTTTTCTCTGTTTTAAAAAACAAATAAAAGCCCCACTCCAACCATCTGGTTTAAAACAACCCCAATTACTGTTATAATTGCTTTATTAACAATGCGTTTTAAGGTAATTAAACCGCCAGTGATCATAAAATGCTATTATTGAAGCAAACTGGTCGAAACAAAAGCGTGGAGAAGGAAATAATTCATAGTATAGTGATAAATATCAGGATTTTTTGTCTCCATCTGATGAAATCAGGATGAACCCAGAGGATCGCACACACACTCATCCGGGAGTCAGGATTGGTCAAACTCTTCACACCGTTTCTCAACTCGTGCTCCTATTGGCTGTTGAAAAGAAGGAGACCGTGACGTCAGTGGGAAGCGCCGAACTCCAGTTTCCAAAGTTGAGAGTGATGCTAAGGTTAGCCGATGGACGGCAGTGAGTCTCTGTCCTCATTAACGGCGCACAGGTAAGCGACACACTCACCGTTACCCGAACGCCTGACGGTGTGGAGAACTGCTTTCTGTTTTGGATATATTTTATCTGTAATTTTGGTTTCTTACGGGGAAGCAGACCGCACCATGCTAACCGCTAACGACGCTAACCCGGATTTAGTTTAACTAAGTTCTCCATTCTTCCGCCACCGAGGAGCCGTTAGCTGTCTGTTTGAGATGCTATCCGGCTGAATAATGGTGTTAAATGACTAAATATAAATTGTCGTGTTTTTATTTCTGATGGTCAGCTGGTAGAGGATGCTGGCTGTCGGATGTAAACAGAGACACGCCCCCTTCTCGTCGTCAAATTTCACGTTTCCACTGTGAATGTTTGTGGAGGGTTTAAACTACGGGAAATAATTAGGGCCACTGCAAAAAACAATCAAGTCAGGATTAATAAAAAAATAAAAATCATAATTTTGAGAACAAAAGAACAATTTCAGAGATTACAATCTAAATTCTGAGGGGGGTGGGGATTAGATTTTTTTTTCTCTTTTTTTCCTCAAAATTTAGACTTTGAAGAGTCAGAATATGTAGAACCTTCTTGCTGCAACAACAGTTCTACTTGGTGTACAGTCCCATTTTCCTCCTCAGTATTTTGTTTTTCTGACTCACTGATTCATAAATAAGAAAAAGGGAGTTTTACAACATGTTTGCACTATAAGTAAGTTGATACACTAAAACAATTTTTTTTATTAAGGTATAAAAGTGTACAACCTGCATTACAGAATCTATAGTTTGCCTAGGATATTCTGTTCCTTCTTTGAATTGTCAAACAGTTGTTTTTTTAAATAAAGCTGTCAGTTTAAACAGTGCTGTTTCAATATTTGTAGAACCTACAGATAATTAGACTCCACTACTATTCAGACAGGTTCAAAGTTATTACTTTATAATCAAATGTCCAGACTTTTATTGAAATGCTGAAAAAAATCTAGAAATTTGAACCTGGAAAATTATGGAATAATATTGAGAAATATGAACCTCGTTGATATATCGAAGCTAGCTTCCTGACAGATTGTTTTTCTCTTCTTTTTTCCACTTTGGTCTTCATTCAGATGGATGACATCAATGTTTTACACCACAGATGCCTTCTCAATTTGAGGCGTAGAATTCGAGACATAGGAGATGGTCACCCAGCACAGGATCGATGCATGAGGTTGCAGAAGGATGGGGACACACTTAGGTCAGCCTCCCTGTCAAGATTTAATCATATTATATTCATGGTCATTTATCCTCTCTTCTTAATGAACATTAATGATAGCCATTTTCATAAACGTCAGAAAGTTAAATGTTTTGATGATCAAAATTCATTTCAAGAAACATTTAAAACAAGCTGACCTTATTTGGCCTATCAAAAGTATACACTACTCTACCCATTTGGTCATGTTTAAGGAATTACTTTTTCCAAACTTTGGAGCCCATATTTTTACAAAAGATGGAGGCCATTGGCTGGACCTATAATTTTATTGCTTTGCATTGGTAAATAAAACTGAAACCCTTTTTGAAGGATTGTGTAGTTTTCCTTGAGCGTCCAAACATGGTGGGACAAAAAATAAACAAGAGAAACATAACACTTTTGGAAAGAGATCAGAAGGAACTGGCTGAATCTTCTGACTCCCATGTGTTCCTCCTTTTCTTCCTAAGGTTTATTTTATTTTATCCTGGTGCCACTGCAATTATTGTAAAATTATAAATCTTAGAAGTTGCTGCTTTTCAACTTTTATTTTAAATCTTAGTAAAACACCGTTTCTATAAAGTTTTCTAACAAAAAAAACTTTTGTAGAAAAAGTGTAAAAGTTAGTTGCACTAACCCTAAAGCACTAATCATAAACATTAGTTTTGCTAATGCTAGCGCAATACAAACATGGTATTTAGTGGAAGCTAACGCTGAAGCGCTAATTACCACCACAGTGATAATCTCCAGCTGTCAGACACAACATGTGTTAAAACGCCCTCAACAGGATCAAATATGTCACTGCAGACCTATCTGTACGGTTGCACTTCAGGAAGCGATTCTTTGGAACAGATCAAAAGTTGTTGAGTTTTGCTAACACTGTCACTAATTTTGCCTAATTGACAACGGTAGGCCTACGGACAGAAATTACGCAGGACATCAGTAGATTTTAGACTGCTGTGCATTCTGGGTACAGAATAGACGTTATTTGCTTCACTGCAGGATGGGTGGAGAATGTAAGGAGAGGAACAGTCTTCACCCACTTCAAAATAAGAGCATAAACATAAACGAATTCCTAAATGCTGGAACCAAAACTTCAACGCAGATGTTAAACTTTATTCAATTGAAATAAATTAACGCTTTAGAACGCATTTGGAAAAATTTACCTAGGGAAAGCTAAGAGGACAATGTTTTGTCAAAGTTATCAAAATTGCTTAATTGCTAAACAAAAACATTGGAACAAACGGCTGGTTATAAGTCTGAAGGAGTCTGCTGCAAACAGTAACAATGACTATAAAATGAATAAAAACTCCTGTTTTAATAATTGTGTTTTATTTTTAAATCTTGTTGAAACACACCTTTCATGAATTTCTCTTAAAAAATAAACTCCAGCAGTCTCCAAAGGTTTCTGATTTGAGTGTCTGAGGATCCTAAGAAGCTCTGAAATAGAAAAGTGGAAGTTTTATTCTGTATTGCCATAATGTAATATTTGTTTACAAGTTAAAATCAACAACAGTAGACAAGTAAATCCTAATATGCAAAAGAAATGCTTCAAGCAGACTGTGAAAAATATGTTTTTGGCTATTATCCTGGTGAATAATGGCTAGATCTATTTCTCATTACATCTGTCTACCATGTTGGTGAATATACTTCGATCAAGGGTTTTCAGTGAGCTGATGTTTAGCTCAAACAGAAACTGGGCCTATTGTTAACCTGTAATTTCCTCTCTGTAGTTACCAAGGGAACTCCGAGGAAGTGGGTTGCTATGTGGCTGGCCATCCTTTATCAAAGGGAAATTGCTACTTTGAGGTGAGGCATCTTGACGTGTTGCGACTGAGCTGCCAGATGTGAACTGATCACTTTAGTTTATATTTAATTTGCTGTAACTCCAATTGATGCATGGTATGGTGAGCCACATTCCCCACACCATCATCCCTGGTTATGCCCAGGAATGCTTTTCCATCCAACCAGCAATTTTAATCATTACAGTCCAATTTTTGGCATTTTTTCCCCAGCTTTATATTAAATTTAAAGTAGCCCCCCAGGAGTTTAAGCTCACCATTGAAAAACCACTACCCCAAATTAGGTATGGGTAAGTGTGAGATTTATGTTTTATTGTAATTTGCTTAGTTAAAATTACTCATGCACACGCTCACTGGCCATTTCGTGGCTAAAAATGCATCTCATGTAATGTCTGAAATTTCTGGAGCATCATAGGAAACCCTGACTGGATCGACCTCCATTAACCCTGATGTGAACTTCAAGTTAAGCCAAAACGAGATCTATGTCTAGCCCTGAAACTGAAATCGGTTCTGTTACAGATAGGGATGCAAGTTATTGATTAATAAGTTAATCGAAAGTTGATCAATTAATCCACTAGATTATTATTACTCAAAAACCTGAGTTTATTTTTGTACGAAGAGGCCCGACCGTCCTATATTTTCATAATATGCTGAATAATAATAATAAGAAAACATTACATTTTTTTTTTTTTCTTTTTTTTTTCTCCGAAGAGTTTTTGCGGCGCTAGTGGCTCGTATTTTTTAGACAGTAGGCAGACAGGAAGGAGGGTGAGGAGAGGGGGAAGACATGCGGCAAAGGTCGTCGGGACCGGGAGTCGAACCCGCGACGTCCGCGTCGAGGACTAAGGCCTCCAAACGTGGGGCGTGCTAGCGACATTATAAGTTAGTCCATTAGAACTAATGTAATCTCATAAACCATTAATCGACGATTAATCGTAAGTTCATTAATTATTTGCATCCCTGTAATGTTTGGGTAAGAGAAAAGAAAAACTATTTACATTGACTGTGGATTCTTTAACTTAAAATAGAGCTGAAGTTGGCTCAGTAGTGGTAGTTGGACCAGTCGGGTAACTCATGACTGGACATTGTGCATCTTTTCTACACACTGCTCTTATTATGTCACATTTAACCTTTTTGTAGATTAAATATATGTCAAATTTCCCCTCAATAACGATGATAACAAACGACTGTCTCATTTTGAGCTTCGTGGATCTCCCTGACATTTAGAACAAGTAGATTTTACCTGGGTCGTAACCCAGAGGTTGTGCTACATTATTCTCTGTTCTGTGACGCACATGCTGTCAGTTTCCAAGATATCTCTGAAATTTGGGAGCATTTATTTTGCTAAAGGTCAGACTTCTGTCGACATATGCGTCACTGCTTCCCTCATTTCTCCTTGTTTTGCTTTCACAAGGAATCCGTTTCACCCCGGCTGTCAGTACTCCTCTGGTTTTTTCAGGTCTTCAGGCTTTGATTCCTGCTGAACAGCTGCTCCATTTCGCTTGCTTTAATAGGTTTTTTTCTGCCCTCATTTTAACCTAATGGCACATTACCAGCAAATTCCTGCACCGTATGTGATTGATTTTATGTTTTTGTGACTTTTATTTAAATCATACGAACAAAGGAAATGTTATGACAGTGTGCCGAATACTTTCTAGAAAGTGCCAAACTGAAAATAAAGAATTGAAGACAGAAAAGGTCCAAACATGTGATACATTTTTGAGATATTTTCCATGAAACCAAGGTTTCTCTCAAGGTGAACATGTGATATTAGTGTTTGGCTGTAAATCTGGGTAGCTGATTGTTAATGTTGTTACTAGTGAAATTAGCTTAGATACAAAAACCACCAAACCTTTTGGCCCATGGTTTAGATATGTAAAAAACTTCAAACTCTTTGTTTGTTTTCCTAGAAAGTTTGGTTTGTTTGAGGTGTGAATGCACAATCAAACCAAAAAAGAGAACTCTGGTCTGCCAAACCTCAGTCTTGTTTCGGTTCAAGTGAACGCTGGTGCGATTCCAATGCATATTTGAACGTTAAGCGGACTGGAGACTGCTCCAAAAGCAGGAAATAGGTATTCTGGGTAAATACAAGCAAAACAAACGTGCTAGCCTAGCGCTAGCAGGAGAAATGGTATGTGGTCTTTACCAAAGAAAAAGAAAAATCCTATGACTGACACCACTCCAGTTTTGTTTTCATTTTGTGAATGAAGTTGCACTCAGTGTCTTCTTCAGAGGTTTTTGTGTCATTTCTTTCAGTAGTTCTTGGTGCAGTGCCCCTACAGGCGAGAAGGAAACAGGCTTTTCAATTAGTTTGGATTGTTTAACACAGTGCAGTGTGAAAGTGATTCGCAGCAGCTTAAAAGGTAGATAATGTTGGAGTTTTGTTCCCTATTGAACCAAGTCTACGGGGCTAACAGGTGTGAAAACACCCAGAGGACGAGTGAGAAACAGAGAAAGTCAGCCAAATGGAGACTTCATGATCCCAAGATGCCACTTTTTTGTTTAGCTTATTTTGGATCTCACTGACTTTTAGATTAAAGTTGTAACACAAAATTGTTGGGTTTTCTTTACATTTGACCATCAGAAAGCCATGATATTAGTCACATAGAAAGTGTGAAGGTGAGAAGGTGTGACCTTTGAGCTTTATTTAAGTACTATAGATCTGTCAGGAATGGGCCAAAATTTCAGCAATCTACTAGACTAAGAAACTTGTTGAAAACAAGAAGTTTTGAAAACAATTGACACAGTGTAAAAGGTATTTCTACCATTTTTATGGAAATTGTTATGATGTAGAACTAAAACAAATAATCGTATTAATCATGATTAATCAATTCTTGAAATAACTATCAGCTAATTCAATAATTGATTAATTGTTAACTGGAGTATGTAAAAACTACTAATAAGCATATTTTGCTACTTAATTGTTAATCAGTTAATCCTAGATGAATTGATATTAAGTCAAGCAGAAAGGCCTGAACGTTTCATACGTTAATATTAGAAGTAATTTTTTTGCTGCAGATGAATCTTTTGCTACAAATGATCAAGCGGACACTAAAGGAATTCTGTGTTATTGCATTTTAGGCAATGAAATGTTCATTTTCTTATTTAAAAGTGGAATTTAATTTGTTTATTTGCATCTTTTTATGCATTATTAATATTGAATAAAAAATGCTTAAATGAGCAAATTTCTTTATCCGATTAATCAATAACTAAAATAAAATCCTTGCAGCTCTATTCTAATGTTGTACCAATGGAAATAGTTTGAGAAAGACAGAAGAGAACGGGTTTTGTGTCTTATTTGTATGTAAATATCAGTTTCCAACTGTTTGTAAGCAAACCTGAATTGTGTTTGTGGAATAAATTACCTTTAATTAGTGTAAATGTTTTGTGCATCTGTAGGTAACAATAGTGGACACAGGAGTGAGGGGAACCATCGCGGTGGGCCTGGTGCCTAAATTCTACAGGCTGGACCACCAGCCTGGCTGGCTGCCATACTCTGTAGCTTACCATGCTGACAACGGCAAGTAAGTCGACCACAGATCTCCTTACCCAGTGGAGAAGCATTTGGTTCCTGCATCAGCTTAGACAAACTCATTTTCCTGCTGTACATCCACAAAAATACACCAGTAATCCTTCAGCGCTTTGACGCTGTCATTCTAAACCGATGTCTCTTAATTATTTTCTGTCATGCCTCCCCAAGGGATCATAAATTGCAATACTGTTTAGAATCTCATAATATTTAATGGTTTCTCTGTACAATCCACTGGCACCAGCATTATATGACCTGATTATTAAAACAGATTAATAAATTGAACAACTTGAATAACTTAATGTCTAAGTTGTTGCAGATTGATTTATTGTTCTAAGTCAATCAATCAAGTGTATTTGTGTAGCACATTTCAGCAACAAGTGCTTTACATCATGAAAACATAAAAATACAAAATTATAAAAAATATAGTCAACAACTGAATCATTATATTTTGTCAAGTGTTATCGTTACACATCAAAATGTTGATTGTTTCATTTATAACGTTTTAAAAAGCAATTTCCAAGTTCAGTTTTTAACTCCATTAGTAACATTTAATCAAAACTACTCAGTCTGTGTGATTTTAAAGAGAAAAAGTGCAAGTAAAACTTTTTAAAATTGTAAGCCATTGTAACTTATGAGCTTCTTATGCTTCTTCTTTTTCAGAAGGCAAATAGTTTTTTATTTTTCATTTTTTGTGCAAAATGTCCAACAATATTGCATGTTGGAAGAGATTAAATATTTTGCATTCACCGTAAATAGGTCTAGGGCCGGACTAAGAGTGTTTTTTTGTTTGTTCATAGTACGAGAATAAAATTGTAATTTTATGAGAACTCTACACAAAACTGTGTTAAAATGAGGAATACTGATACACATTTTGTGCCATGATAGTTGGTATTGGTTTTACAACAAAATAAATACTTAATCTTTTAACACATAAGGATTAAGTTATTATCTCTAGCAGGATTGTTTAAATGGTTGAGTCAATTTCGAGGAAAGAACCATAGACTTGATGCAGATTCATTCTTTGTCACAAATGATCAAGAGCTCGCTAAAGAAATGCCTTGCTGTTGGTTTTTAGGCAAGAACAAAAGTTTATTTTCTTATTTTAAAAAGGAATTGAATTGTTTATTTGCATCTTTTATTGGATTTTGTATATTGTATAAACAGGTAGAAGTGGTTAAATGAAAAATCTGCAGTATGTGCCAGTATTTTTTGTCATAATCGATTACTGCAATAATTGTCAGTTGCAGCTCTAGTGTTTTCTCCTTCTGTTGGATGCAGACTAGTTTCATGATCCTGTTTGACCCCACAGAGACTAAACCTCTGTGGCCCACCAGCTGTTTGCAGTTTGAGGTGCTTTACAGTTTATTAGAGAGCTTAGTCAGATTCGTGATGTCAGCAGAGTTCAGTTGTGTAGAACTGGAAACTAAGCTTGTTTTTCTGACACAGACAGCTGTAGGGTGAAAAGCAGCTCCTTGTAATGATCTATGAGCAGTCTGTCCAGACGAGACAGGGGACATTGACTCATGACGGATCCTCCACATGCAACAGAAGATTATAGGAATACAGATGAAAGAGTACCTGATTGTTTTAAAACCTCCTTATCAGTCTGGCTCTGAACCCTCAATTATTTGCCGGGCTTCCTTGTTTGTTTTTGTTTTTTCTTTGTCAGCTTTTACATGTAAAATGAGAACCAGAATTAGTTATCAGTTCTGTTATTAACCAGATTTATTTATTTAATGTGTTTGTCTTACAGGTTGTATAATGGTAACCCTGTTGGAAAGCAGTTTGGGCCAAAATGCGCTCGTGGTGACCGCATTGGCTGCGGCATACACTCGGAAAACACAGAAGCTGGTCTTACTACTGTCTTCTTCACCAAAAATGGCAGAGAGGTGAGTGTTCCCCAAGGCTTTCAGTGTTTGCAATGTGTGCATGAAACAAATGAACATTAAATATTACTAAATTATACTGTCTTGGTATAAGTAAACGCATTAAAGAGACGGTTCTATCTATTTTAGCTTATACCAACTATATTTTAAAGGAGAATCTAGATTCTTTACTCTTATCTTCCTGATTTTGTTAGATTATTTTCACAGCTGCCATTTTTGATCCACTTTAATCCGACTCTAGTTTGTTTGCCTAAAAAGTCACATTCGTTGAGGCGTAATCAAACTCTGATGCGAACCAAAAATGTGAACTCTACAAACATAGATCTGGATTCAGTTGAAGTGAACTCTGATGCAGTTTGAATGTTTATGTGAGTGGAAAATGGACTGGAGATTCCTCCGAAAGCAGGACATGAACAATAGTGCAGGGCATTCTGGGTAAATACAACCAAAACAAACACTAGCGTGTTCTAGCGCTAGTGGGAGAAATGTCTTGTGGCTTTGGGTCAAAGACAACAGAGAAATTGTACAACCACTAATATCTGATGCTACTCCATTTTGGTTTATATTTCATGGAAAAGAGGTTTTTGTGGAATTTCCTTCAGTGGTTCTTGGTACAGCGCCACCACTGGTGAGGAGGGGAACAGATTTTTCAAAAGTTTGGTTTGATTGACAGTGCAGTGTGGAAGTGAACCGCAGCAACTGAAAATGTAATAAATGCTGCAATTTTGTTTCCAAATCGAACTGAATCTATCGGACTAACAGGTGTGAAAACACCAAATATATTCTTATTCTTTAAAAAAAATAAGAATATACATAGAGAGAGAAAGAAAGATGGTAAGGGACAGACAGCGAGATAGGAGGTACTTTTGGTTTAGAAATGTTTTCCCTTCATAAATGTATATTATCTCATTTAATTTTTGAAATAGAATTAAAATATGTATTTAATATCACAGAATAAGATGTATTTTACAATAAAGTCAAATAATATTAAAATAAAATCACAATATTAATAATAAAGCCAGACAATATAAATGCTAGACAATTAAAATGAGAATTAATTTCAAAGAAGACATTTAATGCTTAATTTTCTAAAATAAAAAAGTAATAAATACACACTTTTGTTATACACCTGTTGTTTTTATTTATTTATCAGATATTTTTTAAGTTTACTTCCTGTATATCTTGTCTAGGTGGGTTCAATAGAGGTTCCTGTGTCGTCTGAGGGCCTTTACCCAGCTGTAGGTATGCACTCCATGGGGGAGGAGGTGAAGGTTGACCTGCGGGCGGAGTGGCTCTTAGAGGAGGATGATACCATGATGATGGTTGACAGCCATGAAGATGACTGGGGACGACTCCATGACGTCAGAGTCAGCGGCATGGTAAGAAACAGAAAACGCCTTCGGTTGGACTTCCTTTATTTATTTATGGATTTTAATAATTTCTGTCCAGCAGTGTGGCTCTGAATAATTATTGTCTAATTGTCAAAAGATTTACTTTCACAAATGGAGCATTACTCCACTATAGTGCTCCATTTGATGCATAGATAAAAGTCCTAGACCTTTTATTCTGAGTCATTAACAAGTTATTTGACTAAATTAATCACATTTAATCACAGAGTTTAGTAATTGAAATTAATTCTGACTTTAATCTCAGAAATCTGACATTTTCTGAGAAAAAAGGTCAGAATTCTGAGAAAAATACATATTTGTGAAATTAAAGTCAAAATTCTAAAATTAAAGTCAGAATTCTGAAAAAAAGCCAGAGTTCGGAGGGAAAAAAATTATAATTCAGAAACTAAAGTCAGAATTTTGAGAAAAATGTAAAAATTCTGAAATTAAAGTCAGAATTATGAGAAAAGTTAGAACTGTGAAAAAATAAGATAAAAATCTGAGAGAAACAGGTAAGAAGTCTGAAGAAAAGCCAGAATTCTGAAAAAAGTCAGTGTTCTTACATTTGTCAGAATTCTGAGAAAGAATTCAAAATTCTGAAATTAGTCAGAATTCTGAGAAAAAAATGTAAATTCTGGAAAAAAGGGTAATAAACAATATTTACTGAAACAAATGAACTTTAAGCAAATAAATAGCAGCAATGAATTGTGAAGTAAATTTTTAAAAATGAGTAAAATGATACTCATGTTTTGTGTATATAAAAAAACTGTTTTTATATACAACAAAAATGACCTGTATGCTGAACAGCTGCAACATTACAATCCTGCTTTAAAATATTACATGAGTGTCATCACATTTTTAAAATAGCAACAGATTTATTTAGCTGTATAAAAACAAACTTTGTGTCTTATGTAGTCATGATCTTGGTTGTGCTGAAATCAACTTGTCACCATTCAAGTTCACTATTATAATGTTTGCAAACAATCTGACTTAAAAGCCAATTTATTATATTGTTTGGGTTTATGTGGATATTGATCAGATCATAATGTTTATTTGATGTTGTGCACAAGAAACTGTATTTATTGTATATAATTTTAAATATTTTCATATATTGGAAGTCTTGGTCTTTATTGCCGTTTAACTGGCCACATAGTTTGTTTTAAAGATGAAAAATACCTACGAATAAATTTTTGTTCAAATGTAAAAAGAATTATGGGACATATTTGTATAAACATTATCTGCTTTTTAGTTTTAGCACTGTAGTTTTGCTAATAATTGTATATTCAGGCTAAATACGTGAACATATTATCATAACACTACTCAGGTAAGGTTTTATCTGGGAAAAAAAGCCCTAAGGTATGTTTGTCAAGCTTTTTTAAGTTGAATATAAATTCAAAATTATTCCAAATAGGATTAAAGGAGCACAGTCTCTTCCCCGCTGTAGATTTCATTAAGTATTTTTGCTTTGTTGTGTTCTTAGGGACCATGGAAACATTTCCCCATTTTGATTTGCGCGTGTGCATGCAGCACTTTTCCAGCCTTTGTGGTTTCTGTGGAATTACCGATCTGTCGTTTTGTTGCAGTAGATGCTTTGCACCTCTAAAGCTCCTCCTGTGATTTCACCCGCAGCGCCTCTTTAATCTTTGGCCTAAACCGTGGAAGAGTTTTTACACGTTCCTGTTTATGTAATCGCTGTTCCGTATAATGGCCATCTTTACAAATTAAGAAACGGGGAGCAAGTTGACGGGAAGATAAATAGCAAATCTGACTGGTATGCTTTTGATGAGGCATCACTGACAAGTTTAAAGGCACAAAAAGCACAGAGTAAAGTAGTGATGGTAGTGACTTGTCTACAGCTAAGTCTTTGCTTTTGTGAACAGTTTACATTATGATACAGAGGATGGACGCTCCTTTTTGGAGCCAAAATTCATCTGCATTGTTGCCAAACATCTCTTCCCACACTCAAAAACACCAAATCTTACCAATTACTTTTGGTGTAATTTCTTCACTTGAAATAAGACAAAACTAACGTACAAGTTCAACAAGATGTTAACCTTTGCAACTATGTCACTTAATCATTCGAGGCGCCATGATTAACCTCAGAAGTGAGGGATGGGAGTATTGAACATAGCGTCTGAAATAGTTTTCCCAAGTTGTTTTTTCTAGTTTATTCATGACTTCTACTTCTTTGAGTCAAGCTAATTTGTTTGTGAACGTAACACACCTGGTTGGGACTCATAGACGGCGGTGTTTACAGAAGTTGCAAATAGCTAGTTTAGAAACCGACCCGTACCTCCTCTCTACTGATGTGTTGATCAAATTACCGACTTTGCCTGAATTCACACCACATGATTTATATTGTTATGTCATAAACGGTGTTTCCTCTCAAACTGGGGCAGCCTTAAAAACGTACAAAAGACAAGATGCTAACCAGTTTTTTTCATACATGCTAGGCTACATGATGGTGCAGCATTATCTCCATGGTTACCAATGGCTAGATGCATACTTTCTCCATAATCAGATATTTGATATCTTTCTAAGCATACTTACTTATAAAGTACACCGTGTTCCAAATTATTATGCAAATTGGATGTAAGTGTCATAAAGATTAATTTTTTTTGTTGTGCTATTAAATTTATAGATGGTTTTGTGTGTCAGGGCTCTTTGAATCACTATGATTAATTTCAGAGAGCTGGTTGATTAGTTTGTCTGGTGAGCTCAATTAAAAGAAATCTACTTAAGAAGGATGTTCCACATTATTAAGCAGGCCACAGGTTTCAAGCAATATGGGAAAGAGAAAGGATCTCTGCTGATGAAAATCATCAGATAGTGTAGTGCCGTATGACAAAATATGAAAACATTAGATATTTAATGTAAACTGAAGCGTTATCGTACCGTGAAGAGATTTGTGGCTGATTCAGAACAAAGATGGGTTTGTGTAGATAAAGGCATAATGAGGAAGGTTTCTGTTAGACAAATTCATCGGATTAAGAGAGCAGCTGTTAAAATGTCCTTACAAAGCAGCAAACAGTTATTTGAAGCTGCTGGTGCCTCTGGAACCTCAAGGTGGAGGATCCTCCAGAGGCTTGCGGTGCATGAAGCTACTATTCGACCCCTAACCAGAGCTCACAAGCAGAAACGGTCTCAGTGGGCCCAGCTGTACTTGAAGATTAATTTTCAAACAGACTTGTTCACTGATGACTGCTGTGTAACCCTGGATGGTCCAGATGGACGCAGTAGTGGATTGGTGGTGGATGGCCACCACGTCCCAGCACAGCTGTGACGTCAGCAAGGAGGTGGTGGAGTCATGCTGTGGGCCGAAATCATGGGGGGAGAGAGAGAGCTGGTCGGCCCCTTCAGAGTACCCTGAAGATGTGAAAATGACCTCAGCAAAGTATCTGGACTTTCTGACTGATCACTTTCTTTCATGGTTCAAAAAGAAGAGCCGCACCTTCAGTAGTAAAATCATCTTCATGTATGACAATGCACCATCTCATGCTGCAAGGAATATACTGTGTCATTGGCTGCTATAGGGATAAAAGGGGAGAAACTCATGGTGTGGTCACCATCCTCCTCTGACCTCTGACCTCAACCCTATTGAGAACCTTTGGAGTTTCCTGAAGCAGAAGATCTGAGGGTGGAATGCAGTTCATATCAAAACAGCAGCTCTGGGAAGGTTTTCTGACATCCTGCAGAGAAATTCAAGCAGAAACTTTCCACAAACTCACAAGTTCAATGGATGCAAGAATTGTGCTGTGATATCAAAGAAGGGGTAACATGTTAACATGTAACTCGGTCTGTTAAGATGTTTTTGATTGAAATAGCTTTTGATTTTAGTACATCTGACCACTTAATGCTGCACATTCAAAGAGTGACCGTTTGCAGTTCTTTATAATCCATAAAATGTTTAGAAAATCTGCTGTGCATAATAATTTGGATCAGTGCATTTTGAGTTTTTAATTTTGAAAAAAATACTGTTGTCATGAGGAGCTTTGTAAAATTTGATTTGTACTGTAATAGTTCATGACTTGAAAATTATACTGACCATCATTTTCATTGACCATTTAAGAAAATCTGGGAAAATATCACTTGCATAATAATTTGGAACACAATGTAGATGAATATTGGTCTTCTTGCCTTATAAATAATGTTTGCTGCAAATCCATGATTTCTATCCATCGCTGCCGTAACTTTCCTCATTAAAAGTTATAAAATAAAATGACAAGTCTTGATCTGTTTGTGCAGCCGGCCGCGCAGCACCTTATGACCATTTGTAAAGTGAAATCAATTAAATAGAAGCGACATTAGGTTACAGTTCCTGAGACCGTGACGTCTCATGCAAATGGTCAGTAGGAGTTTGCTTTAAGTCAATTATTCCTTAACATTGATGAAAAAGTTCTAGTTCCATTGGCAGATCATTTCACTTATAACAGGACATTTTCCCCATTTTATAAGTGAAATAATCTGCCAATAGAACTAGAACTTTTTCATCAAATTAAGGAAGTATTCATGTAAAACAAGCTTCTATGTACTTCATCTGGATTTGATGCAGAAGATGTAACCTTTTGTGTTCACTATAAACTGTCCTCCAATTCTGCTCTTCCGTTCTATTTTGTTCCTTAAAAATTGGTCATATTTGAGCTTTACCATGGTCGAGCTAGGGTTTCATCAGTCGAGTCAGAATTGTCCATGTTCACATTTTAATGCGTCGAAAAGTAGATTTTTTTCTATGTACTTCATTACAGCTGTGAGCTTTAAGTTCACTGCATTCTTAATGTTTATATGTACATATATTCTCTTTGTACAACAAATTAATAAAAAATAGTGGATTTTCATTAATCCCACATTGCTGTGACGAATGATCCAGCTAAATGCAACTATTGTAATTTTAAAGTTAATGAAAGTTGATGAAAAATAACTCGATCACAAAAACTTAATTTGCACTGTGTTTCCAGCTCTGCCACAAAATGACCTTTCAGTAATCTCATTGAGCTCAGGGGGCAGACGCTAACGACAACAGGGCAGCTGGTACCACTCTGTCATTCTGACTGAATTAGTTGAGCAGAACGGCTGCTTAACATCATTCTACTTCATCTCTGCATCAAAAAGATCCTACAGACAAGAAAACTGCTGCTTTTATTCCCAATTTAAAATTATTATTGAAATATGTTTGACTTTCCATTTTTTTTCTTTCTTCTTCCAATAAAACAACTGTAATAATTCTTAATGAATCCAGTTAATTACTTGTAGACAAACTCTTTAGCTTTGACTGAAAATTGTTTTGGATTTATGTGGATTAAATGAAATGGATGTAAAAGAAAGAGAAAAATAAAATCAGCAGCGTGGTGGGGTACAAACTTAAAAAGGAAAGAGAGAGATAAGAATAGAGGAGAAACAATGATATGGAATAAAAGAAAACACTCTTAAATCTGCTTCTAGACCTGCAGAAAGAGTAAAAACAGACCCAAGAAACCACTTTTAGCAAGATATTTTCCTCATATTATAACTTAATTTATCTGCCAATGGAACAAGTACTTTTGCATTAATATTGAGGAATTATTTACTTAAAACAAGCACCCATTTCTTGCTGAAAAGTTACTTTTAAGAAGTTTGTCTTATTTCAAGTGTATTAAGAAATTTTTTCTAGGTACTAGACTAAAATTACTTGGTAAGATTTTGTGTTTTTGTAGTGATAAAATTTTAAATTCCAATGAACATTTAACACTGGATCTGGAAGACATTTAAAATATCCTAAATAAATAAACAAAACAACAGAAATAACAAATAAAATGAATTATGAAGTCAAAACAAAATTATCTTTTAAAAAACCTTATTGAGACCAATGTTTTTGGTAGAAAAAATTATAAATCATGCAAATGGAAATTGAGTTTGTTTTGTTTTATCATGTGATTTATTGATTTATTGCTTATTACAACAGGCCACATGTTATAGCAAATGTACTGGGTGCAGTTGATGGGGAAATTCCATTATTGAGTTGAGTCCAGTGAAGAATGCCTTTACCTGGAAATCCCCAGTTATATGATAAGCAAAACCAAGTAATAATTAAACTTTTATCAAATCATCTTAAAATCATTAATATGTCATCATACACTCTATGAAAATCATAGCTCAAATAATCATAATGTCAAAAGTTTGACCCAAAGCAGTTCCTTTTGCCTTAAACTGTTAGAAAATGCAACTAGCCGTCTATAAAAACTCTTCACCTGACCTTGTGTACTAAAAGACTTCTAGACAGACAGAAAACACATAAATTAAAAGCCTCCATTATTCCACTTCTTTTCTAACAATGGAGGCCTCTCCCACTTCTCAAACCTTTGACTGATCTGTTTGGTTTAGGTTTTAAAGCTTCTTAGAGTTTACCACCAATCAATTAAGTGTAACCTTGAATGTGATCGGCCTCCTTCGTTTCTTTAAGTTTACTCCTGCACACATGGATCCATGTATTTGTTTTCTATCTTCATCATGACTGCTCAAGACAAAGGTCTCCTATGCAAACACGGCCTGTGTGTTTGGTCATAGTCCACCTGAATGAGACTCTTTCAGCTCGCCACCCTGTGTGCTATTTCACTGTTTCTCTTGAGAGGAGATATTTAGCTGGCGTTCCACTGCGTACGTGCGGCTCACTGCGAACACGAGCCTGCAGTCCCTCCGCCTCCTGTTGTCACAGCAGTCTCCCTGCCCACCAACTTAATCCCGTCAGCTGCGGATGAGTGGGCCGATAAGTAAAGTGGACGCCACCTGAGGCTGCAGTTGTCAGTTTCCCCAATCGTCCTTTTTGAGCATCCGTTCGTCTCTGTGACTCCCTTACGCCTGGGAGTGAAAAGTCTTGGCGTTCATTTCGTTGTCTAGGAGATCGTCTGGTCTCTCATGAAAGGAGGAGATGTATGGATAATACAGCAGGGTCTTCACCAGCGCATCAGCTGATCCACCGACACCATCATCCATCCTTCGTTCCTTCTGTGTCTTTCCTTTCATCCTTATTTTTTTCATTTGTTTGTTTTTCTTTCCTACAATTCTCTTTTTTCTTCCTTTCTTCCTAACTTCTGCTACTTCCTTTTATCTTTGCATCCCCTTTCTTTCTTTCTTTCTTTCTTCCTAACATTCCTATTTTTCCTTCCTTTATAACCTCCATTCCTTCCTTCCCTCCTTGCACCCATTTTCTTCATCCTTTCTTTCCTTGCATTCTTCTTTACTTCCTTCTTTCTTAACTTGCTTCTTTGCTTCATTCCTTCATCCTTTCTTTCCTTCTTTCCTGACATTCTTGTTTCCTGTCTTTTTTCTTACCATTTTTTCTTTGTTCCTTCCTCTGTTCCTTCCTTCCCTTCATTCTTTTCTTTCTTATATTGTCAAAATCAGTTAGACGGTTTCCATCGTTCCTTCCTTCTTTCCCTTCCCCTTTCTCTCCATCTTTCCTTCTACATCACACATCTCATATTGTGGCACATCTCAGGTCTTCTAGCTTTCAGGAACCATTTAGACTCAAACACAGACAAAAAACATTCTTCAGCTGCATCAGTATAAAAACTGAAGTCGAGTCAAAAGTTATCTTCTAACGACAGCGTGGTGCAATCCCAATATTGACCAATCTAGTCTCCCAAGTCTCTCTTCGAATACCTTTTGAGCAGAGGTAAGTAGAGAACCCAAAGATTTTTGACATTTTGAGTTCTACTAGACCCCAAACTACTACCTCTATCACCAGTAGAAACCTCATTAATGTTGTCAAGCTATAAGTACTCAGGCAGTGATTTTCTGTTTCCCACAGGAGCTGTATTTACAGTATATTATGTCATTGCTTTGTTGTGGCATCAACCTGCACCTCTCCATCAGTAACAACATGAAAGTTATCAGCATCATTTTTGACATGGTAGCTGTCGTTCTAATGTAATGGGTGCTATGTGTCGAGACATGAACGCGGGACCTCTATGTATGTCCTGCGGTGTTTGGCACCGGTGCTGGCAGCGGCTCTTTGGGTTCTGTGGGTTAAGGCGTGGTTCTCGTGTGGCATGTTCCAGCGCATCCTGGAGATTATTTATTGTATTGAGATGCGGTTAGCTTGGAGGGTGGATTCGGTGTTATTTGCAAGTTTGTCATGTTCTTCTAACGTGTCATGAATAGTTTTTTTCAGTTGCAACCCATTAGAGAAAATTTACGGCTTGTTTCCACTGTTTTAAGTCAATTCTTGTTCTGATTAAGTTGTCAAAGGTTTGATTATGCCTACTTTCCCTCCCATTAGACTGAGTTCAGGTATTTTACGAGACACTGCTACATATTCCATCAAATTTTCTTGGTGCCTCTGATTATTTTCTTGAGCTGCCCTTTGAGGCTTGATTTGACTAAGCATTGCAGTAAAGTTTGATTTATGAAAGACTCACCTCTGCAACTTGCTGGGCAGTCACTGTTTAACTTGTTCTGGCAAAGGAGATTCACTGGCTGATGACATCTCATACTCCACTGAAGCTACTACAAAAAAGTTTTTGTAAAACTGCATGCCAATGATTCCAAATTCTTATAATCTAATCTAAATTTTTGGATTATGTCAGAACAACTAATAAAGAACAGAAATATTTTGTTTAATTTGTGCACAACTGACAAGTGAAAGAAATAAATTGTTTGTAAACCTCAGAACATTTTAGATTCTTGGATTTAAAACTGTGGCACAGTTACCAGTCAGCTACCTGTTGTGCTACTCACACAGTATTTTAGAAATGATGATTTGTAAGGTAAATATTACTTTAATTGTGCAGCATAGGACGAGTGAATCAGGAACAACTATCGGTGGCTACTTGAGCTGTGTTAAATTACTTATGATGTTTAAACTTGGATTTGAGAAGGATGTTGGACCAAACATAACCTTATTTGAGTTTAAAGTTTGTAAAGCAGAGAAATTTGCTAATTGATTTCTTCAGTAGCCAAGCTAACTGGTTTTGGCAATGTTATATGACCAGGAGTCCTGACAGTTTTCCTGATAGATAGGGAAAAGTCCTTCTGTTAATCTGATTCCCTTTGCATGTATTAACAAATTACAGTACTGCAACCCTGTTCTGCCTACACTTGTCTTTCTTTATCCCATTGCACAGTCTGTCATCTGGAGGTATTCCCTTGTATTCATAGTCAGCACTGTGGTGGAAGTTCCAGTTTCAAATCTTCACTTTGTTTGCTTTCCAGTCTCTCCTACACAGGTGATTGTGAGCTATGTTTCCACAGAGGTGTGTGGAGATTAACCTTGTTTTATAACGGTCTTGGCATTGATCACCTAAAAATTCACTGACTATGCTGCATAGTTAAAGAGGTAGTAGAAAAAAAATCACACGTGGCTTTTGTATTTACAAAACTTTAAAGTAAATTGGAATGGATGCATTGCCTATTAATTTATTTTAGTCTCTATTAATGTGAATGCTTAACATCTCTGGGGTTTTATTAATACATATTAATCGAAAAGTATAAAAAACAGGATGAGATTTTGACAATAACATTGTATCTTCAAAAATGTAATAGAGCTTGGTGAGACAGTGAAGTCGTTGTTGAATTGTTTACCTTATTGTAGCTCCTTAAACAACGTGAAAGGAGTTGTTACACAACGTAACTTTTATGTCTTTATTTCTAGAGCCACATATTGTGTATGTTTGAATAATGACCGCATTCGTGGAATGCGGGAATCTGTAACTGCAGTTTTAGGAAACGAGGCATCATCACACCATGTGTGAATAGTCATTGTGATTTAAGTAGACAGTTACAATTTTCACTGTGGTTTTTAAACTAAACCAAAGCTGCCTGTGAACAGGTAAAATCTGTAAATGCTTGAGACACCCTCTAGAAACTCTAATCTACCACCTTTGAAAGATCTAAGACCAAATATCCTTTAATTAGCATTAACTCAATGGAAACTTGAGCATTACCTCAGAAGCTAATATCTAAAGTCTGGGGTTGGGATTCAGCCAATCAGCACAAAGGAAAATAAATGGCGCTTCTAAATTAGCTATTTTTCAGATGCCAGTCATTAGTGTCTCTAGTAGCATTGCATATTTGTATTTCAGCTTCCTAAACTCTTTGGAATATTTTAGATGAGCTCTTCAAAAAAAAATTTTTAATTGGGAGATTTTCCACAAATAATTTAAAGTTATGTTCCACATAAAAATACTGAACTGTGAATATACTGGGGTCCACTCTCGGATAAGTCAGCCTTAATTTGCATTTTGGATGTTTGATGCTTAATTATATTCATAGAAACAACTCTTCTTTGCTGCAGTTTCTTAAAGTTTTGAATCTTCTCTCAGTAACAACTGCCATTAAAGACTTTTTCCCAAGATAAACTAATAACACATACACAACCAGAAATAAAACCCGTTTTGCTTTTTACTGGATATTCTAGTCAGCCTGAAAGTCGGTCATTTCAAGTCACCTTCTGGTTTAATTTTAGAGCATCCCTGAAGCTGTCTTGCAGTAATTACTTGCATTTAGTAATGTTTCTATTAACATTTATGAATCCTTGTTTTATCATTGCAGTTTTTCTTTAAAATGTAGTTGTCAAAATACAGATGATCAAATTATCTTTTAGGATTTACTGACTTTTTTCCCATGACTTTTAATTATAACCAAAACATTTTTTGTCTTTTGGAGTGCCATGTACAGTAAATGCACCAACAATAGAAATCAATAAAAAATATTACTTGCTGCTTAAGCAAAAGGTTTTGTTTAAGTGAAATCTGTGCAAAGGAGAATATGTCTCCTAATTTTAGTTTGGCCTTCCTTTAAGACTTTATAGTTAACTTTTATTTAGAGGAAACCAGCAGGACCACTCTCTGGGTGTTGCATCTGTCTCCCAGGTAGCAGCTCAACAAAACAAGGTCTTGCACATTACCATCACGATTCTCACCTGTCAAAATTAAAGGAGCGAGACGGCAATAGAAAAAGAGAGGGAGCGAGATTGTTGGCTATACCAGCGAGGCATGCTTCGCTCAAGGCTACATCTCTCTTTCAGCTCGCTGGTCTCGCTCTCTGTTACTCAGCAGCAAGAAGTAAAGAAGAAAGGTGTGACTAACAGCTCACCACACTGAAACTCTTTCCTCCTCTCCCTAAAGAAAAGCAGTTGTCCAGGCATGAAAGTACAGCGGGTTAAGGAGACACAAGGGTACACACGAAAGGGCAGTCTGCAACAAAAAAAGCACAGGATAATGTTGAAACCTGTTTTGGCTCTGGGGAATGTGAAAAGATTAAATTTTTGTGCAGAGAAAATGATTAAAACATGATATTGTGAAACCTAGTTGGTTGCTGTTTTTTTTGTTTTTCTTCCATCTTTATTATGATATATTTAAAAAAAAGAGAATAAAATTCCTAATTCCTAAGATCTCTTTTTGTCCAAAAAAGCAAATGCATTAATGCGCATAAATGATCTATTTTACTTTGTTGACATTTTGTTTGTATCGTTTTTGCACCCAGGGAGACAAGTTGTGGCCAATAGAGTTATGTTACTGTAGCCGAAGGCATTATTATTATCATCATTATAAGGCGTAATTATCCTATAAGGCCAAGTCACTTTACTGTATATGTATTTTCTGCATAAGCTGGGATCATTTAAATGTCAAGGTTCTCTAACTGGTTTCCCCTTAGGGCTCAAATCATGTCAGAATATTTGTATGAAACATTTTGGTTTAAAAAAAAAACGTGCAGCTAAGTAGGATAAATTTAAAAATGTAGAAAATACTCAGGTGTATGTGCATAAAACAGACTATTTAAAAGAAATTAGAAAAACTACAAGGATGTTAACATTTATTGAGTTTGTTTGGAGCAGTGATGGTTATAAATAATCAAGTCTGCTGGGAGGAATGATCTTCTGTAACCTTTGTTCACCAAGGATGGAGCAGTGAAGGAGCTCTCCATTATGCCGACTAGCGTCAGAGGATTTGAGAAAGGAAAGACCAAAGCTGGCTCATGCCAGACTATAACCTCATTAAACCAGGTCACAGTGCTCCAAGTAACTTGTTTTATTGCTTTTAGCGGTGCAGCTGCATTACGCATCTCCTCCTGCTGCGGATATAATTAAAAGGAAGCAGCTGAAATGAGCCGTCCATGATCTTCACAGCACTAAATACAGTGCCATGATGACCAGGCTCTTTGCCAAGAAAGATGCACCTGAGCTGGGCTTCCCAGCTGGAAGAAGCACACACGCCTCTAATTTGCACAGATAAGCTGGTTGCTGGGAGACAGAGTGCAAGTTGTGAGTTTTTAATGTGGCGTTTAAATGCTAAATATATCTTGTGTTGTATTCAGTGATGAGAAGTGTAAAGAGGATCTTGTAAGATTAAAAATGTAATCTTATCAGAGTTGCAGTGACTCACAAATAACTACTTCAGGCTTCAGAGCCTTGGTTTGATCAGCTCACTTTAGTGAAAATCACATTTTGAATTTTGTGCGCATGATTCCTTTAACTATGTGATATGTACATTTCACTGTCCCATGTTAAAACTTTTGGTTTTGCACTTAAAAGTCTGCAGCGTTTTGCTCAAGGCCATTATTGTTTATTAATAATGCATTTCTAGCCAGTTTTTCAAAATAAAAGAAGCAGAATAACACATTTTATTCTAATGGAGACTAGTCAAGGACCTTAAAATGACTTGGTGTGGATGTAGCTGTCAAATGACCAGATTGGTATTATGAAAGGAGCCTAAACATTTGGGATACCCCAAGGTTTAATCCTGGGACTCCTACTATTTAATATAGTCCTTTTGGCTGAGGTTATAAGAAGTAATACGATTAGTTACCATAACAGATGATATACAGCCTACATTGCAATGTTACCATGTGACACTGAACCCATCCAAGCACTGAACAGATGTTTAAAACAAATCAGTGTTTAGGGATGCTAAACCTTTATCCAAAACTGAAGTTATGTTTATTTATCACCTAAAGAGGAACAATCAAGATTCATTTAGTACAACTTGAAGCCAGAGTTCAGGCCCAAAATCTGATGGACTCTGACCTGAACCTTCAGAGTCACATAAAGATAGTTACAAAGTCAGCCTTCTAACACCTGAAGAACATTAATGGGATTAAAGACTAATGTCTCCAAGGTTGTATCATCCTTCCAGAACCAAACATGGAGACACGGCATTCAGTTTGTAAGCTCCACTACTCCACAATAAACTTCCAGCTGAAACACTGAGGCTAAAAACACACCTGTTTAGAGCTGCTTTTGATTCATAATAACTGGAACATTTATCTATATATTTGATGATTTAAAAATGGCATTTGACAAAATGTAACGATTATTGCTTACTTTGTAATTGTTGGCTGTATTATGTTTTTATGGTGTAAAGCAATTTGAAATGTGCTGTACAATAAACTTAAAGTAAAAATACAATTACTGTAGAGGAAGAAAGAAAACAACAAAACGACAATGGATATTTATCGTAATATGTTTAAAAACAAGATCGTAGCCAAATATGTTGAAAATGTGAAGATTTATACACGATTCCTACCAGGAGATATGCGATCCGGACTCACATTTGCCTGTAAACAGCAATGGGATTTCTTATATTGTGAAGGTTTGGAGAGACCAACCATGATTATGTTTGTACAATGAGAAAACGTTTCTTTTAGGGTGGTTTAACTGATGCTGATACTTACAATTACTTAGCAAAGATTGCACAACAGAAGGAAGTTGTTTTTTCTCAGTAAAGGTTTTGTCAAACATGGGACTTCTTTAACCTAGATGATTAAACTTTTCCCATGGGGTGTGTCCATTAAGTGTCTGGCTAGTGGCAAGCACTCCCAGGTGGGGTTGCACACTCAGAAAGACAAAGGTGTAATATACCGGCGATTTTGTCCACCCCCTATCTCATCTGTCATCTCAGCCTTTCACCAGGGGCTGTTTTCATTTCTGGGTACTCACTCTCAAATACCGATGTTGAATGGAAACATTTCTCAGCCTAAAGGCTTTGTGGTTGCTCAGCTGCCCTCCTGCTCATCCAAATCCTCACATCTATAATAAAATAGATTAAAATAGCCTGGAAAGTAGCAGTATTATGATATACATCCCTGTCCGTACTTGTAGGTAAGTCACCGTGGGCGTTTTGGTGGGGATTTTACTGGGTTTGGACGCTTCAATTTATCACAGTGCCCACTCATTTAAGAAGCACCTGCAAAAGCTAGCTGTGTGGGTAAATCCTCTGTGTGAGTCTGGTTCCCTTGGAGGAGGTAAGTCATAAAGTTCAAGTTTGATCAGGTGTGTTTTCCATTTAACCTGAACTCAGAGAATGAGCTGAATCTTAGGGATAGTCCTGTGTTCAAAACAAGGGAAAAAATTATTCTTATTGCCATCACCACCTGGCTGCCTTGCCCTTTTGTTTCACCTGACACAATGCCATTGGAAAATAACACTCCTACTACCTTAAGTTGCTTTTGACGATGTAACACACTCTATTTGTTTAGCAAATAAGCCTGATATCTTGGGGAAAATTTGATACCTGGGATGCCTGATACCTGGGAAATATTTGGAGATGTTGACAAACGAACATACTAACAATTCTGCAGACCACACACATCCTGGACACAAATTGTTTACATTTTAACCTCCAGGTTAAAGTGCTACAGAGCTCGTTTTGCAGAAACCAGCCACCACAGAAAGCTTTAAAAAGGGAAATATTTGGTGCAAAAACACAAAATCTTACCAAGTATTTTTGGTCTAGTTTCTAGTATAGGTAACTTGGTACATGTAAAATAAGATAAAATTAATGGTAACACTTTATTTCGCAGGGTGTGAATAAGACTGTCATGACACAGTCATAAACATGACATAACACCTGTCATGAACATGAATAAGTCTTCATGAACATTTATGACTGTTGTTCTTAAAGTGTCATTTGGTAAATCATGACACTTTTAATACAAAGTTGACATTATTCAAAATGTCTTTGTTATGACAACTTGACATTAACCAAGAAATCATGATCTGACATGAATTTGTTATAAAAGTATTACTGATTAAACTTTAGCTTTAATAACATAAAGCTACATAATTTTTAAAGTTTTATCAGTAATACTTTTATAACAAATTTATGTCAGATTATGATTTCTTGGTTAATGTCAAGTTGTCATAACAAAGACATTTTTAACCCACCACCCATCAAATAAAGTGTTACCAAATTAACTTAAACGTAACTTTTAAAAAATAAATACATCTGCCAGTGAAAAAATAAATGTTTCCCATATTATAAGTTAAGATATCTTGTTCCACTGGCACATTATTTCACTAATAACTAGTGTGTTTCCATAAATGTGAAGGAATGTTTTACTTAAAACAAGCTAACAATAATAAAGTTTAGTGTCAAATTTCATCACATTTTCCCCAGGTTTTAAATGAAATAATCTGCTAATGGCACTGGAACTATTTATTGAATATTAAGTAATTATTGAATTAAAACAAGTTCCTATATCTTGCTGAAAGGTTATCTGAAAGCTAGTTTTGTCTTATTTGAAATGTATCAAGATATTTGCTCCAGAAACTAGACCAAAAATACTTTTTAAGTTTTTGTGTTTTTGCAGTGCACAATCCTTGTAAATGAAAACTTACAATCTCCAGAACAAGACCTTGTTTCTTGTTACTGAACTGGAAACACAGTAAATAATAACAACCTTTGTCGTATTAAACGGGTGCACCTGACTATGGAAAAATGAATAAAACCTAATTTTTTCCTTTTCTCTGCGAATCTCTCACAGCTCCTGGAATATGTTGGCAAAGGAAAGAGCATCATGGACGTTGGTTTGGCTCAGGCCCGCCAGCCGCTCACCACCCGCTGCCACTACTATGAAGTGGAGATAGTTGATGCTGGGGAGAAGTGCTACATCGCCTTGGGCTTGGCAAGAAGGGTGAGCTGTCAAAGTAAATGCTTGGATAACTTCAGACACACCTGTGCTTAGATGGGTACTCTCCGTACTCTCCTTGTCTTTAGCATTTGGCCTTATTTCTACTTAGTGCAATAGAGTGAAAACAGTGTAGCTCAGCAGAGGTTAGTTATGTAGATTTCTTCTTCCAACACTATAAACTCCTCCTCAGACTACGTTGTAGGAAATTTCTGCTTTCCATTTCGGGGAAATGGAAAGCATTTCTCTCCTTTCACATAAATAAAAAGCTGATTTGATGGAGACAAGATGTTGATCATAAAACCTTTTGCACTTCGGGATCAAATCAGCACATTGAAAACACTCATAAAGCCTTATTCCTTATTTAAGTTAGTTTCTTTTTATAACTGCAAAATAATTTCAAATATTCTAATAAAC
The DNA here is from genome assembly GCF_003331165.1 of Xiphophorus hellerii. Taxonomy (NCBI): domain Eukaryota; kingdom Metazoa; phylum Chordata; class Actinopteri; order Cyprinodontiformes; family Poeciliidae; genus Xiphophorus; species Xiphophorus hellerii. The sequence goes on along the minus strand of NC_045672.1, from coordinate 29,913,569 downwards.
AATCAGAAAAGGACAAATTATAGGTGGGATGTAGGATTGAAGATGTTTACCTTAAAAAGAAAGCCACACAATTTCCTTACTTATTTGGTTGAATATTTTGTTGATCTTCACTGCAAAGACACAAAAGTTTTTTTAGTTCAAATATCTGAGTATACTTGAACTAAGACAAAACTAATTTAAAAGTAACTTTTCAGCAATATATATTGCTTTAAGTAAATGATTTCTTAATGTTGTTTTAACAAAAATACTAGATTATTTTACTTGTAGCACAGGAAAAATGTCTTGTTTTAAGCGAAACAATTTGCTGAAGGAACTGGTACTTTCAACCAATATTAAGAAACTTTTGACTTAAAACGAGCTCATATTTCTTGCTGGGAAGTTGCTTGTAATTTAGTTTTGTCTTATTTCAAGGACATAAGACAAAAATAGACAAAAATACTTGGTAAGATTTTTCTGTGCAAAAATGACTGACAACACTTGAGGTCTGATGAGACAGAAATTGAACTCTTCGGTGTGACTGCCAGGTGCGGTAAAGAGCTACTTCACTGCATGCACATTGATATGCTTGTTTTTTTTTTTTAAATCAAAACCACCAAGACAACTACCCTTACTACCCAAAAGCATTATGCTGCCACCACCATGCTTCACTGTAGAGATGGCATTGACTTGGTGATGAACTGTGCCTGGTTTATCAAACTTTTTATCTTATAGATAATTAAATTAAACTAGATGAGTGCTTCTTATTAAAATATCCAGAATGTTGTAAAAAAAAAAAAACATGCAGAAATATCTCGAGACCTGAGTCTCTATAAATCTCGACTGAAAGTACTTACTTTTAAAGTGAAGAATGCTTAGAAGCTGATAACCCAGAAAAACAAACAGTGCCAATAGCAAACAGTGATGTGAATAAGCAGCCACTTGAATTAAAGGAACAGTTCACTCTTTCTTAGAAGTCAGACCAGACATATTTGTGTTTGACTCAAAGTCAAAGCCGCGTAATTTCTACGAAGTTACCCAATTAATCACAGAAATGTCGCTTTTTGTCATGTTCACAAATAACTTCTTTGTTCTTTGAAAGCTAAACACACACATTCACTCCTTGTATTTTAATGTTTACTTTAGGTTACCTGCAGCCATACCTTTGAGCTAAGAGCTCAGCACTATTTTACTTTATTAATTCTCGTGGTTCTTTTCCTGCTGCATCTGGCTCCTATTATAAAGCCATCGAGGAAAAGTGGCGTGAAAGTCGCAAAACGGTTTCCAGGTTTTCCATGTAATCCGTTTCACACAGCAAGCAAACAATACAGGCTGGAATATTAACACAAATCACTTTCCATTTAACCAGGAACTCCCTGCCGCTGTTTCTGCTGGACATATTGACTTAAGGCTTTTTCCCCCTTTTTTTATTTTGCTGGTTAACTTTCTGAATAGACGTGGCCAGCTCAGCCTTTGGAAATATTGCAACACAAGTTGACAGATAAATTTGTATCACACATTCACGCAGGACTCAGAGCAAGCTCCAAATGATCCAGATTTTCCTACCCGTTCGCCCCCACCCCTCACACCATTATCTTGTCAAATTGACAAATACCTGTTAACCTGAAGCCAGTTTCACTCATTAAGTCAAACAATGCCTATTCCAGTCCTCCACCCTAAAGCCTAATTACTCATGGACTCAACTGACAGCTCAAATGGGTTTGGTACGGTAAGGAGGAATTGGAAATAATTCATTGACCTGCCTTTTAAATAAACACCCTCTTCCATTTTATTTCCATATCTCCAGTTGCAATAAACTACATCCTGATGCTTTCTATGATTTGGCAGTGGGAATACCCTGAGCCCTCACATCCACAGCTCGGTATTTGCTCACGCAGTAGTTCAGATTTCATCCAGATCTCGTTGAGGAGCAGCAGGAAGGTCCCGCTCTCCGCTATAAATAAATACCTCTTTGACACCTGTGTAAGAGCGAGGCTGCACATGAGGCAGAACAGGAAGATGAAGTGCCATGTGGAAATGGGTTTTGTTTACGGCACGTTAAGCGTTTCAAATGAGGCTGCAGACTTGGCACTAAGGTCGCACTTGTTCAGTTGAAACCAGAAGTTTACATACACTTCCTCAGAATTTAGTATCGTTTAGTTAGCACTTGCAACACTGCAAAAACACAAAACCTCACCAAGTATTTTAATCTAGTTTCTAGTGTAAATATCTTAGTTTTCTCTTATTTCAAGTGTACTAACTTAAAAATTACTTTTCAGCAATTTATTGGAGCTTTTTTTAAGTCAATAATTCCTTAATATTGATGAAAAAGTACTTGTTCCACTGGCAGAGTTTTTCACTTTTAGCAATATATTTTTCCGTTGTTACAAGTGAAATAATCCGCCAGTGGAACTACAACTTTTTCATCAATATTAAGGAATTATTGACTTAAAAGAAGCTCTTATATTTTGTTAAAAAGTTACTTAAGTCTTATTACAAGTGTTGTAAGATATTTAAAGTAGACACTAGAACAAAAAACTACTGCAATCCAAGAGCGCCATTTGTTTTTTGGGGGCACTGATTGACTGGAAAACTGTTGACGTTAGTAGATCTTGGTACCACTTCGAGTGATGGAACAGATTGTACAAAGAGTTGGTTGGTTTAACACAGAGCAGTATGATACAGAACTGCAGGAGCTGAAAATTTCACAAATATTGGAATTTTGGTCTCCAGTCGAACTGGGTCTACTGGAACATTAGGTGCAAAAACACCCTGAGTGTTTCTTTCCTCTGCGCCAGCAAAGACATGGTACTATGATGACATTGTTTGCACCAAAGTTGGTACTAACAGTGTTAAGTAGGCATGTCACAATACGCAATAAATTAATGAATTGCACAATAAATTAGAACAAGCTCAATAATTTCCATTTTCATCGTTTATCGATTTCTCTTTTCTTTCTCTCTCTACCAAAAACTGGATGATGAAAGTCTTCAGTCTGGTGCTTTTGTCTCTACTAGCCTGTTTTTGAAGGGCAGTTTTGTTTACAGAGACTTCATAATTTATTTTATTTGGTGTTAGGTTTATGTATTTTGGATATTTAAAATGTCTTTCAGTACCAATTAAATGTTCAGTAGAATTAGAAGTTTATTGATCTTTGAAAATATGTCCTTGCATTATTATGCCATTATTATCATTATATTACTTTAAAATTGTCTCAAAACAACAATATTGGCATTTATAGCAATAACTTCTCAATCCTCAGCATTCAGACAACTTTTTTCAGAGCATTACAACAACGAGAAACAATGGTAGCATCCTTAGCGTGAAGTTTGCTTTTATGTTTTCAACTGGAGAGTACTCAGTGTTTGGACATGATGTTGTGTTTGAGCAATAGTTTGGATAAAATTACACGGCCTAATCTTCCCTACGATCCTTATCTGCAATCCTGTCAGCAGCAGAGCAAATTAAGTAAGTTGTCTGTTTTTCTTTTTCCGCCCTGCATCCATAAAACTTTAGGGAAACGCCAACACAGATGCTTACAGATCAGAGAGTCATTGTTATGCTGTGGGGGCCTGGAGGTTTCAACCTGATGACATGAGGCTAAACAAACAGACCTGCATTAGTTCTCCACATGGTCCCTGCCCAACCCCTATAAGTTTGGCACGTACAAACAGAACCCACTGCTTCATCCTCCCATATAGTGTTCCTTCAGCACACACACAACATACTCTCACGTCTGTGGTAATACCTGGCTTAAGCTTTATTTTTAGACTCCTCTGTGATATGTCAGTGTGATAGCTGCAGTCGATGATTTGTATCTCCTTCCACATGGTTTTCCTCTCAACCCGCACCTTCACTGTCACAGGTTTTTCCCCTCGACCTGTTTACTCTTCCACAGTGTGGAAAGCTCAGATTCCACTTAGATGGGATGACCTGATATTGGAGGTCTTGCTCCACCAAGCTGTGGACGCCACCCAGGACTGCCATTCTTTTGCATTCCTGCTAGCAAACAGGTGTCGGACAAATCATCCCCAGAACAAAAGCCAAAGCCGGTGGGACAGTGTCATTATCCACAGAGAGACGTGTCCTGTACCGACATGGCCGAGACATTTCCTTTACTTTGATGAAACTAAAGTGGAACTGTTTGGACATAACGACCATTGTTACATTTGGAGGAGAAACAAGGATGCTTCTATCATCCTAATGGCAGCATCTTATTGTGAGGCTGTTTTGCTGAAGGAGCAACTGGTGCACTTCATAAAATAGATGGCACCACAAAGGAAGAACATTATGTGTAAATATTGAAGCAACATCTAAAGGAAGATTGGTCTTCCAAATGGACAACAACCCTCAACTTCCGGCCAAAGTGGTTAAAAAGTGGCTTTAGGACAGTAAAGCCAATGTTCTGGTGTGGCCATCACAAAGCCTTGTGGGAAAATCGGAAAAGGTGTGTGTAAGCGAGGCGGCCTACAAACCTGACCCAGCTCCACCGGTTCTGTCAGGAGGAATAGTCCAGAACTCCAGCAAACTATTGTGAGAAAGTTGTTGAAGGAAACCCAAAACATTTGATCCAATTCATGTTTTGCTGAGGAGGCGTATGTAAACTTCTAAATCTGTAACATCTTTCTCTCATTTTTATGGCTTTTGGCAAATGGAAATAATCTTGGTGATTCTAAGTGACCTAAAACAAGAAAATTTTGGTCTGATTAAACTTCAGGCATTGAGAAAAAAAAAGTGGATGTGTCTTTTTATTCCGTGTATTTAAACTTCTGGTTGGGTTGTTTAGTTTTTCTGCACCTATAGAGAGTTCTTATTTAATGTATAAAGCACACCAAGACAGTAAAAGTGATGTTCACAACAGTTACTACAATGATGGAGATGAAAATAGACATTTAATAGCTGGGTAGAGTTCTGTGGTCTGAACAGAATCATTATTGGATTTTCAAATCTTTTTTTTTTTAGTTTTTCTTGAACCGTTTCTCCAAATTACACATTATATTGGTGTCTCAATCAGGGTGCAAACTCTTGAGATGTTACTCCTCTCCACATGGAGATGCAGCCCACATGTCAGCGAGCCGGAGGAATCGTCGGGCTTGTGGTTTAGAAGCGGCAGACTTGGTGGATGAAGAGATCTCAGGGTTGCTGCTGCATTCCTGTGTCTTCTTGTCTTTATCTACTGATGTCTTACTCTGTCCTCTGTCTTTATTTCTTTCTTTTTCTCTTTGCATTTCCATTTCTTAACAGATTCCCTGCTGCGTTGTCAGATAAGATCTATGATGTTCCCTTGAAATGTTCTCGGTCTTAGCTGTAGTTATTTAGTCACTCTTTTGTTGATTTTCCATCCCAACACAAGTGCTAATAATAATTTCACCTGCCTTCTTTGCTTTTGAGAAATTAGTCTACCTTCTCCAGCTTTTCTGGATGTTTGGTTAATTATTTTCTTTCCCTTTGGCCATCCACTGGGTCTGACTTATCATAATACAGAAATGAAAGGTCTTTTGTAGGCCTCCTGTTCCTGTTAATAATAAAATAAGTGCAGTAGAGTTTACTCAACAGCGAGGACAGAATGGAAAGAAGTAAGTAATTATTTAGAAAAGAGGGCCAAATGGAAGATGAAAGATCATGAAGTCATTGCCCCGTTAATCTTTCCTCTTGTTCAGTGGTGTGTTTTTACAATAATAGAGGTGCAGCCTAGAAAACAGATAAAAATCGCTGGTAATTACCTCTGAGTCATCCCTTGATCTTATCCGCAAGTGGGCCGATGGTTATTTCTCTTGGTACACAAGAAGCACTTATCCTGCATATATCTGATGATGGAAACAAGGCGACCTTGAGAGTCGGAGTAGTTACAGACCGAAATCAGTTTGCAAATGGTGCAGATGGTGTCCAACATCAGTCCTCGAAGAGCGGAGTCCTACAAATTTTAGATGTTTAACACCTGAATTACATAAATTAAGTCAAGTCAAGTTTCTTTGCATTTCATATTTCAGCATCAAGTCAGTTAAAAGTGATTCACATCATAAAAACATCATGCAATCATAATTTATGAGACAAGCAATAAACATTACATCTTGTAAAATGTCGTCATCCAAATCACCGAGGAAATACATATCAAATGTATTTATTAATGTTTCAGTTGTTATGACTCGAATTCAACTCTAAACAGGTAGGTTTTTAGTCTTGATTTAAAGGAAGTCAGTGTTTCGGCTGTTTTTCAGTTTACTGGAAGTTAACCCAGATTAGTGGAGCTTAAAAACTGAAAGCTGCTTCTCCATGTTTGGTTCTGGGGATGTAGAGTAGACCAGAGCAAGAAGACCTGAGAGGTCTGGAAAGTTGATACAACCTTGGGGACATTAGTCCTTTAATCCTGGAAATGATCTTCAGGTGATAGAAGGCTGACTTTATAACCGTCTTTATGTGGCTCTGAATTCTCAGAGTCCATCAGGCCTGATTAATAGTTTCAAACCTATAATCCCTTTGTCTACCAGACTATCAGTAGACTACAGAAAAAGCAGGTATCAGATGTATTGATATAAGGATGATTTGAAATGACTGGCGCTCTTATCTCTTCTGAAGGTACAGAATCCTATAGTGACCATTTCTTTCGTTTTTCATTCAGGATTATCCCAAGAACAGACACCCTGGGTGGAGCCGGGGGTCCGTCGCCTATCATGCAGGTGAGACTTTCTCATGATTTCTTTCCAGCTTGAGGAATTTTCTTCTTACTCCGGTTTAAGAGAAATGAATGAATCAGACTTCCTTTAAACATCTGAGGATGCTTTTAGATTTTTTGCGGCCATCCGACCACAATTAGGACAAAACTACAACTTTTAAATCACAACTACTAACAAAACACAAAGTGATAATCTTTTCCAAGCTTTCTGGTTTACTTTTTACATTGATGGTAGATAGAATCGGATCGACTCATTGACACCTAAGTGCACTCAAATCTGTTTTTAGTTGCTGGACTAAAACTTGGCTAAATACAGCAAGTGTTTTCAATTGAACACTGACCTTGTTTTTATCAAAAATGACTTAGATAATTATTTTAAGAAGGTATCCAAAAACAATTAGAAATTTCGAATTCATTATCCTATTCCTCCAAAAAAAAATTATTAAAATAACCCATGCTTAGTTTATTGTTAAGTAGGTATAATAATAATAATAATAAAGAATACATTTTTGGTGATTTTAGTTTTTAAAATAGTTTTTGAGCCGTGAGTACTGACATGACAGAAGCTACATTCATACTGTAGCTTGAAGTGACTCAAATCTGTTTAGCTTTTTTTCCTTAATGCGACCCGTATCTGACCTTTCATGACAGCCTTAACACAGATCGGGTTTTTTCGAAGACTACCCAGGCTACTTGGATATGTGGCCCATATCTAATACATGTCAGATCTTTTCAAATGTGAAAAGCGCGGCCAGGTCGCATTCATCCGATCTCAACGTCATTGATACTCGACAAACGTCACTATTCTGCCCCCTGATACGCGCAAGCGGGAAGAAAAACAGCCATGACGGACCATAATGAGGATTAAGTTGTTAATGTACTGGTCCTGGTCGGACAACAAGCTACGCTCCTCCATTAGCATCCACATTTACTTCTGCAATCGTGAGCACTTCTTCTTCTTTCTTTTTTTTATGGCGGTTGGTAAAACTCTGAGCATGCTCTCTAAGTGTGACTTTATTGCGCCCTCTACTGCGCATGCGAGACACTTTTAGCTCGTTTGCTGTTCACACAGGAAATCACATACAAGTCGCATATATTTTGAAGTGTGAACGACCAAGCAAAAAAATATATATATATATTTCACTAAAAAAATGGAACTGAGCCTTAAAGCCTGCAGTGTGAACGCAGCCAAAAAGTTAGCACACAAATGCTTTAGATGGAAACCAATCAATGAACAACTTCACAGGAATGTTGAGTAACACAAACAGCTGGAGAGAAAAAAGAAAAGATATTGTCAGGTTGAGATGTTGATCATATCTGCGAAAGCTTGGAGTAAATAAAACCCGGCGTGAGTCATCTGTATTGTCAGAGTTTGTTCTTGTTTCCTGCAGATCTATGAAGATTATCTTTGTAGGGATCTGAATAAAACATCCACAGCTTCCCATGGAAAGGCTTCAGCACCCTTCACTATCTGAGCTGTGAGATTAGCTGCCCTGATAGAGAAGCACCTCAAAGGTGGTTGTTATTATTCTGAACAAGATACTCTTCGTACTGTTTATCTCACAATCAGAGGTGGGTAGAAAACCCAAAAATTACACTCAAGTAAGAGAATTACTACTTCAACATATTTGTACTTAAGTAAAAGTAAAAAGTAGCCATCCAAGATAATTAAAAAAGTATTTAAGTAAAAAGTTTACTCAAGTTTTGAGTAAACTTTCATTTAAAAGTTGCATAATCTGACGTACCAAAATATAGTTAAGTGAAAATTTTGGTATTTTAAGGATGAAAATGACAATAATTCGTACAAGCAGCAAAAAATGATAAAATTAGGCAAAATAATTTTTTTCCAAAACGGTTTCTTTAAAAAAAAAAAAATAATAATAATAATAATAATGAAACTGCAGGTGTGTGGCTGTGTCTGGTGAACTTTTGGTTAAAACATGTTTGTTTTTCATTCAGTGGGTAGAGAATACAGAAATTTTATGCAAGTAAGAGTAGCAATAAATTACTAAAAAAAAAAAAAAAAAAAACTCCTCAAATAAATGTAATTGCATAAATGTAACTAGTTACTTTTACCACTCTGCTCACAATGCATTGCCACATCATGTTTGTCCTTATCTGTCCAGAGCTTTTAGGAGACACCTGGACTTTATCTCTGTAGATCTTTCTTGTTGTAAATTTTTGTTGTTTCTACTCTAAAAATGCCATAAAAGACACTTTCTGTTTGCTGGTTTTTGCCACGTTATTTTTGGAGGTCACGTCTGTTGTCCGGATCAGCAATCAAGGAACATTTTCCCGTCCACTCTGCGCATTCCCGGCATGTTTTTAGTTCAAGTTTATGGTCTTAAAATCCGCCGTATCCCACTGCAGATTGCAGTTATAGTTCCGGATGCATTAGTAGTAATAACAGTTGATGCTGGACGTCCTGCCGGAGTCTGCGGATGATGCCTTCGTGCCGAGTGACAGACAGGACCAGTCATTTAGAGGCTCACCGTACCAGTGCCAGAGCTGCTGCACTGCGGTCCGTCTGGTTTGGCCGCTGCTTGCTGGACGCCACAGATATGCGCACGCCCCTGCAGAGCCGCCATTAATCTTATTTGCTAGTGACTGAAAATGATCCGTGTGGTTTTCCATGCCGTGTGTAAGAGGTTTGTCTTCCCATGCTCGGGATACGGTGAAAGCTCTGGTCCGGTGGCTCCTTCCTCTCCTCTCTGCTTACAGCCCAGCAACCTCAGGAATTGCATGTGGACATTATCTGGCAGGGGGGGCGACAAATACCTAATGCAAAAACAGCTTTATACGCACCGCAGTGTGCCCTATCACCACAGCATGCTTCAATAAGAGATTATTAAAACTTTAATTCCCTTATTTTCTGCCTGCTGTTGCTAAAAATCTCATGTGTTTGCATTTCACTCACAAAATCTCACCAAGTATATCTGTCTCTAGTCTCTAATACAAATAACTTAGTACACTTAAAAACAGACAAAACTAACTCATAAACGTTTTAGTAAAATATAGCTTGTTTTAAGATTATTTTTTGACTTGTTACATTTTTCCCATTTTATAAGTGAAATAATCAGCCAGTGAAGCTTTTGATTGATTTCATTCACACCACAAATTATAGCGCACTTAAATATACACGCAAAAAGATAAAATCTTACTAAAACTTTGTCTAGGAGTATGCAGTGAGACTGATCTTAGCGCGTATATCTATTTAAGCAAATAATAATTTGTGGTATGTGCGTTTAATCTCAACCATTTGCTGCAAAAACAAAAGTGTATTTCATCTACTTTATGGTGCAAGTATCAGTACACTTGAAATAAGGCAAAACTAACCTGCAAGTAGCTTTTCAGTACGAACTATGAGCTTGTTTTAAGCTCAATAATTCCTTAATATTGATGAAGAAGTACAAGTTATAAGTGAAATAATCTCCCAGTGGCACCAGACATTTTATATCTAGAACTTTTTCATCAATGTTAAAGAGTTATTGACCTAAAGAAGCTACTATTTCTTGCTTAAAAGTTACTTTTGTGTTATTTCAAGAGTATTAAGATGTTTGTACTAGAAATTAAACCAAAAATGTTTTGTAAAACAGTGCTTTTGTAGTGCTTTAATTCATAGCAGATGTTGGGGTTTATATTGAGAGCAATAAATCTTCAAATTGAAAGGACTCTTGACTTTACCAAAGCTGTCCAAATCTAGCAGATTGTGAGCTTACTTGGGCTCCATGTGATGCTATTATGACATCTACACAGCATTAAAATGTGGCACAAATCCAATTTTCTTTTGCCTGATTTTGTTATTTTTTGTTCCTTATATGAATGATTGTCATTTTGGTCCTTAAAATACCAACATTTCCACTTAACTTTATATTTTGGCCCATCTGATGCTGTAACTTTTAAATGTTAAATGATTGATAATTTGATCTGTACTTGAGTAAGTCTTCTGCCAAAAACATTTTTACTCCTACTTCAATAATTTCTTGAGTACAAATATGTTAGGAGTGATTATTTTACTTGAATAAATTTTTTTGGTACTCTGCCCAGCTCTGGCTGGTGCAGGTTAGCAGGTCATGGGGCCGTTAACCTTTTGAAAACCTCTCATCTTTGACTCACTCGTGCTGTGACTCGACGCCCGCAGCTGAAGCTTTGGCCCGACCGCCATCGCCCCCATGCAGCCGCAGATAAAGTGCTCAGTCTAACCTGAGTGCTCTCCATCAGTGACATGCTCTAATCTGATCTACGTCTCCAAAAACAGCTGTCCAATAGCAACATGTTATCTAAGAAGATAGCCTTCTTTCCTAACAGGGTGTTAGGGGTTTGGATAACATACTTTCATAAAAATTAAAGGGGGCACTTTAACTAAATTGATCCCTATCTTTCATCAAGGTTGATGTCATAAAAACTTCTTCACCTCAGTGGAAACGACATGCTGTCCATATAAAGTCTGCAGTTCTGTTTTGGTAACCAGTTGATCACATCCTGGACCCTTTTATTGTCTTTTTAACGACCCACAATTAATCCAAATCAGGGTTTCTCTTCAGTCCATAAGACTCACTGATTAACTACAAATTTCGGAAAACAGTATCGAGGAACGTGGCTCTTAAGATTGCAACTTGGAATTGAGTTGCACATAAACCAAAGACTTAAGTTTCGAAGAGTAACTAAACCCCAAATCATCTCGTGTTGTGTGTTGCTATCTTTATGTTTCTGTGCAAACTGTGATATTTTCATGCAAGCTTGATTAATTCTGCAGCATTTGGTTTAAACTTGTCATAATGCCACCATCTTTGAACTGATGGGTGTTCTTAGTGCCGTTCCAGTCAATTCTGAGGCTGTTTCACACCTGTTAGCCCCGTAGACTTGGTTCAATAGGGAACAAAACTCCAACATTATCTACCTTTTAAGCTGCTGCGAATCACTTTCACACTGCACTGTGTTAAACAATCCAAACTAATTGAAAAGCCTGTTTCCTTCTCGCCTGTAGGGAAACTGCGCCAAGAACCACTGAAGGAAATGACATAAAAACCTCTGAAGAAGACACTGACATTATGTGAAGATTACATTTTTCACATAATGTAATCAAAAATGGAGTGAGGTCAGATTTTAGAGGTTGTAGGATTTATCTTTTGTCTTTGGTAAAAGACAACAAGCAGTACCTTCTGCTAGCACTAAGCTAGCATGTTTGTTTTGGTTGCATTTACCCACAATGCCCTACACTGTAGTCCATTTCTTGCTTTTGGAGCGGTCTCTTGTCAGCTATTTGATGCCTATGTCAACGCATTGACATAGACGTTCAAATCACACCAGAGTTCACTTCAACCAAACTGAGACAGAGGTTTTTAGGCGAACCACAGTTCGCTTTTTTGAATCGATTGCGCATTCATACTTCCCCAAACAAACCGGACTTTCTAGAGTTTGATTAAAGCGGACTAAACAGGGCTGGTGTGAATCCACCCTGAATCTTTCCTTTATGTTTCAGTGATATTGGTAGATTAATATCCAGTACTGTATAGTTAAATTCAGCTGATCAAGTAGTAAAACATCTAAGGAAGCCCAACCAATGGCATTGGATGTTTTTGGCAACTGCGGAGAAGAACCACTCCCTTTTAACCAGCAAAACGTCAGCAGAACCAGCACCAGGCTCGGTTTTGATCAGCCATCTGCTCCGACTGGATTAGAGTTAAAAAACAGAAAGGAGAGAGAGAAAACCCAAACGCACTGGGCTTTGAGTACTTTCTATGAGAAAGACAAACAGAGTTTCTGACCAGGAGACACACCTGAACAAAGAATCCCTGGAACCTGAGAAATCAAAATGGATCCAAAACAATCAAAATGCAATCAACAGAGATAGAAACAACTCTTCTAAACATGACTGTTAGTAAAAAGGAACCTTATAGCCACAAAGTAGGGCATCAATAACATGAAAAAAGCATTTAAAATACTCATTAAACCTCTGTTCTGGGTGGTCTGATCCCAGAACACATATCTTCTAATCGTTCTTTTCTGATTCATCTAGTTTAAGAGGCAATTATTTCTTCTTCTGTGACATCTGATCAAGTCTCCCTGCTTGTCCTACCTTTGCTGCCCCATTACTTCCCACCATCCAGGCCCAAACCTGGATCTCTGCATCCTCACTTCCAGTTTCAGTCCTTGTCGCGCTCCAAAAAGGCCCCGTATTTTTAGCCCTGCTGGGCCGTGCCCCCTCTGTTTGCCTTGTGTGCTTTGTTGTTACAAGGGCCCGCATGGGAGCTGTAATGATACAGTGTCTGTCTGGCTCCCAGTGCTCCGATAGAGGCTGTTTAAACAGTATCCTGAGCTGGGGATGGATCCCATGACAACTCCATAAATATTTACAAGCAGCAGCCATCCCGCTCTGCTTGAGGAGCACTTGTCTGCAGGCTATCTCTGCAGTGTTTTTCTTCTTCTTCTTTGCTCCTTTGTTGTCTCTAACAACTGTAGGATGTGTTGTTTTGATGATTTTCTTTGGATGTTGTCGATGTCTTTTTATTTTGGTTGTACTTGACTGTTTTAACAAGTCCTGCTTCTTCTGGCTTTTGCTCATCATCGCCTGAGTGGAATGTCGGGATGTTCTGGATGTTCCCAGTGTGTTGAACCTGATGTGGAAAATTGCAAAGCTCTGAAGACGATTGTGAAAGAGTGAAATATGAAATATGCACAGTACCTTCTTTCTCAAGGTGTTCTTTTTATGTCATGCAAACATTTCTGCAGTTTTTGAGATTTACTTTGTCCTGCAAAAGTATTTATTCTTCAAGAACATTTTCACATTTTGTTACAACCAAAAAGTTGGCAAAGTGAGGTATAGGCATAGAGCTGCAACTAACACTTGTTTTTGCAATCAATTATTCTGATGATTAATTGATTAATCTGTTAAAAAACTTGGCACACTCGACAGATTTTTCATTTACCCACCTTTTTACACACTATTAGGAATACAGTAAACGATGCAAATAAATAAATATTTCAATTAATTTTTTAAGATAAGAAAATAAAAATATTATTGCCTAAAATGCAATACAATAACATTCCTTTAGCGTATGTTTGATCATTGCTTGTCAGTGGAAGGCTGATGTGTTGACTGTTATTGCCAAGTCATGTCAAGTCCAAATAAAATACATAGATCTTTGTGGTGGAGATTTGACAAAATGTGGAAAGTTAATGGGGCGGAAATGAAAGTGTGACCAGGTAATCCTAAATTAATCAGATGCGTGTCTTTGACAGATGATGGGAAGATCTTCTACGGCATCGGAGTTGGAGACGCTTTTGGGCCCCGCTGCTTCAAAGGGGACATCATGGGGTGCGGCATCATGTTCCCACGTGATTACAGCCTGGACGGAGACGGTTCAGGTACCAGACATTAGTACCAAACGTCCTCACAAAGGCAATATTAGCTACTTTGAAGCCTTCAGAGTTGTGAGATTAGTCAATATCTTTAATTTTCTTTGCAGTTTTTTTTCTTACTTAATCTCTGGTTCTACTGACTCTTGGTTATTTAACTCTCCCTCCATTTTTGTGTTCAGTTGACGTGGAAGACTTGGGTCAGCTGGAGGGCCTACCCAGTCAAGATGGCGTTCAGAACGTTCTGTATCTTAATGGTGAAGACGAGGAAGAGGAAGAGGAGGAAGGGGACGAAGTCGTTCAGGAACAGCAGGGAAGGAAGGTGACGGTGAGTTTTTTTTATTTTTTTCTAATGCAAAATAAATACCATTTATAAAACACACCAAGCCAACTACACAAAAAATACTCACAAACTGCAACTTACAGGCAATTTTTTTTTGTCAGTAATTTAGTAGTTCTGTATGTTTCTTTTTGTTTCTTTTGTGCGTGTTTTTTTTCTATTGTACTATAAATATCATTTATAGAAGCTACACAAAACGCTCACAATCAATCAGAAACTTCTACAGAAAAAAAATTATTGTAGTTTTTTGTCAATTTTATTTACAGTAGTTCTATATGCTTGTTTGCTTTTTTCATCAGCTATCTTATACTTCTGTATTTTATTTGTCTGTTAATTAGTAGTTATGTAGTATCTTTTTTTTCTATTGCAAAATAAATACCATTTATAAAAATTACACAAAAAGCTCACAACCAATCAGCAACAACCAATCAGCAACTCCTGACAAAAAGAAATTAGTGATAGTTTTTTCCATCAGTTATTTAGTAGTTCTGTATATTTTTCTATTTTTCCATTTTAATTTATTCACAAATTAGTGCATGTATTTTTTATATTTTAATTTATTCATGAATTAGTGCATATACATTTTTTTCCATTTTAATTTATTCACCAATAATGCATATAAAACAAACAAATTAGGCTAAGAAAAACAGGTATTGATCTGTAAAATAAATAACCAATTAGATAAGAGAATGACTAACAACAAAAATAAAATAAACACATTTAAAAAAAATTTAAAAGGAGGTAACTGTGAGTTCAACAGCATGGCTTGTGATGAATACACAACCAATTAAAACGTTAAAGCCTTTGGTTCATAGAAACTGACCCAGATGATGATAATTATTAGGATTTCCAGCTGCTCTCCGATTTGTTTTGGCAACAAAAAACAACTTTTTATGGACTTTTTCCATAAGAAAGAGGATGAGAAAGCCAGCTCAATGTTGAAGTATTTAGATGTTAAAATTCATAATTAGACAAAGAGTCGATGACTAAGCAACTGATTCTTGTTGGAGTTGAAAAAGAAACTTGCCAGTATGTCTTTAAGCTTGCAAAGATACATCTGGATGACCCACATGTCTTCTGGAACAACAATGTCCAGTGGATGGAAAAACAGGTAATAATCAACATGTTGCAATGGCCCAGTCAAAGTTAATGCCTAATCATGATTTAAATGCTGAAGGTAATGTTTGCAAACCACAATGAACTGAAGCAATGCTTTCTCCACAACAGTGTGGATGTTATGGAGACTTTATCAAAGTTCATCTCCAAAACTGGCTGCTGGTTGAGCAGGAAGGAAACTGAAAAACCTGAAACTGGAGGCTGTTCCTCTCATTGTAGCGCCGCTAATTCTGAGAAACACAAGCAGCTACATGTTCTGAGAAGGAAATGTTCCTGTGGTGAGACACAGAACAATGGTGTGTCCAGGTAATAAAATCTGCTCTCTCAGGGTTTATACTTAATTGAAAAAACTGGTTTCATTTGACTTCAGTCAGGTTTCAGGCCACAAATACAAACTCCAGCTTGAAAATGTGAAAATATACAAATTCTAAGATGGCTAAAATTATTTTTACCGATTGACTGTGGTCTTATATTTTCATCCCCAAACATCCGGACCACAGAATATTAAACATGAGCTCAGTTCTGAGGAGAAGGTCCAAAGTTCAGCTCATTAGTAAATGTAGCTAATTAATAGGACAACAGTCTGAATCGCAACAAACACAAATATTAGATCCTCAGAAAGAGACGAAGACTGATGAGGTCACAACAGGTTTTAGTTCAAAAACATCAGCTGTTTGTCCATTTGTCTATTTGTCTATCCATCCATCCATCCATCCATCCATCCATCCATTCATTCATTCATTCATTCATTCATTCATTCATTCATTCATTCATTCATTTCTTTCTCCCTCCCTTCCACTTGCCCAAGGTTTAATCTTTTTTTTTTCAGTTTCATTTCAATTCTTCTTAAAGGTTTCTTTCTTTAGAGAGCCTCTAACCTGGTCTGTCCGGTCCAATCCGGTTTGAAGTTCTGAAGATATTAATGAAAGTTTAAAGGTCAAAAGGTCAACCAGGCCCTGATCCCCCACATTAACCACATTTTTATGCTTTGTTTGTGCAGTAAAAAATTTCATTTGTGCCACTGTCATTTAAAAAATATTAATAAAAAAGTTTCCAGTAGTCATGAGAGGTCATTAGAGGTCAACCACCGGCCCGCTCAAACGCTCAAATTTGTTACAAAATCAAACAAATTTGATGTCATTCAACTCGGCTACAGTTTGCTGGTTTGTGCAGCAAAATTTTTACTTTTACTTTTACTTTGAAGATTTTGATCTTTAAAACAAAAAACATTTTCTGCACAAGCGTTTGACACCAATGTTGTTAGATTTGAAAAAGGTGGGGGGCAACTTCACTCAGGCATGAATTTCTACAAGACAAAATGAAAAATCTGGGTTTGAGTCCATCAGAACCAGAACCCTGAGGTTCTCCATTACTGAGTGTTGCTGCAAACATCATCAAAGTCCACGGCTCTGATGACGAACAGACCGTAATGGAGACGCTCATCACTGGAGTAGAGCCAGAGCTGAGAAGTAACTCGTTACAATTACTCAATTACATTTACTTGAGTTACTGTTTTGACACTTTTTACTTTTATTTGAGTAATTTTATTATGAAGTATCTCTACTCTTACTTAAGCTAATTTCTGGGTTTTCTACCCACTGAAGGAAAACATGTTTTAACCAAAAATCACAGACACACACCTGCAGTTTTGTTAAAGTTTCATAAGTATTTTTCTAAAAGATACTAATTTGGAAACATTTTCTTTTGCCTGATTTTGTTATTTTTTGTTACCTATATAAATTATTGTCATTTTGGTCCAAAATTTCCACTTAACTTTATATTTTGGTCCATCTGATGATGTAATTTTTAAATATAAATGATTGATAATTTTATTAGTACTTGAATAAACTTTTTACCAAATGCTTCTTTACTCTTACTTGAGTAATTTCTTTGACGGCTACATTTTACTTTGTACTCGAGTAAAAATATGTTGAAATAGTGCTGCTCAAGTATAATTTTTGGGTTCTCTGCCCTCCTCTGAGTAGAACCGAACCGGACATTAACTGTCTAGAGTGCGACCTGCCAGTGGGGGAATCGTCTCAAGGTGTTCACCAGAAAGGATTCACCGTTCTTTGAGCAAGTTCTGGGTCTTCTGAGTGCCAGGAAAACCTGGACAAACCTGTTGGGTGGACGAGCCAAACCACACAGGAAAGATGGACCTGTAGGAAATGAGCAGTTTGTACTTTTTGAGTTACTGCAGGAAGGTCCAGTCTTTGCTGGAATTTAATTTATGTATTTTATTTGGGAAGCAATTTGTTCAGTTTTTTAAACTTTTGTCCTGTGGTAGAGCTTGAAAGAGGGGGATGATGAGCAGTTTGCTGCTTTTCTTTGGCGCCACCTGTTGAGCATTTGCTGCATTGTCCCCCTATCCAGGAACAAAGCCCGTTCTCCTGAGCGCAGCTTTAAAAACCTTCATGAGGCACCTTTAACCTGTCGCCTTCCTGGCACCACCGCAGAACGCGCCGCTCAGCAGGACCGCACCAATTATTTCATACGAGTCTGGAGGCCAGGAAACGCTGCACAATGCCTACTTTCACATTTCTAATGCAACCTGGATCTTTGTTGGACTTACCAGTTCACCAGACCTGGCGCTCTGCAGGTTTCTTCACAGCAGGGATGTCCACAGTGTGGCCCTGGGGCCATTTAAGGAGGATTTTGTTTGGCTCCTAGGTCCACAATTCAAGAAATTAAATAAAATCTTAATGCAACCATCATAAAACATAAATATGTTTATTTATTTAGATACAAGCATTTTTATTTTATTAACTATGTCTCTGTTTTGTTTTCTATTATTACACTTTGCTAAAACCACCAAGCGCTGCCCAATTTTTGGCAACAAAAGAACAAAACAAAAAAACAAAAACACGGATAATAAACCCCCAGGAAGTTTAGTAAAATATTTACCTGTCATTTAATACACCAGCTGTTTATACTTTGGATCAACAATGATTTACAGATTCCTTTTCTTCAAAAATTAGACTACTTTGCTTTCATAGTAGATTTTATTTATAATAATGCCCTCTACAGTATATCCTTATCAAAATATTGTCCATTTAGTATTGAAGAAATAAAAACAACAAATCTCTTAGAAATAAAACCTTTCAGTTTTAATTAAAAAATGTGGCCCTCGTGTTTTCTCCACTTAACAGTTTTGGCCCTGAAAGTTTGGACACCACTGCTTTACGGTCAAATCCTCCAACGAACTTCGGGTTTATGGAGGTATAAAGTGCAGAGGTTCTGACTTTATTTGTTTATTTGAAGAGGTTTGCATAAGACTGACATGACACCATCACAAACATAACAGCTGTCAATTACCTGAAGAATTATTTGTGAATGATTGTTGTCAGGAAGCATCATGTGGTAAATAATGACACTTTTAATGCAAAGTTTATTTAAAACTTGCCCCAAGAATTGCTCTAAAAATGTCAACTTTGATATTTCGGTTAATGTTGTGACTTTTAATGATGGTTGCATTAAGAATTTCATTAATTGTTGCATTAAAAGTGTCAGCGTTGCATTATTTTATAAATAATGACACTTTTAATGGAACTTTTAATGCAAAGTTTCATTAAAAGTGTCATTATTTACCAAATTATTCTTAATGACAACAGTTAGACCCATTCATGAAGACTCCTTCATGTTCATGTCCGGTGTTATCTCATGTTTATGTCATGTCAGTCTTATGCACACTCCTTCAAAAAAAGTGCTACCTTATTTTGGCCCTAATGCTGCTGTGCAGTCAAATCCTCCAATGAACCCAGGGTTGCTGGAGTTTTGAGTGCAGAGGTTCTGACTTTGTCTAGACTCGCCTGCACGCTCGTGCAAGTGGAGACCGGGGGGGTCAGTGAGAGGCGGCGAGGCCGACCGAAACCCAGCTGGGTGAGAGAGCAGAACGGGCCATGATATAATCCAGGGATTTGTCTTTATTTATTCAGCAGGACACATTAGTCCTAGTGCGGCGGCACGGCACGCACTGTTCTGCTGTTGTTCAAGCTAATGACCTGCGTTTCTCTGGCGTGTAATTAAACAGGTTGGAGTGGGTGGCACAGTTCATGTTTGATATGTGACTCAGTCTCATTTATCAAAGACGCACACTCGGCGGTACTCCACGTTGTTGTTTTAGTGCCGCTGTTTGGGCCGAGAGAAGTTGGCCGAATTAGCGTTGAAAAGCTGCGGCGATGTTCTTCGGGGAACAGCTGGATGATGTTTGATCAGTCGCTGATTTAGTAGAGACATGTTCTGTAAACATTGACTTTCTCCCCCTCAAGACGACAGAAGTTACACTCTCACCTATTTGTTCAACCATATTTCCTAATTGCACATCATTCCTGGTTGGGACTGCTGAACCGAACGCTCTCTGGCAAAAAGATTTTCTCTTTCTTTTTGTCCCTTCAGTGGTTTTACCATCAATGAAAGCTTGGGTTACTGGTGGAAATTAAAATTTTCTTCCAATTATTTTAACAACTTAAGCAGTTGTCCATCTTTTCTTGGTCTGGATAGCCATCCATCCGTCGGTGTACTGTCCATTTGTCCTTCCAGTTATGTATGAGTCCATCATAAATCAGTTCTTCTGTTCATTTTTCCATGAATCCATCTGTTCAACCATTATCCATCCATCTTCCTGTCCATCTAACATCAATGAATCTGCCTCGAATCTTCTGTTAACAGAAGCCAAAAAATGCAATATTTGTTCTTGTTAGCCCCAAATCTAAATTTGCTAATTAAATAAAATCCTGTAGTCATTTATTCCTAATTCTGTGTAAAAAAAAAAAAGAAATAATTCTACATCAGGGCAACCATAGTTTGCTCCCTAGCTTATATATCTGCATATGTTTCAGGATGTTGTGCATCACTTCAAACAATCAGAACAAATGCAAACATAACTATTTTGTTAAAGCATGTCCAAAAAAGTTAGTTTTGTGCTTATATACACAAAACATCATGACCATTCAATAAATATTATTATTTAAAGACCATTTATTTCAGAAACTTTATTGAAAAACAAAACACATTATATCGATTAATTACACACAGATGGATATTTGAAAGCCTTTATCGCTGTTAGCTATGATGATTTTACCTTAAGAGGTAATGACAACATGATATTAAAATTAGCATTAGCATCAGACCAACAAATAAATCTATTTTTAAAACTTGCTTAAAGGTTGGTATTTTCGAAAGGTACTTTTAATCTGATAAACAAAAGTCATTGGGACTGATATTAACCTGCAAAAATGTTGGCTCCCTTGTTTTGATATGACTTGTTGATTATTCAGCTCCTAACAGGGATGAGCTAAGCTAACATTAGCTCCTTTCTTCCCCTTCTGTATTGATATCACTTGTTGATTATTCATCTCTGAAGAGTGGTAGGCTAGGCTAATGTTAGCTCATCTCCTTTCTGTTTTGATATGACTTGGCTTGTAACAGGTAAGCTAAGAGTTAAACTGAACCCGGTTTTTATGTGCAGATTGTTAACCTGTATTGTGGATTCATCCTATTAACAGCATTTGGCCAGTGGTGGACGCTAATTTCCACCCCTGGTAGTGGTTTGTGTGTTTATTCTCACTGCTACTTCTCTGCTCTCCTCTAGGTGTTTTTCACCAGGAACGGGAAGCTGATGGGTCGACGGGAGATGGCGGTCCCCCCTGGGGGTCTGTACCCCACCGTGGGGATGCTGAGCAGCGGTGAGAAAGTCAAGGTGGACCTGCATCCTCTCAGCGGATGAACCGAGAGGCCGTAGGCTAGAGCACGCACCATCCAGCTGCACACACGCACGTCTTCCTCTGCACTGCACCGGATTTTATTTATGAAACTAGTCATCGCAGTAAGAACAGACTACAAGCTCTGGCAGCAACGGTTACTTCTATGCAATCTGCTCTGCTACCATCCTCCTTCTGCATGCACTTTGTCTCCGAAACACTGAGCTGGTAAATGCCCTCATCCAGTCTCGCTTTTTTTCCATTTGTCACGACCCCGAGCAAAGCGGAGAGAGGCCAACGTCAGTTTGTTTCAGGGAACAGGACTCCCTCCCTCTGGGCGATCAGGGACCTCACATGCTGCTCTCCCAGAGCCAGACGTGGAGCTCTGTTTCCTCAAAGCTGCAGAGTCCTCCTTAAATCAGTTTTGCGAAACAATCCAAGCGTTTGGCATGTCTGCTGAGAAGCGCCGTGTCGGATATTTTTTCCAAGAGCTCAATTTGCAGCCAAAATCCAAATAAAAACGGGTCAGCAAACATTTTATACATGCCATCTTTGAAAAACAAATATTTAAGTTTATCTCATTCAGGGAATATTTGTGTGTTTTAGCACTTTAATAAGATAAACTTTGGCTTTACATTCTGGATCCAAACTGTGAGTAAAGGTAGAAACTTTAATAACCAGTCCAATATTGACTGATCAATTTATGCAATCCACAAAAAAAGTGTAAATAAATGACTTAATGTTTGGAAGAAATATTTAAATCTGCTCAGTTTTATCTCCAACTCAAGTCCTGAGAATTGTTATCCACCAACCTGTAGATGACCATTCAACTCTGCAGGGGCCTGATAACAACACATTCATGTACTTTAGGTGTTTTGGAGAAGGAATGCATCTAAACGTTGCAGGATCGTAACTCTCAGGACTGGATTAAAACACCCAGCTTAATGTGAAAAAGATGCTGCATATTTTCATGCAGATGTTTGTTGTTGCATGCTCATTGGTCCCCTGCATTTCACTGAAGGGTGGCAAGAACAATTCTGCATCACAAAGTTCAGGCTGATATTTCTCTTTAAATGTTGCCAGATTTCTACATTGAGCTGCAGAGTTGAGTCTGTTTTGTTTCTCAAATGATTAGAGTTTGACGAAACAAGACGGGTCGGCGATATTAAAGTTTATTAATTAACAAACAAGAGTCTCAGTAGAAAACTCCTGGTAACTCCTCATGCTGATCACAAGATTGGTCGCACTCTGATGCCCAAAACTATTAATATCCTGGCAGATTTAGGTACAAAACTATTTTCAAGTGGCACAGGCATCTCTCAAAAAATAATAGGATAATGTATACGTGTGTCATAAATATATATATATTTATATTTTAAAGCTTCAATATGTAACTTGTTGAAACTGTTACTATGTTGTAACAGCATCACACGAGACAGATAATCTGTAAGAAATTGATCTCATTTGTCTTGTTAATTAGAAACAACCAATCAGAGCCAGGAGGCGGGTCTTAGCGCTGTCAATCATCTTCCCTGTGGCACTGCTAGCAGCAGGCAGAGCCTTTTGTGAATGCTAAAGCTAGTTAACATGGCAGATAAATGGTTTTTCTGTAATGGTGGGTTGGGTTTAGCAGCGAGTACATGAAGTTGATTAGCAGTGCTAAGACCCTCCTCTTTGCTCTGATTGGCTGCTTTTGGTCAGGAGCGAATCATTTCTTAAGACAGTTAGCTCAGGGAAGAGGTGAATCTTTTTACAGATTATTTGTCTCATGCTGTCACAACATGGTTTTAACAAAAATGTAAAAAAAAATTTAAATGAAAGTTACAGCTGCTGCAGCTTTAATTAAAAAAAATCACTCAGTCAGATTATTTCCATCCAGAAGAAACAGAAGCTACTTTAAACCTTAATCACTTCACAAATTCACCCAACAGAAACATTACGAAATCAATCAGATAAATGGTTAGTAAAGGCAGTGAGGCATCCTGGGTCGTAGGAATCAAACCGCATCAGCAGCGTGAGGTGAACTGAGGACGGGCTTTCTGGTTCTGAGACATTTAAAAGACTCTGCCGACCCGATTGCTTCAGGCAGCTTCAGGCAAAGTTCAGCGGCTGCAGCCACAGTCGACCCGCGAGTCGGAGAACGGCGAACCGCACTCAAAAAATCAGTTCTGAGTGGAAAAATCTCCCATAATGTGGTTAATTCTAACATCAGGTTCTGCTGGGCCGACCTGAACGCTGTGATGCAGAATCCAACATCAACAAAAGCTTTGTGATGAGTCTGGTGGAGCTGGTTTCCACATAACTTTAAAGAACCTGAAAAT
This sequence comes from Xiphophorus hellerii, assembly GCF_003331165.1. NCBI lineage: Eukaryota > Metazoa > Chordata > Actinopteri > Cyprinodontiformes > Poeciliidae > Xiphophorus > Xiphophorus hellerii. Next base: position 29,890,085 of record NC_045672.1, on the reverse strand, counting down.
AATCGAATCTGTAAAAATAAACCAACCAGGCCTGTCATAATAACAAATTTTACTGGACGATAAATTACCCAGAAGTTATCGCGATAAATGATAATATTGTTGTTTTGAGACCATTTTCAAGTAATATAATGGTAATAATGGACTAATAATGCAAGAACTCATTCTAAAAGGTAAATAAATCTAGTGAACATTTAATGCTGGAACTGGAAGACATTTTAAATATCCAAAATAAATAAACAAAACAACAAAAACAACAAATAAAATGAATTATGAAGTCTCTGTTTTGGTCTCAATTATCCTTTTTTTGAAGGACAGTTTTGTTTACAGACTTTTATCCTCCAGTTTTTGGTCAATTAAAAAGTTTAATTTATCATGCGATTAAATGGTTCATTGCTTATTGTGACAGGCCTATCGCCTTTTTAAACAGAGTTTATGACACAAACCAACACAAAACTGTGAAGTGGAAGTGAAATAAAGTTTTTTAAATTCAGTTTTTACATGGAAAATTTTGCTATGAATTTGTATTAAACCCCTGTTACTCTGATGCCATGAAGAACATCAGACAGCGTCCCTGTTTGCAGATCAAAACAAGCACTCAGATCAGAACTAAAATACAAATCTACAAAAATCAAAAGTACTTAAAAATCAAACACAGAAAAACTAATTTCTCTCTATATTAATTTTTTTTTATTAAAAGAAAATGTATATACCAATAATATGACTGAGATGAGCAGACCTAATAGAAACAAAAATACAAATGCACGCCACACTTTTCAGATTAAATGTTACCAGAAATATGACAACCAATGTTCCTTTTTCTTCCACTTTGCAGTTATGCACCACTTTGTGTTGGTTTATCCCATAAAATCCCAATAAAAACATTTAATTTTGTGGTTGCAACGTGACGAAGCGTTCATGGGGTGTGTATACTTTTGTAAAACGTGACCTAAAACTTCTGCACAGCATGACTTTGAAATCACATCTGCTGGCGTCTCAGTTTCTAGCTGTTATGTTTTCATTTTCTTGAAAAATAGAATAAACTCAGCTTGAATCAGTCAGGTTTGGTTCTGATTGAATAAAAACTGGAAATAAAAGAAAATGTCGCTCAGATTGGAGCCAAACATGACTTTAATTCACTTTCCAAATACAATCTTTCCTGTTGTAAAGTTCTGTCTTGTTCGATTGCACTATGATATCCTGACTCACATGATCATCAATAAATGTTTTATTAATGTTAAAGTATTTATTTTCTCTTTTTTGTGCTCAAACGTGGTTATTTTAAAGGAATTTGCATATTTTCTGGATTTGTTTTTTATTTATTGGTTCTTTTAAAGCAGGGGTGACCAAAAGAATCATTCCTAAAAACTAAAATCACCTAAATGTTCTTTTTTTATGCTACTGAACAATAAAACCAGGCAAGAAAGAACAGGATTTTTTCCCCCCTTGTTATATAAAAGGCGTCCAGCAGCTCGATTAAAGAAAACTGAAAAATAATAAAAATTGTTGGCTGTTCTCAGCAATAAAAACAGGATCTGTGTCAGACTTGATCTGAAAATGCTTTGCTGTATTTAGCAGCAATTAAAAGCAGATTTGGCTGCACCAACATGTACTTTAGAGTACATGTCAAGGAGTAGAGGTGGTCCTGGTTACCATGACAACAGAAAGAAACAAGATGATCACTTTGTGTCTCAGCTAACATTTTAGTAAAGAGATTTTGATTTAAAAGTTGTAATTTTGTCCTAATTTATTCTTGAATTGAGGTTGGGAGGCCCTAAAAATCCATCCAGGGGCCTCAAATGGCCCCCGCACCTCAAATTGAAAACCATTAAGTTATTAAGAAAGCAGAGTTTCTAAAACTTTAGGAAGAAAGCTTAACAGTATATGCACATTAAATGGATTAACTGTGTTTCTGCCCCATTTTATTGTTTATAATGAGGCCAGAAAGGGGAATATTTAATATGGATGGCTGTTTGATGATGATGATGATGATGATGATGAAGAAGAGGATTTATTGACAAATACAGCTCAAGAAATTACAAATCATAATGATATATTGCACCAAAATTGAACTTTTCTTAATATAGTTTATGAACAATAGATGTACAAGTTAACATGTGAAATGACTTTGGTCACTTCTTTGGTGAATATTGGACCTTTAAAATATTATTTTCCTATTTTCACTGCATATTTGTGCAGTTTTTCTACCAATATGGAGAAAACCAAATATTCATATAACTGTATCTCTGACTGACCTGCACTGAACTCAGATTTTATTCATCTAAATTTGGTCGATGTTTTCAGAATTAAAGCAACAATTTGTTGCAACTACTGACATCTAGTGGTCAGCTAAGGTATAGCTGCCATTCTTTTATATTTTTTGAAAAACCGCTTTGGTTATTAGGACTTAACTCAGTTGTTTTTTTTTTATCCTTCTCAGCCAAGAAATTGTCAGTAGAATTTATTTTTAGAATAACAAAATAACTGTTACACAGAACTGTGTTATGAAAACGACTAACGAGAATCTGAGCAGAGAAGGTAATAAAGAAAAACACAAAGAACTGACAGAAATAAATTAGCAAGGACAAATATGAACAGCTTTTTTAATCCTGCTTCTGATTGGTTGGGGCAACAGCATTATTAAAGGTAAGAGCAAATATTACTTCTGTATAAAGTTGAGTGATAAACTGATTTTAATCAAAGTTTTTGAAAATTTTTGCATATTTATTCACAAACGCATTCCTTCGTTTCCATCGGTTAGTGATGTCATCGCGCTGAGGTATTTGATTATTTGATTTTTTTTATTAAACATTTGTTTGAATATATTTTCAATTTTAGAAATATATTTAATATGTATTAAATATAGAATTTAATAAATACATATTTTAATAAAATGTTTAATATTTTTTACACTTCACATGTAGTCAGTAAAAATCAAAAATCACAGTTTATTTAAAAAGTTGAATGTATATTTTGTTTTTCATCTTCAAAGTATTTAAAGATATTTAGTCAAGAGGGCCACATTAAAACTTATGGTGGGCTAGATTTGGCCCACAGACCTCAACTTGCTTCAACTTTATCACTATATTCCTGAAAAACTAAACTTTGGATTTTCAGGAATCTCTTCCAAAACAATCAAGGCTGCTTGTGTACTTTTTTCCTTCCACCCAACTTTCTATTAAAACAGCTTCTTTTAACGAAAACATACTTTTTGTGAACAAGTCAGCAGTTCTGCCTATCATAACCCTCATATTAAATTTATTTTTTGAAAAACTAGGTTTTTATTGAACAATGAATTAACTGAAGAATAAAATAAACTTCTGCATCTGTAACTGCAGAGTTTGTACACCAGAGGGCGCTGAATGAGTGGTACTTTTAACACATTAGTAACGAATTAAAAACCATCCAGAGGTTTATTTAAGTTACAAATTATTTGCTTTTGTTTTCCAAAAATGAAAATGTATTCTTATCTTCAGAGTCACAAAGCTTGCTACATTTTATCTGCAGAGAAAAAAATGTTAAGCATTTATGAGCAGAACTGTCCAAAATACTCAAGTTCAGCAAAAAAAGTTGCAATTTGTGAAAAAGTTTCAACATTTTAATCAAAACTCAGACACGATGACTTTGAATATAACAATTTATTTAAACAGCAACAGTTGGAGATTTTCTCCCCCGGCTTTAAAAACAAACAAACCACCGTCGTTACATCCAGTTATAAATCTTTAAAAATAGAAACAAAAGATTCAAAGTGACAAAAGATGAAGACTAATTCAGAAAGCTGAGTCTGAGAAGCTGACCGACCCGCCACAATAAGAGCTGGCAGAACTGACGCACTGCAAAAACATAAAATCTTTAAAGTGTTTTTGGTCTAATTTTTAAAGAAAAAATATGTTCGTATATTTGAAATAAAAACCAACATAAAGGTAACTTTTTAGGAAGATAGGAGACTGTTTTAAGTAAGTAATTCCTTAATATTGATGAAAGACTACTAGTTCCTTATACAACGTGTAAAAAATTAAAAGTAAAATCTGCTATTATTTTAGGAATTATTGACTTAAAATAAGCTCCTCTGTCTTTCTGAAAAGTTACTATTGAGTTAGTTTTGTTTTATTTCAAGTATACCGAGATATCTGCATTTGAAACGAGACCAAAAATACTTGGTAATATTTTGTTTTTGCAGTGCGCTTCAAGCAGATTACTGAACATTTTAGGGAAATAGAAACAAGTCGTCCCAAAAATTTAAAAATTATTCACCAAATTTGAAGGAATGTTTTAAAACGAGAAGTGTATCTCAGATGGAAGTGGTTCAGACTGTTCAGCGAGGCACATGACGAGTAGAAGAAGAAGAAGAAATCACTTTATACATCCTCCTCCTCATCCTCCTCCTCCTCGCCGTAGTATCTGTTCCTCTTGATCATCTCCTCCACGCTCAGCGCCTCCTCTTCCTCCCCTTTCTCCTCGACTTCGTCGCTGTCCCAGAATCCCACGTCCTGAGACGACCGGCTGGCCTCCACCTCCTCTTCGGGGGAGGAGGCGGTCATCACTTCCTCCTCCTCCATCTTCTGTGGCTCCTCTTCCTCCGCTGCGTCGCTCTTCATCTCCTCGCCGGAGCTGCTCTGGACGTCCAGGCAGCTGTCTTCAGGGCTGTCCTCAGCGGCGTCGGCACTCCGGCTGCGATCGTCGTGCGAGAACGCAGCGCTGCGCTCCTTCAGGGAGGAGCTCTGCAGCAGCGAAGGAGAACCTCGGTTCTCCTCTTCCTCTTTTTCCTCCTCCTCCGGCGGCCATTTTGCTTTGATTGGCTTCAAGGCGGCGGCGTCAGCGACGGCCTCGCTGCGGCCCGGCGCCTCCTCCGGCTCCGTTTTGGGAGGCCAGGAGATCTTGAGGCGGCGTGTTTCCGAGGGTTTGTCCGTCTTCTCGGGCGTCGCCTGACCCAAAGCCTCCATGGTGGCGGTCAGAACCAGAACCTTGGCCAGCGGGGAGTCCTCCACGCTGGTGCCGGACTGGTCCGACGGCGGGCTCTGCGCCTTTGGCGTGGCCCCGGGGCTGGACCGCTCCACGGCCTCGTCCGCCTCACCTTTGCTCTCCCAGAGCTCCTTGTGCGGCCGGTGGCCGAAGCCCTCGTCGTAGTTTCCTTTGGCCTTGAACAGCTGGCAGAAGTGAGGCTTGCAGTAGATGTTGTTGTGCAGCGAGGCGTAGTTCGCCAAACTGGCAGAAAAGAGACAAAATTAAAGGAAAAAAATATTGGGTATTAGAGCAACTGTAGATTTAGAAAATAATTTAAAAAAACACTCCAAATTTTGAGATCTCTTAAATCATCTTGTTTTTTCTAGAAAATGTCCGTTTGAAAGCAAACAAATTTTCTATAAAAAAAATTGGAAATTTCTAAAATTAATTTCAAAGTTTAGAGGTTTTTTCTCTTGCCAATTTTCAACTTTTGGAGCTCAGACATTTCTTCTTTTTTTGCTCAAATTTTTGGGATTAATCTCAAGTTTGGTGTTTTTTTAATTTTCAACCTTTTCAAACTTTCAAACTTTCCCTTTTTTCTAGAACATTTCTGAGCTGAATCTGAAAATGTCTGGGTTTTTATCTCGCAAATTTTCAACTTTTCTCAAATTTTTGGGATTAATCTCAATTTCAGATTTTTGTAGGAAATGTTACTTTTCAAACTCAGAAATGTCAGAAAATTTTGGAACAAGGAAATTTGAGTTTGACTAGACAAAATTGAGATCTCAAATTTTCTAGAATAAACTAGGACATTTCTGAGTTCAAAGAGTTGAACAAAAACAAGGAAGTCTTTGTTTTTGTGTCATTTCATTGGTCCTTGGTGCAGCGCCCCCTACAGGCGAGGAGGGGGATCAGGTTTGACATAATGCAGAGTGAAAATGTAACATGTTGCCATTTTGGTTCCCAGTCAATCCGAGTCCATCAGGTATAGTTTTACCCTACAAACTCTACCTTTAGGGCCTAATGTGGCCGTTTCTTTTAAATCAGAATTTTCTAGGTTATAACACCCTTAACTGTATCGTAGAGTTACAGAAAACCTTCTCATCCATCGGTCCTCACCTCAGCTTGGTGTTGCAGTGCAAACAGCGGAAGCACGAGCTGTGGTACACGTCCTTGTTGGCCACCAGCCTCTCCAGAGGATAAACCGTCTTCTGACACGACACGCAGATTTCTCTCACAGGCAGGTGGAAGCTCTGCACACAGAAAACATCCAGTCGGCGGCCATTTTGCTTTGATTGGCTTCCTTCACGTTGGATTTATGTGCCTGACGTTCCCTGACTGGACTCACCTTGGGGGGTTTTGAGTGAGGAGAATCTTTCTGACCGGAGGACGGAGTCCCTGGACCAGAGCCTGAGGGGACACACAGTTTACCACTGAGATAATTCAGAATGACCACCAGGGGGCGTGATTTTCACACTCAAAGGGTTTCGATTTCTCAACAGTTTCAAAACAAAGCAGGGGAATTACCGTTGCTTTCTGGAGAAAAGACTCTCCTGCCGTTTGGCTCAGAATCAGGACTCTGAAAAAAAATAAAATAAAATAAAAATATCACAACCGACTTTAACGCAGAAAACATAAACTGTACATGAGATAAGACAGTGGAGCTACACTGCAAAAAAAAAAAAAATCTTACCAAGTATATCCTAGTACACTTAAAATAAGACAAAGCAAACTTTTGAAAACTAACATTTTGATGTTTAAATGACTGCACTTGGAAAAATTAAGTGTTTCAATTGTTGATTTTGTATTTTTGAGATGTAAAGCACTTTGAACTGCATTGTTGCTGACATGTGCTATACAAATAAACAAGATTGATTGAAGTAACTTTTGAGCAATATATGGGAGTTTGCTTTAAGTAATTAAAATTGAAGAAAAAGTGCTTGTTCTATTGGCAGATTGTTTCACTTATAACACATTTTTCCAATGTTACATATTAAGGAATTATTTATAAACAAACCTATACTTCTTACTGAAAAGTTACTAGTAAATTAGTTTTGCTTTATTTTAAAATGCATGAAGATATTTGCACTACAAACTACACAAAAATACTTGGCAAGATTGTATGTTTTTGCAGTGAAGCGAGAAGCTAAAGCGAGATGGAAAGATTGAAATCTCACCATTTCCAGAGAACATGGAGGGACGTTCTCCTTCTGTTTCCCACCGAACCCGTCCAGATGATCACTCTGAGAGCAAAACAAGAGGTGAGAGGAGGTTCAGATACCAAATACTCCACATGAAACCCATTTCTCACACTGATGTGAACTACAGTTTAGCTTGATTAATAAAGAATTACCATGATGTTTTCTGAAAACTGTATGTGTGACCAAGTGGTCACATGGGGTAAAGACTCATGGTCCCTTTTGTAAATTTTTTTTAATCAAACGAAACAAAAACAAAAGACGAATTTTACACGGTTTTGATGCCTCTTCATGCGTTTAAGATGTAAAGCATCTTACCATAAAACTTGTTTTCTAATTAAATTCAGTTCTTTCAGCTACAAATGACTCAAAATGTGATTTTATTCGATGGGTTTTTTAAGATAGTCTGGCAAACATTTTTGAAATTTTTTAAAATCAGTAGAATAAAAAGACTGAGCTAACTTCCCATCAGCTCAGCTAACGCATCACAAATGCCCCCTAAGCTCAGCTAGCTCATAGCTAACTCCCCATAGCACAGCTAGCTGGTGGCTAACTGCCCATCAACTCAGCTAGCTGGTGGCTAACTCCCCCTCAGCTCAGTTAGCTTGTGGCTAACCTTTCAGCCAGTAATTGCCAAAAAAGAAGAAAAAAGAAAACTAAAGCTTTGTGGCAATTGTTCCAATAAGTTGAGCATGTAAAACAAATTATTTGAATAAACTAAACAGAAGCAAGTAGTAATAATTCAAGGCTTGTTGGATATAATATTCATTCAACTCAATATGCTACCAATAGTAATTTCTCACAACACACTAATAAGTAGCATTTAACCACCAGGAATGTGTGAATTATTTGAACCCTTATAATTATTGATTAATCCCCAATCAGTTTCAACAATTTTTCTTTTTTGTCAATTCCAGTGTAAATCTTTCTCCTTAACATGCCAGTAGTTTTTGGAGGCACCAGCGGGATAAACATGCATACTCACATCCTGTTTGGAGATGGCAGCTTTGTAGAGGGCCATCCTGTCACGGAGAGGAGTGGATTCAGCAAGACTTCCATCTGTGGAAGCACAGGAATAAAATGTTAAAGTCTACTAGATTAAGACCACTTTGACATGTCCAGTTTTATCCACTTAAACCAGTAAAACATTCCAGTTTCTCCCCTTCAGGCATGGAAAACATCACATATTCAGCTCTACATCATTTGCTCTTTTCCCCCCAGTTCAGATCCCGTCAGGAATGTTGCTCAAGATAAAAACAAGGTTATGATATTGTTTTTCCTCCCAGTTCAGACTGAGTGCAGCACCAACAGGAACACAAGGTCAGCAGTTGTAGAGGAAAGCAGGATTTTGGGCCGTTTCCTGTCCCCATTTTAAGCAATCTGCTGATAACAGAGCACCATTTGTCACCTCTGAACCCCCTTCTGAATTTTGGGAAGGATGTAATCCATCCGAAGGAAGTGAGGAGAGCACAGATTTCCCAAGAAGTTCTACAGAGTTCAGAACTTCAAGAGAAGATTTCACTGGATCATTGTAGGCACATAAAAATGTCCTGGAGAGACTTTGACAGAAACCAGGTCTGGAGCGATTAATCGGGTTAGTCGTGATTAATCGATTAACAAAATAGTTAGCCAATTTTTAATTAGTTGATTATTTCAATAACAGATTCATCACGACCAGCAAAACTGAAAATGTTCTGAAAAGTAGTTGGGGTTTTTTTTTCAGCAAATGGCCTCATTTTAGATCTGTATACTCCAGTTCACGATTAATCAATTAGCTGGATTAATTGTCGACTCCAGTTAACTGAATTAATCGTCGGCTGGAATATACGGGCCTAAAAAGAGGCTATTTGCTGAAAAAAACCAAGATATTCACAGCAGTTTCAGCCCTGCTGGTCGTGATTAATCAGTTACTGAAATAATCTTCAACTAATTTAGTAATCAATTAATCATTAAATGGAGTATACAAAAAAATAATGTCATTTGCGGAAACAAAAATAGATTTAGATTTAGTTTCAGCTCTGCTGGTGAGTGCAACAAAGTGAAGAGAGTAATGGTTCTGGTTTTTGGAGGTGCAAAGATTTATTTTACAAGAACATAAATAAAAAACAAATTCAAAAAGCCATTTTAAGAACACAGGACCATGAAGATCATTCAAAGAACCGAAGTTCTGCTCCAGTTCTCCAGCTTTTACTTGTAGGTACTCTGGGATTTTCTTAAAGAAACGCAGGCAAACATAATTCTTAGGTCAAATTTCCAGCTATAATGATGATTAACAACAATTATCCAAGTACCTCCTAGTAGCTGGTCCATGTTGGAGGAGTTATCGCCGGCGTTTCCTCGACTCGTCTGCTCTTTGGATCCCTGAAAGAACAAAACAGGATTGTGTTAGACATTAGACGGCGAGCCGAGCGGCGACGGCAGCCGTTTGACCCTCACATGTTTCAGTCACTTGAGCAAAGAGACGGGAAGTGGCTCCGTCTGCCCTTCCAGACGGATTGATTCAGAATTAGACGGAGAAAAAAAAAAAAAAGCAAAAGATGAGTCGAGAACAACAAAGGTGAGATCAAGTGTTTGCCGGTCCAGTTCAAACCAAGCCGCTTTAATCCCCTTAAGAGCTCAGAGACAGACGCCCCATCTGTCCAGAGATGGACCCAAATAACCTAAATTAAACACTTTTTGTTTTAGTTCAACCCCAAAGTTCAATGAAAAAGAAATCAGTTTCAGTGAGACCGACCTGAGCGCATACATACATTTCAGCAAACAATTTGTGGTGTGTTCATTTAAGTCTCAAACATTCGTTCAAGGTACTGCAAAAGGAAAATCTTTTTGGTCTGTTGTTAACAGCAAATATCTTAGCACACCTGAAATAAGCCAAAACTTAAAAGTAACTTTTCACCAAGAAATAAGAGCTTGTTTTAAGTCTAGTACATTTTCATCAATATTTAAGAATCAGATATAGTGGAAGAAATGTCTTGGTCTACTAGCAGATCATATCATTTATAGCTAGCACTTTTCATGAATATTAAGGAATTATTGATTTAAAACCAACTCCTGTTTATTGCTGAAAAGTTACTTGTAAGTTACTTTTGTCTTATTTCAAGTGTACTAAGATATTTGCACTCAAAATAAAACCAAAAATACTTGGTAAAATTTTGCTTTTGCAGCAAATATTTGTGGTCTGTCAGACTTAAACACCACATAATATTACTTGCTTACTTACATATATAAATATACACAGTATATATACACTCACAACAGTCTCACTGCATACTCGTACACAAAATGTTAGTAAGATTTTGTCTTTTTGTGCATATATTTATTTAAGCGAGGTAAAATAGTGCTGCGTGTGTTTAAGTCTCATATTCACTTTATTTGTATTCTGGGATGTGATCAACTCTGCACCACAAAAACTAAATCTTATCAAGTATTTTTGCTCTAGTTTCTAGTGCAGATATCTTTGTACACTTGATAGAAGACAAAACTAACTGAAAAGTAACTTTTAAGCAAGAAATAGAAGCTCATTTAAGTGAATAATTCCTTATTATTGACAAAGGAATCGTTCTGAGAAAAATGTCTGGTTCCACTGGAGATTATTTCACTTCTTGCTAGTACTTTCTCATGAATATTAAGAAATTACTGACTTGAAACAAGTTCCTGAAAAGTTACTTATAAATTAGTTTTGTCTGATATCAAATATACTGTTATTTGTACCAGAGCTAATGTACCTTGCTGGAATAAGTTTTGTCATTTCAAGTGTACAAAGATATTTGCACTACAGATTAGACCAAAAATACTTTAATTTGTTTGACATTTAAACCCACACACCACAAATGATCATTTGCTTACATGCATATATGCAGTTTCACAGCATATTCTCTCTTTTCCCCCAGCCCTATGACTTCGATTTGCTTGAATTAAAATGCTTTTATTGTGCAACTTAATGGAAAAATCTGGCATGTCTCTGAGGCATGCACCAAACAAGCAGAGCTGTGCATGCAGCGGTCTGCTAATAAAAGAGGAAACGGTTAATGTGGTGAGACTAAGCACTCCGAGGTGCTCATGCTGGCCTCCCTCCAACTCTGCAGCTCAGATTACACAACAGAGCAAACCGGCGTCTCATCCTCCGTCTACAAGCATCACATGTCCGACACTCGCTCGGGAGGATTGACCCCTGACCTCTGAAGCCAACGTTCTGAGTCTGAGCTCCATTCCGGCCTCTGGTTTGCACACCTGAGCTGTTCGCTGAGGGCGTCTGCAGGCCGCGGCGTGTCAGGCTGGAAGGAATGGATGAGCTGGAGGTGAAAGTACGTCTTGCATAATCAAAGTCAGATGAGCATCAACTTGTCTGGAGCAGAGCAGCATGTCGCTCGTCTTCGACTCTCTGCTGTCGGCAGTAAAACTTCGACAGTGAAAAAAGTACAAATGGTTTTGGTTTCAGGACGTCGTCGGTCCGATTGATGGTCGGGTCAAGAGGTCAGCAGGGAAGAATCAGTCAGGTTTCGAATGTTGACCAACAACACAAAGGGCTTCAGAGTCGCATCTTCAGCTCAATAAATGGTTTGATTTTTAAACATTAATAAACATTGTGTCCTTATAAATCCTTCAGCAGGAAAGGAAGAAAGTCATTAATGAGTTAATCGAAAGTGAAATGATCTCATCGGTTGATTAACGATTATTAGATTAGCAGCCATTTTCTTAAAAATGTGTTTTCTCGTTTCAAAAGGACCGACTGTTTTTCCACAATACGAAAAGGAGAAAAATAAATTAAAAAATAAATAAATAAAAATTTAAATGTAACATTTTGTGTCAGCAGAATCAAATACATTAGATGGAGGGAAAAACTTTTAATATTTTGATTCTCAGAAATTGTCTAGAAAAAACAAGATTTAAGCTTGAAACATTTGAAATTTTCTAGCAAAAATCAAAAATTTTAAAATTCATTTCAGAAATCAAAAAGAAAAAAAAAACCAAGTAAAATATGTTGAATTTTCAAACTAGTTTTCTAAAAAACGAGAAAATTTTAAGTTTTTTTATAGCACATCAATTTTGAGCTCAGATATTCATGTTTTTTTATATAAATTTCTGAGATTAATCTCAATATTTCTGTTTCAAAAGTCAGTTTTCAAAGATTTTGACTTTTGAAATTTTCTTCTAGAAAATATTTTTAGATGAATGAGATTTTTTCTAGGCAGTTATTGCCTTTCCATGCTTTTTCTAGAAAGTTTCTGAAATTATTGTAAAAAGTTCTGTTTCAAAAGTCAACAATTTTAAAATATTTGACTTTTGAAACTCTGGAATTTTCAAGTTTTTTCCCCCATAAAATTTGTGAAATTAATCTCAAAATTTTGGAGTTAAATGAAAAAAAAAAAACACAAAAACATTTTTGAAATGCAGTTTTTCCAAAAAATGTTTTAATCAGTATTTTGTTTTTTCAAGGAAATGATCCCCTTTTTTAGCTCAGATTTTCTTGTTTTCTTTGTAGAAAATTTCTGCGTTTTTTGGTGGAAATTGACTCTTTTTCAATCTACAACGGTCCAGTAAGCTGTTGTATTTTTTGGCTTTGTATTTAACATTACTGAAGAACAACAGATCTAAAGCAGATATTAAACTGAAGACAACGCCAGAACAATGGATCAATTCCAGCGGCCCGGGTGGAGCTCTGCTGGGCCGACAGCGGGGGTCTGATGATGGTTTACATGCATAAACACACGGGGGGTGTCAGTGTAAACAAGCAGCACCGGCCAGACAAAGGATGCGATGCTAATCCGAACCCCATTAAAGCTCTGCTACAGACAGACAGACGGACAGACGGACCGCTCCCCGCCTCGCATAAACACACAGTTTACTCCGAGCCGAACCACAACAAAGAGGACAGTTCAGTCTGCAGACGCAGCAATGCTCCCAGATAAAAAACCCAACTGATAAAGTCCAACAGAGGAACTTTACAGAAAGAAAATCATGAACCTGAGAGAGAAACACAATAGCTACCTTCAGCGCAGACAAAGCAGGAGGTAAAGCGGCGAGGAGGAAGAGGGTCGCTGTGGCTCTGATGGAGATGTGGGTTAGGGTCTGCGTCGGACCGGGAGGAAGAGGCGACGGGGGGAGCAGGTGTTCAAAAGGAGGGAGTGGCTGAGGTGGTGCTATTAAAATGAAACCGGCTTTAGAGGGAATCAGACTGGGTGGAGTGATGTGGGACAGGAGGAGCAGCTGGTACGGGGTGCGACTCTGGGAGTAATGGAGGGGAGGAGACGGGGTCCGTCAGGGAGGGAGGAGGGTCAATTAATTTCAGAGCATCTGCCGACTCCATGCGGAGAGAGAGAGGGGCGAGAGAGGGATGTTTAGATAAGAGGAGGAGGAAGAGCAGACGAAGAGTCTGGACCCAAACAAGCCAAATGCTTCAAAAATGATTAGCTGCAAAATCCAGGATCAAATGAGTTGATTTAACCAAACACACTGCAAAAACACAAAACTTTACCAACTACTCTTTATGTAGCTTCTAGTGCAAAATATCTGAGCACACCTGAAATGTGACAAAAACTTTAACTTTTCAGCAAGAAATGGGAGCTTTAAGTCAAAACGTGTTGAATATTTATGAAAAAGTTCTAGTTTCACTTGCTCACTGCAAAAACAAAATCTTACCAAAACTTTATTTTTAAAACAAAATTGGGATGTTCCAACTTTTTGTCATTAGTGCCAAAATGTCAAATTGAGAAAACATTAAAGACTTTTGTTTTTTTCTCTTCAGAAATGGACCAATTAGACAATATTTTTAATAAAGCAGTCACATTTTGGTAGAAGATGAATCCGTCAATCCAAAATATAAAAAGGATTATATGCTTTTTAAAAAAAAAAAAGTTTTTAAAACGTTTCCTTCCCTCTTATAGTCGCCCATTTTCACTCTGTGCCTTGAACACGCATTCACATCCATTGAACTGTTTGTACTTTCTTTGTATGTTATATTATAAATCAAAATGACAACTTAGGAAAAAAAATGATAGTTTTCAGTTTTTAAAAATAAAATCAAACGGCACTTGATGTGTTTTTATTGATTCTCTGTTCTGATTCTTTCAGAAGTCTAATTAGTCTGCAGTTTATGTTCTGGTTAATCCCAGCTGTTATTCTGAGGTTTGTTGGAGATCTAAGAGCGTCATGAAAACTAAGAAACAAAGCAGACAGATCAGGGGAAAACGCAGAGACGCTTAAAGCAGAGTTATAAAACACCGTTAGATCCATCCTCTGGATATAAAATGGTACATCTCAGAAGTTGAAACTATGGTGAACCAACTATTAGTCTCAAATTCCTGAATGGATTTTGCACAACAATCCTCTCAAGGCTGCAGTTATCTTTTCCTACCACACTTTTTCCTTCCACTCAACTTTTTATATATATACTTAGACATCATTTTGAACAACAATCTTCTTCAGCGAAGCCTTTTTTGTGGTTTTCCCTCCTTGTAGAGGTTGTCAGTGACTCAAACTCCCGAAAAATGTTTAATCTTTGCTGGATTCTGATTTTGCAGAGGAGTTGCTCTCCTCACTTTGAGCTTCTTTGTTCCAGCGTATTCAGTTTGATTGATGCCAAGTTGCACAATTTCCACTGGGAGGATTAAAACTGCTGGGAAACTCAAACTAAATCAGCGGAACTGGAATGAAACTGGAACACAGGGGAGACGACTTCACTGATTTAACGCAGAACTGGAAATATTAAAATAACCTAACAAACTTGGTTTGACAGCAGTGACCAGCGCCTCCTTTCAAGTCAAATCATTATTTATGGAGAAATCTTAGGGCTAAATTAAGATGTTTGTTTTAAATTACGAGAATAAAGTTGTATTATTAGCAGAATGAACACAATATGACCAGAAGAAAATTGTAAAATTACTAGAAAATAAAATCTTAGCTACCAAGATCCGACGTGATGAGCTTGTTTAGTTTGTGATTCTTTCAAAACTATTTTTTGTGCAATAGTTTCAAAATCCTCCTACTGATAGTCCGATGCTAACAATTTGACAGACTACCTAATGTGTTCAGATTAAGTAGTCCAGTAAAACCGATAAAATATAACTTCTCTATGTGCCACAGTCCACATTCATTTTTTTACATTTATTTTCCATGTAGGAGTCGTCATAAAACGACCAATTCATTCTAATATTTGTACAACTTTATTCTTGTATTATGACTGTTCTGCTGTCACTCTGAGAATAGTCGTAATATTACAACTATTTTCATGACATACTTCTATAAGTTATACTTATATAACTTCTAAAATATTTTATTGATCCCAAAGAGAAATTAAATTGTTGACTTGTATTACAAATTTTTGTATTACAACTATTTTCATATCGAGTTTCTCACATTATTGTACCATTTCAGTAATATTACGACTTTTCATGTTGAGTTTCTCACAATATTATGACCACTCTTGCAATATAACTATTTTTGTAACATTACGACATAACATGACTACGTTAATAATGTTAGGAAACTTATCCTCCTGTTCATTTACTCATGAGTTTATTTTACAAGTTATGTTTTCATATTATTCTTTTCATATTATTCTTTTATATTATTACTCTCATATTATTCTTCTTTTTATATTTACTTAACTTCTCTTTCTTTTGTAGTATGTTATTAACTTTGTTTAGGATGTTTGCTTAGAAGCTAAAAACGTTAAACATTCATGTGTTATTAGTTCCATATGTAACTGATTAGTTGTGGTCAGCCACATGCCCTTATAAGGGCATGTCCATAGGAGGTTTCAGAATGTAAAGACGGTTGGTCAATTCTCTGTGTGACTGTGTGAAGAGAAGCCCAACCTCCTTTTTCTATACAATAAAGAGAAATGCAAAGAAAGAACTGGTAGAATTGAGTCCGGACAGTGTTTGACAGCGATTCGTCGCGTCTGTTCTCAATTCTCCTATTCTGCAGAAAAGAAATCAAAAGAAACCTAATCTCTGTCTCTGGCTGATTCTTTGCAGGTTGTGACAAAATAAACCTATCATTTTTGGAGGCTCGTCCGGCATTCCCAACATACCCGCCGCTGACAGACGGAGGACAGACGCGCTGAAAACTGCCGGCAGTCAGGTTCTTTAACCTGAAAGTCCCGGGGGGTAAATTCCCCGCTGGGCCAGTGTCTTAGGTCAACCTCTTTCAGCCAACGGCGGATTGACGGGACTCAGACCCGAGACAGAGCAGGAATCAGCCAAGTAAGTAAATAATGTGGTATCCGGGTGGTTTTCAGTCCCCCGTTTGATGTAAAATAAATAAGGGAAAGTATAAAACACACACACGAAGGGAAAGAAACCTGTGAAACCTTAAAAAAAACAGTGGGAAAGCAAGTGGTGGGCCTTGTTGGGGATGTGTAGCAAGAATCCTCCACTCAAATCATTTATTGAGTTGAGTCGAAGCGAGGATTACCACGACAAGAATTTAACCACCACCCCACTTCCAACCCCCGTTCTGTAGCGTCCACCCTAGGTGTCATAAAGAACGGGACGAAAACACTGTAAAAAATGGGTTCTTCACATGGGAAGGTGAAAAGTCTTAAAGGGGATGAAAAGTTTATGTGTGAGATGGAGCCAGGTAACTTAAAATACCTCGCTAAATGGAAAAAAAAGTACGGAGTAAATGGTGTATTGAAAGTGGAACAATGGAAGGACGTGGTGTGTAAATTAGAAACAAGTGTTAGTTCAAAAACTGGTACCAGACAACAGAAAAAATTAAAGGAACTTGTAGTTGCACGTAAGTGGTTAACCCAGGCACAAAATAGACATAATGCGCGTGCTAAAAATAAATTAGGCCGAAAAACCGAAGCTTTGTTTGTTAGACCAGAAGATAATGAAACTCAACCTCGAGCTCAAGTATGTGCACAAAAAACCCCACCCCCAGCCTTTGACCCAAAGGAGGACGCTCCAGAGGCATTAAGGGGGGTTTCAACAGGCCAGCCTGAAAAACTAGGAAAAAAAGAGGAAACTTTGGGTCCCTCTCAATCTACTCGTAGTAAAACAACCCCAATAACTGCTAAAATCCATGTACAAATGGAAAATCCTCCTCCATATAATTCTTCTAAAACTCCGGGTTCTTCTAGCTCATATCAAAAGTTGTACCCTTCACTGTCTGAGCCATCAGAAGAGTTATATCCGATGGTTCAGGTTGCAAATCCTAATCCGGGAGAGGAAAATAAACAACCTACAATACTAGTTTTCCGTCCGTGGTCTCTTGAAGAAGCCAGAAAAGCTGTAGAAGGTGTAACTTCTCCAAAAGAAGATCTTGATAAATGGATCATGGATATGGAAGGGATTTATAATTCTTATGGATTAGAAAACATCTGGTAGCATTTAACACCTCCACCGTTCATGAGTTAATGGAGTATGCACGGCATGCAGAGAAACATGCAAAAACAAAGGGAGATGCACAAATCTTCTGGGCAGATTCCACCTCTGACCCAGAGGAAGTGTTTTCATTTCAAAGCACCCGACCCCCTCAAGGAAATAGAGGTGGTTTTCAAGGAAATAGAGGTGGCCCTCGGTCTAGGGGGTTGTCTCAGTTAAGAAATAGAATACCACAAACAGAGGAGGGGTGTTGGATTTGTGGGTCACTAGATCACTGGTCAAAAGAATGTCCTAATCAGAGACAGGCGCCACACCAAAGGGGGAGGAGGAGAGGTCGCAGGGGCAATTCACGACCTTATCAGGCGTGACTAGATGAATCAACTGTTAAAAACGAAGTTCAGACTCACGTTGTTAATGTGTATGGGACAATGGAACTATTAAATGCATTAAAAGAAAAGCCGTATATTGTTCTGACTGTCCATGGTCAGCCTGTGACTTTCTTATGTGACTCTGGAGCTTGTAAAACTTGCGTTAAAGACAGTGTAGGACTCAAATCCTCCAATACTCCTATATTTGTAAAATCAGCAAATGGTCAAACTTCACAGGAGTGGATGTCACGCTGTATTGACATCTGTGATCCTCAGACAGGAAAAAGGCTGCACGCCCCTGTTGTAATTTCACCTAGCTGCCCAATTAATCTCTTAGGGCGCGATTTGATGGGAAAATTAGGCATTGCAATTTTCCCTACAAAGGGAGGAATGAAAGCTGTAAGAGTTGAAAATGTTATGGCCACAGTAACTGAAAAACCAATGTATTATGCTCTGCAGCTGCCATTTCTTAAACAGATAAGTGAAAAAAGTGAACTCTTAATCAAAGCAAAAGAGTCTCTGTCTGTCCCTGTTGATGAAACACCGTTAGCAGAACTAGAAGTTATCATGAATGTGTGTTTAACAACAGATGACAGATATGCAAAAAAAATTCTTAAAGCAGGAACCAATGTTGGTGACTACTCAGTATTTATATACTGACGGAAACTCATTTGCAGCAGCTTCTGTGCTTCTGCCCACACAACAGCTATCTCTTTATTGCCTACCAGGGGTCCCACATCTGTCTTTGTTTAAAGCTGATGACACACAAAGCAGAGACACAGGTCCCCGTTTAAAAGCAGCAGAAATGGCATCTGATTTTCTGCCTTGTTCTCAAAAATTAGGCTGGACGTACAGTCCGAGTACACAGCTTTGGAGAATGTCGTACAGAGTTCTCTTCGATACAGAACCAAAAGTTACAGATTCTCCTTGACTTAATCTAGATTCTACAGTCCTACTATCGCAGTCTGATGAGGATGACCTACAGACTTTGCCTGCTTCATTATGGTCCACAGGTCCAACAGATGTAGGATTAATTACTATAGTGGAACCAGTCACTATTACTCCAAAATCACAGTGTAGGCCCAGAATAAAACAATACCCGTTAAAACCGGATGCACAGGAAGGAATAAAACCTGTTGTACAGGACCTTTTGGATGCTGGAATAATTAGACCATGTTTTGATTCACCATGTAACACTCCAATTTTTCCAGTACAAAAGGCTGATGGAAAAAATTGGCGGATGATCCAAGATCTCCGAGCTGTAAATGCAGCAGTCCAAACTCGAGCCCCAAATGTTCCAGATCCACACACGTTGCTTAATTCCCTAGACCCAGAAAGCAAATTTTTCACCGTGATCGATTTAAGTAATGCTTTTTTCTCAATACCAGTACATCCTGACTCACAATACTGGTTTGCTTTCACTTTTGAAGGAAAAAAGTATACTTATACGCGTTTGCCACAGGGTTTTGCTGATAGTCCAACTATTTTCACACAAGCAGTTATGACTTGTCTGGAAAGTTTTACTCCGCAAAATGGTAGTCAAATCCTGGTATATGTAGATGATCTTCTCATAGCATCTAAAAGTAAAGCAGCATGTAAAGCAGATTCTCTGCAACTTTTACATCACCTTGCATCTACTGGAAATAAAGTTAGCAAATCAAAATTACAGTGGGTTCAACAACAAGTTCGCTATTTGGGACATCAGATTTCTGAAAATGGGAAGGAAATACATGATGAGCGTAAATCTGCAATAGCGAATGCTCCAAAACCTGTAACAAAAAAACAGATGATGGCTTTTCTAGGCCTCTGTAATTATTGCAGAGCCTGGATCCCACAGTTTGCAGAAAAAACACAACTGCTACTTAATCTCATTTATGAGACTCCTATGGCCATGTCTGAGGTGATAACATGGACACCTGAAGCTGAAAAACAGTTCACAGATTTGAAAACAGAGCTTATCTCATCCACAGTTCTTGCGCTACCTGATTACAGGAAGCCATTCGTTCAAACTGTTGATTGTAAAAATGGGTTTATGTGTTCAGTCCTGTTACAGTCTCATGGAGGAAAATTAAAACCTATCGCATATTATTCCAAACGGCTAGACTCAGTCGCATCTGCACTTCCTTTATGTCTACAAGCTGTATGCTCAGCTGCTCTAGCGGTAGAAAGTTCAGCAGAAGTGGTCTTATATCACCCACTAAATTTATTAGTTCCTCATGCTGTAGATGTGCTGTTGTTGCAGGCAAAAATGTCTTTTCTGTCACCTGCTCGACAGCTCTCCTACACAGCACTTTTGCTTTCTCAGCCTCATTTAACAATTCAGAGATGTACTATTCTTAATCCTGCTACTCTTGTTCCAACTGCTACAGATGGTGTTCCACATGACTGTGTGTTTGAAACTGAAAAATTACAATTACCTCGTCCAGATTTGTCTGATGTGCCATTAAAAACTGGCAATGTATGGTTTGTGGATGGATCTTGTTCCAAAAATTACAAAGGGGAGACTCAAACAGGTTACGCAGTGGTGACCTCTGCTGGTGAAGTAGTTGAAGCCAAACAGATCAAAGCTCATCATTCAGCCCAGGCTGCTGAACTAATTGCTTTGACCAGGGCTTGTGAGTTGGCTAAAGGTCAAGATGTCACTATTTATACTGATAGTCAATATGCATTTTCTACAGTTTTCTTTTTTGCTAAACAATGGGAACGCAGGGGTATGACTACTAGTACTGGCAAATCTGTTACACATGCTAAGCTTCTGTTATCGCTGCTTCAGGCCATACTCTTACCATCTAAGTTGGCCCTTCTCAAATGTGTTGCTCACACTAAAGGGACTGATTTTGTGTCTACTGGTAATCGTTATGCAGATAACACGGCTAAGCTAGCTGCTACAGGCGCTTTTGGTGTGTCAGAGATATATCATGCGACATCACAGGAACTTCTTATTGATCTAGAAATTCTCCTGTCACACCAACAAGCTGCTCACCGTGCTGAACAACGCTCATGGTTCAGTAAGGGTGCTGTTAAGAACACAACAGGCCTTTATATGCTTAACAATAAACCTATTCTTCCTAAAAGTCTTTTTAATGCTGCAGCAATTCTGACTCATAGTTGTTGCCATGTGTCCACAGGTGGGATGGTTCACATAATTCAGCAGCATTTTTCAGTGTTTGGGTTTAATGTATATGCTAAAACTTTCTGTAGAGCATGTACAATCTGTGTAAGACATAATCCACAAGGAAATGTTCGACCAAAGAGGGGTCAATTTCCTAAGCCACAATACCCATTTGAGACTATGCATATGGATTTCATTGAACTTTCTCAAAGTGGTCCCTATAAATTTTGCTTAGTGATGATTGATGCTTTTTCTAAATGGGTTGAAATTGTCCCATCAAAACATGCGGATGCCCTAACTGTAGCTAAAGCAATATGCAGAACTATCATTCCAACTCATGGCATCCCACAGAAAATCTACAGTGACAATGGTCCACATTTTGTGAATCAAGTCATTCGGTTAATGGCAGACAGATTGCAGATAACATTAAAAAATCACTGTTCATACCATCCCCAAAGCGCTGGGTTAATTGAAAGAGCAAATTCTACTGTTAAATCCAGACTTAAAAAATGTATGGAAGAAACCAAAAGGCCATGGCCAGAGTGTCTGGATTTAGTGAAAATGTACATGAGAATTGTGCCCACTGAGAATGGTTTAACTCCTTTTGAAATAGTACACGGCAGAGCTTTTAAGCTTCCTTTATTTAAAGACACCACACCACCACCAGATGACAGTGAAAAAACTTTAGCTGATTACATGAAGGAAATGTTACAGTCTAAAGAAGTGTCAAATGCAAATTCACTGCCAGAAGAACCTTTGTCTTCACAGGACCTCCAGGTGGTGAAACCAGGCGATTGGGTTTTCATCAAGGCCATTAAGAGACAGAACTGGGCCTGCCCACGGTGGGAGGGACCGTTTCAAGTGCTTTTGACCACTCCCACTGCAGTAAAGATCGCTGAGAGACCATCCTGGATTCACCTCAGCCACTGTAAGTTGCAGAGAGTGTTGGAGACCTAGGTGGGGGCAGTGGGGAAGATCTGACTACAAAGGGGCGTGGCTATATAGGGTCACACATCTCAACGTCAGCAGAAGAACTCATCACATCCCTGTTCCATAGAGTCCTAGGTAAACTCTAACATCTCTGTAACTGAGCAAAGATGGGGTCCTCATGGAGATGGGGCCTCTTTTGTGCTGTGGCTGCTGTGTGCGTGTCCTGTTTTTTCAGTCCAACCTCACTAATCCATCTGGGGAGAAGATTTGTCCATACCACTGCTATGAAGATCTGGCTAGGACACCTTCCAGACCATCACCATGACAACATATGGCAGACTTATGTGGAGATGTTGGCCAAAGAACGGAATATGACCAACTGCTACGTCTGCTCGGTGATGCCAAAGTCTACCAGAAAACCTACTCTGTATGTCAGTCCCATGAACAGGTCCCAAGCTGTCTGTTTTGCCTCTTGTGCTTTACGTTTCATGCCAGCGACTCCAGTCAACACTTCAGATGGTGACATCCTGATGAAAAGAGTGTGCACTGGCGTGACGCCTATCTTCACCTACAGTAATGTTACTGGATACCCATCACGGATGAAAGCTGTCACGATGCCAGGGACAAAACATCCGGTCTGTATCCATTCTCCACCAGGAAACTGGACTGTTCGGGTAGGCCATGTACCTGGATGCCAGCAAAATATCACTGATTTATTTCCTAGCTCCGTTTGTCCAAGTGCTGATGGGACTCTTATTCCATGTCCCATGTGGACACCTCGAGGAAATTATCCTACTGAGGGTGGTTGGTTTCTGTGTGGAGGAAGTAATATCTATGCATCGCTACCCATGAACTGGTCAGGTACTTGTGCTCCTGTGTTTGTCTCTGATCATACCATCATTGTATCTACTGCAGCAGTACACTCTCATCACCTGCGACGGCGGAGAAATTCAGAAATTGTTTTCCAGCCACATGATCCTATCTGGGGTTCAAATGTTCCCAAAGAACACAAACATTGGAGTACTGCTGGGAAATGGGGACTGTCAATTTTTCCATGGGTTGGAGTAGCAAAATCTATGCTGATGATTGAAACTTTGGATTACAGAATGAAGACCCTGGTAAATATTACCATGGACATTGAGAGAGGTCAGAATCAACAACTTAGTGAAATGCGACTGATGGTTCTCCAAAACAGGATGGTGTTAGACATACTTACAGCTAGTCAGGGTGGTGTGTGTGTAATGATAGGAACATCTTGTTGTACTTATATTTCTGATGCTAATGAAACTCATATTGCTGAAGCCATGTCTGCCTTAAAGAATCTGCAACAAGCCATGTTACAGGATGCTGTTCCCTCACAAGGAGATTTCCTTTCTTGGTTCATATCTGGACCATGGTGGCACCTGCTGTTGAAATTAATGATGCCTCTTCTTATTATTCTTTTCTTGTTTTGTATTTTTACTGCCTGCATAATCCCATGTCTAAAATCTCTGATAGCCAAAACTGTTGGACATGTTCTATATCAATATCAACTTGTTGCCTCTATCACTGAGGGGCACCCTGATGTCTAACGTTATGATGGATGCATTGAAAATGTGCCAGCAAGTGATGTATTCCTGATGTCTGTGTTAGACTTCATGTATAATATGAAAAACAGGTGGGAAATGTTAGGAAACTTATCCTCCTGTTCATTTACTCATGAGTTTATTTTACAAGTTATGTTTTCATATTATTCTTTTCATATTATTCTTTTATATTATTACTCTCATATTATTCTTCTTTTTATATTTACTTAACTTCTCTTTCTTTTGTAGTATGTTATTAACTTTGTTTAGGATGTTTGCTTAGAAGCTAAAAACGTTAAACATTCATGTGTTATTAGTTCCATATGTAACTGATTAGTTGTGGTCAGCCACATGCCCTTATAAGGGCATGTCCATAGGAGGTTTCAGAATGTAAAGACGGTTGGTCAATTCTCTGTGTGACTGTGTGAAGAGAAGCCCAACCTCCTTTTTCTATACAATAAAGAGAAATGCAAAGAAAGAACTGGTAGAATTGAGTCCGGACAGTGTTTGACAGCGATTCGTCGCGTCTGTTCTCAATTCTCCTATTCTGCAGAAAAGAAATCAAAAGAAACCTAATCTCTGTCTCTGGCTGATTCTTTGCAGGTTGTGACAAAATAAACCTATCAAATAATATGACTATTTTTGTAATATGACAAAAACAGTAATAAAGACAAGTATTATTTTTACTTTTTATACAATTTTGTGCCAATAATATTATGACTATTCACGTAATACGACTTATTTTGCCAGCTTTTTCTTGCAATATTGGACTTTTCTCATAATATTACGACTTTATTCTTGTAATTTAAATATTCCTTCCTAGCCCCGATATGCTCTCATAAATATCCGATAGGTTGATTCAACAAGACCAGAGTGGAAAAGAGAAGTTTCTGGTGGTACCAAAGGCAGCACCAGAAGGGAGGGACAGCCGGAGAGGAAAAACAGGGTTTAGATTGACGAGGAGGGAGAGAAGCTCAGGGCTGATTGATGATGAGGAAGAGGAGGAGGGGCTTTTCTGGCCTTTGGAGGGGGAGGAAGATGGTCTGAAGAGGCAACAGATCAGCTGTCTGCAATCAGGAGCCTGCAGCATTACATCATCCACTCTCTGAAGCTCAACAAAGCGGCAGAGGAGTTCGGTCATACAGTGGAGGCCATTGTGTCGATCGCAAACGCTGATCTGGATCATGGAGTCCAAAAAAAGACATTTAGCAAAAAGCCTCCCAGACCCCGCAGCGTGTTCCCAGCTAATGTTTCAGAAGCCTTCATGGAGTTTGGTGGGATGTAGAGAGTAAAATCAGGAGTAAGGAGGTAAAATATGGACAGAAGAGAAAGTTATGACCAAACTAAAGTATCATCTGCATATACTCTAATCGATTAGGGCCAAAATTGTTGACAAAACTTGTAAAGTGTTTTTTAAATTAAAAATGAAAGGTTTTATTTGTTGCTCTAATTCTAAAGCGACATTTACCTTGCTGTTTTGTAAACTTTTAACTCAATAAAAAAGGTCATCGACTTAAGAATTATTCAAGAGGTTTATATTCATGCTTTTACTTTGAAGAGGGTGAAGACTGTTCCGTTTCCTGATTAAAATCTACTATTGTGCTGCATGCAAAATTGACAGTTAACAATACGCACTATAAAGCTGAAATCACGAGTGAAAGGTCTCTTCCAAAGAATCACTTCCTGATACGCATGTAGTAAGTTTGACCTGTTTGAGGGCAAAATAACACGAGTCATTGATACATGGTGGGTGCTAGCGCTTTAGCTAAGTACAATGTTTCTAGCGTATTGCGTTTTATGTTTAGTTCTTTAGTGTTAGCACAACTAACAGGCCCTACCACTGATTTGGAGTGACTCTACCTAAGATATAAAGACTAACCGCTGTGTGAGAGTCGAGGGTTAAAGTCATTTCTGTAGCTGTAGCTTTTTATTTTCTCACAAAAAACACTGAAAATTATTTAGAAAACATTCCACTTTCACATTTCTACAGTCTGGAGGGACATCACTTTGTTTTTAAACCATAACTGCTATAAAACAACTGGATATTAAGGCTAACCTGGCTCAATTCCCTGTATTTGAGTCACATTCTGCTGATGCCTGGAAGGAAAAATCTGTTTCCAAACCTTCTGCCATCTACTGAATCAGCCTGGCTTTGGACCCTGCAGTGGAAATGTTCACAACTGACAGGTGAAAGAAAAGGTTTCAACAAATTAAGCTTTAGAGGGGGAAAAACAAATATCTCAAACCAAGTTGGGTTAGCTTTAAATTGCAACATTTACAAAAACTTTGCAGACTTTCCAGTTCAGAAAACCACGTAACCTACAGCTAGAATACACCTAAGAGGCAATTTAGCTAAAGGAAAGACTTTGCATATAAATGAAAGATCTGTTTCACATCATGCATAGTTTATCTGATTAGTTAATCAAGACTTTATTTGAGCCACCGCCGACCGGCTGCAGAAGTTAGAAAAACCACCAGCATTGCACCACGTTTTTACATCTAATGCAACAACATTTTGCAATGCCTTACAGAAAACACATGACTGGATGGTAAATTCCTCCTTTTTTATGCTCAACAATCAACAATTAGCGGCCTGAGGGAGCGTGAAGCAGGAGTCGGTCCGAGATGCTGGCTGTCAGCTGAGTCAGGGTGTGTGTGTTCAAGCAGAGGGGTATGCAGCGAGGCTGCACCATGTGACCGAAAGCATGAACGCACCGGAAAGAGTAAACCTCTGAAAAAAAGTAGCGATGCTTCAATAAGTTAAACTGCATTTTTAGCGTCAGGAAAACGTGAAACATTAGCCCGTCGACTCACTTTTTAAATCGCTTCCTGTCGACTCTTGCACATACGGCTTGAAAGCCGGATGAAGCATTACATCATCTGTAAAATGTTGCTCTGACAAGAAGGAAGTTTTGATCCGTTTTGGATTGAATCAGTGGTGTAGCATTCCTTTTTAAAACACGTGGGACCTGAGCTGTTTTAACTGGGTCTCTTAAACTCAAACATAAAACTATTATTTATTCTGTACGTTACATAGTCACTCAAGAAAAGTTGAAATACGACCGGAAATTTAAAAAGTAAACATTTGTATACTTAACCACAGTTATTGAGCTTCTATTTTGGTCTCCACTGCTTCTAAAAACACCTCAAATACTTAAAAAAGAAAAAATAAATAAATTTTTGGCAATAAGTTCATGTTTTTTATGTTGTGGAAAAGAAAACCATTTCAAAAACCTTCTGAATATAATGTCACAAATCAGAAGGCACTGCGCCATTACCCAACAACCCCAGCATAGCCCTGCCCGTTACCTAGCAACCAATCTGAACTCTAGCACATTTGGTCAGCTGGTTTTCCTGCTGTCTGCTCTGTACAATGGCTGCTGGAAAAGACAAGCGTGTTTACTTACCATCCAGAGTAAGTAAACACTCTGGATGGTAAGAGTGTTTGCTGAATTCTTGTTGGTACTTTTGCTTTTCAAACACATACGCTTGTATATACAAGTGTAAACGTAAACTGACCAGATTAAAATCTGATTATTTAAGAATAATTTTATACAAAAAAAATGACATTAAAATATTTTGACCATAATAGGTCACCTCCAAGTGTATACATGCGCTCATGTCAATCTCACTGCGCACTCAGATTTAGGTTTGAGGGAAAGTGACTCGCCTTGTCGGGGGCGTCTCCTCTCTCAAACATCATCTTCAGACTGTTGATGGGAACGCTGGGCTTCTCGATGTCAGACGTCTCAGCTGCTGCGGCCTTCTGCTCCTCCTCCAGGTCTCTGCCGGGCTTCGCCTCCATCTCCATCGGGTCTTCGGCCTCCTCCGTCAACGGGTCGGTTCTGGACTCGGGGTGAACCTCCAGAGAGGATCCTGCAGCTCTCAGGACCTTCGTTTGGATCTGGAAACGGGACGTGGGTTTGGCGAGCGGTGATGAGCTGCTGTGGCTCTGGGAAGTGGACGGCTGCTGCTGCTGCTGCTGCTGCTCCCAACGTTTCTTTAAAATACTCAGATTTCCACCAGACAGAGAGGATGGAAGAGGCTCCACAACCTGCAGACAGCAGCAAAACATCCACTTCAATCAGTTCACTTTGTTATACATCATCTGATTTAAGTATTTAACTCCAAGACTGCAAAAACACTAAATATTACCAAGTTACTTTGTCTAGTTCCTGGTGCAAATATCTCAGTAGACTGCTCTGTCTTGTAAGTTAGTTGTAAAATAAGGCACAGCTAACTTACAAGTAACTTTTCAGCAAAGATATAGCAGCTGGATTCAAGTAAATAATTAGTTAATGTTGAAGAAAAAGTTCTAGTTTTATTGGCAGATTATTTCACTTATAAGACGAGAAAATCTCTCGTTACAAATAAAATAATCTGCCAGCAGAACTAGCACATTTTTATCAACATTAAGGAATTATTTACTTAAATCAAACCGCCATATCTTTGCTGAAAAGTTAGTTGTGACCAAATTTTTAATACTTATTAAAATAACCTTTTGAAGTTTTTTTCTGGTAAAAATGCAACTTTATTTGCCAATATGAGTATATTCTTGCAATATCCTGGTCTTATTAACAGAAGGGATGATTGAAATAAAAGCCACTTTTAGAAATTTGCACATTTTCTTTTTTGGAAAGAAATAAAAACTCAAAAACAATTAAAATCTAATCTAATATGGATATAAAAAAAAGATTGATGTCATATCATCCAATCTTGAAGTGAATCAGCAGAGGGGAAATCTTGGAAAATCAAACTTGATCCAACTAGGTTATTTTTAAAAAACTAGATCAACATGAAGTGCAAAAGATCAAATTTCCATCAACTAAACACAGAAAAATCAGGAACAAAATACACGAGACCAGCTGCGACTTGCCCTCAAACTCCATCATTCAAGAATGTTTCATAAGAATCTGCATCTCTGTAGGATCTCCACCGTGTCGACACACGTTTTACCAGAGCCAGTCGAGATCCACACAGCAGAAGAGGCTGAAAGTTCATTCATAAACCTGATATAAACCTAAACTAAGGCTACCATAGTAGCTCTAGATTCAAGGCTGCCGTTCTGCTGGAAGGAGTCAATATTTATCTCCATCCATGTTTCCAATCAACTCTGATCAGCTCACCTGCTGAAGAAAAACATCCAAACTAGAGCTAGAATAATTGATTACCTTAGCAATCAATTATCCCAATTGGAAAAATGGCACATTAAACCACTTAGGCTTATTTTATACACTATTAGAAATGCATTTAGATGCAGCTCCAACGATTATTTCTAGATTTTAGAAAAATAAATTTAAAAAAAAGTAAGTAAACTTGTTGAATTCATCATGCATTTAGAAACAAAATTCAGTTCCTTATTTAAATAAGAAAAAATACCTAAAATCGAAACATAGCATTCCTTTATTCCTTCATTTGCAACTATAAAAAAACAAAACATACTTTTACATGAAAATTTCATCACTTTCTTCTGCTCAACTCAACAATACAGTGTACTTATGGTCTGTTCATCGTTTTTTTTGGATTAAATAATAATCAGACAACAAAAGGTGCTTAGTAGGAGATTTAGCAGATTTTGAACAAAGTTTTAAGAACATTTTCAAAGTTTTTTTTTTTATTTCTTAAATGCAAAATGTTTATTTTTTGTACATTTTTGGCTTAATTACTGCTCTGACTATCCTGATTTTTCTGTAAATAGTCTTTTCAGTCTGTATACTCCAATTAATTAATAAAACGATTACTAAGTTTGTTTGATTATTTCAATAAAATCACAAATGAATCCGATTGTTTCAGCCCTGATCCAAACATCATGATGCTGCCACCACCATGTTTTACAATAGGAGGGGTACATTAAGCTCTTTTCCCATGTTCCCATGGCCTCCTTCACTCCTTTAAAAAAAAAAAAAAAGACCAAATGTGTGGTCATTATAAAAAAAACCAAACATGAAAACTAAAACGAACCCAAAAGATGATCATAAAGACTGATAAGTTTGAAGTTCTGTGGTACGTAACCTGACCATGTTGTTTTCTTTACAGCTTCAATAGTTTTCCTCCAAACCAAAGCATGGTGCAAACGTCTCGTTACTTTGGTGTTAATGCCATAGCAACACACTGGAGGAGCTGCAGAGATCCACAGCTCAGATGGGACAGAGTCACCATGTCCCTCCTGGCTGCTTCAATGATCGTTGCACTCGGTTTTGGTTTTGGTTTGCAGCTGTATCAAACTCTTCCCAT
This sequence comes from Xiphophorus hellerii, assembly GCF_003331165.1. Classification (NCBI taxonomy): domain Eukaryota; kingdom Metazoa; phylum Chordata; class Actinopteri; order Cyprinodontiformes; family Poeciliidae; genus Xiphophorus; species Xiphophorus hellerii. The sequence goes on along the minus strand of NC_045672.1, from coordinate 29,860,406 downwards.
CCTCCATTTTTTCCTCAGAACAGCTGAATCTAAACAGAGATTAAAAAATACGCAATTTGTTGCGCCGGATTGTTGGAGAAACCATGAATAATTCGACTTCCACTTCACATTTCTGCACCACTTCGTGTTGGTCTAGTCCCATAAAACCCCGACTGAAAACACATTAAACATCCCCAACATGCTCCTGCTTTGTTTTATTGGCCTTTTTAATTCTCCTGCTCATCTGGACGCCATTAAAAGCTGCAGCCGTGTGTAATGATCATGCAGAAAAACAACATTAAAATACTTTTACTCTACAACAAACTGAGCTAACAGTCTGCATTGTTTCCTCTGAGTATGTCGCACAAAGACGCTCTGCCTGCAGATGTGGAGATTAGCAGTGAACAGATGAAGTTGCAGCATCTCTTAGATCAACAAAACCAGATATTATCTTCATATCAGCTTCAAATTACAGCTGTGCAGCATTAAAAAGACAACTTTCAGATGCACACGCACTCAAACGGAGCAGAGAGGCTCATTTTTCTCTGCCAGCTAAAACAAAACAGTCCATCATGACTCATTATCAACCCAAACCTTGGTAGACAGAAATCCAGGCGTCAGGGTTCAACTCGCTCAATAATGTTCATCAGCGTTGGACTTTCACCACCTTGATTCTCTAAAAGCAGCTCAAACTTTAGTCAGAGTTTGCGAAAAAGAAAGTCTGCAGAGGAGGAAAAGACAAGAGGAAACAGAAACCACAAACTAAAAACTCAAATAAGAAAAAAAAAAAGCTGTGAACTGCTCAGCATGACTTTGCAGCTGCAAGACTTAGTTAAAAAAAAAAAAAAAAAAAAAAGGAGAAAAACTTTCTAATAGATGAAAAGTGGAGATGTAAAAACCTGTGAGTGATGCGGACGCCCCGGCTGTCCGGTTCCCGACGCGCGGTCGTGTAAAACGCCGTGTCTGCGGGAGGAAAACCCCACAAGCCGCCCCAGATGTGAAAGGCTTGAGAAATGATCAGAATGAAGCAGCATGAAGCAACTCGCCCACCCCCTACAACACGCAGGGAAGAAGGAAACTGAAGCGCGGGGGAGGTGAAGGCAGGCAGGAGGGAGAAAATCAGAAACAGAGACATTCAGTGAGAAAAAAAAAAAAAAAAAAAAAGTCCAGGAAATGAGGAAAAGGTAACGCTGGAAACCTGGAGGGGGGGAAACAAAAACAGCAGAAAAACTCCAAGAACAGCAGAGATCCTGAATCTGGATGTTTGATAATCCTCCTTTGGAAATTATTTAATTTAAACACAATGGCTTCGGACGGGAGAAATGCCAGAAAGCAAATGTAAACTTAAAGTTAAAGGCAACAATGACAGCAGTATGTAGAACATCTGCAGCAAACCTTTTCCATTTAGGCCTCTAAATAAACATGCTGCTGTCAGATTAGACAGATTGTGTTGAAATGGAGAAAACCTGCAGCTTTCTAGACTTGTATTTTAAAAAAAACAATAAAAAAACATCCCATCTGTGACTTCTTCAAACTCCAACACAAACTCAGACAAGATGAGCAGGCATCACTCACAAACCGAGTTAATCTGAAGTCGTTTCAAGATTTGAAACAAAACGGAGCTGCAACATTTAAAACTTAAGTTGTTTTGAGAACCAGGTGACTGTGTGCAGATAAATCAGGCTCTAAGGCGTCTTCCAGTTCACATTTATATTTATGTTGTGAGACAATATTTGGAGAACTGCCTCAAAGTCAATGCTGCACTGCAAAAAACTAAATCTTACCAAGTATTTTTGGTCTAGTTTCTGGTGCAAACATCTTACAACACCTGAAATAACTAAAGTAGCTCACAAGTAACTTTAAGATATAGCAGCTTGTTTGGAATAAATAATACCAGTAACACTTTATTTGAAGTTATGTGCATAAGACTGACATGACACCGTCATAAATATGACATAACACCTGTTATGAACATGAAGGAGTCTTTATGAATGTCTGACTGTTGTCATGAAGTGTCATTCGGTAAATAATGACACTTTTAATGCAAAGTTGCTTTAAAAGTTGCTTTAAAAGTTGCATTAAAAGTGTCAACTTTGCATTATTTGGTAAATAGTGACACTTAAATGCAAATATGGGACTTAATGGACTTTTAAAGCAACTTTGCATTAAAAGTGTCATTATTTACCAAATGACACTTCATGACAACAGTCAGACATTCATAAAGACTCCTTCATGTTCATAACAGGCATTATGTCATATTTATGACAGTGTCATGTCAGTCTTATGCACACACCTCCAAATAAAGTGTTACCATAATACCTTCATATTGATGAAAAAGTACTACTTCATAAGTTATAACATGGAAAAAGTGTCTTGTTACAAGTGAAATAATCTGCCAGTGCAACTACCGTAGTACTTTGATCTATAAAAAGTATTTTAAGTTTCATTTTGAAGCTCAAGAGTTTTGTAGCAATAATTAAAACCGACTGGTTAATTTCACCCATCAGAACAAAACCGTTCAACTGGCTGCTTGTGAGACGAAGCCTCAGCTGACCCGACGATGTGCTGATTGTGGCTCAGCTGACAGCCCACAGGCCGAGCTAGCTGTGTGCAAAAACCGATCCGTTTCAGGATGGTTTTCACTCCGACGCGAATCAGCCGGGCGAGTCAGAACCACAGAGGTTGAGGGAAGCGGCCATCTTGTTACGGTGGAAACATAAACTTGTTGTTTGCAGCTTCATGTCGATGAAGAAAAAGCTGTTGGGAGTCGGCGACTCCGAGGTCGTTGAACTTCGAGCGACATCAGCTGCTTTTGAAGCAGCACTACTGGTTATGATTTTATCAGCCATCTAAAAACAAAATGTTTTTCGAAGTGGGGCCCTCAAAAAAGGGAAGATAACAAAAATATATTTTTTTAGTCATAAGTTTTTCTGATTGATATTTTTGCATACAGAACAAAGGTAAAACATAAACATGTTGTATGCACAATGCAGTTGAAGATGCATGTTTGAGAACCAAGAGCACATGCAAAACTTTAATAAAAAATAGTAAATATACTAAAGAAAAAAAGGGGGGTTGCATTAAGGCAAAAAAACTCCTTAAATTTTTGCCATTTAGTGTCAAATTTGTTCAATTTTCCACTTTTCATTTAACAACATTCTTTTCTTATAAAATAGAATCTGTAATTCAATTAAGAAACAAGTTGAAATGATTTATTTATCTGTCCGATTGGCTGCCAGTCAAATTTGTTGAACTAGCAATACTGCACTGCAAAAACACAAAATCTTAGCAAGTATTTTTGGTCTAGTTTCTAGTGTAAATATCTGGCTACACTTGCAATAAAACAAACTTACAAAGAACTTTTCAGCAAGATATTGGAAATTGATTCAATGAAATAATATTGATGAAAAAGTATTACATCCACTGGCAGATTATTTCACTTGTAACAACATTTTTTCCTTGTTCCAAGTGAAATAATCTGACAGTAGAAAAACTACTTTTTGTCAATATTAAGGAATTATTTACTTAAAATAAGATGAAAAATTACTTCCAAGTTAATTTGTTTTTTCAAGTGTAATAAGATATTTGCACTAGAAACTAAACCAAAAATACTTGCTAAGATTTCGTGTTTTTTCAATGTCACAAAAATGACAAGCTTTTATTTTAAAGGTCCAAAAGTTATGTGTATCAATTAAAAATAAAGCTCAATCACCAACCATTTTTTTCCTCTCTGCACGTCCCTCCTCTGCTGCCATCTGGTATCTGGAGGAAAAAAACATGGCAGACATTAATGGACAATAGCGACCAGAAGCAGCGGATCCAAAGATCATTTCCAGACTTTAGGTGCCGTCCAAATGAAAAAAAAAAAAAAGACAAAACAGCAACTTTAAGATGACTGAAGCGATAAACTAAAGGAAATTTGTTGAATATATTGTGCAACTATTAGGGAATTTACATGTTTATTATCGTAAAGATGTCATCTGGACTGTTTATTAGTGAATGTGGCCAATATTTACATTACTTGACAGTTAAGATTTTTTTTCCAGCCAACTTTTTCTGCACTTTTTTATTTGATTAATTTAGATTTCTTCCAGAGTTTCCTTCAACTTATGCATTTTGGAGGTTTTTTGAATGTCATGGATGACTGAGCAGCTTTTATTTTACTTTTTTGAATTAAAAAGTCCCAGAAACATGGAGGAATATCTGGTTTCACCGACTGCTTTCAATTCAAATGGAGGCCATTAGTCCTTGACATGTTCCTGTCTGAATACTGCAAATAAAGACCACTGGTAGCAGAAAAAACTTAAAATATAGGAGAAACTAACCTTTTTACTAGAATTAGAACTGTTTTACATACATTTGAAGGAATCATTTGAAGGCTTAGAAAAAAAGGCTTACTTTAAATGCTCTAAAATGATTAATGGACCTTCCATGTCTCTCAATCTGCTCACGAAGCAATAAAAATATTTAAACCAACAGTTTGTCGGGTGGTTTTGTACAAACTGCTGCATCTGCAAGCAGAGCAATAGTGGCCCCTAGTGGCAAGAAGGAGAAACTGCAGCCACTTTAAGCACCAACAGGAAGCACTTCTACAAAATAAAGTTTATAAACCCGAGAAACTGGAGCAACCGGTTGCTAGGCAGTTTTTAAAATAACGGAAAAGTTTTTAAAAGTTGCCTGAAGTAATTTCCAGGTCTGGAAAAACACTGGCAACGGAAATATAGTCAGAAAATGATCCGTTTCAACGGAAAACTGGGTTTTCTAAAAATAAATAAAACACACAAAATCATTTCACAAATTAAAATAAACGACAATAATATGTCAACTGTTGGTCCTCATTATAAACTTTTGGATTTTTCCAAAGTGTTAAGAATACATTATTCATTTTCCATACCGCACGATTACAATACAAACTGAAAAACAAACAAAAACAAAAAAAAACAGGTAATTAAACTTAAATGCATTGCATTAATTAGTCACAAGTAATCAAATTAAGTTTACTTGTGTTAAATAATCAAGTTAAACTTAAATATATTTATGATAAAGTTGGAAAGTCTCCTCAGTGCATTCCCTGATTTAAAATATCCAGAGTTGTGACATTTTACACCATTTTTTTCAGATATAAACAAAATGTCTGAATGTTGCATCTGCAAAAACCAGACCGAAGACAAACTGATGAAAAAATAAACAGACTGATGTTTACCACTTTTAGACAATAAAAGTTATTTTTGCTTTGTTTACATATTTATCCAGATCAGTTCATTCATAAACCCGACAAAATTGTTATATTTCTGATAATAGCAGCTATTTTCCTGACTTTTCTATCGTCCTTCATGTCAATTCTTCCATTAATCTTTGTGAGTTTGTGCTTCTCAAATGTTAAACATGTCAAGTTCTTTGGAAACGCCGTGAAAACTGATGCAGCAGCTACTGGGAAACCAGAAAAACAGGAACAGAGGAAAACAACCTCCACTAAATATTAAGATCAATATTTGACCTCAATATGTAGCCAAATATTGACCTTTCAATATTTGGCTACATATACGTTGGTCTTAAAGGCAACACGTTAGGGCCAGGCTAAGATAAAAAATAAATAAATCCACACAAAACGAGACAAAGTAAACGTAATTTGATGTTGATGTGTTAATGGATTAAGTATTTTTCTCATTTGTAAAACCGATACCAAAGTACGACTACAAGATGCTCAACATTCCTCATTTTACCGGAGTTTCAACATTACTTTATTGTGTCTGGAGTTCCCATATTACCATGACTCTATTCTCATATCACTACAACATTTCCTCTCTCAATTCTGCCGACATTTCCTCTGAATTTTGCTTTTTTTTTTCTTGGCCTGGTCCCATTACTCCCTTGTAGCCACTGTTCTTCTAGAAATCAGAGCTAAATAAGAAAAACAAACGATGAATGCACTCATTCGTACGCCGACATGCAGGTCAGGAGGCAACTTGACATGTAGCTGGAGAGGCTTGAATGGTGCCAGATTGATATTATCAAACAATATCAAAATATTTACTAGGAAACAAAATTGTTTTAAAATGGAAAGTGCTGATGAAGTCCGAGTAAAACTGAGCAAACAGGGAACTGAAAGCAGCTGAGCAGCAGAATCAGATTCAGTTTCAGCAGCTGATGAGTTCAGAGCGACACGACGGTTCAACTGCTGGTGAATTATTAAACTCCTGGATCAGAACCAGAAGTTTACACTGCAAAAACAAAACCTTACCAAGTATTTCTGGTCTAATTTACAGGGGAAATATCTTCGTAAACTTCAAATAAGATGAAACTAACAAGTAGCTCTGCAGTGGATAGGAGCTTCTTTTAAGTCAACAATTATTTAATATTGATGGAAAAGTTCTAGTTCCTACTGGCAGATTAATTCACTTGTAAAGTGGAGAAAAAGTCTTGCTATGAGGAGGACTTACTTGGAGAAGCGCTCTGCGATGGCGGTGTTTTTTCCCCGGGCGGAGACGATGGACAGCTCTTTGGCCGTGACCCTGAGTGACTGCGATGCCCACTGCCTGCGGCTGAACGGCGCGATGGAGGCCATGTTTGTAGTCTGTCCAGGAAAAAGTGCTGAAACAGAGAAAACCTGTTGAAGTTCAACATTCCTTGAATAGGCTAGGATCTGTTGGCTATACAAAACATGTTCACCACATTTTTGGTACAAAATCACTCAGATAATGAGAATTTTATCAGAATCAGCCGTTTTTGGGCCTCCTGTAACTTTAAATGGAAATAAGCTGCTGCTGGCCACACCCCTAACCCAACGTTTACACTCGCATGTGAAAATAGTCACAAACAGATGCGCATTTCTGCAACTGCACATATTTGAAAAGCATTAGTAGAGCCTCCTGCACAAACAACAAGAATGCAGCAAGTGGTTTCTGGATGGTAAGCCAACAACAAAACGTCTCATCCAGCAGCCATTGTACACAGCGGTAAACGTCCTGGAACTCAGCTCGGGTTGCTAGGAGACGAGCAGGGCTCCACTGGGGTTGCTAGGTAATGGCACATTGCCCTTATCATGCGACTTATTAGGAGGGAAATGCCCATTTTCCAGACACGCACACAAAAAAATAAATAAATAGATCTGGCCATATATATATATATATATATATATATATATATATATATATATATATATATATATACACACATATAATTTCTTTTTTTTTATTTTTAAGAACTTAGGTTTTTAGAAGCAGTTGAATCCCAAAAAGTATAAAAATGTGCATAATGTGAATATGTCCCCCTTTAATCGTCAAAGCTGGTATTTTTGGGGCGTTTGTGTCTTTTTACCAAAAATAGATCAGAAATGGCCAAAATTCTGTAAAAATAATCTTTTTGGTTGAAAAATCAGCCTGAATCTCACTCAGTTATTTCCCCGTTATGTTTCACAATAGTTTTCCATAATCGCATGTTTACCAATACGTTTACATTGTTAAGCTGCTGTTCCTCTTGGGTTTAAACTGGGCTTTAAACAGCAGGATTCCGCTGGACTTTCATGTGGGAAATCAATATTTTGAACCAGACTCCATATCTGCCTGCAGCGGCCCCCGCCGCCCGGCTCAGAAAGTCAATAGAGAGCGGAGCGACCATCTGTTCCCTGTGACAGCGTTCAGTCTGAGCCTGGACCAGACAGCAGAACCTCCCGCTGCGTCACAAAAACAACCTGCTGACACTTTCACCAGAAAAAAAAAAGAAAGAAAGAAACGAGTCCCTGCCTGTTTTCGCCTCGTCTGCAACAGCCTGCAGGAAGCCGGCAAGCAACTGCACGCAGATTTCAGTAGTTAACCGTCATCGCTTGAGTTTTACTGACAGTGATGAAGCAAACAATGAGACCGGAAGTTACATAGCCGACCGGGTCGGTACCGGTACCGTCACTCAGCAGGTCAACTATTGAGGGAAGTGCTCCAATTTAATGTGCCTTGCATGTTTTAAGGCTGAGAAAATAAAGATACATTTCATAAGAAATGCGAAGAAAAATGAATGAAACTTCCTGGTTTGACTTTTTGATATGAACTGAGGGTTTGAACATTTAAAATTCATGTTTTGTTCTCTTAATTATCTTAAATCTACTAAAATTAGAGTTAATCCGTAAAACATTTAAACTAAACGTCTGAAGAACAAACCAGAAAGCAGCTCAGAGTCATTATTCCCTCCAGTTTGTTTTTATATAGAAAATTGTTTTTAAAAAAACAAACTTAAATCACATGTTTTTCTGGATGCACATCATGGTAAAATTTCAATACCTTTAAATAATTTCTAGTAGTAAAACACACTTAATAGAAAAGTTTAAATACGAATAACCAGGTAAATATACAAATAGTTTAAAAGTATTACAAATGTAGAAATTTACAAACAAAAAGTAGAAAATAAACATTTATACTGATGGAATTTAAATAAATTTCTTATGTCAACATTCCACTCCATCATGCGTCAAGTCAGATTAGTTTTCCATTTTTGTTCTTACACATCTTAATGTGTTTTCATGCGTCTCTGTTCATAATAAGCAGCTTTTAATTCTTCCATATGCTCTGGGATCCTTCATGTTGAGCCAAATCTGAAGATTTCAAACCTAACTTTCTATTAAATTATTTTCTTAAATCATTGCGTTTCAAGAGAAAGTGGAAAAAGTCGGTCACAAATTTCAAAGTAAATTTCTGCCTGACGCTCCTGACAGTAAAAAAAAAAAAAACATACAAATGAAGTCAGATAATCTTGTGAATGATTCACGTCAGGGTGAGATTATACACAAAGCAGCAGGTAAGAAAGAAACGGACTCCATGTTCAGCAGCTGCTAAATACTAAAACAAATCCACCTACCTCAGGTTATTTCTGACGGGTTTCTCGCTCCGATCACCGGTTCGGATCTAAAATATTTCCTCCTCCGCTGCTTTAACCAGCGCTTCAGACCCTAAAGGGAAATATGACGAGTCTCCCCTCCCCCTAAACTCCTCCCAGCCAATAGGAGAGCAGCACCTTACACCTGACAGGTGTTTTTTTCTCCCCCTAATATTCAGGATGACCTGAGGGAGCGCGACAAGCAGCCGGAGCAGCGACAAAAACCCGAGTGGAGCATTGAGTGGAAAGGAGGAGGAGGGAGGTGGGAGGATTGGAGGTGGGGGGGAGAGATTCCCACTGTGGATTCCAGGAAGCCGACCGAATCCTGCCTCCACTTTCTCACAGGGTCAACAGTCTGCAGGATGTGACTCGCTCACAATACCAGCTAACTTCACCAAATGGGAGGACGAGTTGGGTCAAATCATGAGCAATCACAAAGTTACTCAACACAGAGACGATCCTCCCCCAACATTATGAAAAAAAAAAATCTGTAAAAACAAAAACCAGGGTGAAATAACAGAGTTTAGGCTGTTTTTACGCAATAAAAACCCAAATCTACTGGCCAGATACAAGCAGTAAGCGCTTTAAACTGCTAAGCTCAACTTCCTGTTGCTTTTCCTCAACATCTTGATAATGTCTTATTAGTAATCAAGCTGCAGCTTCCTTATTTGTTTTTGTTCTTAGCACTTTAACCAAAAAAACAAAAGTGCTTGTTCTGATATTTTCACCAGGCTCGCAGTCAAACTGAAAGTGGAGAGAAAACATGAACTTTGTTGCAGAAATCTGACTTTCTGATTGACAGGAGAAATGCAAAACTGTCCACAAATAAGAGGTTTAATAGTAAAGATGTGCAAATAAATCTGTGTGGCTGCCATGGTGACAAAAAAAAAAAAAAACTTCTTCACACGTTCGCAAGATTAACATGCGTTTCTGAAACTGAATTTAAAAAAAAGAATCTGTAATTTTGTTAAAAACTCAAGTTGCCCAGTTGGCATTCACGGAAAGTTGAGTGGAAGGAAAAAACATGGTGGAAATTAAACAGAAGCCCATTTATTGTAGATTCCCTTCATTACAAGCTGTAACCAATTACCACAAATATGAGTATATAGATTTAGATGTTTACAGAAATAAACTAGTTTTAGTTTAACGTCAACATGTAAAAATATCAGCCCGTCCTACTTGACTTTTCAATAAAGCGAGAGTTAATCTGTGTGGTTAATAATTGTCCAGAAAAAGTTGCTCAATATGAGATTCTGTTTTATTTAAAGAATTAGAACCAGGTGAAGCTAAAACATTTTTACATTTTAAATATGAAATGTGTGTATTTTGTACAGTTTTAACTTAATTACAGCTTTGAATGTGTTCCATCAGAAAATGGACTTTGAGTCTGTGTACTAGTTTATTATTTCAATAATAGATTCATCGCAATGCATCATTTCAGCCATAATCCAAGAGTTACATATTCCATGTGCTTCAACAGGCAGATTAAGCTGTTATTAAACTACTTCCTGTTGATGTTTTATCCATAATTATCAAATACGGGAGGAAAATGTGTTATCAGACTGATAACAGCTTCGACCCTGTGGTGGTTCTGGAGTCTTCAAGCTCCATCCGTGTTAAATATGAAAGTTTAATCTCAAACACATGACTCCTCCGGGAGTCTGGAGGAAAAAACTGTCGTCAGAAATTCCCGGACGCTGCAGCCTGCAGGATTCCTGAGGAATTCCCAAGAAGGAAAAACAACGAAACGATTCTCTTGGTTTCAGTTTTAAGTGACAAACCAAAAGGTGGAGGCGAGTTCATCTGGAAGAAATGCAACTTTAGTTTCTCTTTTGTTCTGAAGCTGTAGCAAAACGAGAGAAAAGTGCAGAGAGGCAGTTCATAAATAAGATCTTTAAAAGATGCAACAATCTCCTTTATTTCGCCTCTTTACATAAACTCACTTCTAACCGTACAGTGAATGATGTCAAAAATAAAAACACCCAGGAAGTTAGCAATGGTTTATCTCAGGATTCAGACTTGATGTTTTCTCACCATAAAAAGAAAGCATGAGAAATTTTCCCCCCATTTCAGTCAAAACAAATTCCAATGGAAACGAAAAGAAATAAAATAGATACAATCATCCAACTCCTAGCTAAAGTTGAGCAGTATGGTGTTTAAAAGAAAATAAAATTTAAAAAATTAAAGTTTCAAATCAATGTCAGCCTCTGCTTTCATTTACAGAAGAAGTGTTTTTTAATTCCTTCAATCCTTCTCAGAGTTGTACGATGGAGAAATAGGGCCACGTTACAGGAATTTTTGTTAAATTAATTACAAGTCATATTAGCAGAAAAAGATGCAATTTTCCCAAAAAGAAAAAAAATATCTTAAAATTAAGAGAGGTGAAAATGTCCTTTGAAAAAACATTTCTAAGTCCTGCTGCTGGAAATAATTTGATACTTGTGTTCAAATGACCTTAACTGTAAAACCGATGCCAAACGTTAGCTTCACAAGAAGCTTGCATTGTTCTTTCATGTAGAAATTCTCAAAATTACTTCCTTCTCCAAATTTAAATCTTTATTCTGGTAAAATTAATGCTTTACTCCCGCATTATTTTGACTATTGTCTTACTACGACTGTATTCTTGCAGTAGTATGACTTTATTCTCTGAATTTAAAAAAAAATGAATAAAATAGTTTGCCTAATATTCTGTCAGAGTTTACCTGAATTCAAAGTCCATACGAATAGATGCTGTAAAACATGCTGGTCAAACAAGATGGCCGCCCTGGCGGCGATGACATCATTTTGAATCTATTAAAGCCCAACGAGTTCATTGGTGAAAAGAAAACAAAAAAATCCTGATTTTGCTAAATTAAAACATTCAAAAAACAAAAATTTGATGAATTAACATATATTTATCAGCCAACCTCGGTTGACCTACCAAAATTACTTTTTAAAAAAAACCTTTGATTTTTCATAACTACTCGCCAACTTATGCCAGAGTTGCGTGGGGATAATTACAAGAAATTGCACACATTCAAAGCCGGTCCACCTGTCCACAAACGAAACAAACTTTTGAGCTGTAATTCAGCCCATAATTCAAGCCGCGACCTGCAGATCAGACGCTACGAGCAGCTTGACATCATCAGCGTTGGTGTGACTCAGAGCCTCACAGGGAAGACGACAGAATGAGTCCGCTTATATTCACACAGAGTCATCTGGTTCTGAAACCGGAACCAACACTTCACACAAGAAGACATGAGGGTCCTACACAATTCGGCCAATCCTTCACCCTTTGGTCTGTTCACTTTCTGTTAAAGTATTCAGATGGATTTAATCTGGTTAAACATAAAATAAAGAGTCTCTAAAAGAATCTGCAGCCTGATTACGTCTTGGAAGGAAAATACAAAGTTTCACTTAAACATTAAAGATTCTCTAATATATAAACTTAGCCGATATCAAATCTGTAGTCTTGCTGGTAAAAAAAATAAATGAAATAAAAGTATGTTTTATAACTTCCTGTCCATGCATATCCTTTCAGCTGTTTTTTTCCATCCAACAGATCAGCATTCTGGACTGATGGCCTGTAGGTTTATGATGCAACTTTTAAAAAACACTCATAAAAGCAACATTTACAGTTATTTTTCATAACTTGCTGGTGTTAATACAGCATCTCTGACTGGTAAACAAGCATTCAAGATTCTCAGACAAACAAACAAAAAAACATTTTAAAAATGCACCAATCAGTTGGAAGAGACTGGAATTGGCGAATTCTCCATTAATCAAGACGTACGCTTTGATGCAAATGGAGATAAAAATACTCAGTCATGATTTTAGATAAATAAAAAACAGAAATCAAAATATTGGTCACCGTTTTACTTTTTTTTAAAAATTATCTCAACTTGTTCCAGCTACTATTACTTTGGACAGCGCCCCCCTCTGACATACTGCAGTGCTACATTTGCTAATATTAGTCTGTTTTGATCCAGATTTTGTTTTCAAATGGATCCTAAAACAACTTGTAAAATATAAACCTACATATTTTTAAAATTTCATTATTTAAAAAAGAAAAAAATAAATCAGAAAACATTTCTCATGTGACGTTGCACTTCCAGAAACTTAGCTGACAGCCTTAGTAGGCATCATAACTAACCGTCATGACAGATGCTATGACAACAATCTGTTCCTATCTAACTTCTAACAACATAAGAATCTTAAACTTTTGTTTTTTGTATACTTTCTTTCTGTTGGTCTCAAAGCTATGGTTCATTTAATGATTTGCGCTGCTCCTGCCTACCAAAATGGCGGTTACAGCTCAGACTTAAGGAAACTATGCATTCATTATTTGGGGATCCCTCATCGCCAAATTATGTCACAGATTGAAGCCATTTAAGTAATTTATAATAAACAGATTCTTTTGCACCGACTTAAGTGATTTCAGCTTTTTAATAAGCTTTAATTGAACAATTATTTAGGAAAAAACCGTTACACATGTGAGTCATCTTCATTAATCTGGCGCAAAAGCAGGAAAAAATTGAACGAAAACATTCCAGATGTTGGCGGTTTGCAGCAGAAATTAACTTATAAAATGCTTAAACTGCAGCCTGAATGGTGAAACAATAAAAAACATCTTTCTGGGGAACAAAAAGGCTTCCGCCTCAAGTCCAAGCATGCAACTTCTACAAGGAAATCACAAGTTGTCATTTCTGTAAAATAGTATGAGCTCAACATTTTGAGTCATTCTGCTCGGACAGGTAGCAGCAGGTGACTAATGACTCAATACGCCGCTCCGCTTGATTAAACTCACTTTGTGACCAACTTTTATCTCATATTGATTCAGCAGCTGCATTATCTCGCAGACATTAACAACTCTTACCTCACACTTGAAAGGGAGATTTTTGGTTCGTCACCTCTGTGTCTGAGCGCAGTTCATACAAAAAACAACAAAATCACAGCTGCGCTTCAATAAACTGATTTCACCCCCGGTAATTAGGTCCAGATATCCCTCCGCTGCCCGGGTTGCGCTCGGCGCAGTAATATCTAAAGATGTCTGAGGCGTTGTGCGGCCAAAACTGTGGATTGCGACACACAGGCTGGATTCAAATGGGACAAATTATTGACTTATTTCTGGTAGTTTTAGCTTAGGAGCACAGTTTTGTCATGAATTTTTTTTTAAAAAACTAACTGTTTTGAAAAAATGCAAGTGATTTTTTAAAATTATGACTTGTTTATGTTTAAAAAGTTAATGTGTTTGATATTTTATTCATTAAACAAAAGCTTAATTATAAAAAAAAACTTGAAAAAAGGGAATTATGTCACACAATGTACAACTGACACAGTAGATTTTAGTAATTTTGCACCAAAACTGTAAAATAAAATTAAATAACATCACATTTGGGCTTTTATTCTGTTGTAAATATTCTGTTGTTGTTTTTTAAATTATGCTACCAATATGTAGTTGCACATTTCTTTGGATCAAAGTACATTATTTCTTCATAACTGCAGTTTTTATGTTGCAATTTTGCTCTCACTGTACAGTTATTCTTAATTTTGTTTTACATTTTGTTTATTTTATATTTTTATCTTTGTGTGGACCTACTTTCGGATTTTCTCCCCAAAGTAAAGGATTATTTTTATTTTATTTTAGATTATAAAATAAAATAAAATGAAATAAAACATACACAGTTTTATGACTACAGTCCAGGGATTATTTTTGTACTTTAAAAATATATATATATATATAATTTTGTTGTTGTTTTAACTCCTCTTTATTGTTGATGTGTTATAGTTACAATAAATGACTGGAAATGTTTATCTAATTTTAAGTTTCAGAAAATGAAAAAAAATGGATACAATAAAAACATTTTTATTTATATATTACTCTCTAACCTAAATAAAATCATTTATACAAAAAAATGTACTTTTAGGTGTAGATTTACAGCACTGTACTGTTTCCTTTTTTAAATAATATTATTCTGAAGTATCACTACTCTACTTGAGTAAAATGTCTAGATACCTTCTCTAAATAAAGAGGAAACCTATTTTCACCAAAACTTCACCAGACACAGATCTGCAGTTTATGTCAAAGTGAGACGTCTTGTTCATACAGCAGCTTTGTTGTTTTGTTGTCTGTTGGGCCATTTTGAGGTCAAAAAGATAAAGTAAACATTGTATTTACATTGCCACCAAAAGTATTTTTTTCCTGTTCTGTAAAATATAGACATGATCTGCTTTTAGTTTTAATTTTATATGAAAAATATTTTTGACTTAGAAATTGTTTCTACTTTTTAAATTTGTGGTTTTAGTCTCTACTTTTCTTGACTCGTTTCTTGGACGGCTACTTTTAAATATGTTGAAGTGATGATACTCTTACTTGAGTACAATTTTTAATAGAAATTATTAATAAAAATTAATACTATTAACTTATTCATTTTACGTGACTCTACCCACCTCTGGCAGGATCTGATTTTTTTATTATTATATTTTTTTAATAATGAAGCCTGATTAACGTCAATATAGCCTTTTCTCCAGCAGATGGCAGTATAATCAACATTGATCATTTAAACTACTCGTGTAATGAGGCTATTGGGCCACTAGATGGCAGAGATCTATCTATCTATCTATCTATCTATCTATCTATCTATCTATCTATCTATCTATCTATCTATCTATCTATCTATCTATCTATCTATCTATCTATCTATCTATCTATCTATCTATCTATCTATCTTACATCTTACAAAATGTCTGTTTGCTGCATCTTCATTCTTTCACTCTATATTTAGTTCGTAGCGTTCTGGTAGACATCACCGCTGCAGCATTTCTGAACCAGGACAGGAACAGTTGTGCAACACTCAGCCTGCTGTAGTCTGATGCATCACGCCCCACTGATGTTTGAAATTCAAAATGCATTAGTGGATTCTTCTGAAAATGTATAACTAAGTGAAGTTTGTTATCCATACATATTTAATGATAGTAGGACCGCATAAAAACCTGGAATCACGCTTAAATAGATGACATCAATTTAGGTATGTAAAAACAAACACATTGTGAAGACAAGTCTGATGTTATTTCTATATTTTTTATTTTTAATATATAAATTGCGTATTTTGTGTTTGAAGACATATTTAGTAAGTGATGTTTAATGTCTTCCAACCACTCTTTCTCATTCAAAACTTTTGTTTATATCATCATGACATGTTCATTTTAAACCGGAAATGAATGAAATAACAAATGTCATCTTTTCTGCAAGAGAGTTCTTCTTGAACCAGAACATTTACAATTTTGCATAAAATATGAACATTTTGAGTTTAAAAAACGTGTTAATCGTTTGTTGTAATCTTTTATTTGACTAAGACTAAGATGGCCACAAATTAAAGTTGATTATTTAGTGTGTAAGGTCCAACTGAGTAAAGTTACCTTTGTTTATATTGTTGAGGTCATATGTAACAAGTTAAATTGTGGTGATAAAGTTTGTTCAAAAATGAGAAAGAAAGTGAAACTAAACAAACAATGTTGAACCTGAAGAGTAGTTTAGAAAAAATTTTCAGTTTTCTTTTTTTCTTTTGAACAAATTTATGGCCTCGATTTAGCTCCATATATGTGGTTTTACTTCAGTTCTTGTGACCATAGCTATGGTAACAGAAAGTGAACATTATTTTACCAACCTTTTCCCCAGCAACATCGCTTATCTTGTTTCTTTTACTAGAAATTTGTTCTTGTCCTGTCAAAAAATTTTACAATTTCCCCTTAGCAGTTTCTTTTTTATAGTCTGTGCAACTTTAGATTAAAAAAATTCTTCCAACAAAATAAGCAAAGGTGCAAGTTGCTTACTTTCAAGAAGCAAATGAGAAGTAGATCCTATTTTAAATCTTAGGCACAAAACTGTCAACACTCACGGCCTTGTGCAAAGTATGTTAATAAAGTGCTAAAGGGTTTTGTTTCTTAATAATTCAGACACCAAACAAAAGTCAAACTATTTGCCATTTTTAAAGGAGCTCATGTCCAGGTTACCTTTGTGCAAACATGCTAAAATTACATTTGAAAAACTTCAAATACAGACCAAATTCACCTATAAATGCTCATTTAAAACGAGTAATCAATGTATTTTTCTTATCGTTTCGCTCAGATTTAGTTTTATTCTTGAAGTTTTCACATATTTCTCCTCAGATCTGAAATTTAATCCTCACTGTGGTGGTAAATTAATGTAACAGGATCTCTTAGAGCATTCATGAATGTTTGGTGAACCATCTTTACATTCTTCAGATATTTTCACAGCGGATGATGCTTCTGTTTCTGCTCAGCTGTGGCCGACTACAATCCAAGCCTAATCAATGACTTCTGCTCTGATCGACCCAAAAAGCATTAAGAAGTAAATTGTATTTCTACAACATACAAGAAGAAGATGTTCTGATTGTTTCAAGTTAAACCAGTGAATCTGCATGAGCCCCAGTTGTGCACCAGAGGTTTCAGGTCACATGAATCCCCAGTATTGATCTGTTTATCTGTCCTGTTGATCTTTTAGACTGACTTCATCTCTGTTCATTTTCACCAGTCCACTCACCTTTATCCCAGTTCCTTTTGCCCTCATTTTATGTGACTTTCCTCACCTCACTTCTTTACTTTTCTCCTTATAACATTTTCTGCAGGATTCAAGCTGCAGTTCTTTCAACTTTCACTATTTATGGAGAAGAAAACGTATTCGTCCCTGTTAGCGTGTGACTCTTTGCCATTGGATTGTGGCTCCAGGCGTCTTTGCGGCTGATTGATTTAGTGATTCACCATTTAATGCTCCAGATTCAACACATAGTGATTGTTCCGCTTTGTACTATAATCTAAAACCAGAGACTTTTCTGTGCCAAACAAGGTGAAAATGACTAATTTTTTATAAACAATGGTCTCGGACAATTTTTTCAGTTTGCATAATTTTACATATTAAAAATAAATCCGCTCAATGGAAACATGCCAGTTTAGCAAAAAAACTTGTTTCTTCATAAAAAAGTTTTGCTGCTAGAATTAGTTTGTTTTTTTCTGACCATATGAAAATTGTTTTAGTTTTGCAAAACTGCAATGGAAATACTTGTGTGATTAAAAGCAGGGAAATTACCACTAATTTGATGCCACATGTGACTTGTGTGGCATTGGTAAAGCAAAATCAAGGAAGAAGAAAATAAACTTATTTATTTTAATTGTGTTTCATATTTAATAAAAACACTGCAACTTTCGAAATTTTGCTTTTTCTGACAATAGCAGAATATTGACATTTTGAGCAAATTTGTAGCAGAAACGCTTCTGATAAAAGGCGTTTTTTTTTTTTTTTTGCTGTTTACTTCAACTTAAATGAGTATTCATGGAAGTAACACTACTCTACTGAGCTACAGTACAATGTGTTGCAACTCTACTTATGACTTAAAAATATCTGTTGCTTAGTAAAATAGAGAAAAGAAACAAAAGTAAACAAGTTGTTAAATATCATGGATAAACTTCACAAGGTTTGTGGAAATAGTTGGTCTTTATCAGGGACAAATAAAGGAAAGATTACAGAGAAGAATGCTGTCTGTCATAAAACAGAGGAAGCTCAGAGATCAGCCTCTCTGCTGTACTGCAGCTCTGACATTAAGTCGTTTGACACATGAGTAAACTGACATTTATCTGGAATGGTGGCGCATGTATAAGCAGTCTTTAGACACAGTTACTTTGGCTGGGAGTTGTTTGATCTGGCTGTGTTTCCCCCTGAAGGTCACATGAACATGCAGAAATATATTTGTGTCAGTGAAGGCATCTTTGTTCTGATAGAAATGGCGACGGTGGAGATACATCAAACTTTTTCACATGTTGTCACTTTCAGTGATTGATGATTTGATCAGTTACCTTGATTTGAATTTTGAACAAATCAGTTTTTACTGTTACTTGAGTGAAAATACGTTGCAGTAGAGCTTTTACTTGATTATTCAGTCTAACTCTAATAGTGTAATTTTGCTCATTGATCAAATTGGTAGTGTCAGATTTGACATAAAGCTGCAAATAAATTACGTTATACTTTAAATAATAATGATTCTCTGCTTCATCTGGACTTTGAAGCTTGTAAAAAGTCGTCTGATCTGAGGGTGACCGCCGGGTTTCAAAGGTTCACATGACTTAATGTGATCAACTTAAAGTCTTTTAAGGAACTATTTGTCACATTCAGAGATAATTTCCCTGCTTTTAATCACACAAACATAATTAAGTTGACTAATGAGAGTCATCAGCGAGTAACAAGTTAATTTTTTTTTTCTCCAGACATTAAGAAACGACACAGTGAGATATTTTTGGTTTCACCACAATCTGCTGATGTCTGCAGGAATTTTGCTGATTAAGACTTTTTTTTTAAACAGGACAACATTCACTCTGTCATTTCCAAACCATTCATCATGAACATTCATTGCTTCTTGAAAAACAAAAATAAAACCGAAAACCTTGAAATACTATAATAGTGTTTGCAGCTAGTAAAAATATAAAACAAAACCTGAAAACATTTTTTTTATTGCAGTAGAATCAATTTAGCTAAAACTAAAATAGAAAAGTTTTAATTTAAGTCTCTTTATTTTTTTAACCATCAGTTCTACTGTCTGCTGAAAAAAAACTATTTTTAGCACATTCTTATTTAAAATCTCCATAATGCCAGGAACTATAATAAATGTTGGTTTATTACAGTTTGTCTTGATTGTTTATACACAAATAATTTTTGTTGGCTTGAGACACAATTACCAAATAAATATCGATGAACTCCTGCGATTATTTAATTTAACACTTTTTCACACATCTTGTCTAATAATATTTTTAAAAGCAGGAAAATATTTGTACTTATTAAAGCTTTCAGAAACATTTTCAGCTGATTTACGATGCTGCAACTTGGTGGTCACCTTACATAATCACTGCAGGTCTGTACATGTCGCTTCTTTCAATCAATCAATCAATCTTTATTTCAGACACAAAAGAGGTCCATAGTAAAACAAAAAGAGAAGAAAAAGAAAAAAAACAAAAAGGAATATGACAGTCACTGAGCCACAAATAAATGATGACGCCAATGTTTCCACAATCTTGAGAAAAATCTCGCTGTACTAAAAACAGGGTTTACTAAAATTGCTATTATATTATTGTATGACACGGGTAATCTACACATACATTTATACATGAGATTCCTGAGCGCAGCTGCACATGTGGGAACAGCGTTATGTGCAAACATGTGGCTGGCACTGCTCCATCTAGGCACTTTGAGTAGGAGCCTCAGGCCATCATTGTATGCCACATAAAGTTTGTGCAGGCTACTTTTTTATATCTTCGCAGAAAACACTTTTGCTTTTCCGTGTCTCTTGTTTGCTGCTGTGTTGCATGTTTCTTAAAATGAGGTTTATTATGTTGCATTTCATGTCCCTTTAGCAGCAGGATGTTTTGGACACGCAGAGAAATGGAGGAGAGACAACAACAAACCCACATCCACAGTTGCATTTGTGGCCATAAAAACAAAGAAAAACAAACTCATTTTTCACCCTGCTGACATAGTTTTGAGGGAAGGACGTTGTTGCTCCACCTCAGCTGTGATTGGAGGGAAAACATGGGAGGAATCCGCACATGGCTTCAATTTGCAGTTCAGAAAGGCAGAAACTTGGTAAAAATCAGTGGATTTTCCGACAGCTGCCCAAGATTAGTTAGGTTTTGTGACTATATTTGGTTTGAGATTTCCAGATTCTTTTTATATTTGTGTTGCAGATATTAAATCAGAAGCTCCCACCTGAAGTGTATTTTCTGTCAGGTACATATTAGAGCAAATTTTAAATGTTACAACCACAAAATCTGATGTATATTTTAGGATCAATACAAAGTGAGACATGGTTGTGAAGCAGAAGGATAATAAGAGTCTAGAATCTCAGATTAATATTACTTTTTGAAAATAACAATCAAGTATTAATATTTTTTAAAAAGTACATCATCAAAAGGACCAAAATATGAAGTTATTTGGAAATGTTATTTTAAATGAAAATATTTCATAAAAATACACAATTACAAAATAACAAAATCAAACAAAAAATGTGAAAAAAAATATCCAAATCAGTTTTTTTCAATATAAAACGTATAAAACTTTAACAAAAACTGCAGGTGTGTCTGTGTTTGGTGTCAAGTAAGAGTAGAAAAACTTCGTAATAAAATTACTGAAGTAGAAGTTGTAACAATAGACCTAGAAGTATTTTTTAAAATGTTACTCATGTAAATGAAATTAATTACTACCGCACTCTGAAGATAAGCCCCAACATTATTAGTACTTGTTGTTCCCATCGGGACAAGTGGACTCTGACTTTTCACCGTTTTTATGGTTTCAAAGTTTCTCAAGATATTATTAACCATAATAATGTGCATTATTAACCACAGACATTTCCTGGCTTCACTTTCAAGATGCATTCCTCCGCACTCAGCGTTTTCCAAGGAACTCACCAAAATAATAAAAAAAACAAAGTCCAGGTCTCAGACGAGGATTTTTTCTCTCTTTGCTCTCAGCCCCCCTCAACATTACATTTCTCCTATATGAGGCCTCTTGGCTCAGTGAGCTTCCACTTCTTATCTGTTTATTGTCCGACCATGACTCGGATTATAAACAGGCACTCAATAAAGCAAATGATACGGTTGTTGTATAAATATTTAGAGGGAATACAATCCCTTGCAAAAGTCTTCATGGCCGACTGAACGTTTTCCATTTTGCCAAGTTCCAACCACAAACCTCATTAGCTGCTAAGTACTAAATTCAACCAAGCTGATACCACCATTTGTTCATTTAGGTGTTTGTATCCTGTATACCCCATTCTTTCATTTGCTGTATATTCTCCTTTTCCTCAATAAAAAAGGTACAAAGAGAGAGAGAAAGAGGAAACAGAACTACTGCATGAGCTGTCTTGACGCACTTCAAAATAAGAGCATGAAGAATCGGTAACCAAAACCTGAACACAGATGTCAACCTTCTGTCAACAGAAAATATTACAAATAGCTAAGCAAATTGTTGCTTTACAGTTTATACAGAAAATTCTGTGTGCTAAATGTTATCAACATCAAATTTATAACAGCTTATTTTAATAGTTCAAACACCAAATATACCTTAATATGCATTTCAAGCACAATGGAAACCAACTTAGCTTTTGCAAGAGACAGCCCAAGGTACTGTCAACATCTGTGCTTCCCAGGATGTTGTTATTTCTTAGAATATTTTAGACATGATCTATGAAAAGTCCACACATTTTTGGAGTGACCTTCCACAGAAAACTCTACAAATAAGTTACTTTTTGTCAATCAAAATGCCCAACAAAATGCTTTGAAATTTGAATTTAACAAAAAAGAAGTACTTTAGTGGGGGGGGGGGTGTATGCTTTTGGAAGACACTGCACGGGAAATATAGTTATAAATGAAAGGTGTTGATCAGAACTACATCACCCATATTGTGGTAGTTTGTTGTGTGTAATTCCATTACAATCCTTAAAGAGACATAAACATATTTTTTTCTTTTTCTTCTCATTCTTTAAAGCAGCTTTTCTACTTCAGGCTTCTTTCTTCCTCTCCCTCATTAGCAGAAAACAGAACAAATATCATGAATGGCCCAATTAGAGACTCCCCATCCGTCCTGTGCGATCCTGAACGGGATGGGAGATTAATGAAAGGATGAATGAGGTTCTGTCGGCCCGCTGTGGCAGAGGGATCCTGCGATGCTGCCAGCTAGAGACATTTGGCAGAAGATCCCGATGACTGTGGTAATTAAGCAAAAAGCATGTTAAACAATGAGAGCAGGACCAGCAGGAGAAAGAGCTCCGGCTCTTTTTTACAGAGGGCATTATAAGGACAAGAGGAGATCTACTTACAGCAAAGGTTGGGCGCTTTTCTGAGGAATGGTAATTCAACTCGCTGTAGTTAGCTGAAGAGAGGCTACAGTGGGATGGGCGTAGCACTTGTGGGATGTCTGTGTGTTTTAACAGCCTTGCTTTTCCTCCAGTTTTGCTCAAAAACTAAATTTGAGCTGCACTGAGACTGATGTGGGAGCATGTATCTATTTAAGCAAAGAATAATTTGTGGTGTGTACATTTAAATCTCACAAAAATTCACACTCAGCTTTGATAAACTCGTGTTCTGCTTGGTCTCCTGCTCCTCTTGTATGGAAATCCAGGAGGGCCAAAAAACGTGCAACATTTGATGTGTCTTTCACACACAAACTACGCTTCTTTTCATGTCTAATTGCTTGTCTAATTGGCGTATTCATTTTTTTTTTAACAATGCCTAGTGCACATGTTTCAAACTCCAAATCTTGACCACCGTAGCTTTTTGTGTGGCCCACTAGGCGTCAAATTACATCGATCAGTTTTTTGGCAGAAATTCATAAATTATAATTGTGAATAATTTGAATTGATTACAAATTTACTGCATAAATTGTCAAAAATATTGAGTTTATGTAATGTTAAAACCCACCTATAGGTGGCAGTGTTTTGTACTTTTTCTCCACTGCTGAATCAGCCATACGTAATGTGAAGTTAGCAAGGGAAGAAAAGTCAAATTTAATGTCATACATAGGCGCAAATATTGCAAAATTTCTTGCAAATATTTCTAAATTAGCACAACAAAATCTGGCGTTTTTATTGGAAAAAAATCACAAAAAAATTGCAAAATTCTGGAGGATTTGATAAATGCTAACATATGTTCAACATTAATTAATTTTAAGAAGTATAAGTACAGTGACTAGCAGTTTTTTTTTAGCAGTTTGCTAATTGTTTTTATCAATGGATTTTGCTACAAACCACAACCCAAAAACTGAAGAATATTTATTCTAACTTAAGAATTAAAATAAGGCATACAACTTCATTGTGAGTGTTTACATATTTTGTTTTCTATTTTTGGATCATTTTCTTTAAGGAAAAGCTAAGTTTAATTTGCTGATTCTGCCTTTGCCACCTCTCATGTCTAATTTATCACACATGGAAGTTAAATATGTGCCCGTTTGTAATTCTTATCCAAAGTCCAGCAGTTTATCTGTAGAATGCAAATGAGTGGCAGTTAGCAAAGAAAGTCTTCCTCTCTTTTAGTCTACAACAATGCAAGAGACGGCACAATTTGCCTAAGCAACTTCCGAGGTAAAAGATGGTGAGATTTGGACAATCCATGTTGGGGAACTTTGGATCAGTTCCCCAACATGGATCCATGTTTGGATAATGATCCAGCAACCTGTATTCAAAAATGAGAGCAAATAGGAAGTCCATATCCATACAAAGCTTGACACATTATGGAACACTACAAACCCTCCCCTGTCTTTAGACTCTGGTCTCTTTTCCATGTTATTCCCTCCCTGTATGTTAGGTTGCATTCACACCAGCCTCCAATTCCTGTTCATTTGCCTAGAAGGTTTGGGGAGGTGTGAATGCGTAATCGAACTGTAAAGCAGACCAAAAAGGCTAACTCGTTTTACGCAATATCTTCTTAAGCGTTTCCTTCAGTGGTTCTTGGTGCAGCACCACGAGGAAGGAAGTGAACAGGTTGTTGAAGGGTTTGGTTTGGCAATCAGAGCCCACCAGCTGAAAATTTTATAAATATTAAGATTTTAGTAATTTTGCTTCTATAAAGCTCAAATAATACTTGACCTAACCCAAAATCCCAGAAGAGTCGGAAAAGAGGCATCACAGATGAAGAGAAAACCAAAGAGAAGACAGAGAAGGAGGAAGTTCAAACCACTCTCAATCTAACCAGATGGCCAGACAGAGTGACAAAAGCAAACGATGTGGATTAGCAGTGGTTGGGATTTTACTGTGGAATGTCATCTCTGCTGCCTGGAAATTGAGCTGCTTGCATGTCATTACAGTCATACATCGAGTCTTCAGTCAGAGGCTTCTTTAAATTCATTGCAAGACAGACTGCTACTGGAAATCCTTCCTGCCTAACACATTACCGTCTACAACGATTCTTTGAAGATATTTGGATGATATGAGATACAACAACATTTATTTTCCATTTGGGACAAATAAAGCAGTTTTGAACGAAACTAAATTGAATTGAATTGAATTGAATTGAGGATCGGATATTGTAAGTTTGACTACAAAACAAACCAAAACTCATTGATAAAACATGCACTTTTGTTTTTTGTTAAAAGGAAATGTACCTGGTAATAATATATTTTGAAAAATAAGCTTTCTATCATAATATTAGGCTACAAAATGCAAGATATGCAATAATGAACTGCTGAATCAGGTATGTGTCCATAAATAGATATGTGAGGATTGCAATCTAAATTAGGCAGTAAAAAAAGACTTTCATCTCTCAGCTCAGCTCTTTTTTCACCATTATCAGTTATCGATTAATTTCTTGCTGCATCCGGCTGTCAATAGTAAACAAGACACCAGGATACTTGAACTCTTCAGGTTGAAACTGAATCTCATCTCCCACCTTAAAGGGAGCAGTCCATCTTTTTCCAGTTAAGAAGCATGACTTGAGACTTTCTTAGGAGATACACAGATAAATGTCTCCTCCTGCCAGAGCACCAGGCATGCAAATCACCCACATTCTGACTATTAAAAATATTTATGATGAAAAAAAAGCCCTGAAGTCATTGTAGAACTCAAAGGTTGCTCACAGGGCCTGCAAAGCTAGTGTGGCTGCATGTATATGCATTGTGTTGTTGATTTGCTTTGGATGTGAAGTGTTTTTATTTTTAAAGTAAGGTAATTAGGAACTTTAGAAAGTTATTTACACACTGCAAAAACACAAAATATTACCAAGTATTTTTGATCTATTTTCTGGTGAAAATATCTTAGTAAACTTGAAATAAGGCAAAACTAATTTATAAGTAACCTTTCAACAAGATACAAGAAGCTTGTTCTAAGTCAGTGATTCTTTAATATTCATGAAAAAGTAATAGTTCCACTGGCAGATTATGGGGAAAATGCATTTGCTAGTGTAATTAGTACTTTTTTTTAATAACTATAAAGGAATTATTTACTTAAACTAAACTCCTGTGTGTTGTTAAAAAGTTACTTGTAAGTTAGTTTTGTCTTATTTCAACTGTACTAAGATATTTGCACTGGAAACTAGATCAGAAATACTTGGTAATATTTAGTTTTGTCTGCAGTGTAGTAGTGTGCCAGACAAGACCGAACTAGATTAGTGTTTCTCAATCCCGACCTCTTTGGATCCACCACCCCATATGGTTTATGCCAGTCCAGGCAACAACACTGAATCAGCTTGTTATCATGTGCAAGGAAAGCCTAATGACTATTGATTATTTAATTAAAGCGAGTTAAAACAGAGAAACACTTCAAAGCACTGTAGTAGAGATATTCAGAAACATTTCCATGTAAATAAAAGCCTTAATTATCAGCGAAGGTCTAACCTGAAGGGGGGTAGAGTACAAAAGAAGAGTATCACCACTTCCACGTATTTTTACTCAAGTAAGGATGAAAAGCTCTTATAAAATTACTAAAGCAACAGTAAATTTTTTTGGTAATTTTTTTTTTGTCTAACAACAGCTCAAGCATAAAAAAACTCAAACACAGCCAGCCGCTGTACACAAAATATATTTTCACTGTTTGTGTGTCAATATGGAGGATAAATAAAAAAACAGGTTTGTAATGGGAGGTGCAAAACAATGCTTAGATTTAAAAATGTGTTTTAAAACTATTACTAATGCAAAGGTGTGTGTTTTTAATCCTCTTCTCAGTCAGTACTAGCATTACTAATCTGTGTATGTGGCTGAGGTTGGGCTTTATGGTGCCACCTATGTAAAACCCAGATGTAAGTCTAAAGTGGGTATTACAAAAATCTGTTCAGATTAAGCAACACGTCTAGGAGCTTATGTGGGCCCCACGTTTAGCTATTGTGGTCCATATCAAGCTTATAAAAGCAAATCAATATGTAAGCTACAGACAATCCTATCTGGACCCATTTCTGTAAACACTGTCGATATAGAATAGAGATGAGAAATACTCTCCATTGTTCCAAAGTGGGGAAATTCATGTGTACCAGCCGCAAGTTAAAGATGAATTGGATGGCTCCCAAACCAAAATTATTCAAGTGTAATTTGGCATGTGTTGGATTTAAACAGCCTCTTACTATTTTTTTTTCTTTACCTCTTAAGAGCATAATACATATTTTCTACTAGCTGAATCTAACATTAAAGTGTTTATTTTACCTCCAGAGAACAAGCTGTCCATCTCTGACCCTAAAGAACGTTGTTATGGACAAACAAGAGGTGAGAAAGAAGTGAACGTAATCCAATTAAATGTTAAAACCTCTTCTTGCCATCAGCTACGTGCAGCTCAGGAAGCGCTCCGCCCTCGACGCGCACATGTGTTCGGTCACCGCGCCTGGCACGGCTTCTTATACGCATGCGCTAGAGGTAGTTCGTAATGCCATCATCCTCCTCATCCTCTCTCCTGCTGGACTGTTACAGACTGAGGTCAGTGGTACCCGAAGCTACTATCGGACCGCCGAGAGCAAGAACTCTCACGGGGAGACGGTGAGCTCCAGCCGGACACCGAGCCGAGGAAACCCCGCGGTAAGTAAACCGTCACAGCGTGCTGCCGTGTGGCGCCACACTGAAGCTATTTCTGAATAGAAACATGGTGGATATTTTCCCCATTATGTTACGAATACGTCTTGTTTTTATAAGCGACCGCTAATTAGCCAGGTAGGTTGTGTAGTGATTAGCTTCGCGCGTTAGCCCCTCCACTGCGGCAGGAGATCACACCGACCCGCTTCAGAGCGGCGCTCCGTCCCGACGGAGCTTCGCTCCCGGTGGCCTGATGCTGCCCGCATGGCGCTATTTTTACATCCACATGTGGATGGAGGGGGTGAAGTGGGTGTCCACTTCACAGCTGAGCATCCGGTCCTCTTTGAAACCGGCCTGAAGGTCCGGCAGGACGGATTTATGATGCGTTTGAGGGACACGGAGCCTAAAACACGGAAAATGTTAACTCTGTAATCTCGCTTTTAGGTTAAAGTTAAGCTAATTAAAGTTTGTATAAACAATGTTTCCCTTGATCATTTTAAAGAAAATTTTTAAAAAATGACAATTTTAAGTATCTGCTTGTGTTTTCAGCAATAAAATAAGGATTTCACGAATGTAGTTTTTAATTTTTAACCTATAGATGATCAAAAATCAGTTGAACTATAAGAAAATAAAAATTTGATTTCCCTCTTGGATCATTTTGGAACTCCATTGTGTGGCCCTCCAGCCTCTGGGTGACTAATTTGCATGTGTTTGGTTGATTGCATCTTTTGTTGCCATTGCTTTCCAGTCTTTTCATTCACGTCCTAAATTGTGCTTTAAACTCAACAGTACCTCGAAGACCAACCAGCGTAGCTTTTCAGAAGTCCTGCTAACTCTGTGGTGTTCCCAAAGTAGCAAAACCTCTCTTGGTTCGGATTAAAACCAAATTACTACAGATTTATCATTGTAATTTGAAATGTTTAGCAATTTAGGAGATGTAATGTAACATAATTTTATTTTATATTAAGACTTTGATTCCATTTTTATACCTTTTCATCAAATTCCTG
The DNA here is from genome assembly GCF_003331165.1 of Xiphophorus hellerii. Lineage (NCBI taxonomy): Eukaryota > Metazoa > Chordata > Actinopteri > Cyprinodontiformes > Poeciliidae > Xiphophorus > Xiphophorus hellerii. The sequence continues at coordinate 29,832,038 of NC_045672.1, read as the reverse complement.
GTCGAGGAGTGGCTGGCAGTTCTAGACCAACTTTACTAGAGGAAGCCAGAGTGGGATCTATGTGGGTTTAAAAAAAACCCACGTAGAACAGGCCAATAAATGAAACAAAAAAGATTATTTTAATATATTTACAGAGCCCTGACACCAATTCTATCTCAATATGACTGAACTTAAAAGTCCAACCCCTTAATTTAAAAATGTTATTTCACCTTTATTTTACCATGAAAATCTAATTGAGATTAAAAATCTCTTTCACAAGAGAATCCTGGCCAACAATGGCAGCAGCAGTTCATTGTTAATTTTTTTTTAACCATGAGTTACACTTTAATCTTTCCTAGATGAGTCATAAGAAATTGCTTTTGTATCATTGCTTCAGTACAAGAGCCAGGACCAGTTCTACAGGGGAGACACTGGCCCCCTTTTGGCCCCCATCTAGAACCACCCATGACTGCATGTTCTCACAGTAGATAACAGGAAATGATTTTAAATCATCAGCTGCTGAAATGCGTTCATGTAATCCAGTCCTCAAGGGCCGCTGTCCTGCAGGGTTTAGATGTGCCACAGGTATAAAACACTGGAATGAAATGGCTTAATTTCCTCCTCCTTGTGTAGATCAGTTCTCCAGAGCCTTGCTAATGACTTTATTATTCTATTCAGGTGGTGCAGCAGAGGGCACATCTAAAGGTTTCAGGGCAGTGGCCCTCCAGGACTGGAGTTTGACAACTTGTGATGTAAATTGACGCTCGTTTCTAAAACATATGGTGTTGATTCAGGAAAGTTGCAAGAAACACCTCAACTACTGTAATCCTGAAGAAAATTGACTAAATCTAAGCCAAGCTGCATCCATTAACTCCAATCTGATTCAACGTAAAGCCAGTTGCATGTAGTAATCTGCAGTGTTTTGAGGCCTTGGCTTTGATTTCCTCCCTGGCTGCAGCAGTTCTTCTGGTCGTTCCCTAACCGCTAATCTAGCTGCTGCACAGCGGCGCACGAGTTCAACTCGCCAGCTCCGGGAGGTCAGACCTCAGTGGAAAGATCGCATGACGGCCACATGCGCTGAACTCTCATTGTCCCAGAACCAGACCGAGCCGCTTGTTTATTAATAGGTGTGTAACCAGGAGATATTGTCTAATATTGGAGCAGAAAGCGAGTGACTGCTCTGTCATTTTCAGCGCCCTCTGCTTTCTGTACGGCTTAAATGTTCCTGAGCGTGTTGGACCCTGAACCCTGACCTTTTGTGAATGTCACAGTGTAAGTTTAAAAAAACTACACATCCCAATATATGGCCACAGATTTGAATTATTTAAAGTGGGAATACCACTTTGACCTTCATGCGACATTCTGTTACCCCAAAGCTGCTACTTCTCCTGGTACTCTGAAATTTTTAATCTCGATTGTTAATCTTGAAATTAAAGCAATAGACCTCTTGTTTGAAACAGGAAGTACCAAGTATACGAAATCTAGTTTTCTTTTGTGTTGCAGGAGTCATATTTTTGCAATCTTAAACTGGACTGACTGCACCTTTATCTAAAACAATGTGCTTTAGGGTACTTTGTGCAATCTTTATTGTTGGATCTAATCTTTATTGTTGTTGCAGTTTGAAAAGATGCATTGTTGCCATGCACGATGCAGCCAGTGTCGTAAGTGATAAAATTGATGTTGAAATTATCTGGAAAATCAGCTTTTTGTCTTGCATGTTTTCCATCACAGGTTCTTCACATGACTGGTTAAATTGATGCATCTGACTTGGTTTCTTGATGTATTTAAATGCGTTCAGCTACACTAATTGAGGTTTGCATGGTTTTAAAACATTAAAATCCAACAGAACAAGCAGCAGAACAGGTTTTATTTTCTCGTGACATTTGAATCAGTTTTAAAACTTGTGCTCACTCATTCCTTGAAGCAATTAAGCTAATGCTACTAGTGGCTTTCTTCCCCTATTTTGTTTGACTGAATGACTTCACTGTTCTGTGCTTGAAAAGCTGCAAATAACTTGGAAACAACTTTGAGCTAAATAATTTTAGCAGCATTTTTATGCACAATGGGAAAATTTCTTCTGAAGTTTGGCTGCAGTTTTCATATAAAGAATTTGAGGTAACTTTTGCCTCCCGCTCTGGCCTGAATGAAGCGTCTGTGACGTCTGAATGAATGCCCTCATTGAGAACTCCTCCAGGATTTGCCCCACTTTTACTGGCACCCACACGCTATCCCGATGCCTATCTGCACTTCACCATGGAGCCTCGGGACCCCCTGGGGGGAACGGCAGCTCAGCTCTAATCCCACTGCGCCAAGGCTGCTTTACGTTAACAGTGGACCAAATTAAATTTTTACCCTTTAGCGAGATTTCAGTCTGAACACAGACACTGGAAGATTTACTGTGATTATTGTTATAAAATTAAAGCTGCATTAATTTATAGCTAGTAAATGGCTAAATATTAGTGCAAAATAATTAAATTTTTCCTATGATTCCAAATATTTTCCAAATCGGTCACTAAATATAACTTGTACTTTACATTTACTGGTGCTGACATTACTAGTTGAAAGCTTTCATACACTGGGACAGATTAAACTTTGCTTTTGCAATTGTACTTTTCTGGCTGATCGCCGATTATCAATCTTTAAAAATACCTGACCTGCTGATTCTGATTTTGGTCGAGACCTATTCTTTTTCTTTTCCAAAATGTTGCTACATATAGCAAGAAAGTCGCTGAGTTGGAAACAGTAAGGTGACTATTAACTGCAAACGTGCAGACATGACCTGGTGGGCCAGTCCGTCAGTCAAACATTTCTCGCTACAGAGCCGACGAGGAAAGTGGCTGAATTTTAGACTTTTGCTGAGGTAGCTAAGATTGGCTTCACATGTAAGTATCAGCAGATCACGATCTTTTAAAATTAAGAACATTGGTGGATAAATTGGTGCACCCCTACTTTGGTTTGTTTAAATGGACCTCAAGCAATTTAAGCCTCAATCACATGCTTTTGGTATTTATTATTGCAACGTTTGCCTGTTTTACACACATTTTAAAGATAAAGAAACGTGGGTCCATACTCATAAAGATTTTTAGTGTGCTCCCATAAAAAATTCTGCCAAGCTTTGTTTGGTGATGGACTCAGATCTCACACTTCAGCCACGTAAAGACAGCTAAAGTCGGCCTTCTATCACCTGAAGAACATTCCTGGGGTTAAAGGACTAATATCCCAGCGAAGATCTAGAGGCAGACCTTGTGAAGACACTGTTGAAGTAATCAATGCGAGTAAAGATAAATGCATGGATGAGTTTCTCTAGATCTTGCTGGGAGATTTTGCCTTCAGGTCATGGAAGGCTGACTTTGTAACTGTCTTTATGTGGCTCTGAAGGTCAATCACAACCCTCAGATTTCGGACCTGATCGCTGGTTTCTTGCTGTAATAACTGACTCTAGACTGTTTTTCTTTAGGTCCAAAGATGATGACTTTAGTTTTGTTGTTGAGATGCTAAATTTCTGCTTCATAAGCCAAATAAGCGGTTGCAGCCTTGGTAGAACAACAGGTCTTTACTGTATTCATTCAGTGATGTATTCCACCTTCAGTTCAGTACAAATGGGCGCACGCAAACTTCTGACCAGCAGTATAGGTAGGGAAGGGAATGTTCTTGTTGTATTTTGTGCAGCAGCAGTCGCCACATTCCTGTCCAGTACAGGGAGCCTGAGCTGGGCCTGAGGTTGAGGCCTTTTGCTGGAAGACACTACTGCTTAAGTTAACAGTGAAGTGCAGAAAACCGTTAGAGGGCTGTTGTTTTTGTCAGATGTTGAACTTGGAACAGATGTGCGATCTGCTGCAGAAACCGAACTCGTGTTTTCCCTCTGTAGTTGTAGCCGGACTCTGACCGGTCGGAGGTTTACTCTTGTCAGCTGGAGCGTTTGCTTTAAGCGCCTCTCTGTGACACAAGCAGACCAACAAGTGAGTTCTAGGTTTACTTGGAAGCCCCTGGATGATCTATTTGCTGCGTTACTTGCACTTCTCCGAGGTCAAACTGGATTAGAAGCCAGCTCTGTCATTTAATTGCCCCCAGCACTCGGCATTTTAGAGGGGATCAGTTGCTCTGTTGGACGGGGTCTAGCTTTTGTACCGAGTTATTGACTTGACCTCAAGTGTTCTTAGCTGAGTAAACACACAAACTGATACTCGTAGCTGTTATCTGAGGTAATTCTACGGTTTTATCCAGCTGGTACTGTTGTTTTATGGCTGCCGGAGTAATGCAAGCATTTTATTTTTTTTTTATATTTAATGAGGAAGTGGAGTTTCCTTCATGTTTGTGTTCATATCTTGCTCTTTTTGAAGGTTAAATGTGACTACTTCAGGAGAGTTGGGTGCTCCTTTACATGATATAGGGTCAGATTATTTTCATGCTTGTCAAACTGGACAGAGGTGGTTTGAATGTGACGTTTCCATTTTGGAAGTTATGACTCGAGTGTCCCTGGCGTCCCGTTTCACTGCATGTGTGTTGTAATGCAAGCCCGCCGCAGAGCTCTTCAGGTGAAATGTAGCACGTGTTTGCGTTCTGCAAACTGCAGGCAGAATGAGGTCAAGTTCATGCTTCATCTGTACGTACAGTATTTCTTCACTTGGTTACCACAATACTTGAAGGTAATATGATGTAATGGACGAGGATAAGTTCGCACCACATTCTGGGTGAAACCAAAACCAGAACCAACTTGTAGTCAGATCCCCTCCCCACAATTTATTTATTTTTTTGTACTGCATGCTGCACACAAATTGAACAGGCGTATTATGACTGAGTTAAAGTTCAACTTTAACATGCTGTCAAAAATGCATGTTTTACCCTCTTGTGATCATTTTCCAGGTCTAGATAAATATGGAAACATGAAATTAAACAAGGAAAAATAGATTTTATCCATTTTCCTAAAAGTCTTAATGTGAATAATTAAGTGAATTTATCTGCTTATTGAATGCCTGCACCATATGTGGGCTTTTTATTTAGCTTTTTCAGTCTTAAAACAAAAAAAAAAATCAACTTTTTCTTGCAGATAGATTATAAATTTGGCCTTAAAAGTTCAATGTTTGTGACAATTGTGACATATTTATGTACGTTTTTAAATCTACGATATTTTGTTTAAAACACTCTCAGTGCTTTTAGGGGAAAAAAAGTTGCTAATGTCTGAAAAGTTGCTAAACATAGCAATAGTTGCTAAGTTGGTGACGGTGCTTTAATTTCTAATGAACATTTAACACTGTAGCTAGAAAATATTTTAAATATCCTAAATAAATAAATAAACAAAACGATAGATGAAATGAATGATGAAGTCTCTCTAAACAAAATTGTCCTTCAAATAAATAGCTAGTTGGGACCAAAGCACCAGACTGAAGACTTTTGTCATCCGTATTTTGGTAGAGAGGAAAAAAGAGAAACGATAAATCATGCAAATGGAAATTGAGTTTGTTTTTAAAATGTTAAGTATGGTATTTCAGCTTTCTAAGCTGCATTTTGTTGGGAATATTTTCAATAACCTCCATGGGGAAAAACTGGTATAATTTCAAACAATCTGATGATGGATGGCCTTACCTCCATATCGGCAAAAAGATGTGACTGGGTCTCTGGGTCCTACTGGTCACATCTGTGTGACTCGTTTCTGTCCAGACTGGGAGTAAAACTCCTCCAGGTCTGCAGCGTGGCGTGTCATGATGACACCAGGTCTGTGAACGCCTCACCACCATGGCTGAAACTCTAAGGAGGAAGGAAGGGACAGAAAGCTCAGCCGTGTTATGAAACAGAACATGTCCTCTCTGAGGTTACAGCTAATGCTAACGTTTGTTTCTGTGCCTTTTAGAGTTTCAGTTCTGTGAAAATGGTTGTTTTCAAGCAGAAATTAGCACATCAGTGTTTTTTTTTAAACTAGTTTCTCTGTGGTGACGATATAGGAAGCTAAATGGTTGGCTGACGCAAGTGCAAGCAAAGGCGTGTCGTCACGCTGAGCTGTGAGGAAGTTGCTCTGCGTAATGATTGTCAGAGCTCGCCTGTTTATCGCCTGATCTGAGCTAAAAGCCTTGTAGGGAGCTTGACTCCTGGTTGTTAATTAGCTCTCCTTTCAACATACAGCAGTTTATTCTCCCCTGCTGGTTGTAAATTATCCAAGTTTATCTACAGGGAGAGGTTATTTTGGAATAAAGAATGCCATGTAAGGTAAATGAGCCAAACAGAAGCAGAGCTGCTGATTATAAATAGCAGTTGCATGTGGCCTAAATAAGGGGGAAAAGGGATATTTTGATGGAAGAGGCTCTGGTATTGTGTGTGCTTACCCACTGTAACTGTGTGAGGGGTTACTAGGATAACAAAACTGGCTTTTTTTTTTGTCTTCAACAGAAATGGCTAAAATAAAGTCAACACATTCATATTGTAGACAATAAATAAGAGTATCAGGGCTAAAATTGGCCTCAGGGTAAATTTTTACTAATGAATACACACGTTTTGAGTTGGTTTTCACTTATTCACAAGAAAGAAACATCTAAGTCGTAAATTTAAAGGCATACATTTACAATTTGTAAACTAGGACATTCTCTGCCATGAAGTCAGAAATTAACTTCTTAAATTTATCCCAAAAAAAACCCTTAAAGCCTTGTCCAGCTGAATGTTTGGAAAATAAATAAATTTTTATGCGCTTTTGTGTTTCATCTACAGAAAAAAGTCTTTCACTAAAAATAATTAGAACAACTTCAGCCCAACTGGAGATTTTTGAAAACCGTTTCATGTAAATTTTTCTGAAACCAATCCCATGTTTACTATATATATATATATATATATATATATATATATATATATATATATATATATATATATATATACACTGCCTGGCCAAAAAAAAAGTGATTGGGGGTAATTTGCAGTGTTATCAGGATTTGACATTCTGCTTCATTCTTTGATACAATTGTGCAACAACAGTATTTCTAAATCCTGCTGAAAATAGTTTTACACTGTTCAAATGTGAAGCATAATCTTATTTGTAAAACTGATACTAAACTACAACTTCACAAGATGCTCAACTTTCTCATTTGTTTTTGTGATTTTTGTCATTCTCCTAACATTACGGCTTTATTCTGAGAATAATCAACCCATCAAGTGTATTTGTATAAAAACATTTCAGCAACAAGGCAGTTAAAGTGCTTTACAGCATAAAAACACCAAAATATAAAGTCATATAAACAACCTACCAATTGAGAAACCAGTAGCAAACATAGCATTTACAGGGTACCATAACCAAAATCATGAATACACATCAAATGTGTCAGTCAATGTTCCATTTATGGTTCAAAAGCAGCTCTGAACAGGTGGGATTGAAAAGCCTTGGTTTGAAGGAAGGCTGTGTTTCAGCTGTTTTGCAGTTTTCTGTAAGTTTGTTCCAGATTCTTGACTTTATTCTTGCATTATTTCAACTTTGTTTTCATGTGACTTCATCGAATTGCAATTCTAGTCTTCTCTCATGATGTCTGCAGAAACGAACTTTGTTCAGAGGGACAAGAAAATGTAAAACTCATCTTGTTTTACCGCTGACTTGGATAAAATATCAAATCAGAATTAAGGAAATATATTAAACCTATGCTTCATTGTTTTTCCACAGAGGTGCTGTTTTGAAGCCTGATTCGAGCTCTTCCCCCCCACCAAGTCGAGTCCGTACGCCGTTGCAGTCTCTCTGAGCCATCATGCCTCCAGCAGTGGGTGGACCTGTGGGATACACCCCACCTGAAGGGGGCTGGGGCTGGGCCGTGGTGACGGGCGCCTTCATCTGCATCGGCTTCTCCTACGCCTTCCCAAAGTCCATCACAGTCTTCTTCAAGGAGATCGAGGTCATCTTTGACGCCACGCCCAGCCAGGTCTCCTGGATTTCCTCCATCATGCTGGCCGTCATGTACGGCGGAGGTAAGACGTCCAGGCACTCCGACACCCAGAACCCACAGAACCCACAGCTTTTCAGTCAATCAGGTGTATCTGTGGAACACATTTCATCAGTATGGGAGTTCAAAGTGCTTTACATTATGAAAACAAACACATCATTTAGTCAACAGCTGTGGAAACCAATAACAGACATTACATTTTGTCAATATCATCAAAATCATTAATACTCACTGAATGTGTTGGTCAACGTTTCATTGGTTCAAAGGTAACTCCTAACAGATGGGTTTTTAAAGGCACTCTGTGTTTCGGCTATTTTGCAGTTTTCTGGACGTTTGTTCCAGATTTGTGGTGCATAGAAGCTGAATGCTGCTTCTCCATGTTTGGTTCTGGTTCTGGGGGTGCAGATCAGAACCAGAAGACCAGAGAGTTCTGGAAGGTTGATACAACAGCAGCAGATCTTTAATGTACTGTAATGCAGAGCTATTTATAAACTAACAATATTTTAAAGTCTATTTTCTGAGCTACAAGGAGCCAGTGAATGGACTTTAGAACTGGGGTGATGTGCTCTATCTTCCTGGTTTTAGTCAGAACAGCAGCTGCAGGTTTTTTCTTTTTTCTTTTTAGGTGGACCTGTGAAGACTCTTGTTGCAGTAATCACTACAACTACAGATAAACGCATGGATGAGTTTCTAGATCTCACTGAAACACTAGTCCTCTAAACCTGGAAATGCTTTTCAGGTGTTAGAAGGCAGGTTTTGTAACTGTCTTTATGTGACTCTGAAGGTTCAGGTCTCAGTCCATCACTTTGGACACCCTGTCCCTTAGAAAATGTAGTGGAGGTGGGAATATTTAAAATTTGTTAGCTACACTACCAAAAGCACAACATTTTACCAAGCAATTTTGTTCTAGTTTCTACACATTTTAAATAAGACAAAAAGTTACTTTTTAAAACATAGGAGCCTGTTTTTAAGTCAATATTTTTTTAACTGATGAAAAAGTTCTAGTTCCATTGGCAGGTTATTTCACTTCCAAGACATTTTCCCATGTTATAAGTGAAATAAAATGCTAGCAGAAATAGTACTTTTTCAATATTAAGGGATTTTTTTATTCTAAAGCTCCTATTTCTTGCTGATAAGTGTCTTAAATTTTGTCTTATTTCAAGTGTACAAAGATATTTACACTAGAAACTACACCAGAGATGCTTTAAGATTTTGTTTTTGTAGTGCATTAGCTAAAATGTGGAATTTCTAATAAGCTGATTGTAGACTTTTATTTTGACCTGCCAGTAAAACTTGTGGGATATCTCTTAGTACAAGCTTCCCACTGTAGCTGGAATATTTTCATGAAATATCAGGAATATCTTGTCAATCATTTGTCTCATTTGGTGAGAACTGATGAAAGTGACACTAAATATTCAGCCAGTAAGTCTGAGGAATGCCTGTCCTTTAAAAAAAAAAAAAAAAAAAAAAAGACACGTCTTCTGTCTGCTGAACAGTCTCTGGAGTTTCAACAGGAAGTTTAATGTTGGATTCATTTCTGGAAGAGAAGTGTGGATTTTATGGGGGGGAGTAGTAGCAAGTAGTTTGTGGATTTTCTGGAGTAAGACACAGCAGGTGAATCTGAGCGATCCAATTCTTCACTGTTGGAGCTCAGATGAGATTATCCTAAGGTAGACTCTGAGAAGCCTTGTTCGGCAGCAAAACAGGATTACCAGAGTACATCGATTTCTTTTACTGGTTTCATAAAACGGCTCTCTTTGTAAAGCATCAGGCGTGACATTTCTGCTTCTTAACCTCCTTATCTTTCTCTCTCCACTGAAGCGAGACAAAACCATGCTTTATCTCTTCTTTTTTGTTTTCATTCCCTCGGTTGGGTAAGTAGAGGTGTGATCCATGATGATGTAGAAATGCGCGCTCAGGTCTGTTTGGAGGCGGAGTTGCAACATGAAGACTTGTATGTTCTGATGTAATCCAGCTAAAGCTTCTGGAGAACGAACACACGGCGAATTAATGACTGACTTATCTCAGGATTTAGTCTGCTTTAACACTGAGCATAAAAACACAGCAAGGCAATGTAGAGATGTTGGGTTTGTGCAACATTAAACTGAACTGTGTGATCAAACTCTTACAAAATTCAGGTTTTGTACAGATGCTTGAAATCCTTAAAACCACTGAACTTCATTTAGGGGTTTTCAAGGTTTGGAAAGTGCTTGATGCCCAAGCTGCACAGTTTTGCTTGATTTAAAAACCTAAATTTGGAAAATGTTTACAGTTGAATTCACCTGTAAACCTTCATCTTCATTGTCGCCTAAAAACCCCCAAAAATGTTTTTACCACTTCTACTTAGTAGTTTTATCGTAGGCAACTACATGTTACTGCAGTCAAACTTAAAAAATAAACTTCTTCAGGACACAGCAGCATTTAAAGTGATACTCATCACCATTTAGTCATATATTTTCAAAATTATCTATATTAATTTTATTATGGAAAAAGCAGAAGAGGAAATGATAAAAATAAAAAAAGTATTCTAAGCGTCGAGGGGTTTCAAGCATCACTTATTAGAATTTATAGTTGTGATAAATCAAACTTCTTTTTCATGTTAAAGATGTAATAACTTCCTGTTTCTTATGGATGCTATATTAAATATTTTTTAGCTAATTTTCAGTTTTTTTCATGAATAATTGTATTGAATTTCCACTAAAATTAACTCTAATCTATTTTTTTTATTCTTTTGTAATTGGGTTGTAAGCTGTTTTTTCCACAAATGTGTTTTTTTATTATTTAAAATAGAAATAAAATTGGGGGTCTGTAAAAGTCTAGTACAGAGGATTACAAGTTTTAATTTATTTATTTTTGTCAGGTAACTTTTGCAGCTCTAAATAAGTTTTAATTTGCACAGCTGAGAATAAAACTGGCACCCCGTCCTAAAATGATTGTTGACTTTGGTTTTCATCCATATTTGCTGCAGTTAGTTGCTTCTAAACCTTTTAATTATCATTTTGACTTTAAATATGTTTGTTTACACAGTCATTTTCTTCTGCCAGATTGCAAAGTCATAATGTTTATTTTTTGCTTTTAATTTTTGAGTAGTTGCAAAGAAAAATGAGTCTAGTGCCACCTCATTTATACCTCGAAGTTGAAGATTACTAGTTTCCTCAAACTGAAAGCAGAAATAAATTATTCAATTATGTTCCCTATTAGCTTTCCATACATTTTGCATTTTTTTTGTCAATTTTGAGTGACGGGCATAACATGCTCAAGCTGGACTTCATGAGAATCAGGAAAAATGATTTCTTTACTGGATTATTGCTTGTCTGTCCAATAAGTTACTTTGATTGAAACAGATTTTATGAAAATAAGCTTCACATAAATCTTGCATGTATTTTAGCTGCTACTTATTTTCTGCATATTTGCAATGACGGTTCAGTCATGCAGAAGAAAACCTGATCTAACAAGAAGGGTCTGAATATCTGATTATTTTTATCTCCAACTCAGCTGACACAAAGCAAACCCGGCCTGTCCTGATCTCGTTCCTCTGCTTTTTCTCTCTCTCTGAACAGAGAGCGATCCAGTTCCAGAGGAATTGGGTTTCCCTGCTAGTCTCCAACACAAAGCGAGCGCTTTCCTTATTCACCAGGACTTTCTGGCTCTTTGTGTTTGTTCCTAACTCATCCTGACTCTGCAGAACGCTCAGCCGCCCCGCCTGCAGCACTTTTCATCCAGTTTGAAATTACAAGGCAGAAGAAACAGGGGAGGAGTAAAAGTTGCATAACAGGATCCAGATGTTGAAGTGTACCATTCTGAACCTTTTCTTTCCTTATTACCTAATTGACGGCGACTCCCTGTTACGGTCATTAGGATTGCAGAAGCTACATCTGAACAGGACCTAAACTGAACGTGTGTCCTCGCTGTTTGAGTCACACCACTGTTCATGTGAGGTGGCGCACGTAGACACTCTGACTTCCACAAAGCTTTTAGACGTCACAGACGGCTGAGTCACACTGCGAACAGGATGCTCGACACGTTGGCACACATTTAAGTTCTGCTCTGAATATAAATAGGGTTTTTAAAACTTTTTTAACCTTTTCTCTCCCGCCCTTTAGCAAAGCATTGACACCTATTATCGTTGTGGGATGGCTATTTAAAACCCCACATTAGGGATTAATAATTCACTGATGGATAAAGTGAAACTCTTCTCTGGAACCTCCAGCGATTCATTTGCTTATGGGAAGTGAAGTCAACGAGGTCGTTGGAGAGGAACGTGATTGTTAGTTGTTTTTCGGACTGTGGTATGTTAACCACAGCTATGATGAAGCTCAATTTGATTTAAAAGGGCAAGCAGATGTGTCAGATGCATAGTAAATTAGAAGTTCAGGCCAAATAGTTTATGGTTTGAACACATAAAATGCCTTGGATTTTTGTTCATCTGATTTATGATCCATGACTGTTTAAAGTTTATCATTTATCGTAAAAAAATTCTTAATATAACAGTTCTGATTTATTGTTGCCACAATAAATTCCAAATGTTTAAAACCACAAACTGTCCATACTATCTATCAATAAATTTGGAAATATGATTAAATGCCTGTTACTGTGAACAGTTTAGTGACTTAAATCACATTACTTTTGTGATGTGTCCTAAAGAAGCGTGTTATATGTATGGGTTTGTTTTTAATCAGCAGTATTTGTGCTAAAGCTGTTATTGCTGTCAAAAGGATGAAACCGAACATCAATCCTGTACTTTGTAGCCTTAATCTACTGAAAGTCTTGTTTTATCTCGTCTTGCTTTATCTTCTTTAAAAAAGGAAAAAAATGCAGTTTTCTTTTAGAGGTTTTGCTTAAATCTGTTTCACCTGACTTAAATATATTTAGGAGTGCACCGATTGCAGTTTTCTGGCCGATCACCGATTGTTTGAAAATACTAACTAACTCATTCCAATTTTGTCAAAACAATTCTGTTTTTTGTTTCTAGTTTGCTTAAGTTTGGTTAAAAAAATATATGTATATATTTTTTAATAATTTGATAATTTTTTTTATCAATCAATCAAATTTTATTTGTATAGCACATTTCAGCAGCAGCACATTTCAAAGTGCTTTACATCAGTGGTCCCCAACCACCGGGCCGCGGACCGGACCAATTGGTACCGGGCCGCGCAAGAAATTACGAACTACTTCCGGATCTTTTATTTTGAAAATCCTAAACCGGATTTTACCGGTTACGTCTAGTGTGTCAAAATTGAGCCAATTGAATGAGTAACAAAACAACATAGGAGTACTGCGCGCGCGTTTTTTTCTGTTTTGCAGTCTTTTCCTCTTGTCATAACTTCAACAAAACTTCTTGGCCATTGGAACAGAAATATTAGTTTTCTGACTCAAAAATGGTTTGAATCGAATCATGACCCTAAAAAGTGGAATTGAATTGCTAGGTATTGAAGTCATTTACAAATTAATGTCAGCAGCAGCCATATTGAATCTGTTTCAACCATTTCAATGCGTTTTGATGCTTTTATTGTTGGATTTCTGGACAGGAAATGTTAAAGCACCACACAGTTGGGTTTACAACAAAGTCTCTTGTTGGAGGAAAGAGAATCCTCTTTCCTCCTCTGCTGTGGGTTTGTAGATGAAGCGGCAGCTCTCATGTCTCCTCTGCTGCTGCCACAACAACGGACTGTTTGTCCTTCAGATCATCCATTGTTGCACTACTGGACCGCCTCTCAGACTGCCGTAGCACACAAATGACGCACATATTCAGGTAAACCGGAGAAAGCTGTATTAAACGAGCCGTTTTAATTATCGCTTTCATGTTAATTGAATCACTGTCTTCAGGCTGGTAGCCTTGACCTGCAGTTAAACTGCTTAATTTTCTTCACTTTCGGTAGAGCTGAAGTCAAAGCTCATTTAATCCGTCTGGTAAAAGAGACTAAGGCGATTAGTCGTTAAAAGCGTTAGTTGGTTCAGGTTTTCCTGAGCTTCCTGGACTTGTTTACAAACAAGCAGGATCTGTAACTATTCCTGTAACTGAAAGCTGTTTTGTTTGTGGCTCTGATCAGCAACAACAGCTCTATTTTTATTTTTTTTTTCCACCTAAGTGGGAAGCTGACGTGAAGGTTCATGATGTCTCATGCGGTCTGTGGGCAGGAAATGATTCTGGATGGACAGAGTTTCTGCAGAAGTGCTCAGGATTCAGTAGTTTAACATGACACTGAACCTTTAACAGTCTGCGTTGGTCATCTGAGCTGAATTGAAGGAATATTTCTAATCATAAAGCACACATGCTGTAATCATTTCATAAAATTTGACACCATAAGTGGTGTAAAATCTGTGAAGGGGAAATGCATCCTGAAGAAAACCTGATATTTTCTGCCTTTTTATTGCTGCTTAAGAAGAGATCAATTTCCATTTATAATGCTTATTGTTTTTCTCTTTTCTTTCTTTATCAAAAATTTTATAAGTCTTCAGTCTGGTGCTTTGGTCTCAACCAGTCCTTTTTTTCTTTTTTTGGAAGGACAATTAAGTTTAGAATAAATTTTATTGTTTCTGTTTTTATTTATTTTGGATATTTAAAATGTCTTCCAGTTCCAGTGTTAAATGTACACTAGAATTAAAAGTTTATTGATCTTTGAGAATGTGTGCCTTGCACTGTGTCATTATCATTATATTACTTGAAAATTGTCTCAAAACAGCAATATTGTTCAGCAGAATTTGTCTACTTATTGGACCGATGCTGATGAGTCCGATAAGTAGGATCCCAATTATAAAGTTTGAAATGAACCAAACCGTTTGAAAAATCTGTTCCCCTCCTTGCCTGTGGTGGCGCTGCACCAACAATGACTGAAGGAAATGACACAAGAAGACATTTGGGTGCATCTTCCTCCTTCACGAAATGTAGACAAATGAAGTGCTGTTATATTTTAGGGGTTGTAGTATTTCTCTTTTTGGTAGAAGATCATGAGCCAGTTCTCAGACACTGGTTTGTTTTGGTTGCATTTACCCAGAATGCTCTACGCTCTAGTCCAGAAGTGAACCAAGACGTAGGTTTTTAGGCAGACCAGGCTTCACTTTTGTTCTGGTCACACCTCCCCTAACAAACCAGACCTTCTATACAAACAAACCAAATTTTGATTAAAGCGGACTAAACAGTGTTTAGTTCAGTTCAGTCACCCAAAGTGTTCATCTGTTCTCTTAAAGGCTGAGTGCAGATGCAGTGAGGCCGGTTTACAAGTCATGCAGCTGGTGCAGCACTTTCGTTGGCTCTGCTCCAATCAGCTGCTTCTTTTCTCCTCTTGTATCTCTAGTTTGTAGCTGGTGGGACTGACTCATCACCAACTGCAGCAGCTCTACCTTCAATGCTTCAGATCAGCTTGAACACTCAATGGAGAAGAGTCTCCTCTGTGTCAGATTGTGGGTTAATAAATAAACCGATGCTGCTGCAGCCTGAGAAGCATTGCTGCTATAATTAGAAGTTGGAAGCTAAACATGGTTCGTCTTAATCTATATGTTGACTGGCTTGTGGATTCCTGGGAACGTCGGGTCTTTACTCCGCTCTGCTCCATCTTCCTTTAGAATGAAGATTAGTTTATGTAACCTCAGGGAAACGTCCCGACTCGAACAAAGAGTGATCCAGATTCTGCTGCGTCCTCTGTAAAGCAGCCATGTGTGCATTCCTGTGACCTCTCCAGTGCGAGTGCAATGCAGAACCCTGACTGTGGCAGCTCTCCAGCACACTCAACCTCGGTGACAGACACAACAGAGGCGAAGCGTTTCTCGGTGGTGTGTGGATATGCTCGTATCCCCCCTGTCCCCACTCTGACCTTTCCAGCCTCCTGCCAAGTTTCAAGGGCAGAGCCGCCATGTTTTATGAGGGCCAGGGGCCTGCTGGAGCGTATCTGGAACAGCGTCGCTTCTGAGATCATCTCTCATTTTATACTTCCAGCCTTCTCGCTCTGTAAATGGATGTGCAATCCTATTTTTGATAAGTGGGGAAAGGATGTCTGGTAGTGAGCAGCTACAACACTTGATGTGTTAAGTCTGAGCTGATCGGAGAATGCTGCAGTTCTGGGTTATTTCTAGTAACTCATGTTGAAAACCTGAGATTATTTGCTGTGTCCACCTTGAGAGAGGAAAAGGCTCTGATTTCCTGCTAGACGTTGAACACCTGGTATTTACAGCCACCTGTGAAGACTTGAAAACTCCTCCAAAACATTTACCGCCTATTTTAATAGTTCAAACATCAAATATACCTTAATATTAATACATACATACAACAGAAACAGTCTTGGCACCACAGTAGAAGTGAACATCGCTGGAGGGACAGTTTATTAAGAGCTTTTTCAGTCTTGCTCAGTGATTCTGAAAACAACTGAGTAGTCTTCACTCTGTAACAACTTCCACACAGAAGAGGGTTGCTAGGACTTGGGTTTGGCATGCTTTCTGTTTGATATCCTTCAGTCAGAAAACCCTGATTCGGGTACCTGCTGATTTCTCTGCATCTCTAAAGTCCAACTTCGTAAAGTTTAGACTTGGTTCTAAGAAACTTATCACGATTCAAGTGTTTTGTATCAGTTCAGTGTCAGTAATTGTCAATTGATAATTATTGATTTAGTTTTTTGTTTTTAAATGTATGAAATACTGTCAAACTGGTGGCTTGACCTTTTCTGTTAATTTTTAAGTAGTTATGAGAACTTTAGACTGCTGCTGCGCCAGTTACTTAATGAATTGTTGCTAGGTAACCAAAGAGTGAGCGAGTTAGTGGATTCCACCAATCCTGCTTAACCAGCAGTGATATTGAGCAGCGAAAGCTTTTCTTCTTCCTACATCTCCCATAATGTGGAAGTTCAGTGAATATTCTACATATTGAATATTGATTTTCTATTAGACATATTATATATTGATATCAGTTCACGTTTTTCACGATATGTTGATTGAAATAGCCCTTTTAGACTTTTAAGATGCTTCTTTGCAACTTTGTTCCAAAATCTCAAACCCGTGCGTTTTAGTTCAGTTCTTCTTGTGCTTTCCTGGTGTCAATATTTATTGATTTATTTATTTATTTATTTTTGCAGATTTAAAGAATGGCAGTTTTTATTTTAAAAAACTAGTAAATGTTGGAGAGAGGCAAATGAAGCTTGGAAAAATCCTCTGGCTGCTTTCCTGTCTCCCAGCATGGCTGCACACAGAGCCACTGATCAGGAACTGAACTTTATTTTACACCCAGCAGAGAATCCCAGCATGGCTCCATCTGGATTCCAGATTCATTGAGATTCCACCACAAAGCGCCAGACGAGAAGATCGTTTTCTTTTCTGTACTAGTTTCACTCTTCCACCCTCCCATGACCTACCTTCTATCTGTTACGCAATAATTGTCTTGTTTTTTGCTGACATGGCGCCCTCTGGTGGTGGATTGGGTGATGCACACATTTTCTAAGTTTTCCTCTGTCCTGAGACTGTTGTATAGCAGCCAGATGTTTATTAATCCTTTTTTTAGTCATGAAAACTTTGATAGTTCATAGTCTGATAAATTGTCTTGCATTCCAGAGAACCTGAAATGCAAAAAAAATAAATTAATTAACTTTAAAAAAAATCCTGGTTTCATCCTTCAACGAAGGATGAAGCTGGTTTTCTTTTGTAATCTCTATTCCTCTTGTCCCGCTCAGGTCCAATCAGCAGCATCCTGGTGAACAAATTTGGCAGTCGACCAGTCATCATCCTGGGTGGCTGTCTGGCCGGTTCGGGGTTGGTTGGTGCGTCATTCTGCAACACCGTGGAGCAACTTTACTTCTTCATTGGCGTAGTAGGAGGTAAGAGTTAAGCTCCATCTCTCATTCCTCTTAATGGCTGTGTTTCCATTAAATAAGAAATTAAATTAAAATCACATTAACAAGTTTGTTCAAATGATAAGTTAAGATTCGTGGCAGTGACTATTAATAATTCATCCATCAGAGGAGGTGTCGGCGTTTTATTCAGGCGTTGGAGCTACAAGCTCCTACTTTGGAGCGGCTGCACATGCAGCATTTTGGGGAAATTGAAGTCGACCATTTTAGAGGAGAAGATTAAACACGAATGACGACTCTATATGAACTGAGCGACGCTTTGGTTGAGCTAGCTTGTCCGAAGGAAAAAACAAATCACAAAGAAGATCGCTTTCTGTCATCTTCTTGTTTCCACCAAAAACTTTTTGCCACCTCATCGTAGCTCAAAAACTTCACCAAAAAACGTGAATTTTTTTTTTTAATTCAGCAAATTTATTTTCATAGTTTCGGTCTGTGTAATTTTCTGGTTAACAGAAATGCAGCTACATTTTGCCCCTCGGTTAACCTCCCCTGCATGTTCTCTGCCCAGGGTTGGGACTAGCATTCAACCTGAACCCCGCTCTCACCATGATCGGGAAGTACTTCTACATCCGCCGGCCCATTGCCAACGGCATCGCCATGGCAGGCAGCCCGGTGTTCCTGTCCACCTTGGCGCCCCTCAACACGTGGCTGTACGATGAGTTCGGCTGGAGAGGCAGCTTCCTGATCCTCGGCGGGCTGCTGTTGAACTGCTGCGTGGCCGGATCGCTGATGAGGCCCATCGGACCCAAACCGCAGCCGGCCAAACCGGACGGTGATGCCGGAGTGCCTGCTCAGCCCAAGAAGACGGTCCTTCAGACCATCAACACCTTCATCGACCTGACACTCTTCAAGCATCGCGGCTTCCTGCTCTACCTGATGGGCAACGTTGTCATGTTCTTCGGTCTCTTCTCGCCACTCGTCTTCCTCTCCAATTACGCCAAAAGTAAGGAAATCAGCAAGGAGAAGGCCGCCTTGCTGCTGTCCATCATGGCGTTAGTCGACATGTTTGCCAGGCCCTCCATGGGGATGCTGGCCAACACAAAGTGGGTCCGGCCCAAGGTGCAGTATTACTTCGCTGCGTCTGTTCTCTACAACGGCGTGTGTCACGTGTTCGCACCGCTGACGAAAGACTTCACTGGATTTGTGGTGTACGCCATCTTCTTCGGCTTCGCTTTCGGCTGGCTGAGCGCGGTGCTGTTCGAGACGCTGATGGATCTGGTGGGAGCCCAGAGGTTTTCTTCAGCTGTGGGTCTGGTCACCATCGTGGAGTGCGCACCTGTGCTGCTGGGACCGCCTCTAACAAGTAAGTCTTCCACATGCAGAACGTGAGCGGCCATACAACTGTTTTATCAGTAACTACTAACGGTTTTTAAGTACTAGTACTTCCTAATACTAGTAGATGTTTTCACACCTTTAAGTCCAGTAGACTCAGTTCTGTTGGGGACAAAAACGGCAACATTTGTTACATTTTCAGCTGCTGTGGTTCACTTTAGAACTACTGTCAAACAAACCAAACCCTTTAAAAATCACCTGTGGGGGTGCTGCAACAACCACTGAAGGAAACAAGGTTAAAACAACGTAAGCTGCTTGTATTCTGCTTTTCTTTGCTCTCTGGGTCGGCTTTACTCTACACGTAGGCCTGTTGCCATGGCAAGGAAAAAAGATGATAAAATATAAATTGGACACGTTTTTTATTTTTTAAAGAACTTAAA
The DNA here is from genome assembly GCF_003331165.1 of Xiphophorus hellerii. Classification (NCBI taxonomy): domain Eukaryota; kingdom Metazoa; phylum Chordata; class Actinopteri; order Cyprinodontiformes; family Poeciliidae; genus Xiphophorus; species Xiphophorus hellerii. Next base: position 29,812,610 of record NC_045672.1, on the reverse strand, counting down.
TAACTTTAATTTTATTACTCGCCATATTGATCAGGCTAACTTGACATCAAGGCTAAGCCAGCAGTGTAGAAGTAATTACTGCCACCTACAGGTGGGAGTTGGCATCACTTAAACCCAAAGTTTTTGACCGTATTTGTGGAAATTGTGCAATATACCATCAATTGGCATGGAAAAATGCAAGGATCTGTTTTGTTTTTTTTCTTTTCTGTGTATTTTTGAATTTCTGCAAATACTGGAGTGGCTGATAAATGCATGCCACACTTTTTAGATTTTTCTTTCTAAAATGTGAACTTTGTGTTAAAGCCCAGTGAATTTATAAAATTAACCTCCCATTTCCTTCCTCCAGGTACTTTCTACAACTACTACCACCATTACGACTACACCTACCTGACCTGTGGCATCATCCTCATCATCTCCAGCATCTTCCTGTTTGTCGGGATGGGCATCAACTACCGCCTGCTAGACAAGGAGAAGAAAGAGGAGGAGAGGAAGGAACGGGAGGAGCCCAAGGAGGAGCGCGCCGCCATGTTGGAATCGCCCTCGCAACCCAAACCGTACGACTCGGGCGCCGTCACGATGGCAGACGTCGCCAAGATGGACGAGGACACGGTGTAAAGCCGGCGGGGCAGATGGACTCGGACACGTACACACACAGGAGAGCAGCAGTCACAGCCACGCACCACAACGGTTGCCATAGCAACGGTTTTTTGCTTGGGTCGTCGTATTTTCTGTGCCTTTTGGAAAAGCTTTTTGAGCACAGGTATTTTTATTTTTTTGAAAACACCAGTAGACGGTTAAGAAACAAGGATCTACTCTCAGGGTCTGGAGCTGCTGCAAACATCCAGAACTTCACATTTCTCCTTCTAAACCACCCAAACGGAGAACAGACTGACTTGACCCATTTATTTTTACTACTAACGGTACGCCCCACCGCCTTCTGCGCTTCACTGTACATGAACAAAAAGCTCGCTTTGTGTGATCGTAGGGAAGTTTATTTGATAGCTGCGGAAAGTTTAAAAAGTAGGAGGGGTGATGTAGATTACTAACACACGGGGAAATGTGTATTTTAGGTATGCAGGGTGTTTTTAACCTTTTTAATTCTGACTTTACAGACAAAAGGACAGGACTGCAACCATCTGACTGTCCTTGTTTATCTTTTTTTATGAAATCTTCCACACAGAGTGGCTCATCATGCACAGTAATGATGAGGATGAACAATTTCACTGTGACCCACCTGCAGTATTAACACACCAATCTGGAGCTGATTGTGGCACACTGACACTCAAGTCCAGCTTTGTTATTATCTCACGCATCATGGCACCTTTTTAGTGATTAGAACACAAAATTCCCTACAAAATTAGATATTTAGCCTTTTTTTTAACAATAATTATGTCTGGAATTTAGTTTTTAATGTATTTAGTTTGTCTTATTTTTATTTTTTATTGCAACCAGTTTTTATCATCTGGAAACTGAACAAAGTGTCATATCACGTAAATATAGAGGCGAAACGCTGAGGTTGTCTGTTCTGGTGGTTTGAACCCAGAATGGAGGGATTTTTAAATTAGACACGACCAAATGTGGGATGTCGAGCTGTTCAGCCGTTTCTGGTACTAATGGGAAGTCCATCTCTCCAGCTTCATGGACGGTTTCTTCTTCATCTGCTGTTTAACTGTGTACACATTCCTCTGCTCTCAACCCACGTTGTTCCTTCAATCACAGCAGACAGAGAAATTATTTTTATAGAAAACGAGACACGGTGAAACTACAGAAATAATGTAACTTTTTCTTTTTTTTTGTTGAACGGTACAGCACAGCATACTTGTTACTTTTGGAAAGTTTATTCTCTTAGTTGCAGTGGGAGTTTCATTGTTTTGTGTGTTTCTGGGTGATCACAAATAAATGGCTTTTATGATTTAAACACACTTGGGTTCTTTTTATTTAAAAAATGAACCGTTATTAAAAGGAGTATCTGTTCCCATTGGGTCTACATATAAACTCAAAAAACAAGGTCTGAGTGGATGTTTACATTTGTGCATGTTTTTAAACTGGCTTTTATTTTTAACAATCATACTTAGTCAAAAGTTTGACTTCATGCATTTTCATATAGGGTCAAAAAACCCATTCCTTTATCCACTGATTAGCTGAATCTCCTTTTTTACACAAGTTGCAGAGAAATTATTGGGTTACCTAATCTAATTCCTGGTTCTGTGAAAATATAGTGAGACATTCCACTGTGGAAATCTCATGTAAATCAACTTCAAAAATAATTGACTAGAAACTAGGTTTCATCTTTCTAACAGCTTTGACTTTTCTCTAGGTGGATTTTCAACATTTCACACCTTGTAACATGTCACTAAAACAACTTTGATAAATTCACATAGCAGGGAAAGGCAACCAAAATCTGCCCCCAGCCTCCTAGATTACCAGATGCGGTAAATATGATTTACCGCATCTGTAAATGCTACGTTAAATAGCTAATGTTTCTCAACTTTAGCTATTCTCCTAATGTTGAAAACACAATTCTGTAATTGCTGTGTTTCCATTAGCTTGCTCACCCGATAATCATGGTAGCAACTGAGTAAACTTGCTACTTCCTGTTATCTTCATCGTTTTCGCCAGTAGTAACGTCTAGCAGTTGATCACGTGACTCCTGTGAAGCGAAAAAAGTGTTTTCGTTCAAATTTAAAATCGATCCATAAACGGCTCCATCCGTTAATACTTCCGCAAACAGAGCGTGACGTCAACGTTCTTCATATGCGCATGCGGGGCGCCGTTGGGGACGTCAACAGTTCTCACACAGACGACTGATTTAATTAGTAATATTACTATTAACGACCACACAAACTGCGGCATCAGCTATTCCGAGGTGATGAACTCGGCCGCTGACTGAGGAGTGTCGGGCCGTCAGGAGTTGGAGGTGTGAGTGGCCGTGGAGTCGTTGGGCAAAGAGCCTCGTCGATGCGGAGGCTTCCGGCAGAACAGCAGCAGCCGCAGTTCCGGAGAGACGCTGCTGGAAAAGGCGGAGTAGATCCAGGGGTTGGTGCAGGAGTTCAGGCTGGCCAGCAGCATCAGCAGCGTGAACGCTGTGTCTGTAAATATAAAATACTCGTTAGTATCATGGTTATTATAGTAAACGGAAAATGAGAAAACATTTTCTTAACTGAAATGAAAAAACACAGCAATTAGTGGGGGCAAACTATAACTAACTGGAACTATATGGTGTGTTTATAATACTAACTAAATATACTTTGTTTTTGAATTTATGAATCTATTCATTAGTCTTTCCTACAGATGAGAAATAGATTTTCTTTAGCCCGAACACAAGCAGGTCAACTTCAGCTTTCAGACAAATTACGGTACTCTTAGTGGCACTTATTTAATCAAAATGGCGATAGTAAAAATTGGGCGAAAACGTTTGAGTTAGTTGTTCAACTATAATTGAATATATTTTTTAAAAATGGTATCTTCTGTTGAATATTCAATACACCACAGGTGCCTAAATTGTGGCCAGGGGGCCGTTTGTGGCCCATAAAATGATTTTGTTGGGCTTCCTTAACCACAGGTTTAGAATAGTAAAAATTTGGTCAACAAAAATAAAAACTATTGATGACCCAAAACATTTGGGGAAATACCTTTTTCTTTTAATATGTCAACAGTCCCAAGCCCTTTGAACTCTAATGATTTGGTGATTTTATAAATTTTTTTGTAGAGCAAAAAAAATCAATTTAAAAACCTCATGTTTGTATTTTTGATTAAATTATTTTTGTGGCCCACCAGTAGTTTAAATTTGGACATCACTGCATTACCCAATTGATATATGCGTTATCACAATACAATACTTTGACCGTTTTGAGTTTTTCACCTAAAATTAGCCAAAGTATGAAAAACTAATAAAACTAAACTAAATATTTAACCAATAAAAGCTAGCAAACACAAAAATACTAATTAAAACTTAATTAGACAAAGTCTCTACAAAACAAAATTAAACGATGGGAGGAAATGATAGCATTGGGTTAAAACAAACCAACTTTAATTTGACAGAATTGGGTCTTTTGGGTCTGCCGTACCTCTCTGAGGCGGGTCGGGGTCCCAGGCGGCCCACAGCTGCACGCTGAAAAATGGGGCCCAGCAGATGGAGTAGACCAGAACAATGACCAGGGTCATCTTCACCGTTTTTGACATGGCAGCGGTCACCTCTCCACCCCTGGCCACTGGGGCTTTGTGGGGGGGTGTGGAGCTAACAGCAGGGGGCGCTGTGGGGTCAGACTGCAGAATATCAACACGTCTAACTTCAAGTTGGAATAATATTCCAACTTGAAGCTTTCAGCAACTCTCATGATGATGATCATGTATAAAATAAAGACGGAGGATTTTCTCTGATGTTTTACAGGGTAAAACTGTCAACAAACTTCTGGCTGAAAATTTGATAGACTTGAATTATTTTTTAATTTTTATCTGTTGATTTAAGATGAAGTAAAAACAAATAAAATTAGTCTTAATTATTCCATTCATTACCACCTGATAGTTGGCACAGAGTTCTTCTCAATCTTTGTCTCAAAGCACCATCCAGTTAATGTTAATGTTAAAGTTAATGATCCGACTGAGCCTCGGTGGTTCTTATGATGTTCCTGAACATAGGAACCATGTCAATTTGAATTTATATAATTACATGAATTTTGTTTTTGTCATTTATTTTAGTTTTATATGTATTTTTATCTATTTTACTTTCATTTTTTATTTTTACTTATATTTTTAATGTTTTTATTTATTTTACATTTACATAAATTTTTGTATTAAATGTTTTATTTTACATTTATTTTTTATTTTCTTTTTATTTAGATTTTTATTCACTTTACTTTTACTGAGCTTTATTTTATTTATTTTTTACTTCACATTTTATTTTTTATTGCATGCTTTATTATGTGAGAGGAACATTTTGCTACAGAAAATCATCCCAAACACATAAAAAAAATGTTTGCACTTTGTTTAAAAATGAGTCAGAGCCAGGAAACCAACACATTTAAATTGAGCTCAGTAGGAAATGTGCCAGAGAGCTGCTGAAAGCTACAAAAAAGCGTGTGATCACTGGGGGTGTATGCAAACATTTGAGGCTGTCTGTTAAATTTTTACCTGAGTGAAAAGGAGAAAATCCACCACAAATTTACCTTTGTTTTTTACATTGTTCAATAACAAAACAAACATTCAGAATGACCAACATTGAAGCCCCTGATGAGTAAATGACCATAAATCAATTATAAATGAACTGAAAGTGTCTCACCAGCACAGCTGGTTTTTGTTTGTGACGATGCGCTGCCGGACCGGACCGGACTCATCTGGAGGGCCGATCCACCATCAGAGGTGTTGGGACTCCCAGGGTTGTAGAAGGTGAGAGGTGAGACATAAACCGGCAGGTCAGACCTTCCTCCTCCTGCTCCTCCTCCTCCGCTCTGGCTGTCTTGTCTGGACAGAGGAAGAGGAGTGGGGGACAGGCGGCGCTCTGATCTCCTGTACAGACTCCGATGAATCTCCTTGAAGATGCGCACCTGATGGAGGCGACAGAAGAAAAGTCCAGCGGCGATCATTTTTAAACTTCTCATCTCTTCTGTACCTGACAAAAAGTGATGATGAGGACGGGGATGATGAAGATGGCCAGGGTCATCCATGTTACGTAGGCCTGGAGGCCCCAGGACTGGGCAAAGTGTCCCCAACATTCATAGACACCTGGCGCCACTTCAGAACGGGAGAAGATGAAAACCTACAGGTGAGTGGACGTTAAAGGGGATTTATTACGCAAAATTCACATTTTGAACGTTTATAAAAACACTCTGACGTTTTTGGGCAAGAAGTTAATGTTTTTTGGTGTCTCGTTTCAAAATCCTCCCAACTGTTAAAGTCAGAATCAACTGGCTCTGCGCCGTTTCCGAGCAACCAAAAGAATCTCAGCCCTGTTACCTAGCAACCCAAGCAGAGTTCCAGCATGTCTCGTCAGCTGGTTTTACCGCTGTGTAGCTGTTTGAAATTAACCTCAGAGGTTTTGTAGAAAAAACAAGAACATTTCTGAGTTTCAAAAGAAGAAAATATTTGACTTTTGAAAATGTGAAATTTCCACATTTTTTCTACAAAATTTTTTAGATTAATCTCAAAATTCAAGTTTTCTCTTGCAAATTTTCGATTTTTCTAACTTAGAAATTTCCAAGTTTTTCTAATACACCGTCGTATAAAAGAGCTCATTCTGAAAGGAGCTCTTGCTAGCCAGAACTGACCAGACTAGAATCTCATTATCTAAGAAAGATTTTGCATAAAAATTGTAATTAACATAATTAGGTCAGTTCAATTTCTAAATACTTTAATGATCTCAAAGTGAAAAGAAACATAATAGATCACTTTTAATCAGTAATAAAAATCTTAATAATTCTTTTTTAACGGCCATGTGTCTCATCATGCTTGCTACCTGTGGAAAGCTGAGCAGCAGGGAGAGACTCCAGGCCAGCAATATGAGCGTGTTCCAGCGCTTTGTTGCACCACTGCGGTGCGCCTGCAGGGGGCAGCAGATCGCATAGTGGCGATCTACTGTCATGGCCACAATCATGTAGGAAGAGGCGAACATCCCCAGAACCTGGAGGTATTTCACCAGGCGGCACAGGAAGTCTGGGCCTGGAAAGCGCCCCCTGGCGTCCCACACCAGCTGAGGCAACACCTGAAGAAGGAAAACCGGAGGGAAAAGGATCACTGGGGATTTATTAGCTTGATCTGTATGCTCATACCAAACCCAAATATGTTGAAAGAAAAAATATCTTGTCTTGTGATTTCGTCTATTGATATATTTTAAATATTAGTATAATAAAGGCAGAATTTGTTGCCTCAATTCTTAAAGATGTTCTATTCACTGTTATTTCTGCATTTTGATGTGGATGTAAGCAGGTTTTGAGTGGTACTCTTAACTTTTTAAAAATTACTAGAGATGTTCATCCACAATAAACCCCAATTATATTTTTTGTATTTTTTTTCTTTTTTAATATATAGTGCTTGATTACGTCGTTTCTGAAATGTTCTGTACTCATTAAAAGTCAGCACGCTTTTACCTGGAACAGCGCCACCACCAGGTCAGCCACACACAGGTTCTGCATGAACTGGTGCAGCGGGCTGTGGTTCTGCCTCCGCCGCAGCAGAACCACCAGAACCAGCCCGTTCCCGACCAGCGCCAGCAACAGGATGACGGCCAGAACCACCACCTCCGCCACGGCCAGCAGGGGGTCCCTCTCCAGCTCGGTGAGGTTGGCAGCCGGCGGGGCCTCGGAAACCGCAGACCAGTCCGTTAACCGGTAGGACTCAGTTACCATGGAGACCGGCATAACGGCTGCCGGGCAGAGAGAGGTAAATAAAAACTGAAATGTAGATCCAGTTGAAACACACATGAATTAAGTTTATTAATTTTCAAAGGTGATGGAGTACAAAGATACCAAAAAACCCAAAAGAATAAAGTCATAAAATTACGGGAATAAAATGTGTAAACTTGTATGAAAATAAAGGCATAATATTATAACTTTTATTCTCATATTTTTAGTTTTTAATTTTTTATTATTTTGAAATTATTATACGTTATTCTTGTCATATTATGACTTTATTCCCATAATTGTATTTTTTACGTTTATTATTTCGTGTTTATTCTTGTACGACTTTATTCTCGTAACTTTATTTTATTATTTATTAGTGTGGCTCTAATACTCCAGCACTGTGACTCTTCTTTGCACATAAAACCCGTTTACTTCCTGTCTGTTATTTGCATGAATGTGATCACAGCAGCCTGACCGTCTTTCTGTGTTTTTTTAGAGCCGCGCAGCAAACGAGGTGCCAAGTTTACATCCAACAAGAAGTCGCTCAGGACAAACACAAAAACATCTGAGCTGCTGGGCAGCAATTGACCGGTGCATGATGACTGACCACCAACTGTCCTGCAGCCTGTTTAATAACCACACCAGGTCAAAGGTCGCCTCCAGTCACAATAGGCCTTGTTATCCTCTCTGGCATGAATGGCTGACAACAGATGACAAATGGGAGCCACTGATTGGGATAATTAACAGGCAATAATGCAGCGATGGTGAAAGGTAATCTAATTTTAGGTTAAAGCTTAAGCAATATTAAGCAGTTTTTAAAAAATGTTTTGTAAATATTTTCTAGTTTTGTAGAAATTTGGGCTTTTTCTCCATGGCTTTTAACCCAGTGTGAGTTTATTCTTAGCTATTTGTATCATTTTAAATTCTCTCTAATATATTTTTTGTTTTTGAAGCTGAATAATCTCACCGTAGAAATTTAGAATAGCTCAACATTTCATTTAAAATCCTGACCTAACAGAGTTTGATTGGGGAAGTTGTCAGTTTAAATTAATTCATGATGTCCTTCAGAACAGAAACATTAAATGATTAATTAAATCATGAAATAATTATATTTAGTGTTTAAAATAAAATCAGGCACATATGATTAATTATGTAGTTGATAAATTATTTCTGTGTTTTTTTTCCAGCTATAGAAAAATAGTTACACATTAAATAATTATTTAATAAGTTATTTATTTATTGCAATTTGGCACTCTTTGCACTCCATATTTATCTGCAAAGAAAAAAAAAACAATAGAAAAAATGTCTTTTTTTGCATGCTAGCTAATCAGCATTTTGATTATTCTTGGTTATCAGGTATTTCTTTTTATTTGTGCGTTTTTTCTTACTTAATCAGAGTGTCTGTCTGTTTGCAAGTTCAGATAATAGAAGATGAAACAAATCAAACATCTTCAGTCAAGCCTCTTCACAACAATTTTAATGTGAAAACATGGGCACAATATTAATACATTTCATGCGTATTAGGACTAACTAGTTTCAGTTTGGTAATGTTTTTTTAATTTAAGAATAAAAACAGATGGAAACACCCTTAATGAGCCATTAATGAGATTTTCCTTTAAAGCCCTCGAAAGAGAAATCAGATCCGACTTTTTTCTTTTAAAAACATAATAATCAGACAATCTAAACAGAACACGTTTTTATTCTCTGCAGACCTGCAAATGAACTCAAAAAGCAAACAATAAAAACAACCAGCTCTGGCAAAGTGAGCTCAATATCCATCAACTGCGACGCTTGAAATGTCAAATTTGAATAGATTTATGTCGGAAAAAGACATCTGCAGGAATTCTGATCAGGATCTGTGGACGTTTTTCATTCCTGGCTTGCAGAGAAACTCGAGTCGTCAAGCGTGTTTTGGTTTCCCTGCTGAGCCGAATATAGTGTGACAGAAAAGAAAAAAAAGCTGCTGCTGTGAAGCACCATTAACACATTCCCAAATCAAACTATGAAACTGAAACTGTCTTTGCTTTGGACACAGATAATTCAGGACATACTCTTCCCTCTGCAGCTGAACAGAATGGATGTGAGGCCATTAAAGTGATTTGTTGACATCAGTCAGAAGTCTGGACACCTGCTGTTCTGCAATTTTTCTGTTTAAAAGCCAAGAGGAAAAAAAAAGTTGATCAATCTGCATCTTTTTCTGCTTCTTTAGTTTTACTTTAATTAATCTGAGAGGCTTTAATGAATCACACTGCCTCTTTACACTGTCTTACACAATCTTACCAAGTATTTTTGGTCTAGTTTCTGGTGTCAATATCTTAGTACACTTTAAATAAGACAAAACTAACTTAAAAGTAACTTTTCAGCAAGATGTAGGATCTAGTTTTGTGTTAATAATTTCTTAGTATTAGTGAAAAAGTGCTAGTTCTACTGGCAAATAATTTGGGATAATATGGGATAAATATAAAAAATCTTACCAGTGGAACTTTTAGTACTTTTTTAATCAATAAAGTCAAACTCAAGCCAACGCTCAAATCTTGCTGAAAGTTTCTTGTAAGTTAGTTTTGTCTTATTTCAAGTGCAGCAAGATATTTACACAAGAAACTAGACCAATAAAAACTTGGTAAAATTGTGTTTTTGCAGTGAAGCTTAACAGAGTCCCAGATTTAGTTGAGAAGGTTCAGACTTACTGAGCTCGTCCTCAGCGTCCCGTGAATTGTCTTCAGGAGCCAGGACAACCTGATCTGCTGCTGCTGCTGCACAAAAACGCTGCATCCATGCTGCGCCTGCTGCATGTGTGTGTGCTTTCCATCCCCGGTGACCTCTGCTGCTCACGCTAGCCCCGGCTCCTGTTTTCATCCCCTCCCTCTCCAGCATCCCTCTCTTTCCTCTGCTCTGCCCCCTTCTGCTTTCACCAGGAGGAGAAAAGAGGGACTGTGGAAGTGGGCAGAGCGTCGATGAAAGGACAACTGATATAATTTCCGGCTGATTGTTTAAATTAAGAACGTGCTGCTGTTGGTGCCACTTTGATCCCCCATCAATGCAGAGCAGCAGCAGATCAAAGAGCTTTCATACATGCACAATGAACCGACATGAATACGTGTTGACTTGCATCACCTGCCGACTGATGCTGCGTTCCAGTTGTACTCTGAACTGGGAAATTTCAACTTTCCTGTTGGAAAAAATCAACTGGATGGCCCTGCAAAGTCAGTCAACTGTAACTGCAGTTATGACTTGTAATTCTGCGCTCCAGTACCGCCAATTCAGAGCAAATGTTGTCTCAAGCACTTTACAAAAAATAAAAATAAAACATTTTTATTCAATCATCTGTACTTTCCAATTGAGCCTATCAAATGCTAAAGTAAGCCTGATTTAACAGCATGTTGGTGTATTGGGCCTATTGTGAATAGAAAATATAAAGGAATAGTACATTTTTGCCAAAAACCTTAGAAATTTTGTAGACAAAAACAGAAAAATGTTTGTTTCTGAGTTTTTTTCTATCAAATTTTCAACTTTTCAAATTCAGAAAATTCTCATTTTTTCAAGAAAATTTCTGAGATTAATCTGAAAATGTTTATGTTTTCTAGAAATTCTTTTGAGATTAATCTAAAAATGTCTTAGTTCATTGGTGGAAATGTACTCTTTTTTTCTATTTACCAAGGCAGTAATATACTGTCCGGTAACAGTATTCGTAACTATTGTTAAAAATTTTGAATTTCTTCCTACTGTTTATGCTAAGAGCTGCCATATTGAAAAGTGAAATCCACCATACAGGTTGTAGCTGGGATTGTTCCCAGTGGGAAATCTGGATTCGGAGGGCGTCCCAGTGGAATTTTCTGACTAGGAAGTCAGAATTTCCCAGTTCCGACTAGAAGGCTGGAAGGCAGTATAAGACCGACGTAATGTTTCAAAATGGCTGCTTTTACGATCAACACTAGTAAGATTTGGTTGAAACCTTTTTATTATTCAAGACACACAAGAAATAGCATCTCTTTAATCAATTGAGCTAGTTAAAAGTGGTGTTTTCTTATGGAACATAAAGGTTAAATAAGTGTTTATGGGCGTCGCCATTTTGAATTTCTGCCTTTATAAAGAGAATGCTGTTACCCAGCTCTGAGTTCCCACTTTCCAAGTAACTGAAACGCAGTAAAACATGAGAATGATGGCAGACCAGGTCAGATGTGACAGACTGAGGCTTTGGGAGGAGAGAGAATCAGTTTTTCCTTTCTCCCCTTTGCATTCCACCTCTCCCCTCTTTCCTCGTCTCTCCAACTGGGCGCTAATCTGTTTTCTTCCCCCCGATCGCTTCCTCATTTAGAGAAGATTATAATGATCGAGGTCTCAAACAGAAGCAGTGATGCATGCAGCCCTGTTGTTACTGCTCTGTTGTTTCTATGTTGAACCACCAGAAATAAATGGTTGTCAGGTCTAAGAGGTGACTGGGACCAGTGGACTTTGATCAAAGTAATGCAGAGCTGGCCCAAGCCTTTTTGGGGCCCTAAGCAGATTTTTAATTGGGCCCCTGATACCAACATGTCAACACCAGATGCTTTATCAATCCTAATAAAAAAGTAGTTTTTAACTAATAATTTATTCTAAGTTATTCTTACACACCAACCTGTACTTATGTGAAAAAGTAATTGTGTATTACTACCAACAGCTGATTGTGGTTTTTTACAGCAACAGTTGCCATCAAGCGTTTGAGATAATTAACAATAAGTTTTTTATTTCACTGTGAAGGAAATTCTCCTTGCAGATTTAATCTAAATCAGCCAAATGTGTGGGCTTGAAAGAATAAATGACATGTTTGGAGTCATGCCACAGGCACTCAATCTTATCTAAGTTTGGTTTTTTTACTCGGCCACTCCAAATTCTTTAACTAGGTTACTCAGAGGTGGACTTCAACTTAAAGTTGCAGCTGCAAGTCTTAGGAAGCACATTTACTTTCACAAGAGTTTTGGGTCATTTTTATCTAACTCAGTCATTTGTGGTCATATGCATGACATTTAACAGTTATTTTGGAACATATCTGCTAGTTTGTGGTTAAATAATAGAATAAAATAACCATTTATTTGTTTCCCAGTGGAGTAATTTGCATTCCTTCAGATCCATAAAGATGTAAGATTACATAAAAGAAAAAACTAAACAAAAAAAAAAGAGACATTCAAATAGTACACAATCTAAACAGAAAATGTTAATGGCAAAATAAAATACACATGGAAAGGACTTGGTGAGTAAAATGTGTATGCTTGTAGGGTTTAAACTGAAAAGAAAAAAAAGCTGAGACATGTTTTTTGCTACGTGGGCAGGAAGAAGCAGTACTGATTACATAGTGTAAGAGCAGCTGGGAGGAAACATCCACGTTTGAGAAGCTCTCCTGTGCAGTTACAGTGGAAAATGGCTCAGTGGCCTAGTTTACACAGCGCTTATATTCTTTGAAGGCGCAAAACTAAGTACAGCCACAAGGGGACGCCAAATACACGGAATTGTATCACAAAGGGAGGAATAACCATTCTACCTGTTACACCACTCAGTTACTTTTCTCTTATTAAACTATCAATACATTATCGGCATTTTTAAGTGAATTCTGTCTTTTCACTATCTATATATTCTACATAAAACTGCGGTGTTAACTTTTTTGATGCCTGTTTGGCATGAGAAATATTGAAAAATATTTAATTATATATTTTTTAAATATAGCAGAAAGTCAGTTCACATGTGGACCGCCTCGAGAAAAGCTACTCTTCTGATTTATATCTAAGTCAAAATTGAAGTCGCTCGCATGCTGGTAGTTGTAGTTTATTCGCGTTTAGGATTAAATCGCTAAGATTCATGGTTTGCACTTGTAAACTTCATGTCCCAGAGTCCTTCACGGCAGTGACGCCTCCCCGCTCTTCATTCATCCCCCTCCCACTCCACTGGGCCGCGAGGAAGTCGCAAGATGGCTGATGTCGCTTGGAAGTAACGTTCCCCTCCGCAACATGAAGCCGTGAGCGTGGAAGAACGCGAGGGAGGCACCATCGGGCTTTTATTTTTATTTTCTTTTAGTTACTTTTCTTTTAGTTCGTCAAACATCCATTTCATTCCGCGTCGTGTCCGCCCCGGACTCGTCTTCGGGAGTTGACGCGTCAAAATCACGCCGGGGACCCAGCCAGCAGCTAGCGGCTAGCCACCGTTAGCAAATAGAAGCACAGCTAGCCACACTGCTTAGTACTTTGCTTTTTAACTGATACTTTAACTGCCGGCGGGGCATTAAGCTGCGGCTCCACGTGTGCTGACGTTTCCCAGGCGCACAAATGTGGCACAAAAAAATTCAGCTGTCATTAAAAAATAACGAGTTTTAAAATCTGAACACTATGTCCGCGAACTGGCCATCCAGTCTGTGGGTTGCTAACTAATGCGCAGCTCTGCATCCGTTCATGTGGACTAATCAGAGGTATTATCATTTGATCAACATTTCACTGCAACATCCATCACCTCGCTGCATGTACGTTACTCGTTGTCAGTTTGATTCTGGAAGCCGGTTGAAAAGAAGCCAAATTATGGGAGCGGGTAATCTGTTGAACTTTTTGTAGTTGTCGGTAGCAACACTGGCCTTGGCTGGCATCACACCAAAAAAATCCACAGGGATGGACACTAATCTGAGCAGCCACGACCAAAAGTGAGAGGTTAGCATTTGGAAAAAATATATAGCAAACAAACACAGGGGTTGTTAATTTAAGACAGTGCGCGGTGATCCCCCCCTACACCCAACCTCACCAGCCGGTTGTTTTCCAGTGAACTCAAGGTACAGTTTGTCACTACAGCGGAGACCAGTTAGCATTGCTAGCTGCCGTCTCAACCCACAACACGTTACAAACACGGCGTACAGAACGTACTCAGAAGCCGCTCCCGGCCACACACACCGGCTCAACAACACCGTCATGGGTGTGCAGGGTTTCCAGGAGTATTTAGAGAAGCGGTGCCCCGGGGCGGCGGTCCCCGTGGACCTCCTCAAGCTCGCCCGCACCGCGGCCCGCCAGCCCCCTCACCATCATCACCCACACCACCACCCACATCACCCCGGGCCCATGCCTCCCCCGCCCCCGCCTGCCAGGATCCTGATCGACGCTGACTCCAGCCTGCAGCGCCTGTACGGAGGCTACCAGACGGACTGGGTTTGCGGAGGCGAGTGGAACGCCATGCTGGGCTACCTGGCCGCCCTTTCACAGGCCTGTCTGTACCAGGGCGGCCTGGAGCTCGTCGTGGTTTTCAACGGCACTCTGGGGAAGGAGCGCTGGCCCGAGTGGGCGCGGCGAGCTCAGGGCCAGCGGCAGACGGCGCAGCTGATAGTCAACCACGTCGGCAGCAAGGCCACCCCGCCTCCCCGGGCATGGTTCCTGCCCCCGGCTTGCCTCAGCCACTGCGTCCGCCTCGCCATGTTCCGCTTCCGAGTTCGGGTAAGAAAAGAGGAGTGATGGTTGTTGTTTGAACTGGTTTTTGTGGCTTTACTGGTGTCTTTTTGTGGCTCCTTTATGCGCACCTAGAAGTTCATTCTAAACAGAGTTGGGTGGTAACTTAGTAAGCCTGTCACCCTTAGCAATAAATCAATTAAAACGGCTCAATTTCCATTTGGATGATTTATTGTTTTTCTCTTTCTACTCTTTCTGGATGATAAAAGTTCTGTCTGGTGTTTTGGTCTCAACTTGCCCCTATTTTTTTGTTTTGTTTTCAGATACTTCATAATTCATTTTATTTGTTGGTTTTGTTTATTTAATCTGGATATTTAAAATGTCTTACAGTTCCAGTGTTAAATATTCATTACAATTTAAAGTTTATTGATCTTTGAGAATTAGGGGTCCAGCGATTTCCTTAATTTTAGGAGATCAGTGATAGGCCAATACTTGCCTGTGAAGCCAAACTCATCTACCTCAGCAAAGGTTGAAATATGACCCACTGTCCTCTTCTGCTCTAAGCTTGCTTAAGATCATTGATATGCCACCAGGTGAGATATTGCATGGAGCCCCAGTCAGAGGGAGATTGACAGTCATGTTTAGCTTTTTCCATTTTATGATAATTGCTCCAACACTTGATCTTTTTTCACCGAGCTGTTTGGCATTTGCCCCGTTGCCCTGTCCAGTCTTGTGGAGGTCTACAATTTTGTCTCTGGTGTTTTTGGACAGCTCTGTGGTCTTAGCCGTGTTAGTAATTGATGTCTTGCTGATTGTGTGGAGTGGACAGGAGTCTTTATGTGGCTAACAACCTCCAACAGGTGCTTCTAATTCAGAATAATATGTAGAGTGGAGGTGGACTTTTTAGAGGCGAACGACAGGTCTTTGAGGGCGAGAATTGTTGCTGATTGGCAGATGTTCAAATACTTCTTTCCAGGAATAACACACAAATAATTATAAAATCATACATTGGGATTTCCAGATTTTTTTTAGATTATGTCGCTCACAGTGGACATGCACCTAAGATGAAATGTCAGACCCCTCCATAATTTCTAAGTGGGAGAACCTGCAAAGTTGCAGGCAGGGTGTTCAAATACTTATTTTCCTCACTGTAGAATCCCATTCAACCCTGATTATTAAACTTGACTACATGCAGCCAGCACTGATCTACGTTCTGTTCTTGTTGCTACATTTTTCATTTTGCCAAAGAAGGAAAAACCATTCCCTCTACAAAAATGTGAAAAAAGCAGAGAGACCTGTGGCCCTTTTTGAGTGTTAGATCAACAAATATGAGAATTTACTACAGAAATTAGACAATTTTCTGTTCCATTTGAAACTTGCATCTTTAGTGTATTATTGAGCAGCTAAAAATGTATTTTAATTATTTTTCTCTTGTTTTATTTTTGTATTTTATGATCCATCAGTGCTTTTAGCTTTATGGCTTTGGCAAAAGGTTTGGATACAACTGAGATAGCCTGACAATACCTACTTTTATTTAAAAAAATCTTAATTTTTGTAAAAGGCTAGTGAGTTCTTCCCATTAATATGGAGAGTGAAGATGCACTTAATATATAGTACATAGTCCATCCATCCATCCATCCATCTTCTTCCGCTTATCCGAGGTCGAGTCGCGGGGGTAGCAGCTTCAGAAGGGAGGCCCAGACTTCCCTCTCCCCAGCCACTTCTTCTAGCTCCTCCGGGGGAATCCCGAGGCGTTCCCAGGCCAGCCGAGAGACATAGTCCCTCCAGCGTGTCCTGGGTCTTCCCCGGGGCCTCCTCCCGGTGGGACGTGCCCGGAACACCTCACCAGGGAGGCGTCTAGGAGGCATCCTGACCAGATGCCCGAGCCACCTCAACTGGCTCCTCTCGATGTGAAGGAGCAGCGGCTCTACTCTGAGTCCCTCCCGGATGACTGAGCTTCTCACCCTATCTCTAAGGGAGAGCCCAGCCACCCTACGGAGAAAACCCATTTCGGCCGCTTGTATCCGCGATCTCGTTCTTTCGGTCATGACCCAAAGCTCATGACCATAGATGAGGGTGGGAACGTAGATCGACCGGTAAATCGAGAGCTTCGCTTTTTGGCTCAGCTCTCTCTTCACCACGACGGACCGGTACAGCGCCCGCTTGACAGCAGACGCTGCGCCAATCCGCCTGTCGATCTCCCGCTCCCTTCTTCCCCCATTCGTGAACAAGATCCCGAGATACTTAAACTCCTCCACTTGGGGCAGGACACCCCCCCTGACCCGGAGAAGGCACTCTACCCTTTTCCGGCTCAAGACCATGGCCTCGGATTTGGAGGCACTGATCCTCATCCCGGCCGCGTCACACTCGGCTGCGAACCGCTCCAGCGAGAGCTGCAGATCACGATCTGATGAAGCCAAAAGGACCACATCGTCTGCAAAAAGCAGAGATGAGATCCTAAGGCCACCAAATCGGATCCCCTCAACACCTTGGCTGCGCCTAGAAATTCTGTCCATGAAAGTGATGAACAGAATCGGTGACAAAGGGCAGCCCTGGCGGAGTCCAACTCTCACCGGAAACGAGCCCGACTTACTGCCGGCAATGCGGACCAGACTCTGACACCGGTCATACAGGGACCTGACAGCCCGTATCAAAGGGCCCGGTACCCCATACTCCCGGAGAACCCCCCACAGGGCTCCCCGAGGGACACGGTCGAACGCCTTCTCCAGGTCCACAAAACACATGTAGACTGGTTGGGCGAACTCCCATGCACCCTCCAGGACCCTGCCGAGGGTGTAGAGCTGGTCCAGCGTTCCACGACCAGGACGAAAACCACACTGCTCTTCCTGAATCCGAGGTTCGACTATCCGACGGACCCTCCTCTCCAGGACCCCTGAATAGACCTTGCCAGGGAGGCTTAAGAGTGTGACCCCTCTATAATTGGAGCACACCCTCCGGTCCCCCTTTTTGAACAGGGGGACCACCACCCCAGTCTGCCAATCCAGGGGAACTGCCCCCGATGTCCATGCGACATTGCAGAGTCGCGTCAACCAACACAACCCTACAACATCCAGAGCCTTAAGAAACTCCGGGCGGATCTCATCCACCCCCGGGGCCCTGCCACCGAGGAGCTTTTTAACCACCTCGGCGACCTCGTCCCCAGAGATTGGAGAGCCTAACCCAGAGTCCCCAGGCTCCGCTTCCTCAGTGGAAGGCATGTTGGTGGGATTGAGGAGGTCTTCGAAGTACTCTGCCCACCGGCCCACAACGTCCCGAGTAGAGGTCAGCAGCACACCATCCCCACTATAAACAGTGTTGGTGCTGCACCGCTTCCCCCCCCCTGAGACGCCGGATGGTGGACCAGAATCGCCTCGAAGCCGTACGGAAGTCTTTCTCCATGGCCTCTCCAAACTCCTCCCACGCCCGGGTTTTTGCCTCAGCAACCGCCCGCGCCGCATGCCGCTTCGCCCGCCGGTACCCATCAGCTGCTTCCGGAGTCCCACAGGCCAAAAAGGCCCGATAGGACTCCTTCTTCAGCCTGACGGCATCCCTCACCGAAGGTGTCCACCAGCGGGTTCGAGGGTTGCCGCCGCGACAGGCACCGACAACCTTGCGGCCACAGCTCCGATCGGCCGCCTCGACAATGGAGGCACGGAACACGGTCCACTCAGACTCCATGTCCCCCACCTCCCCCGGGACGTGTTCGAAGTTTTGCCGGAGATGGGAGTTAAAGCTCCGTCTCACAGGGGATTCCGCCAGACGTTCCCAGCAGACCCTCACAACACGTTTGGGCCTGCCAGGTCTGACCGGCTTTCGCCCCCACCACCGGAGCCAACTCACCACCAGGTAGTGGTCAGTGGACAGCTCCGCACCTCTCTTCACCCGAGTGTCCAAGACATACGGCCGCAGATCCGATGAAACGATGACAAAGTCGATCATCGAACTGCGGCCTAGGGTGTCCTGGTGCCAAGTGCACATATGGACACCCTTATGCTTGAACATGGTGTTCGTTATGGACAATCCATGGCGAGCACAGAAGTCCAGCAACAGAACACCGCTCGAGTTCAGGTCGGGCGGGCCGTTCCTCCCAACCACGCCCCTCCAGGTCTCACTGTCATTGCCCACGTGAGCGTTGAAGTCCCCCAGCAGAACAAGGGAGTCCCCAGGAGGAGCACTCTCCAGTACCCCCTCTAAGGACTCCAAAAAGGGTGGGTAATCTGAACTGTCGTTCGGCCCGTAAGCACAAACGACAGTCAGAACCCGTCCCCCCACCCGTAGGCGGAGGGATGCTACCCTCTCGTTCACCGGGGTAAACCCCAACGTACAGGCGCCGAGATGGGGAGCAACAAGTATGCCCACTCCTGCCCGACGCCTCTCACCTTGGGCAACTCCAGAGTGGAAGTATGTCCAGCCCCTCTCAAGGAGACTGGTTCCAGAACCAGAGCCGTGCGTCGAGGTGAGACCGACTATTTCTAGCCGGAACCTCTCGACCTCACGCACTAGCTCCGGCTCCTTCCCCACCAGAGAGGTGACATTCCACGTCCCAAGAGCCAGTTTCTGCAACCGAGGATCGGACCGCCAGGGTCCCCTCCCTCTGCTGCCACACTAGTACATAGTGTTACGTTTATACAAATATTACATAAAAAAAATACAGAATAACCGCTAAGAATCACTAAAATCATATTGCATTTACGATTTATGAAACACTCCTTTAGGTTTTATAAAAGCCACATTCTGACCTAAACAAACTGTTTCATATTAACGTCCCTAACAGTTTATTTCTCCTGACACTTAAGTATTTTTGCAGAATTATCTAAAATGTCCTATTTTATTCATAAGATTTTAATATTTCTCTATTTTCATTCTTGTCAGGGATTGTTAATTTATAAGATATCAGCAATTAAGACTCCTGATTAAATAAGCTAAAATAAGACCGTTTGATGGTTTATTAATTACTGGAGTCACATAACCAGGTTTCCTTACAGCAGGCTGAATAGATTATAAATCACTGTAAGTCCAAGGCGTTCCAATAGAGTACAAAATGTCCTCAAGGTGTTCTCAAATTCAACGGTTGCTACGAAATGTCCTGTGGAAGAAGGCAATCAGAACTGCAGTAGTTTAAACTACTGAATGTATATCCTGCTAAAAGTTCAACATGGTGGATAAGTTATAGGTTTGTCATATGTGATCAAGTGGCAATTAATTCAGTTAAACCCAATACAAGCTAATCAATTTGTCAATGAAATTTCCAAATAATTTAATTTTAACTTAATTCAGTCCAGCTCTTCCAGATTTGTGATGAAAATATTTGATTTTCATTTTATTTATTAGGTTTAATGGAGATAAACTGATCAGGCTTTTATTTGAACTTAAATATAAATTTGTATAAACTTTGGCTTTGTTCAACTATTGAATGTAACAAACAAGATAATTTCAGTGACAAATTTAATTCTTTATTTAAAAGTGTTCGGCACAAGATATTTTTTAAAACATTTTTATGAAGTAGAGCCATGAGCATTCAGCAATTTCTTACTAAAAAAGGAAAAAAAACAGAGCAAGTTAATTCTCCTATTAATGTGCTTTCTTAATTGAATTTTTTTGTTCTTTTTTGAAGAAAGTTCTCATTTTTGTTGCTGTGAATTGACCCAAAGGTTATCTAGACCAATTAAACTGAAAAACAATTCACCCAAAAAGTTAGAAAAATTTCCGTCTTTTGTTAAGTAATAAAAAGCGCCTCTTTGTGTCGTTAGAATGTTGTTTTTAATTTATTGCTGAGCAGATAAAAATAAATGTTTTAACAATTTGGTTCCCTGAACACTTTAAACTTTGGGATTCTGGCCTGTTTCGCAAAAAGTTTGTACACCCCTGGTTTAGTTTGTTTGACACAGTGCAGTGCGAAAGCAAAATACACTAGGAGAAAATATAATAAATGTTGCAACTTTTGTCATTTTTTGCCATTAACTCGTCTAATCTTCACCCCCAGGTTGTACAGACTTTGGAGGACCACCACCAGGAGGTGCTGTCTCTCTACAGGGACTATGGATTTTCTGGCCTGATCGCTCAGGACTCGGAGTTTGCCCTCTGCAACGTGCCCGCCTACTTCTCCTCACACGCGCTTAAACTGAGCTGGAATGGAAAGAACCTGACCACACACCAGTACCTGCTGTCTGAAGCGGCCAGGCAGCTGGGCCTGAAGACACAGCACCTGCCACTGTTCGCTGCTCTGCTGGGTGAGGAGACGCCAGGCCGCCGCCGCCGCAGCCCTGGACGTTTTATCCGCTGCTAACTGACCCGCCTGTCTTTTATAGGAAATCATATTCTGCCTGATGAAGACCTGGCTGCCTTCCACTGGAGTCTGCTGGGACCAGAACACCCACTAGCTTCTCTCAAGGTACTTGGACTTAGAAATTTATTGCGATATTTTGTGGTACTGTTGCAATAATGATAAAAAATTGTAATAAAAAAACCCTATTTTTTATCTAACTGCATGTGTTGAAACAGGCCTCCTCAGGATACTTACTTGAGAAACAGTAATTTACATCAAGGCCTGCCACAATAAATTAATAAATCAATTTATCACGTGATAAATTAAAATAAACTCAATTTACATTTGCATCATTTATCATTTTTCTCTTTTTTTGTACCTAAAACTGGATGACAAAAGTCTTCAGTCTCTATCTAACTATCCCCTTTTTTCAAAGAACAGTTTAGTTTACAGAGACTTCATAATTCATTTTATTTGTTGTTTCTGTTGTTTTGTTTACTTATTTTGGATATTTAAAGTGTCTTGCAGTTCCAGTGTTAAATGTTCATTGGAATTTATTGTTTATTTCACAGTATGCTCTTGCATTATTACAGTACTGAGATATTACTTATACATAATCTCAAAACAACAAAATTATTGTTTATCACAATAACTTCTGGGATAATTTAACATCCAACAAAATTTGTTATTATGATGGACCAGATTTATATCATTAATCTGCACACAGTAATTGCATTTAATCATATTTTGGAATTTACTGATATTTATTGATGCTGTTGTGGAACAGAGTGAGAAAAAATATCAAAAATCACATTTCCAATCTTACTGTCAGTTTTGTTTTATTATTCATCATCAATAACTGAAACTTGTGATAATAAATGAAAATTCTCATATGAAATGCGTCGTGGTAAATAATTAATGTCCATTGTACATTAAGTACTAAACTGGAATCTCAGCGTCTGGTTCAGACTGAAGTGCCTCCAAATGTAGATGTGCTTCGATTCTATTTTAATTTTTTAATTGCTGATGACTGATCAGTTTTAACCTGCTGATTCCAATTTAATCAAATTTTCTCCATAACAGAATTATAATGCACAGTATGCATTATAACTCTTATGTTCACAACTGCTGTGAGCGGCCATTAATTAGACATCATGCCGCTCTGCGACACAGCAGTTGTCCTACAGCAGGATTTTATTATTTAAAGATAAAATAATTATGATGTCTTACATCAGTCAGTATTGTGGAACACATTGCTGAAGGGAGTAAAAGACAGATCCTTTCCTTCATTTTGAGATTTGCTAAAAGTTTTAAGCATTTTTTACATTTTGATGAAAAACAAGCTAATGCTAAAGCGCTAAATTGAAGCATTTTGATGTCCACCACGTATCGGTGACACAAAATGTGTTAAATTGTCCTCTATGGGATCAAACATGTTATTGGGTCCCTACCTGTATGGTTGCGGTTATGTGATTATTTGGAACAGACAAAAATTTGCTGAGTCATGCTAACACTAATGATAATTTTGCCTAAACAGTCTTTACCCACTTCAAAATAAGAGCGTGAATATAAACATATAACTTCTTGAAGAAGTATTAATAGTCAAAAGCCAAAACTTTAACATGGATGTTGAACTTTATTCAACTTGAAGTTTATGAAACAACAGAGTAAAAAGAAAAGAACTTGGGCAGAGGTCTTAAGTTTAGTCTAGACAGGAATGTTTTATCTCAGTTGTTTTTTGCGGGGCTTTTCTGACCAGCAAAAGTTTGACTTGTACTTAAAAATCTTCATTGCATTTTGCGACTTGAGACGGTTAACTACCTGCCTAGCTAGCTAGCGTTTTTGAGTTTGTAACGGGCGAAGTTCAGATTTATTGCCAGTTGTCTGGACGACGTTTGTACATTTCTGTGGAGATACAGGTCTTAAAATTTAAGTTTGTGAAACTTGCATAAACCTTGATAGGAGAAGCTTTAGCTAAGTTCCCTAAAAGCTTTCAAAATTAGCAAAAGTGATTAGCAAAACTTTAGCTAAGCTATTGGTGGATTAGTGAAGTGTGCTCACCGTTGCTTTAAAACGATGTTTCTTCTCACTTCAGCTGAAACGGTGCTCATTGTTGACCCTCAGAAAGAATTAGTCAGGGTGGAAACATTTTTACAGAGTTAAATTTATGCATTTCTACTTGTATCTGACCTGATTAGTTAGTCTTTTGTTTTACTCTGCATGTTTAATGAATGGGACTGTTACAGAGCCTGAGTTTATGCAGAATTAATGAGTGAGAATGTGAGTGAAGCATGAACCAAAGCGTGGTTAAGAGTCAGCTCATGTGAGAATCAAGACTGGGATCTTTATTTAGTTTGTTTTAAAAAATAACTATAATTTTGATATTTTTCTAGTTTTAAGTGAACAGAAACTATTCATATTGGTAAAATCATCCTCGCAACGTCGTAAATATGTAAACAAAGTATTTGAATGTTTCATTCTCAGTTTGAATGTTTTGCTGCGGTTTCAGGTGCGAGCCCATCAGCTGGTGCTGCCGCCCTGTGAAGTGGTGATCAAAGCTGTTTCTGAGTACGTCTCCTCCATCAAAGACCTGGGAAACCTCGACACCATCGCCAGAGATGTCTTCAAACAGTCACAGGTGGGTTTCTACCTTTGCAGGATTAATGTCTTGGCTTCCTTAAGACTGGATGGAACGCTACCGCAGTCGCTTTACATGTTTTTGGTTGAAAAGTAGCTTAGCAGCATAATAATAATTAATGTTTGATCAGTAAGACATTATTACTGTGGACATGATCAAACATCAGTACAGAAAAAAATCCAAATACTTTATAAGATTACTCTGACTTATGGGGGTTTCCATCAGTAATCAGTCGGGTGCTTTTCCGCCGCACCATGCAGTGAGATTAAAGTCTGCGTAGGACGATCTGCTAATTCAGTGGCGAATGTGTGCTGCACTGTTCACCAATGGAAAGATTTCAGCAGGAAGCAGTTTAGGCTAAAAAACGTTAAGGAAACCACAAGAACAAAACCAACACCGGCAGCTCCAGGTGTGCTTTATGGTTTCATGTTCTATGGTTTGATTCTGCAGTGGTAAACCCACAAAAAAACAAAAAAAAATGTTATAATGTTGAACTAACTTAGCCACAGGTGCCGAAAGAAATGCTGGAAGCTTCATGCAGAACAGATTAGATAGATTCAAAGTCACTATATTAAAAATACCAAAACTGTTGTGATTTTTAGACATTTTTATTATTATTATTTTTCCGTGTATTGAAAATAATTAAACATAAAATTTTAACAAAAAAGCCCTAAATATTTTTCTATTTTTTGATTTTTTTTTTTCCCAACAAAATATTTAGTTTATTCTCAGACTTTGTGCCCCCAATCCTTAAAGTAAATTTTGCTGGATATTTGTTTAAAACTGCAGTATGCGACTTTTATAAAAATGTTTTTTACATATTTGTTAAAAGTGTCACCATTTTTATTTGACAGATAATCTGTTCAATCTGCTCCACCTTTTCCCTGAGCTACTATTGCCATCTGAGGAAATATACCGCTCCTGGCCATAAGCCACCAATCAGAACCAGGAGGAGGGTCTTGGGGCTGCCAGTCAACTCATGTACTCGCTGCTAAATGTGCTAATGTTGGAGTAAGAACTTACAACAGGAAAACCTTTTATACACAACAGCATGTGCTAGCTGCAGCGTAGCAAAGAGCAACAAGGAAAATGGAAGAGAAGATGAGCAATGCCACACGGAGGGTGATTAACGGTGCCTCCTGGCTCTGATTGGTTGTTTATTGTTAGTACTGGGAGCACTGGAAGAAGGCGGAGAAGCTTGATATTTATTTTTTTCTTTTTTATCTGTCTCTTAACATGCTGTCACGACATGGTGACAGTTTCAACAAATATGTAAAAAAATTTTTATAAAAGTTACACATTGCAGCTTTATAACCAGCTGCACTTTGGTGTGCTGAATGTCTATAATGAGCAGTTTTACTGGCATTAAAGTCATAATTTTAACCTTCAAAGTTAGAATTAGAAGTATAAAATTCTGACTTATTCTCATAGTTATGCAGTGTGTTTTATTTATTTTTTGTGATACATTAAGACAATATAACAGATGTGCATTTAAAAACAATTCAGTGAATATTTATAAGAGAAATAATGACGGTGAGATTTTCTGTCATATTCTCTGCTCTGTTTTCAGTCACGAATGGAGGACAAGGTGGAGCGATTCAAGAAAGCTGTGGAGTATTTCTCAGCTGCATCCAAACCACGCTCGCCCAACATGGGACCCTCGCCTTTCATCTGTGAGTAGAAACCAGTTTACAGCAGGACAGATGTTATCTAATCAGTTTAATCTGACTTAATATGTTTTATATTATATTTATATATGGGAAACCAGCTGAGCTGAAATTTAGTTTTATCTCCTTTCTGTGCTCAGTACCTGGGTTTGGACCCGTTCCATTTGGGGGACCACCTGGCCACATCGGACCCATCCCGCTTGGAAAGAATCAGGTATATTTCTGTTGTTTGTTGCTTTGTCTACGTCTTTAATTCCCACGCGCTCCTGTAAATAATAATTTCTTCCCAATCCCAGTTTCCGCCGCCGCAGGGTCCAGGGTTTAAGCCGCCGTATCAGAACGCTCCGTACGGACCAGGCTCTGCCCCTCTCTTCCACCCGCCTCAGCAGCCGCCCCAGGACTGCAACGACTCGATGACCAGCAAGATGGGCTTCTCCGATTGGTCGGCGCCGTACGATTCCACGCAGGGCGGCAGCCGCTTGCCCAACCATCACACCGGCACCCAGTCTGGCCCCTCCCCGTCTCCTTCCTCGTCATCAGACGGAGACGAACCCAACGACAGCAACGCTAAGTAAATACGCTTCTACATGTTTTACAAGCTGAACAGAACAGAAAGACGAAGCGCTTCAGACCCAAACATACTCTGGCGAACTTCACTCCTTGGAAGTTCGTACACGTAATTAGAACGGACGGTCAACATAGGAAATTTTTTTTTTTGTTTGAAACATAAAATGAAAAAACTTAAACACACCAGGCTTTTTTGTTTATTAAACTAAAATGAACATTTGGATAAGAAGCTTTTAGGATGTGAGGATGAAGTCAAACATGATTTGAATCTCATATGAAAATGAATAATGAAATATCACATTGGTGATTTTTTTGTATTTTTAATTTTTTAATTGTTGATTCTCAATTAAAAAACAATTGAAAGAAAGATACATAGACTGAAAATGTTATCTGGTTTCTGATTTTGTGAGCTAAAGAACAATGGGGAAGAAAAACAGGGACTCGCATTTTGGAAGGTCAGGAATTGTTAAAATCTGTTCCTGTTCCCAATGTGGGAATTTGAAAATGCTGGTTTCATTCTTTTTATTTTTGGGAAATGATGACGTTGCTGGTGTGTGGTGTTTTAGTGCCGTTCTGTGGCAGTAGTGAAAACGTGGTTTTATAAAGTACTGACACAGTGGGGCTGAGAACAAATGTATGCCACACTTTTAAGATTTTTTTTTGTTCAATTCGTCATGCTTAATTTTCCTTCCACTTCAAAATTATTCATAACTTTGTTGCTGTCTCAAAAAACCTGATACAGCTTGTTGATGATTGCCAGTAAAATGATTTAAGATCTGGAAAAGTGGAAGCAGTGTGAATGTTTCTGAAACTCTCGTCTTCGCAGTCATCTGACAGACAAATCCTCTCGGTGGGAGGATCCGGCTCGAAGAGGGGGGCCGGCCTCCGGAGACGGTTCCCAAGGCAACGGGAGCGGGTCGAACATTCCGTCACTGTTGTCGATGGCGACGCGGAGTCACATGGACATAACCACACCCCCGCTGCCTCAGGTGAGACGCTCAAAAAGCGGCTGATTTTACTGGGTAGGAAACACTTAGATTGATTTATTAATTTTAAAACATGACAGGGTTCCTTGAAAATGCTTGAATTTTACTGAAGGAAAAGCGTACGAACAATGAACCGTTTTTTCGTCACGCCTGTTGCTTCTTTCTCCAGGTCAGTGCTGAGGTTCTTCGTGTAGCCGAACACAGACACAGAAGAGGGCTGATGTACCCCCAGATTTACCACATCTTGACCAAGGTAAATGCTCTCCTACCCCACGTCTCACCGCGTTGTCCCAAATACATCGGCTGATTTGTTTTAATGAGCAGAAACTGTTCAAACAGAAGCATCCAGTGAAGCCTACACTTGTTTTTTATCATCTAACTTTCTATTGATATTCTCCATGTTTGTTTACATTTAAAGTATATATGAACAATTCACATTCAACATTATATAAAATAAGATATCTTTGCTTTGGAGCTATTCCTCTAATTATGTCTTTTGTCTCATCCAGTTTGTCGGGTTCTTTAATTTTTTTGGAGTCTTTTGTTTTGAACAATGCTCATTTCTCCCCGTTTCCTTCTATTTGTGTGTGGTGTATCTTAGGCGATATGTAAATTTTTCCATGATGTAGATTTCTTTTATTATTCCTATCCATTGTTCATGACAAATGGGCCTCCATCTTTCCCCATTTCATCGTAATAGCTTTCTTACTAACTGTTAACATTACCTTAATCAGATAGTTATCCTTTGCTCTTCCTTTTCTGATATTGTTAAAATTACAAAGATATAATACCATGCTACTCAAAATAACATTGTATCCCAGAATCTTCTTTATAGTTTTGTGCACAGTTTTCCAGAACTGAACAATTCTAGGACTGTTCCAGAGGCCGTATTTTCAGAATAAATAATAATTTCTGAGTATTTTGTTTGTTTTGAGGCAGAC
The DNA here is from genome assembly GCF_003331165.1 of Xiphophorus hellerii. Taxonomy (NCBI): domain Eukaryota; kingdom Metazoa; phylum Chordata; class Actinopteri; order Cyprinodontiformes; family Poeciliidae; genus Xiphophorus; species Xiphophorus hellerii. Next base: position 29,784,824 of record NC_045672.1, on the reverse strand, counting down.
ACAACAAAACCCTTCAGGGCTGTGAAAGTTCAGCTGTAAAGCTTCTGCTGATGCATCCGTTTGGTCGGGTTATTGTAACAGAAACAGTTGCTATGGAGATGTTGGGCGCTCACGGTTTGTGGTCGTCCCTAGGGAGAGATGAAGATGCCAGTGTGTATAGAGGACGAGTGTAACTCGGAGCTGCCTCCTGCCTCTCTGCTGTTCCGAGCTGCCAGACAGTACGCGTACGGCGTCCTCTTCAGTCTGGCTGAAACGCACCGCCGCCTGGAGAGGCTCGCCCTCCGCAAGAGGACCCCGCTAGAAGGTGAGACAACAAAGTTTTCCTGACTTCCAGCGCGAATGATCTCTATAGGGTCTAAACAGGAGGTGGAGGAAGTAGCCAAAGTAAGAGTAGCACTACTTGATCATATTTTTAGTCAAGTAAAAGTAAAAAGTAGCATTCCAAGAAATTGGTCAACTAAGAGTATAAAAGTATTTAGTATAAACATTATTCACGTACTGAGTAACTAATCATAAACTCTGTCATTCATCGTACAAAACAAATCTCCAAATTAGGGATGGGAATTTATAAGATTCCCATCCCATTATTGATCTCGGTTATTGATTCGATTCTCATTCGGTTAGGAAATAATCTCTAATACAAAATATGCACCATGTTGTATTCAATTCAAACAAAATTAAAACTGGGTTAAGTAATAAGAATCCATCTGTTAAAAGAACATTTTAACATGAAATGCAATTTTATGCAGATCAACAGTTTTTGTGCTTCTAATATGATAAATGAGCCTTGTCTGAAAGTACAGATTTATTGAATATGACTGTAAATGTTAATATGAGATTATTCATACAGTACAGAGCTAACATTAATACAATAACCAGGATGTGGAGTAGTTTAACGGTACCTGGGACATTCACAGCAGGAGACACTTTGCTGGAGGCTCCGCCCCTCAAGAGTCACCACTGTTGCTAAGCAACTGATCAAAAACTTTACATTCGTTCAAATCAGTTGTATGCTGGGTAGTTAACTGTTTGAGGATGTTGGAGGTATTTGCTCCTTGAATTGTGATTAAAGTTCTGAACATGTTCTGAACGGTCATTTTGTCAAATATAAACATATTTTAGAGCGCCATCTTGGATATTTTCTAAAGCAAAATACAGAGTGTGTGCATCATGCAAATACGTCACACGTTATGGGAACCGATGAGCGGAATCGTTTAGCAAGCGGCTTAACGATTAAAGTAATTGGACTTACCAAGAACCGGTTCTCAATTAACATTCCTGCTCCAAATATAAACCTCCAGAGCCTAAACTTCAGCTCTCCTCCCTCCTCCCTGCGTTCCAGTTCCTCCTGTCATCGTCAAAGAGTGGAGCAGCGGCAAGGCCAAGTCGGCTCTGACCCCGGAGCTGGTTCCGGCTCTGTGTTTCCGGGAGTGGACCTGCCCCAACCTGCGGCGGCTCTGGCTGGGCCGAGCCAGCGAGGACCGCTCCAGGAGAACCAGAGCCTTCCTGGCGTGCCTGCGCTCCGACTGCCCAGCCCTCCTCAACCCAGCACAAGTCCCTCAGCATCTGCTGCTCATGTGCTGCGTGCTCAGGTAGGAAAATTAAGGCCAAAACTGAGACATTACAGAGAATGCCATGAATTTGACAGCACATATCCATGTCTGTTTGTAATTAATTGTGTCAAACTATTTTTATTTAAACGTGGCTGGTTAATTTCTATGTGGGATAAATTCAGTTTCAATTCCATTTATTTATATAGCGCAAATCCACAGCAAATGTCATCCCAAAGCGTTTTACAAAAAATAATTTCAGTTCAATCACACACACATTCCAGTTGATCCCAGTTAATAAACAGTACAATATATGTTCACTTATTCAAAGTGGATTAAGCAGTTTCTATTTAAAAGGAAACCCAGCAGATTGCATCAATAAATCAAATTCAATAAGGTATTTCTGAATTTGAATTTTAAAAATATTTTATTTGTATTCGGTTGTCCAAATTGTGGCCCTTAAAATGATTTTGTACGGCCCCTCACCGCAAATCTAAAATAGCAAAAATTAGGTCAATAAAACAGAAATCTATCAATGACCCCAAAAATTCCCTTTTTTAAAAAATAAATCAACATAAACAACAAAATTCAAACAAATAAAGTCGCAATTTTATGTTTTTGATCTTTAATGATTTGCTGATTTAATAAAAATGTTTTTCTTTGTTGAGCAAGTAAAACAAAACCCCAAAAAATCTAAAAACTATTTTTTGCATTTACTTTAAATTTCCCAGTTTTGGCAAAAAGTTTGGGCATCACTGGTCTAAACAGAATCCACATTTCATCATTTTGTCATATTTTTAGCAAGGAAGCTTATTTATTTATTTTTCTAATTTTTTTAGTTGCCTTTATTTATTAGTAGCTGGAAGAGAAGTTGAGGTTTGCTTTTTGGGAGTTTTCCCTTTAGTCTTGGATGCTGTGTAGCTGGAAGGATTTTTCGTCCTTTACAAAAAAAACCTAACAAGACGCATAAAAAAAAAACTAATGTTAGCATGAAAAAACAGGTTTGAAGTAACAGATTTCAGGTTCAGGGGAAGACGCTTCCAGAACCTCTCTCTCCTTTTAGTCATCAGCCTGGTATGACGCTCAGTCAGCAGGTCCAGATCACAGGACCTCAGTGACCTGCAAAGGATGGAGGGATGGGAAACTCCTTTAATGTAAGATGATGCTGCTCTATTTAAAGCTCCAAGTCAAAAGCAGCTTCTTAAAGTGGACTCTAAATTGACAAGTAACCAGAGTGTGTGTGGATATATTTATAAATATATCCACACTTAATCTGAAATAGTCTATGTAGGTTTTTTCTTGCAAGCCTTTTCTGTAAAGCAAAAGTTTAAGTCATACGCAAACAACTTCATTGTGTACAGCGACACAAAATGGTTGAGGCTACGTCTAACAAGCGGTGTCTAATATACGCTTGCTTGCTAGCCAGCTATCTTTTTTTGTGTTTATATTAGGTAAATACAAATTTGTCAGTTGGCTGGGTGACATTTGCACATTTCTGTGGAGATACGAATTTTAAATTCCACTCGTAATGGTTTTAAAAGATCTTAAAAAGTCTTAAATTTGAATTTGTGAAACCTTCAGAAGCTATGTATTATTATGAGTTCCATCGGATGTTTGCAAATTGTTGCTGACTAGTCTGTAGGAGCTGTGTATCAAAGGCGGAGCTAGGTCCACCGAGGTGTTTTGTACAGCTGAATGGTTGCCATGGAGATTTAAAGATTTCTCAAACATGCATTAAAAAATAAAAGCAACACTCTGGGTATGTTTTTTTTATGAGGGAATAACTAAATGATTATAATTCCATTTTAAGAAAATTATGTCAGTAATAATTTTACCATGATAAAAAATTTAAAATCTCCATTTTGCATCAAACAAGCTGTGCTGGATGGAACCAAGTTGTGTCAATCTTGAACTGCAAGTTCAGTCCATGGGCCACAAATGGCCCTCAGGCCTCACTTTGGACACCCTTGAACTAGATAATATTTATTTTCCTGTTCCTAACATCTGGCTTTGATCCAGCTGTTGGTTTTCTGTTGCTGCTCCATGAAGCCGGTTCTGGTTGGTTCTCCTCTCAGGTATATGATGCAGTGGCCCGGTGGACGGATCCTCCAGAGACACGAGCTCGATGCCTTCCTGGCCCAGGCCGTTTCCAGCCAGCTCTACGAACCCGACCAGCTGCAGGAGCTCAAGGTGACAAGGCGCTTTTTTATTCCCAGTCCGTCATGTAACAGCTGAGAAATGAATTTACACTGAAGCGGCTCGACCCGATTGAAAAGAAGCACGGTTCATTTTGGGCCCCATCATTTACATTGTGGCAGAATGTAAAGGTGAAACTACCCATTAAAAAACTGTTAAAATATTACAGTTTTCCGTTTTAGTGTTTGGTTGGCACTAATGATCAAATATTCAATATCTTTTAACATATTTTCATGTTTTTGGTCTGCGGCAGCCATGTTTATTCGTCTTCTTGTTTTGTTCTCCGTGTCGTCCAGTCAGGTGGAGAAGGTGGACGCCCGCGGCGTGCAGCTGGCTGCTCTCTTCATGGCCGGCGTCGACACGGCGTTATTCATCAATGATGTCTGCGGCCAACCGTTGCCATGGGAACACTGCTGCCCCTGGGGCTTCTTTGACGGCAAACTTTTCCAGAGCAAACTGGCGCGGGCCGCCCGCGACCGGGCCGCCCTGCTGGACATGTGCGAGGGGCAGGTAAGAGACCGAGGCGGGGGGCAATAAACATGGCTCAGGGGTTTTGGTTTAGTTTGTTCACACACCGGAGATAAAGTGCGACGCATATGCAGTAGGTCTGAAGCAATCAGATTAATCAGGATTTACCAATTGTTGAAATAATTAACTAATTTAGCAATTGATTGATTAACTGGAGTGTACAGACTCTAAAAAATTAAGTCAAAACTGTGCAAAGAATATATAAATTCTGCATTTTAGATGAAAAACCTTCATCTGTAAATATGTGTTACCCATATCTAACATTATTAATCCATTTAAGATTTTCCCTTAGGGAATTAGTAATTTCAGTCTCTTGCACAGCACTCGTAGGTATACATCAATTCTTTATTTATTTATTGGTTTAGTAAAAATGGTCAACAGATCAAGTCTTCACTCTACTGGGTTGATTCATCCTTTGCTACAAATGATTAAGCGTTCAGTAAAGGAATGCCCATTTCTCACAGATGGTTAGCAGAGCAATAAACAGTCGCAACTAGGGCTGAAATGATTAATAGATTATTTAATAAAATAATTTAGTAATTGATTAATTGTTAACTGGAATATACAGACTAAAAAAGGCCTTTTGCTGAACTAATAGCATATTCACTGCAGTAATTGAACCAAAACTGTACAAAAAAAAATTAAAAATCTTCTTTGTGTGATATGTTTTACCCTGTTTTAGCTTCACCTGGTTCAAATTCTCCTACTAAGCACCTGTATCTAAATATTAATGATTAATACAAAAATGAATCAATCTATGATTAACTGAAGAAAGGCTGTTAATGGATGGTAGGCAATAAGATGCTTATTTCTTCCATTTAAAAATGGAATTGAATTATTTGATTCTTTCAATTTATTTCTAAAATTGTATTAAAACTCTTGTTGTTCAATGAAAAAGGCAAAATATGTAAATTGTTTTTATCCAATTAATCATCAGAATAATTGAATGTTAGTAAAGTAATTGTTAGTTGCAGCCAGTTTCACACAGGCACGATTCCATGTTTCTTTCACCGATCAGTGGTTTTCCTACTAAAACCAAACAACCGTTTGCAGCCGACAACATGTTGAGCTCGATAAACTGTTGCTTTCGTCCAGCGTCTCATTGTTCTGTTCTGCAGGAGGAGCTGGTGTCAAAGTGGAGAAGATGCGGCAGGCGATCCTCGAGGGCATCAATCTCTCTCGTCCTCTTCCCCCTCCGCCTCCTCTGCCACCTCCTGCCTTCCTGCCCCCTGCCATGGTGCCCCCTTTTTACCCCATGCCTCTCTACCCGCCTCGTCCCATGGGCGGCATGCCCCCTCATCACCCGCACCATCCTCATCACCCCGGCCAACACAGACCCAGAGCTTTCCCAGGTACGCTCCAGTTCAACACACACACGGTTCTGCAGACTCGTTGAATGTACATGAGCTCAAAATTACAGGTTAAAATGTCAGTTTGTGTGGAAAGAAGGAAAATGCAGCTGATAAAAATATCAAAAACTAAATGGTAGTTGTCATAAATAACCTGAGCAACAAATATTTACTTTTGCTATAAAATTAAAATATTTGGCATGGCCCTCCCTAATTAAACCTGAAACGATTAATCAGATTATTCATGATTAATTGATTATTAAAATAATTGGAATATTTAAAATAAAGATGGCATATTTTTTTTAAAAAGAGAAAACTTTAGCAGGATGACAGTCTGATACACGAAGAACACAGTCCTCATGAATAAAAGCAAATACAACAGCAAACATTCAGACACAAAAACCCAATAAAAACAACCAAACAAAAACAAAAAAATGGCAAAACAAGCAAAACCAATCAATCAAACCATACAAAGTGACATCAGGCCTTTCCAAAGTGACAACTAATTTAGTAATCGATTAATCGTTAACAGGAGAGGAAGCACTTAAATTAAAAGGTAATTTGCTTAAAGAACACCACAGTCGGAGCAGTAATTTACTCAAAAATGTAAAAAAAAAAACCACATTTTGCATTTAAAACATAAAACCTTCCTTGTCTATAAATATGTTCTACCCAGTACTACTCAAATTGCAGTTCTAGCGTCCTCTTTTTAAAATTGTTAAAAAAAAAAGAAGCTTCTTTTGCGATACAATTATTAATCAGAACATTTTCAAAGCAGTAATGAAGCAAAAGCTGTACAAAAAAATTTTAAATTTTGCTTGCACAAGTGTTCACTACAGGAGTGCTTGTATTGACTTTTAGGCAACAACATGTTTTTTTCTTATTTAAAAAAATGTTTGAATTATTTGTTTGCATTTTAATGCCTATTTTTTTTATAAAATAAGCTTAAGTGGTTGAAAGAAGAATCCGAAGAATGTGCCAATTATTTATTTTTATTTTTTTTGGTTCAGTTAATCACCAGAATAATTAATTACTAAAATAATCCTACAAATACTTCTAACACAGCACCACAAAATCAGTGATTTTGATTGCAAAAAAAAAAAAAAATCACTAAATCCTTTGGGGGACTGCCTGATAGAAACCCAATCTGCTGGCTGATCATCTGCACTGATTTTTATGATATTCTGATGAGGTTTGTAGGTTTTTATGACCGACTTTGATCAACGTTTCTTTCTCTACTCAGGCATTCAGTCCATCCCGCCTCAGGGAGGGAAGCTGGAGATCGCCGGCATGGTGGTGGGCCAGTGGGCTGGAAACAAACCTCTCCGCGGCAGAGGCGGGTTCAACATGCAGGTGGTCTCGGTGGGAGCCGGAAAAGGGTGAGGCTCACCAGCCATGTATAATCTTGTTAGCTAAGATCAGTCATCCAGGAGTTTGTCATGCACATAAAAGCAGTTTATCTTTACAAATTGGCAACAAGTGAGTGCAAGCTCACTTAGTCCAGCTGACAAAGTGGTTGTGTTGAAAAAATGTAGAACTATTTCTTTTAAAATGTGTTTCTGTTTGTTCTGTGCAGGCGGGGTAAAGAGATTCCAGTGAAAGTAAAGGGAGCGAAAAAACCAGCTGCCAACAGATCACAGGTATGACGTCAAGATCCCAGAAAAATTCCTAAAGTTAATTTTAAGCATTTATTTTCACCAACTTTGTTCATTTGCAATTAGAATAAAAACGATCTACTTTACTACAAAAATGTTATGATAATAGTGTAATATGATCGTAACACTTGCTGGTTTCTGTTGCAAAAGATCATTGTGGAGTACACTGGCTGTGTCCAAGCATATTATTTTAAAAGTTGGTGGAAGGACGACCAGGTGGGAGAGCAAAGGCGCACAGCAAAAACCAAAGCTTTGAGATTAATGAAGCATGGATGGATTGTCATAGTTTACCTGCTGTATAATGTAGAATACTATCACAAGACATTATTAATGACAGTAATCAATAATAATTTTCTGGAAGTTTGTTCCAGATTTGTGGTACATAGAAGCCGAATGTTTCTTCTCTGTGTTTGGTTCTGGAGTTGCAGAACCAGAAGACCTGAGAGTTCTGGAAGGTTGATACAACAGAAAGACTGACAAAAAAATTAAAAACAGAAGTAATCTGTAAGGGACCAAAGACATTTCAGTGCTGCATCTATTTCAATAATGAATTTTTAATTTAATAAAATGAAATGGAGCAAAGTATCAAATATAATTTGGTGTTAAACCGTTCAGTGATTTATAAACTAACATTTATTTTCATAATTCCAATTTAAGTAATTTTATGGTTACTGGAAGAACAGCCGGTGATATTATTTTTTAATTTGCTGTGGTTTTTTGACCGCCTCCCTGTCCGCTGCAGACGCCCCCACCCAGCAGCCCCACGAAGTCCTCCGAGGAGGCGGGCTCAGCGCCCGAGGTGTCCACTCAGCAGCTGAACGGCAGCTCAGCAGCCTCCGCCATTGGCCAGCCCTTGGAGCTGGCCCAGCCAATCCCGTGTGCCTTAGCCAGCAGAGACAACCAATCAGAGGGGGTGGAAGTGGAGGCCCCCTGTTGCCTTGACGACTGCCCGTCTGACGGAGCGCTACAGAAGGAGGAGTGACGGCGTCCTTCGCCGGGACGCACTGCTCTCAGAGAGTTATGTGTTCGACTGCCTTTCCCCTGTTTTTTGTAGCCCCGCCCCCCAAACCCCTCCTACGTCTCGTTAGCTGCGTGCACAATCACGCGGAGCAGGAAGTGACGCCTTTTCACTTCCTGCGCCGCGTGATAGACTGAAGCAGCTAGCCGTTGCTCCTGTTTTATTTTTACTCATGTGGTTTTAAATCGTTTTATGAAGAAAGGGTTTCTCCATGAGTCCGTAAGCGCCCCAACCCAACCCGTTTCCACTCTTCCGAAAAAAAAAATACACAGAAAAAACAGCTCCTGATCGTCACCGTCTCCCACTCAGAGCTTAAAGCTTCTCCCCCCTCCTCCACCCAGAATCACCATGACAACATAGTTTCTGATGTAGCGTCTTAAATGGTCCCGTTCTTTAAAATCTCCGCACACTGATGTTACGTTTGCGGCGGCGGCTAATCGGATGGGGTTTCAGCTAGCTGCTAAGCGCTGTCGCCGCATGTCTTTGTGCTCTGTTGCCATAGCGATCAGGACGATTTTTGTCCGAGATAAATTTTGAGTCTTGATTCATGGCAATGTTTTACCATTTCTCTGTGAAGTGACTCCCCCACCCCTCCTCACTCCCACTACACACACACACACACTCAAAGTATTAGCATGTGTGCTAGCTATCCCCCATCCCCTTCTAGATTGATTGGTTAATTATCACTGGAGCACTTCATGGTAATAGTGTGCTATCTTACTTTGACCTATGTAGCATAGCCTAATGCTTACATGTGCTGAGAGAGCCCCCCAACCCTAAACCCATGAATTTATGCACCTTAAACCCTAAAGTATGCAAGATTGCCCCCTTCCCCCTTCGTCCTATTTGTCCCAAAGCTTTGATTGTATTAACCCAGCAGAAGCACTTATTGTTGTATTTTAAATAAAGCCCCTGTACGGTTGAATCGACGTTCTGTCAGGGATGTCCCCTGCTCCTGAATACATCTTTATGACGCGTAGAAGTACGTTTTTAAAAGGTAGAGATCTATTTGAGAGACGTCAGAATGTGAACAGAGTGGTTCAGCACTTTGTCTTAAAAAATAATAATAATTCAACCACACTGGACAGTCCTTTTACCAGACGAAATGGAAATAAAACTAAACTTTGAGGCACCTTCTTGACTTGAGGCCAAAAAAATGAAAAATAAAGATGTTGCCCAGAAACGGATGGAAGATGTTGGGAGTTTGAGGGGGGAAGCGGCTGCCAAGCAGAGTACCCCCCTCCAGCACTTCACGGTCAATCAAGAACTTTTCAATGAAGCTAAAAGGAGTCATGACTCCTGTAACAAAACCATTTCAGATCACTGAAAGTTTCAATCCAAAGTGTACGTCAGTAAGGTTTGCCGTCTGAGGCGAGCAAAATAAATAAAAATGGGCGCAGTAGCAATTCCTTCCAGGTCCCACCATCCCTCGGCTTGGAGCTGAGTCACTTCAGACCGACAGGAAGCCTCTCGCTGCCCCAAAGTCCTTCCCACAAACGCGACAGAGACTCTGTGGGCTGCATCACGCGACACCCTGAGACCTCGAACACACGGAAACGTTTCGAATTAGAGCACTTAATGTTTGTAGACGATGAAATGTGCCCTCCTGCTCCCCCTACCGACCAGATCCACAAGTACAAGCAAACCCAGAAAGCAGTTGGAGCCGAGAGACGACAGCCATGAATATTTTTAATCTCTGAACTTCGAAAGATCGACATGAAAAAAAAAAGGCAAGTCAGAATAGAAGCACCTTATTTTCTTACTATTTTACTGACTTGTTCTCAATCGTCGTGTGCCACAAACTGTTACAAAGACGAAGTTCTTCTGAAGGAAAAACACAAACCAACGACCCTGACTGTACGCGTCAATGTAGTCACGTCAGACATCTCCGTTCCCTCCGTTCCGAACTCGACCGTTTATCGGTCAGCCGCAGCGGAGTTGCACTGAGCGGCGCCGTCTTTTCACATCTGCTCCAAATGAATCCGGAGGTTCCGGCTCGTCAGAGACGCCGTAGGTGTCCGTAGAGTCAGGTAGCAGCATCAGGGCCTAACTGGACCGCAAAACACAGATACAGAGACTTAGACTAGAGATTAGAGCTCCACTTGCCGAAATACCGAGTCTAGGTTTTCTAGGAGACATAACCGCTTTCAACTTTTGACATTAGTACAGATATTAAGAAGTAAAGATGGCTTTTTTTGTTTTTTTATTTTTTCGTGGCGAGCCAGAGCGTTATCCGTTTCACACGATGCCCTCTTTCAATTTGCTCGCCACGCCACACACTGATATATAAATAAAACACACACTCATTCACCCACACACCACATTCAGACAGGAATCAGTTGCATTCTCTCTGCTTTTGTGCTGACGTTTTTATTTTTTTCGTGCGTGCAGCAGTCGAGTGATCGTCGGTTCGTCGGAGAACCTTTGGTAACTCGTTCTGACTCGAAATATCCCACGCAGACAAGTTTGCACAAAAAAAAAAAACCACAAACGAAAGAAAACCGCGACACGGTCCATGTGTCGGCTTGGCACGCAACTGCACACACTTGACAACATGCAGATACATAGATGTTAAACTATAGTTAGTATGGTTAAAAAAAAGAATCAACACAACACATGATGTAGTGTCCCGTTTTTGTCCTCGTCTGTTTTAGTTTGATAGATATTGATCGATGATTTTTTTTTCTTCTTCTCTCCTCCTTGTTACTCTAACAGCCCCGCCCTCCTTTCGTTACAACACATTTTTATTTCTTTTCTCTGCCTCAAACACTCCTCGACCCTCCGAGGAAGTACATGCATCCTCACACGCATTAAACGCAACCACACACACACGCACAGAAAAATATAATACACACAGATTAATCCCTACATTTGTCTCTCTTTCTCTCTCTGCCTCTGTTAGCCCTTTAGAAATCTTTTTATTTTATTTTTATTTTATCCCCCTCTTTTCTCTCTTCTCTCTGGGCTGCCCCGCCCTTAATCAACCCGACTAACAGTAAAGGTTATATTAACGTTGATAATCAGTTTCTGTATGTATCTAGCCAGAGTGGAAAGAAAAAAAACCAGAAAAAAAATCAAAACTGTTTTATTCAATTGTGCAAATGTGTTTTTCTTACTATTTTTAATGGTATTACATCTCTCTAATCTTAACCTTCTACCATCGCTTCAGTTAGTACTGAAATACGCTTAGCCAACCTAGAGATTTGAACTGTAATGATTGCCATTCTCCTTACCTGTATCTATATGGCATCTTTAGACCACTTCACCGTTTCTTATGTATGTGAGTAAATATTGCCCGCTTCTTCTCGAATTGAAAATCGTCGTCTGCATAATGTTTGATTCTTACGATATCCCTTAAAAAATAAAAAAAAAGATCTCATATTCAGTCCAAGCTGAACTCTCTGCACCCTTGCACAAAGCAGCAAAACATCTCTTGTGAACATCTGAGAACCAAAGCACGCCTCGCAATGTCCCCCCCCTTTTCCTCCCAAACCTGCCCCTCCCCCACCCGTTGTCTCCCCCAACCTGAACAGTCTGCCCCCGAGCAACGAGTTTCGGATCAATGCGATGAGTATATTTAAATATTTTACAGCACGTGTGATTTATCTGACAAGTCTTTGAGGTTTAACGGTGGCGGTCGCAGAGGCGGGCCGGGACCGTGATTGAGCAAACGGATTGCAGTTAAATTCCCTCTCTGTTCAGTGACTGAAATTGAGACTTTCTATAGCAACTCAGAGATGGAAAGACACAAAAAAAAAACCGCCTTTTGTTCTACTGGCAAATTTTTGTTATTTTTTTCTATGTTTATTCTGCTTTTTCTGACTCACCTTTTAGCTCTTTGGCTTATTGAAGGCAACAAAGCTGCTGACAGACGATGAATTTTCCTACAAACATATAATGAGACATGTTCTGGTTGACATAAATTAAAACCATTTTTAGAACCATTTCATACAGTTTTAACATAAATATCAAGGATATTGGCTAAGTTTCACAATTCATAAATAAATAAACAGGATTTATTCTTTAGAGAAGAAACTTTGCCTTTGTTTCAATACAATGGTACTTTGGTATTACAGCACAGGCTCAAAAAAAGCATAATATGATGTAATTTAGTTTTATTTGAAACTGAAAAACTATTATTTCTACATGTTACTACTGTTAAAATGGATTTTTGAAGGGTTTGATCATAAATTAAAGCAAGAAGGAAAAATGCAGTTGTATTAAAATGCTTATTGCACTGAAAAGGAAACATTAAATATTCAATTAGTTGAACTATCAGCTAATGTTAAGCCTACAGTCAGCTGCTAGAGATACATGCCGCCTGCAGCTGAAGAAACAAATTTATAAAATTATGTTTCTTGTTACCAAAGGAAAACGGAAAAAACACCTGCAGTGCTCAGCAACAGGTGGGGGACGGTCAGCAATATGTTATTAAAGTTTTACATATTCACAAAAATCTAACTTTCTCCGGCATCTTATTCATTTATCAATTTTTTGAAAGTCTGCCATTTTGTGGCCCTCGAAGTGATTTTGTTGACCACAATAAAATAAATTTTAAAAATAGCACAAACTTGGTTTTCCAGTTCAACAATGGAGTTTTAAAACATTTAAAGAAAATAATCTGAGAAATTTTCACGGCTAAAAGTGGAAAGGGGAACACGATGTTCTCAGTTTTTTCATCGTAAATAGGACAGTGGTTTTACTCGAGAGCAAAGATTTTAGAAAACAATTATTTGCAACTCCCTATATTACACAAATCAAACTTTTTTTTATTTGATGAAAATATGGATTTCTTATTATTGTCCAGGTGAAAGGGAAATATTTTTTCAAAACAGAAACCTTATCTCTAAATAAATTTAAAAAAAAATATTTTGTGGCCCTCAAATAATTATCTTGCCCTACCTCTATAAAGCCATGGTGCGTTTTAATAAATTATTCAATGATGTGTTTTAGGGAAAATCCATCCTCTGCTCAGTTAAAGCCAGCTTGCCTCTCCAAAGATCTCAGCTGTGAGGAGGACTGAAGTGTGAAATGTGTTCTTAGAAGAGAATCAGTATTACTTTGTGTCATATGTTTGCTCTGTTTCCTGTCCGGTTCTGGTGAAAACGTTTGTTTACTGTCCGTCTCTGTGCCGCCACTGCTACCCCCCTCCTGTCAACGGCGGCCCCGCCCGACCCCTCCGCTACCGTCTCCACTTTCCCAGTCAGGCTGATCGTTTCTCGTCACCTTGGTCAATCTTCAGCAGCGTGTGTCCTGATGCATCCGTACCTATAACCACCCAAAACTTACCTGTGCAGCGAAAAAAATAAAAATAAAAAAGGGTTCAAATGTATCCATGATATAATTGTTATAGAAATATTATCATCATTATTGCTGTTATAATTATGGTTGGTATAATTTGTCATTGTTAGCATTATGGAAGCACCAGACAGTCTGTGGAAAGAAAGCAAAGAAAGTTTGTTTAAAAAATTTTTTTTTCCTTTTTTTTTTCTTTTTTTTTCAAAGTTTTATTTGTCTGGCTGTTGGTGGTCTCATCACACAGAGGGAGGGGAGGAAAGGTTCAGGAAGAGACTAAGATGGCAGTCATGTTTGTACTGGTTGGGAAATGACTTACAGTGCTGAAATAAAATTTATTCTTTTAGTAAAAAAAAGACAGTTTGTGTCCAGTGTCTTTTTTTTTTCTTCTTACTTTGGACCTATAGATTAACCAAAAGTTTACATACTCAAAATAGAAATTTCTTCTCACTGTCTAACTTTACATCTCTTATTTTAGGTCAGTTAGAATTACTGAAAATATTTATGTTTGCTAAATACCATAATAGTGAGAGAATGGCATATTTATTCGTCTCTTAAAAATCTCAATTTTAAAGTATTTTTGAGTTGAGTTACTTGTAATGTAATCCCATCTATATTTTTAGTCTTTCCTGTAATGTTGCTTTGTTGTATACAGTAGAACTCAAATGTTATTTGCCACATCTCCAAATGCTTACATATTAGTTTAATGTTGAAAATATTTCATTTACCATAACGTAATTGGGTCACTAATTTAATAAAAATGCAAATAAAAATCAGTTGCGAACAAAATGTGTATTTTTGTGTTTTCAACAAATTGCCGAAACAAGCAAATAAAAAACTACAAATTTTTTTTTTTCCGTCCGTTATTGTTACGTGTTTCCGAGTCACGTGGTAAGCCCGGGTGACGTATTTCCTGTGAAGATCCTCCGCTAGACGCTGTTGAGATGCAGCAAGCGACTTTAGCCTGGCAGGCGCTCTTAAATCACCTGAGCTGAACACAGACCTGAGCTAACACCGCTGCTGGATCTTTCGGAACCAAGAAGCGAGGAGTTTGGAGGGGCGACGAGTGGATTTTACGCCCACGGACACCCTCACACACACGGTGGAGCGCTGTGGGAGTAGGAAGCGTTTGTGTGTGGGAGGACGGAGGTGACAGTGATCGGTGTTGGGGAAGCTGAGAACCGCCAATTCGAGCTAACGTCAAGCTAACTGGCTGACACCAACCTGACCTGGTTCGGCGGAAAAACAACCAGAAACGACAGCTGCTTTTTCGAAGGGTGTGACAAAAATGCCGAGGAGGACTTCTGGTTCTGAAACCGAACCGGATGTATTTACATAATTCCCCGTGTTCAGGAACAGTCCAGGTTAGCGAGCTAGCATCACCTGGTTCACAGTTAATGACTTATTAATCAGTACATTGTGTTTTAGCGGTTTTGTGCCTCTCTAACTGGGGGATTTGACCCGAACGGGACGGTTCCATTGGACTGGGAGTTCTGGGATGAGGTAGTAGTTTGTATAGTTTTAGGATCACACCAGATCTGGGAGATAACTATACAGCCTACTGTCTTTCTCAGGGCGACTCAAACCCACCATCATATGAAGAGACAGCTGGAGTCTACACATCCTGTGTTGTTATGGTAACCAATCCGTATTCTGCTGTTTTATTACTTATTAATCTGTGTTTTAGTATATTTATATTACCTTGTTTACATTTCCCCTCGCTGTCTACATCAGTGGTGTAGAAAATAACACATTTGGTTTCATTTATAAACAACAAATAATCTCTGCTGCAGTTTTCATTGAAGTTGTAATTAGAAACGATTTCAAAATTGAATTTTTCACTGACGTGACTAATTTAGATTTATTTTATTTAAAAACAGGCCAAACGCAAGAAGCAAAAGAAAAAAATGTATTGCATAATAAATTAAAACCAGTTCAATCTTTTCCGTGTGCATAATTTACTGTTTTCTCTTTTCTCTCTCTCTACCAAAAACTCTCCAGTCTGGTGTTTTGGTTTCAATTAACCATTTTTTTGGAAGGACAATTTTGTTTATGGAGACTTTAATATTCATTTTATTTGTTGCTTTTGTTCTGTTTGTTTATTTTTTGGATATGTAAAAAATGTCTTCCAGGCTCAGTGTTAAATATAGTAATATAATGGCATTACTGTGCCATTATATTACTTAAAAATGATCTCAAAACAACATTATTGTTTATCCCAATAATTCTGGAACAATTTATCATCCAGAAAAAAAAATATTGTGACAGTTCTACTTAAAGATAATTACATAATAGTAATTAATATTTATGCTTACAGAGGTTGTAGTTTTTAATCTGAGAATAAGGAAAATTACCGAATTAAAACGCTTTCAAAACATGTTACTTTTCTCATTTTTATTAAGTTAAAAAAGCATTCAGTAGAATGCTGAAAAAGTGATTCTTCCTAGTTTTTATACTTTAATGAGTATTAAATAAAAATCATTTTCACTAGTCTTTCAATACCTTATTAATCCAAAAGAGAAACTAAATGATGCTGTACATTTAATTTTCTTTATCATTGTTGTAGATGATGATGGCTGTAAGCAGGAATTATGTCCAGCAGCAGACAGTATAACAGTTATTATGAAAAGGCCTCTAACTGAAGACACAGTTTGTTTATAATCTGATTGAGGGGAAAATTCAAACCTCTGATCAGTTGATTTATTATCTTGACGTTATCGATTCTTCTGTTGTTTTGATTTTGACACGTCAACAGTTAATTTAATCTTTTATTGTTTGTAAATGGGCTTTTTGTACCAAATGCTAGAAATTGTTCTTGTTCTGCTCTTTGTGTGTGCTGCCAGTCAACAGTCGGGTTTTTGAAAGCAACAGATTTTTAATGTATTATTTATCTTTTGTCAACGTTTTCAGAACCAGAACGAAGTCAGGATTTATTAGTTCATTTGCTGCTCGGCTCAGGAACCAGATTCCTGAAAACCCGACGTTAAGAGTACTGTTTAAACCTTTACTAAAAGTATTATTTGCATCAACTTCCTCTTACAGACAAGCTTATTTTTAGTTTATTTTTGGTGCCTCTTCTCTTGCTTGCTTTTACTTCAAAGGTTTTAATGTATTTCATGCCTTTTAATGTACTTTTCCCCGGGTTTTTTTTGTAAATCACCTAAAAAATAAACTGGCCTAATGTTTACTGAAACCAGAATTATGTATTGTCAGTTACTGCAGTGAACCCGGAAGTGTTGGGATGTGTTTTATAGCTGAGCAGCGGTCAGATGGAATAAAATCAGGTCAGAAGTCAGAAGCACGACTCGCTCCTCTGAACCAACATGGGAGCGCGATTCTTATTGGACGACGTCACTGCTTTCAAGGAGGCGTTCCCGGAAAGCTTGTAGGGATTGGTCAGCTTCTAATGACGACAAATACGAAAAATGTGAGAGTTCTTACTCCGCTCGAAAAATATAACATATTTGAAGGATTTTCAATGACAGGTTTATGTTTACATTTTAAATTGGAGCAGATGCGTAAATATAAGAATCCCAAAATAATTGTGCCCTTTAATTTGATTGTAAATGTTTTTATATGCGCATAAAATCTGCATTTTATCGTTTTGTTATTTTAACGAGGGTGCAGCTGCATAAGATTAGTTTAAGCTAAGTTTGTTTTTGGTGCCTCTTCTGTGCCAGACAATACATTTGATTGTATTGTCTGAAACACAAATCTGAATATATCAAAGTTAAATTCCTTTTAATAGAACTTTTGAAGTTTATGTGTGTATTGCTGTACTATTGTAGTATTGCAATGTGATATTTGCTTATTTATATTCTTTGCTTAATCTGTATTGTGTGAACCTATAAATAATATATAACATTTTCCAAATTAAATTTATTAAAAAATATAGCAGAGAAACGCTTTTATGTATTATATGTTTACACACACACACATCTATCTAATATTTACACTATATTGTCATAAATAATTTATTAAAAGTAAATAAATAGACTCTGTTACATTTTTGTTGCAGTTTTTGTAACAGTTTCACAAATGTATAAACATGCCAACTGACCCTTCTACAAATTATATAAACTGCACTTCCTCTGAAATATTTGTTGAAAAGTTTTGTTAATCTTAAGCTGATAAAAATAGATTTTTTTTTTGTCATGTAATAATAAAATAATACAACTTTAAACGGACGTTTAGCATTTGCTGAAACATAATTTTAGTTTTTACAGATCTTTTTAAACGTTTTTTATTATTTTTTTTTAATATAATTTAGTAATAATTTCATTCTAAAATGAAATGCCACTGTTTATTGTATGGCACCCATTGAACCAACCTGTTTCAGTGAGACTTTGGGTCAGGAGTGAGCCATCGGCTCATAGACGAGCTTTGATGTGACGTCACTGTGTGTCCGGAGCAAACATGGCGCACATTCGGAGTTTGAAGGTGAGTTTAGAGAAAATAAACGCGTCTCTTCTCCGTCCCTGCAGCATTTCAGCTGCTTATATCGAGCAAATGTGACGCTTTAAGCTCTAAGCAAGCTTCGGCTGCAATGTTAGCCATTTTTCTCTTCCGGTCAGCTGATTTCCGTCTCGTTTAGTCGTTTAACGGAGTTCAGCCATCAGTTCTGCTCATGCTTCTTTTGCCAACCTTCAGATTTTCCCATTAAATTCAATTTATAGCTTCTTATATGGCCATTTTGTTATTAAAAGTTGGTTAACTTATAACTAACTAACTAACCTGTGTGTTTCTATGTTGCCATGTGATGAAGAATTATTGTTTTACACTCTATTATATAAGATTACAGCTTAAATCCCTACAGATTTCCCAATTTTATCTCCAGCTAGTTATTATTGCTACCTTGAACTCAGTAATTAATATCCTAAAGTACAGGATTTCATACAGTTTCTGTGTTTGATATGATGTAAAGCACTTTGAAATAAATGCCTTGCTGCTGAAATGTGCTATTCAAATAAAAATTGATTGATTGATTGATTGATTGATTGATTACTGGTCAAAAATCAGGTCTATAGAAGTAAGTTCCAATATAATTTTATATATTTTACATCTGTCATCTTAAGTTGTCTAAAATTGAAACAATTAGTCACGATTAATTGATTTTTGAAAAACAATTGTCAACTATTTAAGTAATTGATTAATTGCTAACAAGAGTATAAAGACTCAAAAAAGGCCATTTTCTGAAAGAATAACACATTTAGAGTAGTAATTAACACAATATTGCACAAAAATTTTGCATCTATGATAAAAAAACCCAAAAAACTTTGTAAATATGTTGTACCCAGAACTACTCAACTGGCTTAATTTTAGCTTCATCTGGTTCAAATTCCATAAAAACAACAAATCTATTCACGTCTAAGTATTTTTAGCTGCAGACGCATCCTTTCTGAGGCATTTTGTTTAAAATTGAGTGAAAAAAAATCTGAATTTTATAGAAAAATTAAAATTTACTACTAAGCTAAACAGAATAGTTACCTAGGAAAGGCTGATTTCTGGCTCTCCTCCTCCACCAACTTGAGTCATTCTTTTATTTAGTCTTTAAAATGTTTTGTTTGTTGGATTTTGTAACAGCTGGCATCAGAGTTACAGTGTTCATGTTGACGTTGGGCAGGGCATGGTCGGCCTGGTGACCGGCGGGGCGTCCGGTTTGGGTCGGGCCACGGTGGAGCGCCTGGTGCAGAACGGAGCGTCCGCTGTCATCGTGGACCTGCCCTCCTCCAATGGACAGGAAGTGGCTGGCAGTCTGGGAAACCGCTGCGCCTTTGCTCCTGCAGACGTGAGTCGGAGAAATCCACATCCTGTCAGGCAGAAAATGAGCAAAGATTAAATATTAATTCTGTTAATACTCAAGTACTTTTGAGTTAAACTTATTTTTTAAATGTGATTTCTTAGGTTAGCTTTAATATTTTCCTTTTTTAAATGAGTAAAAGACAGCGTTGTTTACTTATTTTAAAAAGAAAAGTGTAAGAATAATCAAATACGCTGGGGAAATTTTGAGTTTTTGATTTTGGATGGAATATTTGGTACATTAATTACTTTATCAAGCAATAGATTTATTTATTTATTGCCAATTTTGGCTGTAATAGTCCTCCATAATCTCAGTACGTCAGTAAGTAAAGTTGTAATTTCCCCACAGTCCAGTAGGTGGCAGACTTTCTTTTCATTTTTGAACTTGTACTTTTTGCCAAATGGTCTATAGTTCTTAAATGTCTTTAAAAAGTTTGTTGTTGTAACTCAACTCTGTGATTTGTTTGATTTATGTAACAGATCAGCACAAAATATGTGCAGTTGAAGTAAAATTATATATTTTAACAAATAAATCCTAAAAGCTTGGTCTGAATTGGTATTTCAATCCTAAATAAAATCCAATGGAATAAATTGTGTCTTTAAAACATGTTATTAGTAAATTGTGATAGTAACCTGATGCTGCCATGTTAAAAGATGATTTATTTCCTTATTTGTAAAATTGATGGTCAACCAAAGATGGTCAATATCTCTCATAAAATTTTTTTATTATTTTTTGTGTAAGAGTTGTTATAGAATTACTGCTTCATTCTTGTAATATAGCAACTTTATTTTGGTAATATTATGACTTTTTTCGTATATTATTTTGCTCTCATATGGGCCTGTCACGATAACAAATTTTGCTGAACGATTAATTGTCTCAAAAATTATTGCGATAAACGATAATATTGTTTGAAGACCTTTTTACACTGATTTAATGGAAATTACGTAATAATGCATGTGATTTCTTGCCAAAGTTAGATACACTTTATTTTCAAAAGAACACTTAAAACTGGAACTGATAAACAAAATAAACAAAACAACCAAAAACAAAAATAACAGGTAGCCAATGGGAATCCCAAACAGCAGACACGGTGCAACCCGAAGCCCAGCGGACATCGGAGATGATATGTGGAAACAACATTAATGTTTATTCAACATGCAAGAAATGACAAGAGGAGGAGTTGAAGCTAAATTGCTACCGCAGATGATAAACCCGGTAACTTTTCAGCTGTTCTTCGTTAACGTGACGTAAACAGGTTATAATGATTTTCATTCAGTCAGGACTTTACGCTGACACTAGCCACATGCATTGCAGGTAGATTGTAGTAAAGCATTGATTAATGCCTGGTTTTAAAATTAGTTCACTGGACCTGTAGCCATTATTTTGTGCCCATTGTTGGACACCACACGGCAGGAACGAACCCGATCGAACCGTTATACCTAGGATTTCTGTCGGCTAATGTGTGGTCTGTTAGGTTTTGAAAATGGGCCGACAATCGGCCGACAGCTCTAAGATCGTGTCGTGTGCGCTGGGCTTTACACTAAGGAAATGAGGAAGGAAGGGTCAGTGGAGAGCACCAGAGTTGAGCCTTTTTTTTCCAATCAGTGTCATTAACAGAAAGAGAAAAAGGCCGGAAGAGACGATATTGCCGATAATTAAAATGACGTCGATAATTTTAATTTATCGTACGATTAATTGTTTTATCGTTTATCGCGACAGGCCTACTCTCATATTATTACTTTACGCTTGTGATATTATTACCTTTCTGTCATACAACTTCCTGTATTGTTATGACCTTTACTCTTGTATTATTACAACATTATTCTAGTTAGTATTATTGTTTTATTCTGCCTTCATTTTCATAACATTCCTTTTTTGTTTTACGACTTTATTGTCGTATTACTACAATTATATTCTTGTAATTAATTTTTTTCTTAACCTAGCCATAATACTTCATCGTAAAATACAAATGCAGGCCACGTTTCATGTTTTTAATTAGAAAGCTATCTTTCTTTTTCCTTCCACTTCACAATAAAGCTTTAATAAGTGTTGTCCTATTCCTTAAAAGTCCAACAAAACACATTAAATGTGTTGA
Organism: Xiphophorus hellerii; assembly: GCF_003331165.1. Lineage (NCBI taxonomy): Eukaryota > Metazoa > Chordata > Actinopteri > Cyprinodontiformes > Poeciliidae > Xiphophorus > Xiphophorus hellerii. Next base: position 29,763,338 of record NC_045672.1, on the reverse strand, counting down.
TAAAATGTGGAAAAGTTCATTAGGTGTGAATACTTTAAGAACCAGATTTTCTTGTTTTCAGGCGTACATTGTGTCGTTCCCAGGTTACGTCCGAGGCAGACATGCTATTGGCCGTGTCTCTGGCCCGGGAGAAGTTCGGGAAGTTGGACCTGGCAGTCAACTGTGCCGGCATCGCTGTGGCTGTAAAAACGTACAACTTCAAGAAGAACGCCCCTCACAGCCTGGAGGACTTCCAGCATGTCATCAACGTGAGGAGAATAAGAAGAAGACATTCAAACATCTTGTTAGTGAATGTTTTCTGATTCATGCGCGTTCCGCTGCTGCTGCTGCTGCTGCAGGTAAATATCGCAGGAACCTTCAACGTGATCCGCCTCGCCGTGGGGGAGATGGGGAAGAACGAGCCGGACGCAGACGGACACCGAGGCTGCATCATCAACACCGCCAGCGTGGCAGCGTTCGACGGACAGGTGGAGCTTTACATCCGTCACCTGAAGCTACAGAACCCGGCTGCTGCTCCGTTTCTCAGGTTTATTGTCTTCTCTCTCTCTTTGAGGTCGGACAAGCGGCGTATTCTGCTTCTAAAGGCGGCATCGTTGGAATGACGCTCCCAATCGCTCGAGATCTGGCGCCGATGGGCATCAGAGTCGTCACAATCGCTCCTGGTTGGTGTTAGGACAACAAATCTGCATCATAAATTGTGTTTCCTGTAACTGCGTTTCCATTACAGATGTGCACAAAACTTTATTGACCTACGATGTTTCCATTAAATAAGAAACGCAATTAAAATCAATCAATCAATCAATCAAGTTTATTTGTACAGCGCATTTCAGCAAGAAGGCAGTTCAAAGTCATAAAAGACACCACACAGTCAATAATTGTGAAAATCAGTAAACATTATATTTTTTTCCATCATTGCACATCAAAATGTGGATCTGTTTGTTCATGTGATAAATCATTTAAAAACATGGCGGCAATAAATGTAAACAGAGAGATGTATTCATATTTCAGTAAGAGCTCTAGCACTTGTCATCTCAGCTCAAGTCAAATATGCGAGTTTCCATTAAGCGAGTTTATTTTCGTAATTCCAATTTGTGCAACTTTATGCACATTGACCATATAGTTGCGCAAATTGGGATTATGAATATAAATTTGCTTAATGGAAACATGGCAATTTTGTTAAAACACGTTTTTTGATAAAAAGGTTTTGTTTTAGGTATTTGAGGTATTTTTTCAGCTGTATGGAAATTAATGTAAGAAGAAATCAAGAATCCTGTTGTCTTCTTCATCTTTTCCACTGGTTGTAACATCCGGTTGTTGATCACATGACTCGATGGTGCGACAAAAGCGTTTCCAATGCAATTTTGAGAAAAACACCAATTTTAACACAGCTAAAAAAAACACTTCATCCTTCTGCAAAAACCTTCTTTTTTTTTTTTTTTAGAAATTGCCATTTATTTTTATAATTCCAATTTGCGCATTTATACAGTCAATTGAAACAAGATTATTGACTATAAAATTGTGCAAATTGGAAAAGAAATTTGCTTATTGGAATTACAATATTTTCTAATAAAGTCATGTTTTTTGATAAAAAGTTTAGAGATGAGATTTTTTTTCTGCCATGTAGAAATTTATGTATTTCGCAAAACTACAATAGAAACATTTCTTTTTTTTTTTTTTTGAACCACCGGATGTTACTACTGGCAGAAAAGACTCCAAGACATCATCTTCTTCTTCTTACCTTAATTTTGATACGGGTGAAAAACCACCTCATTCTAGCACAAAAACTTTTTCTTTCCTTTAAGCAAATTTATTTTTGTATTTCCAATTTGCTCAATTCTATAATGAATGGAAATGCAGCTATTCACCATAAAATTGCACAGATTGGAGTTTCCATTAAACTCATTTAATGGAAACGTTTTTTCTCTAAAAGGTTTTTGTGTGAGTTTAGCTCAATGACTGAAATATGAATATATTTCATACAGTATGTGTTTACATCCATTGCCGCCATAATTTCCAGTGATATCATGTTAACGAGCTTATTCACATGTGATTTTAATGGCATTTTGTTACTTAATGGAAACACTGTAAAGTTTTTCGATTCTTTACCAAGGAAACGCAGCAACAGTCTGATGTGAACCTGATGGTGAATATTTCCTCAATCCCTCCTGCAGGATTGTTCGCCACTCCTCTCCTCGCCAGCCTTCCAGAGAAGGTGCGCTCCTTCCTCTGCCGCCAGGTGCCCTTTCCTTCACGCCTAGGAGACCCCGCTGAGTTTGCCCACTTGGTGACCTCAGTGGCGGAAAACCCGATGATCAACGGGGAGGTCATCAGGCTGGACGGAGCTATCCGCATGCAGCCCTGATCAGCTTGTCTGGGTGTGAAACTGTGAACCTTAGTATTTGACTTTGTAGAAAACAATGATTATAAACTCTCACTTGAATCTGTGGATCTTTATATTAAATTTTTGTGGGTCTCAAAGTGTTAGAGTGTACTTCATGTTGAACATTACAGAAATAAACATATGAAAGAATTCATTTATTATCTCAAAAGGTTTTATTAGCGTCCCAAAATTTCTCAAGTGTGAGATTTTTCATTGTCATCCAGCTTTTTGTTTTGAGTTGTGCATTAATATTGAATTCAACCTATTGGAAATTTGTTAGGAAAAAGCTCTAAATGTTAATAAAAAAAAGCTTTATAGGTCAGTGTAAAGTTGGGCCGGGACATTTGTGTTAATTTTGATTAATTACATAATTACATACATGTGGCGCGTAAAAAAAGACGGAAAAAATCGTTCGGAACCTGTCCGTCAGATTTACGGGGGGACAGTAAATCTGACGGACAAGCAACAAATCGCTTCTCTTGGCCCATTAGTTAGTTTCTGCTTCAACAAACAAATGATTGAACGCTGTTAAAGACTACTGTTGTGTTCAAGTTGCGCTAAAAGGAGTTAGCTAATCAGCGAAGCTAAGGCTAACATAGCATCTCAGTGCTAAACATGTAGCAGCAGCAGGCTAACGTCAGCGTCCACGGTAAGTATTTTAAAAAATAAGTTTCATGAATGATCAGGGATTTCTGAAACACTTTAAAGCTTAATCGCTGTAATAGTAAATTGCATCAACCTGGTGATTGAACAACCTAAATAACAGATATTAAGTGCGACAAGCTGTCATTAGCCCCTTAAAGCTCCGTGGTATGAGACACATTTATTCAAAAAGAGGTCTTGAATCCAGCAGTTATGTTTGCGTCTTACTGGTTTTAATAAAAGGGAATAAAAAAAACATACAGATTCAAAACAAACAAGTGACGATCAAAAGACTTGTACAATGAGAAGTCTATATAAACTAATTAGTCAACAGCCAATCAAAAGGCACCACGTAATTAGCTTAAACAGGATTAAATTACAGATCTTTTTCAAGTAGAGCAACACAGGAAGCTCTCAGAAACATCTCAGATAACAAAAATAACACATTGTATTAAGTTGATATTATCTATGTATGGCTCCAACACAGATTAAAAAGAAATCTTTATTCGTGATCCCATATATCTATTTATTCAATAAATAAGCAACCAAACTTTTTTATTTAATTGAAAATGTTGCTTATTTTATTGATATATGGTTTTCAATAACGTCCAAAGAATGATCATGAGAAAAACATTGTTTTGACTACCACAGTTTGAATTCAAACCCAGTGCCTAAGAAAGACACGCCCATTTTGCTTCCAAAAGAGAAGCCGGTTCCCAACACTTTAGCTTCCAGGCTTGTCAGACTAACAGAAACCCCGGTATCGACTGCCAGACCGACTTTAGCCTTCAGTGGACCAGCGGATGCAGAAGCACCTGCCAGCTCTGCTCTGGCAAAAGCTGAGGCACCCAGTAGGTTGGCGTCGGCTCCTGCGCTGGCGTTGGGTCCTTTAGCTTCAGCTTCAAACACGCTGAATTCAGCCCGAGCTTTGCCAACTCCAGCTTCAGCGTAAACTCCTGCTGCAGGAAGAAGCTTCCCTAGTTTGTTCTCCGGTCCATTTGCATACTTCCTTGTTCGTGTGTAGGTAGCTTTAGCAGAGGCGTCACCAGGACGGTCAAAGGTGTCAATCATTTTCAGTAAGTCTGCACCACAATGAACAGTTGCGTTGGCCGCTGAAGTTTCATAACATCTTAAGTGTAAATATCCACATTTAAAAAAAGAAAAACCATGTAGTTTCTTAGAAATACTCTACTAAATTATTAAATGGTCCACTTCTAGGTTCTAGAAACTTGACACTTAAACTTTACTGGTATTTCAAGAAAATCAAAATATTACACGAGAGAACAATGTGATTGGGTTTAATAAACAAATTTTAAATAAATAAACTGTATTAAATAATGAAATGAAGATTCCCTGATCAATCATATGAACCTGCTTCATTGCAGAGAAAATGTTTGCATGAACTTTTCTGCAACTCATAAAGTACTATTTGACTGCTGTAAAAATCCAAAATGATTCTTATTTCCTGTCTTGGTTTTATTTTTAGTACTGGTGGAAATACTATTACTGAAACCACAGCGTACAATTACAGCCGGACAGAAGGACCTATAACAATTGGCACTGATTGTTGTGGTTGCTATTGGTGTTAACTTTAATAAATGTCTGTTTTTTTCCACAGTTTTTAAAATAACTTGCTATGGGTTAAAAGGATTTGGGAACCCGCTTACCTGCCATCTTTAGGATAAACTGATTCCTCCTGAAAGAAAGGAGCAGATTAGACTTGAATTTTGGAAATGAATTACATTTTTATATTAAATGCTCATAAATTTACATTATCCGGTAATGTAAGCAATCATGTTAACAAGCACGGCTTGATGAAAGTTAAACACCAAAAAGTAAAAATGAAATTGAAACTTCTATTGCTAAATAACACGGCACTATTTAGTCACTTACTTAGTGGTGATGCTCAGATGTCAAAGTGCTGCTGCTTTCAGTTAGGGTGTTTAAGTAGGGCTCCTGTTCATCCGGTGTATCTAAAATGGGCAACAGTCTTAGGAAGTGACACAAACTGAATCTGAAAGAAAGTCTGTAGCAGCTCTCAAGGGCGTAACAATCAACAAGGATAAGAAAGTTGCTTGTTGTTCTTTGTCTAAGTGTTGAACTTGGTAGCAGAATAGAGTGGAGGTTCCAAGGCAGGAAATTTGTGGTTTCAAACTCGGCTGCCTCGGTCTTTCTTTGTGAAGTTTCACTGTGTGAGAACTGGTTTCTACTAGAACATGGCCACTACTGCCGGGAACGACCGGCAACCTCCTCCGGCATATCCTTGGAAACGTAAGGGCATTCCCAAACCAGAGACTAGTTGTTAATCCAGATTTACCTGGAGGTGCTTCAGGTTCTTCTTTGAAGCACCTTCTATGGTAGATGTCTGGTGTCAACAGGGCCAAAAATACAGAGGCTTGCAAAAGTATTCATACCCATATATCGTCACATTACAACTATAAACATAAAAAAATCCATTGAATTTTATGTGAAAGACTAACACATGGTGGTATACAATAGTGAACTAGAAAATAAGTGATTGAAGACATTTTTTACAATTAAAATTCTGAAAAAATGTGATGTGCAAAAGTATTCAGACATTTTCTCTGAGTGCAACACATTGCCTGATGGCAATACAGTCCACCTGTGTGTAACTTAGCCTCAGTACGAATACAGCTGCTCTGTACTTTTACACAATCGTTAAAGGTTAAAGGCTAACCTTGATACAATAGCCGATAAGCTCCTAATCACAGATCTGAGAGTGAAAGAACTGAACTGTGATGGTGGATGTAAAGGAAGGCAAGCCTACAGCAGAGCTGTCACCACTCTGTGTGAAGCCATCAAAACAGCTTCCCAATAAAAACCAGACATGAATGTTTTATCTGCTATGATCCAGAAATTTAAAGAACCTGTTGATGATCACCTCCATCTGGAGAAGGTCCTTAAAGAGGATATCATGCATTTAAATCATTCCTTATCACGTTTAAAATCATTAACTTATATAAAGTAAAACTGCAGTATTTTGGTCTGAATTCTTCGTTATTGTAGCTCCGCAGGCCCCTCGTTTACCTTTGTTCTGTTTTAGAGCAACTCATGACCTCAGGAGACCCTGCTGATTCAATCATTTTAGATTTGTCAGCAGGTTTTAACACTGTGAATTATGAGATTTTATTATATCGCTTAAAGCAGTCTGACACGAAGGGAATGACTCTGCAGTGGTTTAGGTCTTACCTGTTTGGCAGAAACTGCACCTTTGTCTGCGTAGGTCACTTTTCTCCCTCTTCTGCTCCTCTGAAGTTTGGCGTTCCCCAAGGCTCCACTTTAGAACCTCTTCTCTTTCTAGGCCATTGCTAGGAAATACAAACTATTATTTCACTACTTCGTAGATGACAACGAGTTGTATCTCCCACTAAAAGCTTGAAGTATTCAGTCGGTTGAAATGATCCTAAACTATTGGAGAGATGTCAACACTTGAATGAAGATAAACATTTTGTGTCTAAACAAAAACAAGGTCATACTCATTTTCTTTGGTAATTCTGACCTGCTGGTGGGATGTAGCAGAGCTGTTTATTCACTTGCTTGTGATTCTGTCAGGAATCTTTGGGTTATCTTTGACGGTACCTGCTCCTGCTGGCTCAGGTAAATAATAGGATTAGCTACCATAAGCAGATGATACACATTACAATGCCACCGGAATATTCAGCATTAAGAACAAACTTCCCAGTAACATCTAGAGCAGAGGTTTGTGCATGTTTATATATCTTTAGTTACTATATATGTGTATGTAACTGGAGAAAACAACATTATGACTGAAAATAGAGTTTCTACCAGACCACAGCCACGACTGCAGGGGATAACCAACAACAGATGAATTCATGTCTCTGCACAGGTTTCCAAGAAATGGAAAGTGAAAGTATGAACTTCAAGTTAATGTGTGAAGTCCATCATGCAGTCGTTAGCACGTGGATTAAAGTTCATCTTAGCTGGATTTTAGATATGCATCACCACATTCAAGTTCTTTAAAAGACATTCGTTGGTTAGGTTTTAGTAAAACATCAACAGAGTCCCTAACTTCTGTTGATATATAGAGCATGGAGCGACAACTGTTACAAGCTGGGAATATCTTAAGAAAGTTGTTTTGACGTATGTATTTAACTTTTTATTATTTTCATCAAATATATCAATGTTAGCTGTAAATTACTGGAAGATAATGTTTAATCTGTTCTAAGTAGGAACATTTAAAAACTAAAGTGCAAAGGAGGGAGAATATTGGAAGAAAATATTAGTAATTTCTTTAAATGTGAAAAAGTTAACTATATTTTTAACTAGTTGCAAAGCTGTCAGCTGGCCTGACTTAGTGATTTTAGCACATACTGTGATTTAAGGACTGCGACAGACTGGCGAATGTTTCGCCTCTCAGCTGAAAGGTTGGCTGGAGAAAGGCACCAGCAGCCTGCTGGCCCCACTAGGGACAAGGGTGTTAGAAAATGGATGGATGTGATTTAAGGAAGTTTGTTGTAGTAACAGTGTAGTTATTTTATCTGGCTACATGATTGCGTTAAAGTCCGTTCAACGGCAGAGTCAGAAAACGTTTCTGCTCGGTTTGCCACTGCGATAATCTCATCTCGAATGAGAACAAAACAGGAGACGATTGTAGATTTCAGGAGAAAACTGTGTTAGAAAAACAGTCTTCATTCAGAAGCTTCTTCAAATTCACTGTAATACAGACTGCTACAGAAGATCTTTCCTGCCAATTTTCATCACCAACGGCGCCAGATTCAGTTTTGAGATGGGAGGCCGTGTGGCTTTACTATTGTTACGTCAATAGCAAAGCATGTTTTTTAAAACAAAAAAACATTTTCTAAATTTAATTTCTCTTTGAGATCAATTAAGTCCTTTTTTAATCGACTTAAAATATGTTTTAGATATGCACATCATCAAGTACAGAAACTATATTTTCCATTAGAACTAATAGCTCAAAACCAAAATAATACAAATAAAAACAAAAATCCTAAATATGAAATCTATGGACCAGTGAGTCATCAAAGACACAATCCACCTATGAACCCCAACATACAAAATCAACTGAAAGCAAATAAATTAAAATAAACAAATATTAGACCAATTAGATAATTGAATTAAGTAGCAGTTTATTGATAGTACATATATTTCAAATATTTCATTGCAGTTGGTGTGTTTAAAACTGGGATTTATTCTGAGATCCTTATAATTACATCATCAATTTGCATTCAGTAACTTTATAAACTGAAATTGAAACAAAAGAAGATCTAAAAGAAGATAACTGTACCAACAGTTATCACAACAACAGCATCAGTATTACAGATGTTCCAGTTATGAGGTACTTTCCTAACACAATCAGGAAAGTACCATCATTTTATATGCATAAGTTTCAGGGAAAATGACAGTAAAAGTAAAAGTATTGCCTTTGGGTTAATGTGTACATCGTGAAGAGGCAGAGACATGTAAAACTTATTTTATTTTATTTTATTTCTACATATCCTTTGGAATATTTGAAATTCAGTAAGCAGTAACAACTGGACTAATAGGCTAATTTCTTTGTAGAATGTTGTGATATTCACAATAATCAAGTCAAATAAAAATATTTCATAAAGTATTTAACAAGTTGTCTGTTACAGTGGCAATTATATAAATTTAAATGAATTGAAAAGTAAAATAAAAAATACATTTGTTTGTCTTTTGCAACTTGACAGAACTGACAGAAACAAATCATTTTAGGTACAGATTATGTGAGCGTGGACAAAAGTAGATAAACACTCATAAATCATAAATCAGACAAACTGGTTAATATGGGGACAGAATTTGTTTTGATTTTAATCTATGTAAGGGGACTTTTAAAAGAGCAAATATGGAAAACATTTTCTGACCTATGACACGCAGCATTCAAGCTCACTGCCAAAAAGGGACACGCTCGGCCTTTCACCAATAGTGAAGCCGGTTCCCAACACTTTAGCTTCCAGCCCGTTTGCACCAACAGAAACTCCGGTGTCGGCTGCCAGACCAACTTTAGTCTTAAAGTCTCTGGCCCGGGAGAAGTTCGGGAAGTTGGACCTGGCAGTCAACTGTGCCGGCATCGCTGTGGCTGTAAAAACGTACAACTTCAAGAAGAACGCCCCTCACAGCCTGGAGGACTTCCAGCATGTCATCAACGTGAGGAGAATAAGAAGAAGACATTCAAACATCTTGTTAGTGAATGTTTTCTGATTCATGCGCGTTCCGCTGCTGCTGCTGCTGCTGCAGGTAAATATCGCAGGAACCTTCAACGTGATCCGCCTCGCCGTGGGGAAGATGGGGAAGAACGAGCCGGACGCAGACGGACACCGAGGCTGCATCATCAACACCGCCAGCGTGGCAGCGTTCGACGGACAGGTGGAGCTTTACATCCGTCACCTGAAGCTACAGAACCCAGCTGCTGCTCCGTTTCTCAGGTTTATTGTCTTCTCTCTCTCTTTGAGGTCGGACAAGCGGCGTATTCTGCTTCTAAAGGCGGCATCGTTGGAATGACGCTCCCAATCGCTCGAGATCTGGCGCCGATGGGCATCAGAGTCGTCACAATCGCTCCTGGTTGGTGTTAGGACAACAAATCTGCATCATAAATTGTGTTTCCTGTAACTGCGTTTCCATTACAGATGTGCACAAAACTTTATTGACCTACGATGTTTCCATTAAATAAGAAACACAATTAAAATCAATCAAGTTTATTTGTACAGCACATTTCAGCAAGAAGGCAGTTCAAAGTCATAAAAGACACCACACAGTCAATAATTGTGAAAATCAGTAAACATTATATTTTTTTCCATCATTGCACATCAAAATGTGGATCTGTTTGTTCATGTGATAAATCATTTAAAAACATGGCGGCAATGAATGTAAACAGTTATGAGAGATGTATTCATATTTCAGTAAGAGCTCTAGCACTTGTCATCTCAGCTCAAAAACATTTTAGTTAAATATGCGAGTTTCCTTTAAGTGAGTTTATTTTCGTAATTCCAATTTGTTCAACTTTATGCACATTGACCATATAGTTGCGCAAATTGGGATTATGAATATAAATTTGCTTAATGGAAACATGGCAATTTTGGTAAAACACGTTTTTTGATAAAAAGGTTTTGTTTTAGGCATTTGAGGTATTTTTTCAGCTGTATGGAAATTAATGTAAGAAGACATCAAGAATCCTGTTGTCTTCTTCATCTTTTCCACTGGTTGTAACATCCGGTTGTTGATCACATGACTCGATGGTGCGACAAAAGCGTTTCCAATGCAATTTTGAGAAAAACACCAATTTTAACACAGCTATAAAACCACTTCATCCTTGTGCAAAAACCTTCTTTTTTTTTTTTTTTTTTAGAAATTGCCATGTTTCCAATAAGCAGATTTATTTTTATAATTCCAATTTGCGCATTTATACGGTCAATTGAAACAAGATTATTGACTATAAAATTGTGCAAATTGGAAAATAAATTTGCTAATTGGAATTAAAATATTTTCTAATAAAGTCATGTTTTTTGATAAAAAGTTTAGAGATGAGATTTTTTTTCTGCCATGTAGAAATTTATGTATTTCGCAAAACTACAATAGCAACATTTCTTTTCTTTTTTCTTTTTGAACCACCGGATGTTACTACTGGCAGAAACGACGAAGAAGAAGCCAAGACATCATCTTCTTCTTCTTACCTTAATTTTGATACGGGTGAAAAACCACCTCATTCTAGCACAAAAACTTTTTCTTTCCTTTAAGCAAATTTATTTTTGTATTTCCAATTTGCTCAATTCTATAATGAATGGAAATGCAGCTATTCACCATAAAATTGCACAGATTGGAGTTTCCATTAAACTCATTTAATGGAAACTTTTTTTCTCTAAAACGTTTTTGTGTGAGTTTAGCTCAATGACTGAAATATGAATATATTTCATACAGTATGTGTTTATATCCATTGCCGCCATAATTTCCAGTGATATCATGTTAACGAGCTTATTCACATGTGATTTTAATGGCATTTTGTTACTTAATGGAAACACTGTAAAGTTTTTCGATTCTTTACCAAGGAAACGCAGCAACAGTCTGATGTGAACCTGATGGTGAATATTTCCTCAATCCCTCCTGCAGGATTGTTCGCCACTCCTCTCCTCGCCAGCCTTCCAGAGAAGGTGCGCTCCTTCCTCTGCCGCCAGGTGCCCTTTCCTTCACGCCTAGGAGACCCCGCTGAGTTTGCCCACTTGGTGACCTCAGTGGCGGAAAACCCGATGATCAACGGGGAGGTCATCAGGCTGGACGGAGCTATCCGCATGCAGCCCTGATCAGCTTGTCTGGGTGTGAAACTGTGAACCTTAGTATTTGACTTTGTAGAAAACAATGATTATAAACTCTCACTTGAATCTGTGGATCTTTATATTAAATTTTTGTGGGTCTCAAAGTGTTAGAGTGTACTTCATGTTGAACATTACAGAAATAAACATATGAAAGAATTCATTTATTATCTCAAAAGGTTTTATTAGCGTCCCAAAATTTCTCAAGTGTGAGATTTTTCATGTGCATCCAGCTTTTTGTTTTGAGTTGTGCATTAATATTGAATTCAACCTATTGGAAATTTGTTAGGAAAAAGCTCTAAAAGTTGTTAATAAAAAAAAGCTTTATAGGTCAGTGTAAAGTTGGGCCGGGACATTTGTGTTAATTTTGATTAATTACATAATTACATACATGTGGCGCGTAAAAAAAGACGGAAAAAATCGTTCGGAACCTTTCCGTCAGATTTACGGGGGGACAGTAAATCTGACGGACAAGCAACAAATCGCTTCTCTTGGCCCATTAGTTAGTTTCTGCTTCAACAAACAAATGATTGAACGCCGTTAAAGACTACTGTTGCGTTCAAGTTGCGCTAAAAGGAGTTAGCTAATCAGCGAAGCTAAGGCTAACATAGCATCTCAGTGCTAAACATGTAGCAGCAGCAGGCTAACGTCAGCGTCCACGGTAAGTATTTTAAAACATAAGTTTCATGAATGATCAGGGATTTCTGAAACACTTTAAAGCTTAATCGCTGTAATAGTAAATTGCATCAATCTGGTGATTGAACAACCTAAATAACAGATATTAAGTGCGACAAGCTGTCATTAGCCCCTTAAAGCTCCGTGGTATGAGACACATTTATTCAAAAAGAGGTCTTGAATCCAGCAGTTATGTTTGCGTCTTACTGGTTTTAATAAAAGAGAATAAAAAAACATACAGATTCAAAACAAACAAGTGACGGTCAAAAGACTTGTACAATGAGAAGTCTATATAAACTAATTAGTCAACAGCCAATCGAAAGGCACCACGTAATTAGCTTAAACAGGATTAAATTACAGATCTTTTTCAAGTAGAGCAACACAGGAAGCTCTCAGAAACATCTCAGATTACAAAAATAACACATTGTATTAAGTTGATATTATCTAAATGGCTCCAACACAGATTAAAAAGAAATCTTTATTCATGATCCCATATATCTATTTATTCAATAATTAAGCAACCAAACTTTTTTATTTAATTGAAAATGTTGCTGATTTTATTGATATATGGTTATATCAATAAAATAACGTCCAAAGAATGATCATGAGAAAAACATTGTTTTGACTACCACAGGTTGAATTCAAGCCCAGTGCCAAAGACAGACACGCCCATTTTACGACCGAAAGAGAAGCCGGTTCCCAACACTTTAGCTTCCACGCCTGTCGGACCAACAGAAGCCCCGGTGTCGACTGCCAGACCGACTTTAGCCTTCAGTGGACCAGCGGAGGCAGAAACACTTGCCAGCTCTGCTCTGACAAAAGCTGAGGCACGCAGTGGGTTGGCGCTAGCTCCTGCGCTGGCGTTGGGTCCTTCAGCTTCAGCTTCAAACACGCCGAATTCAAACCCAGCTTTGCCAACTTCAGCTTCAACGTTAAGTCCTGCTGCACGAAGAAGCTCCCTTGCTTCGTCCTCCGATACATTTGCATACTTCCCTGCTCCTGCGTAGGTATCAAACATTTTCAGTAATCCTTTTTCATCAACAGAGACGTGTGCACCACAATGAACCGTTGCGTTGGCCGCTGAAGTTTCATAACATCTTAAGTGTAAATATCCACAATCAAAAAAAGAAAAACCATGTAGTTTCTTAGAAATACTCTACTAAATTATTAAATGGTCCACTTCTAGATTCTAGAAACTTGACACTTAAACTTTACTGGTATTTCAAGAAAATCAAAATATTACACGAGAGAACAATGTGATTGGGTTAAATAAACAAATTTTAAATAAATAAACTGTATTAAATAATGAAATGAAGATTCCCTGATCAATCATATGAACCTGCTTCATTGCAGAGAAAATGTTTGCATGAACTTTTCTGCAACTCATAAAGTTCTATTTGACTGCTGTAAAAATCCAAAATGATTCTTATTTCCTGTCTTGGTTTTATTTTTAGTACTGGTGGAAATACTATTACTGAAACCACAGCGTACAAGTACAGCCGGACAGAAGGACCTATAACAATTGGCACTGATTGTTGTGGTTGCTATTGGTGTTAACTTTAATAAATGTCTGTTGTTTTCCACAGTTTTTAAAATAACTTGCTATGGGTTAAAAGGATATGGGAACCCGCTTACCTGCCATCTTTAGGATAAACTGATTCCTCCTGAAAGAAAGGAGCAGATTAGACTTGAATTTTGGAAATGAATTACATTTTTATATTAAATGCTCATAAATTTACATTATCCGGTAATGTAAGCAATCATGTTAACAAGCACGGCTTGATGAAAGTTAAACACCAAAAAGTAAAAATGAAATTGAAACTTCTATTGCTAAATAACACGGCACTATTTAGTCACTTACTTCAGTGGTGATGCTCAGATGTCAAAGTGCTGCTGCTTTCAGTTAGGGTGTTTAAGTAGGGCTCCTGTTCATCCAGTGTATCTAAAATGGGCAACAGTCTTAGGAAGTGACACAAACTGAATCTGAAAAAAAGTCTGTAGCAGCCCTCAAGGGCGTAACAATCAACAAGGATAAGAAAGTTGCTTGTTGTTCTTTGTCTAAATGTTGAACTTGGTAGCAGAATAGAGTGGAGATTCCAAGGCAGGAAATTTGTGGTTTCAAACTCGGCTGCCTCGGTCTTTCTTTGTGAAGTTTCTCTGTGTGAGAACTGGTTTCTACTAGAACATGGCCACTACTGCCGGGAACGACCGGCAACCTCCTCCGGCATATCCTTGGAAACTTAAGGGCATTCCCAAACCAGAGACTAGTTGTTAATCCAGATTTACCTGGAGGTGCTTCAGGTTCTTCTTTGAAGCACCTCCTATGGTAGATGTCTGGTGTCAACAGGGCCAAAAATACAGAGGCTTGCAAAAGTATTCATACCCATATATTGTCACATTACAACTATAAACATAAAAAAATCCTTTGAATTTTATGTGAAAGACTAACACATGGTGGTATACAATAGTGAACTAGAAAATAAGTGATTGAAGACATTTTTTACAATTAAAATTCTGAAAAAATGTGATGTGCAAAAGTATTCAGCCATTTTCTCTGAGTGCAACACATTGCCTGATGGCAATACAGTCCACCTGTGTGTAACTTAGCCTCAGTACGAATACAGCCCACTCTGTACTTTTACACAATCTGGAATAACTGGAGCTGAAGTCAGGTGTGTCATAGCCAGAAGGTTAAAGGTTAAAGGCTAACCTTGATACAATAGCCGATAAGCTCCTAATCACAGATCTGAGAGTGAAAGAACTGAACTGTGATGGTGGATGTAAAGGAAGGCAAGCCTACAGCAGAGCTGTCACCACTCTGTGTGAAGCCATCAAAACAGCTTCCCAATAAAAACCAGACATGAATGTTTTATCTGCTATGATCCACAAACTTAAAGAACCTGTTGATGACCACCTCCATCTGGAGAAGGCCCTTAAAGAGGATATCATGCATTTAAATCATTCCTTATCACGTTTAAAATCATTAACTTACTGTATATAAAGTAAAACTGCAGTATTTTGGTCTGAATTCTTCGTTATTGTAGCTCCGCAGGCCCCTCGTTTACCTTTGTTCTGTTTTAGAGCAACTCATGACCTCAGGAGACCCTGCTGATTCAATCATTTTAGATTTGTCAGCAGGTTTTAACACTGTGAATTATGAGATTTTATTATATCGCTTAAAGCAGTCTGACACGAAGGGAATGACTCTGCAGTGGTTTAGGTCTTACCTGTTTGGCAGAAACTGCACCTTTGTCTGCGTAGGTCACTTTTCTCCCTCTTCTGCTCCTCTGAAGTTTGGCGTTCCCCAAGGCTCCACTTTAGAACCTCTTCTCTTCCTAGGCCATTGCTAGGAAATACAAACTATTATTTCACTACTTTGTTGACGACAACCAGTTGTATCTCCCACTAAAAGCTTGAAGTATTCAGTCGGTTGAAATGATCCTAAACTATTGGAGAGATGTCAACACTTGAATGAAGATAAACATTTTGTGTCTAAACAAAAACAAGGTCATACTCATTTTCTTTGGTAATTCTGACCTGCTGGTGGGATGTAGCAGAGCTGTTTATTCACTTGCTTGTGATTCTGTCAGGAATCTTTGGGTTATCTTTGACGGTACCTGCTCCTGCTGGCTCAGGTAAATAATAGGATTAGCTACCATAAGCAGATGATACACATTACAATGCCACCGGAATATTCAGCATTAAGAACAAACTTCCCAGTAACATCTAGAGCAGAGGTTTGTGCATGTTTATATATCTTTAGTTACTATATATGTGTATGTAACTGGAGAAAACAACATTATGACTGAAAATAGAGTTTCTACCAGACCACAGCCACGACTGCAGGGGATAACCAACAACAGATGAATTCATGTCTCTGCACAGGTTTCCAAGAAATGGAAAGTGAAAGTATGAACTTCAAGTTAATGTGTGAAGTCCATCATGCAGTCGTTAGCACATGGATTAAAGTTCATCTTAGCTGGATTTTAGATATGCATCACCACATTCAAGTTCTTTAAAAGACATTCGTTGGTTAGGTTTTAGTAAAACATCAACAGAGTCCCTAACTTCTGTTGATATATAGAGCATGGAGCGACAACTGTTACAAGCTGGGAATATCTTAAGAAAGTTGTTTTGACGTATGTATTTAACTTTTTATTATTTTCATCAAATATATCAATGTTAGCTGTAAATTACTGGAAGATAATGTTTAATCTGTTTTAAGTAGGAACATTTAAAAACTAAAGTGCAAAGGAGGGAGAATATTGGAAGAAAATATTAGTAATTTCTTTAAATGTGAAAAAGTTAACTATATTTTTAACTAGTTGCAAAGCTGTCAGCTGGCCTGACTTAGTGATTTTAGCACATACTGTGATTTAAGGACTGCGACAGACTGGCGAATGTTTCGCCTCTCAGCTGAAAGGTTGGCTGGAGAAAGGCACCAGCAGCCTGCTGGCCCCACTAGGGACAAGGGTGTTAGAAAATGGATGGATGTGATTTAAGGAAGTTTGTTGTAGTAACAGTGTAGTTATTTTATCTGGCTACATGATTGCGTTAAAGTCCGTTCAACGGCAGAGTCAGAAAACGTTTCTGCTCGGTTTGCCACTGCGATAATCTCATCTCGAATGAGAACAAAACAGGAGACGATTGTAGATTTCAGGAGAAAACTGTGTTAGAAAAACAGTCTTCATTCAGAAGCTTCTTCAAATTCACTGTAATACAGACTGCTACAGAAGATCTTTCCTGCCAATTTTCATCACCAACGGCGCCAGATTCAGTTTTGAGATGGGAGGCCGTGTGGCTTTACTATTGTTACGTCAATAGCAAAGCATGTTTTTTAAAACAAAAAAACATTTTCTAAATTTAATTTCTCTTTGAGATCAATTAAGTCCTTTTTTAATCGACTTAAAATATGTTTTAGATATGCACATCATCAAGTACAGAAACTATATTTTCCATTAGAACTAATAGCTCAAAACCAAAATAATACAAATAAAAACAAAAATCCTAAATATGAAATCTATGGACCAGTGAGTCATCAAAGACACAATCCACCTATGAACCCCAACATACAAAATCAACTGAAAGCAAATAAATTAAAATAAACAAATATTAGACCAATTAGATAATTGAATTAAGTAGCAGTTTATTGATAGTACATATATTTCAAATATTTCATTGCAGTTGGTGTGTTTAAAACTGGGATTTATTCTGAGATCCTTATAATTAAATCATCAATTTGCATTCAGTAACTTTATAAATTTATATTTGTAAACTGAAATTGAAACAAAATAAGATCTAAAAGAAGATAACTGTACCAACAGTTATCACAACAACAATCAGTATTACAGATGTTCCAGTTATGAGGTACTTTCCTAACACGACCAGGAAAGTACCCTAATTTATAAGCAGATGTTTCAGGGAAAATGAAAGTAAAAGTAAAAGTATTGCCTTTGGGTTAATGTGTACATCGTAAAGAGGCAGAGACATGTAAAACGTATTTTATCTCTGGGTATTACATATCCTTTGGAATATTTGAAATTCAGTAAGCAGTAACAACTGGACTAATAGCCTAATTTCTTTGCAGAATGTTGTGATATTCACAATAATCAAGTCAAATAAAAATATTTCATAAAGTATTGAACAAGTTGTCTGTTACAGTGGCAATTATATAAATTTAAATGAATTGAAAAGTAAAATAAAAAATGCATTTGTTTGGTTGTCTTTTGCAACTTGACAGAACTGACAGAAACAAATCATTTTAGGTGCAGATTATGTGAGCGTGGACAAAAGTAGATAAACACTCATAAATCATAAATCAGACAAACTGGTTAATATGGGGACAGAATTTGTTTTGATTTTAATCTATGTAAGGGGACTTTTAAAAGAGCAAATATGGAAAACATTTTCTGACCTATGACACGCAGCATTCAAGCTCACTGCCAAAAAGGGACACGCTCGGCCTTTCACCAATAGTGAAGCCGGTTCCCAACACTTTAGCTTCCAGCCCGTTTGCACCAACAGAAACTCCGGTGTCGGCTGCCAGACCAACTTTAGTCTTAAAGTCTCTGGCCCGGGAGAAGTTCGGGAAGTTGGACCTGGCAGTCAACTGTGCCGGCATCGCTGTGGCTGTAAAAACGTACAACTTCAAGAAGAACGCCCCTCACAGCCTGGAGGACTTCCAGCATGTCATCAACGTGAGGAGAATAAGAAGAAGACATTCAAACATCTTGTTAGTGAATGTTTTCTGATTCATGCGCGTTCCGCTGCTGCTGCTGCTGCTGCAGGTAAATATCGCAGGAACCTTCAACGTGATCCGCCTCGCCGTGGGGGAGATGGGGAAGAACGAGCCGGATGCAGACGGACACCGAGGCTGCATCATCAACACCGCCAGCGTGGCAGCGTTCGACGGACAGGTGGAGCTTTACATCCGTCACCTGAAGCTACAGAACCCGGCTGCTGCTCCGTTTCTCAGGTTTATTGTCTTCTCTCTCTCTTTGAGGTCGGACAAGCGGCATATTCTGCTTCTAAAGGCGGCATCGTTGGAATGACGCTCCCAATCGCTCGAGATCTGGCGCCGATGGGCATCAGAGTCGTCACAATCGCTCCTGGTTGGTGTTAGGACAACAAATCTGCATCATAAATTGTGTTTCCTGTAACTGCGTTTCCATTACAGATGTGCACAAAACTTTATTGACCTACGATGTTTCCATTAAATAAGAAACACAATTAAAATCAATCAATCAATCAAGTTTATTTGTACAGCACATTTCAGCAAGAAGGCAGTTCAAAGTCATAAAAGACACCACACAGTCAATAATTGTGAAAATCAGTAAACATTATATTTTTTTCCATCATTGCACATCAAAATGTGGATCTGTTTGTTCATGTGATAAATCATTTAAAAACATGGCGGCAATGAATGTAAACAGTTATGAGAGATGTATTCATATTTCAGTAAGAGCTCTAGCACTTGTCATCTCAGCTCAAAAACATTTTAGTCAAATATGCGAGTTTCCATTAAGCGAGTTTATTTTCGTAATTCCAATTTGTTCAACTTTATGCACATTGACCATATAGTTGCGCAAATTGGGATTATGAATATAAATTTGCTTAATGGAAACATGGCAATTTTGGTAAAACACGTTTTTTGATAAAAAGGTTTTGTTTTAGGCATTTGAGGTATTTTTTCAGCTGTATGGAAATTAATGTAAGAAGACATCAAGAATCCTGTTGTCTTCTTCATCTTTTCCACTGGTTGTAACATCCGGTTGTTGATCACATGACTCGATGGTGCGACAAAAGCGTTTCCAATGCAATCTTGAGAAAAACACCAATTTTAACACAGCTATAAAACAACTTCATCCTTCTGCAAAAACCTTCTTTTTTTTTTTTTTAGAAATTGCCATGTTTCCATTAAGCAGATTTATTTTTATAATTCCAATTTGCGCATTTATACGGTCAATTGAAACAAGATTATTGACTATAAAATTGTGCAAATTGGAAAAGAAATTTGCTTAGTGGAATTACAATATTTTCTAATAAAGTCATGTTTTTTGATAAAAAGTTTAGAGATGAGATTTTTTTTCTGCCATGTAGAAATTTATGTATTTCGCAAAACTACAATAGCAACATTTCTTTTCTTTTTTCTTTTTGAACCACCGGATGTTACTACTGGCAGAAACGACGAAGAAGAAGCCAAGACATCATCTTCTTCTTCTTACCTTAATTTTGATACGGGTGAAAAACCACCTCATTCTAGCACAAAAACTTTTTCTTTCCTTTAAGCAAATTTATTTTTGTATTTCCAATTTGCTCAATTCTATAATGAATGGAAATGCAGCTATTCACCATAAAATTGCACAGATTGGAGTTTCCATTAAACTCATTTAATGGAAACTTTTTTTCTCTAAAACGTTTTTGTGTGAGTTTAGCTCAATGACTGAAATATGAATATATTTCATACAGTATGTGTTTATATCCATTGCCGCCATAATTTCCAGTGATATCATGTTTAACGAGCTTATTCACATGTGATTTTAATGGCATTTTGTTACTTAATGGAAACACTGTAAAGTTTTTCGATTCTTTACAACGGAAACGCAGCAACAGTCTGATGTGAACCTGATGGTGAATATTTCCTCAATCCCTCCTGCAGGATTGTTCGCCACTCCTCTCCTCGCCAGCCTTCCAGAGAAGGTGCGCTCCTTCCTCTGCCGCCAGGTGCCCTTTCCTTCACGCCTAGGAGACCCCGCTGAGTTTGCCCACTTGGTGACCTCAGTGGCGGAAAACCCGATGATCAACGGGGAGGTCATCAGGCTGGACGGAGCTATCCGCATGCAGCCCTGATCAGCTTGTCTGGGTGTGAAACTGTGAACCTTAGTATTTGACTTTGTAGAAAACAATGATTATAAACTCTCACTTGAATCTGTGGATCTTTATATTAAATTTTTGTGGGTCTCAAAGTGTTAGAGTGTACTTCATGTTGAACATTACAGAAATAAACATATGAAAGAATTCATTTATTATCTCAAAAGGTTTTATTAGCGTCCCAAAATTTCTCAAGTGTGAGATTTTTCATGTGCATCCAGCTTTTTGTTTTGAGTTGTGCATTAATATTGAATTCAACCTATTGGAAATTTGTTAGGAAAAAGCTCTAAAAGTTGTTAATAAAAAAAAGCTTTATAGGTCAGTGTAAAGTTGGGCCGGGACATTTGTGTTAATTTTGATTAATTACATAATTACATACATGTGGCGCGTAAAAAAAGACGGAAAAAATCGTTCGGAACCTTTCCGTCAGATTTACGGGGGGACAGTAAATCTGACGGACAAGCAACAAATCGCTTCTCTTGGCCCATTAGTTAGTTTCTGCTTCAACAAACAAATGATTGAACGCCGTTAAAGACTACTGTTGCGTTCAAGTTGCGCTAAAAGGAGTTAGCTAATCAGCGAAGCTAAGGCTAACATAGCATCTCAGTGCTAAACATGTAGCAGCAGCAGGCTAACGTCAGCGTCCACGGTAAGTATTTTAAAACATAAGTTTCATGAATGATCAGGGATTTCTGAAACACTTTAAAGCTTAATCGCTGTAATAGTAAATTGCATCAATCTGGTGATTGAACAACCTAAATAACAGATATTAAGTGCGACAAGCTGTCATTAGCCCCTTAAAGCTCCGTGGTATGAGACACATTTATTCAAAAAGAGGTCTTGAATCCAGCAGTTATGCTGGTCTTACTGGTTTTAATAAAAGGGAATAAAAAAACATACAGATTCAAAACAAACAAGTGACGGTCAAAAGACTTGTACAATGAGAAGTCTTTATAAACTAATTAGTCAACAGCCAATCGAAAGGCACCACGTAATTAGCTTAAACAGGATTAAATTACAGATCTTTTTCAAGTAGAGCAACACAGGAAGCTCTCAGAAACATCTCAGATAACAAAAATAACACATTGTATTAAGTTGATATTATCTAAATGGCTCCAACACAGATTAAAAAGAAATCTTTATTCATGATCCCATATATCTATTTATTCAATAATTAAGCAACCAAACTTTTTTATTTAATTGAAAATGTTGCTTATTTTATTGATATATGGTTATATCAATAAAATAACGTCCAAAGAATGATCATGAGAAAAACATTGTTTTGACTACCACAGGTTGATTTCAAACCCATTGCCTAAGAACGACACGCCCATTTTGCTTCCAATAGAGAAGCCGGTTCCCAACAGTTGAACTTCCAGGCCTGTCGGACTAACAGAAGCCCCGGTGTCGACTGCCAGACCGACTTTAGCCTTCAGTGGACCAGCGGAGGCAGAAGCACTTGCCAGTTCTGCTCTGGCAAAAGCTGAGGCACGCAGTGGGTTGGCGCTAGCTCCTGCGCTGGCGTTGGGTCCTTTAGCTTCAGCTTCAAACACGCTGAATTCAGCCCGAGCTTTGCCAACTCCAGCTTCAGCGTAAACTCCTGCTGCAGGAATACGCTTCCCTGATTTGTCCTCCGGTCCATTTGCATACGTCCCTGCTCGTGCGTAGGTATCTTCAGCAGAGGCGTCAGGAGGACGGTCAAAGGTGTCAATCATTTTCAGTAAGCCTGCACCACAATGAACAGTTGCTTTGGCCGTTGAAGTTTCATAACATCTTAAGTGTAAATATCCACATTTAAAAAAAGAAAAACCATGTAGTTTCTTAGAAATACTCTACTAAATTATTAAATGGTCCACTTCTAGGTTCTAGAAACTTGACACTTAAACTTTACTGGTATTTCAAGAAAATCAAAATATTACACGAGAGAACAATGTGATTGGGTTAAATAAACAAATCTTAAATAAATAAACTGTATTAAATAATGAAATGAAGATTCCCTGATCAATCATATGAACCTGCTTCATTGCAGAGAAAATGTTTGCATGAACTTTTCTGCAACTCATAAAGTTCTATTTGACTGCTGTAAAAATCCAAAATGATTCTTATTTCCTGTCTTGGTTTTATTTTTAGTACTGGTGGAAATACTATTACTGAAACCACAGCGTACAATTACAGCCGGACAGAAGGACCTATAACAATTGGCACTGATTGTTGTGGTTGCTATTGGTGTTAACTTTAATAAATGTCTGTTGTTTTCCACAGTTTTTAAAATAACTTGCTATGGGTTAAAAGGATATGGGAACCCGCTTACCTGCCATCTTTAGGATAAACTGATTCCTCCTGAAAGAAAGGAGCAGATTAGACTTGAATTTTGGAAATGAATTACATTTTTATATTAAATGCTCATAAATTTACATTATCCGGTAATGTAAGCAATCATGTTAACAAGCACGGCTTGATGAAAGTTAAACACCAAAAAGTAAAAATGAAATTGAAACTTCTATTGCTAAATAACACGGCACTATTTAGTCACTTACTTCAGTGGTGATGCTCAGATGTCAAAGTGCTGCTGCTTTCAGTTAGGGTGTTTAAGTAGGGCTCCTGTTCATACATCCGGTGTATCTAAAATGGGCAACAGTCTTAGGAAGTGACACAAACTGAATCTGAAAAAAAGTCTGTAGCAGCCCTCAAGGGCGTAACAATCAACAAGGATAAGAAAGTTGCTTGTTGTTCTTTGTCTAAATGTTGAACTTGGTAGCAGAATAGAGTGGAGATTCCAAGGCAGGAAATTTGTGGTTTCAAACTCGGCTGCCTCGGTCTTTCTTTGTGAAGTTTCTCTGTGTGAGAACTGGTTTCTACTAGAACATGGCCACTACTGCCGGGAACGACCGGCAACCTCCTCCGGCATATCCTTGGAAACTTAAGGGCATTCCCAAACCAGAGACTAGTTGTTAATCCAGATTTACCTGGAGGTGCTTCAGGTTCTTCTTTGAAGCACCTCCTATGGTAGATGTCTGGTGTCAACAGGGCCAAAAATACAGAGGCTTGCAAAAGTATTCATACCCATATATTGTCACATTACAACTATAAACATAAAAAAATCCTTTGAATTTTATGTGAAAGACTAACACATGGTGGTATACAATACTGAACTAGAAAATAAGTGATTGAAGACATTTTTTACAATTAAAATTCTGAAAAAATGTGATGTGCAAAAGTATTCAGCCATTTTCTCTGAGTGCAACACATTGCCTGATGGCAATACAGTCCACCTGTGTGTAACTTAGCCTCAGTACGAATACAGCCCACTCTGTACTTTTACACAATCTGGAATAACTGGAGCTGAAGTCAGGTGTGTCATAGCCAGAAGGTTAAAGGTTAAAGGCTAACCTTGATACGATAGCCGATAAGCTCCTAATCACAGATCTGAGAGTGAAAGAACTGAACTGTGATGGTGGATGGAAAGGAAGGCAAGCCTACAGCAGAGCTGTCACCACTCTGTGTGAAGCCATCAAAACAGCTTCCCAATAAAAACCAGACATGAATGTTTTATCTGCTATGATCCAGAAACTTAAAGAACCTGTTGATGACCACCTCCATCTGGAGAAGGCCCTTAAAGAGGATATCATGCATTTAAATCATTCCTTATCACGTTTAAAATCATTAACTTATATAAAGTAAAACTGCAGTATTTTGGTCTGAATTCTTCGTTATTGTAGCTCCGCAGGCCCCTCGTTTACCTTTGTTCTGTTTTAGAGCAACTCATGACCTCAGGAGACCCTGCTGATTCAATCATTTTAGATTTGTCAGCAGGTTTTAACACTGTGAATTATGAGATTTTATTATATCGCTTAAAGCAGTCTGACACGAAGGGAATGACTCTGCAGTGGTTTAGGTCTTACCTGTTTGGCAGAAACTGCACCTTTGTCTGCGTAGGTCACTTTTCTCCCTCTTCTGCTCCTCTGAAGTTTGGCGTTCCCCAAGGCTCCACTTTAGAACCTCTTCTCTTCCTAGGCCATTGCTAGGAAATACAAACTATTATTTCACTACTTTGTTGACGACAACCAGTTGTATCTCCCACTAAAAGCTTGAAGTATTCAGTCGGTTGAAATGATCCTAAACTATTGGAGAGATGTCAACACTTGGATGAAGATAAACATTTTGTGTCTAAACAAAAACAAGGTCATACTCATTTTCTTTGGTAATTCTGACCTGCTGGTGGGATGTAGCAGAGCTGTTTATTCACTTGCTTGTGATTCTGTCAGGAATCTTTGGGTTATCTTTGACGGTACCTGCTCCTGCTGGCTCAGGTAAATAATAGGATTAGCTACCATAAGCAGATGATACACATTACAATGCCACCGGAATATTCAGCATTAAGAACAAACTTCCCAGTAAGATCTAGAGCAGAGGTTTGTGTATGTTTATATATCTTTAGTTACTATATATGTGTATGTAACTGGAGAAAACAACATTATGACTGAAAATAGAGTTTCTACCAGACCACAGCCACGACTGCAGGGGATAACCAACAACAGATGAATTCATGTCTCTGCACAGGTTTCCAAGAAATGGAAAGTGAAAGTATGAACTTCAAGTTAATGTGTGAAGTCCATCATGCAGTCGTTAGCACATGGATTAAAGTTCATCTTAGCTGGATTTTAGATATGCATCACCACATTCAAGTTCTTTAAAAGACATTCGTTGGTTAGGTTTTAGTAAAACATCAACAGAGTCCCTAACTTCTGTTGACATATAGAGCATGGAGCGACAACTGTTACAAGCTGGGAATATCTTAAGAAAGTTGTTTTGACGTATGTATTTAACTTTTATTAATTTCATCAAATATATCAATGTTAGCTGTCAATTACTGGAAGATAATGTTTAGGCTGTTCTAAGTAGGAACATTTAAAAACTAAAGTGCAAAGAAGGGAGAATATTGGAAGAAAAAATTAGTAATTTCTTTAAATGTGAAAAAGTTAACTATATTTTTAACTAGTTGCAAAGCTGTCAGCTGGCCTGACTTAGTGATTTTAGCACATCCTGTGATTTAAGGACTGCGACAGACTGGCGAATGTTTCGCCTCTCAGCTGAAAGGTTGGCTGGAGAAAGGCACCAGCAGCCTGCTGGCCCCACTAGGGACAAGGGTGTTAGAAAATGGATGGATTGTGATTTAAGGAAGTTTGTTGTAGTAGGAGACGATTGTAGATTTCAGGAGAAAACTGTGTTCAAAAAACAGTCTTCAGTCAGAAGCTTCTTCAAATTCACTTGTAATACAGACTGCTACAGAAGATCTTTCCTGGCAATGGTCATCACCAGCGGCGCCACATTCAGTTTTGAGATGGGAGGCCGTGTGGCTTCACTATTGTTACGTCAATAGCAAAGCATGTTTTTTAAAACAAGACATTTTCTAAATTTAATTTCTTTTTGAGATCAATTAAGTCCTGTTTTAATCGACTTAAAATATGTTTTAGATATGCACATCATCAAGTACAGAAACTATATTTTCCATTAGAACTAATAGCTCAAAACCAAAATAATACAAATAAAAACAAAAATCCTAAATATGAAATCTATGGACCAGTGAGTCATCAAAGACACAATCCACCTATGAACCCCAACATACAAAATCAACTGAAAGCAAATAAATTAAAATAAACAAATATTAGACCAATTAGATAATTGAATTAAGTAGCAGTTTATAGATAGTACATATATTTCAAATATTTCATTGCAGTTGGTGTGTTTAAAACTGGGATTTATTCTGAGATCCTTATAATTAAATCATCAATTTGCATTCAGTAACTTTATAAATTTATATTTGTAAACTGAAATTGAAACAAAATAAGATCTAAAAGAAGATAACTGTACCAACAGTTATCACAACAACAATCAGTATTACAGATGTTCCAGTTATGAGGTACTTTCCTAACACGACCAGGAAAGTACCCTAATTTATAAGCAGATGTTTCAGGGAAAATGAAAGTAAAAGTAAAAGTATTGCCTTTGGGTTAATGTGTACATCGTAAAGAGGCAGAGACATGTAAAACGTATTTTATCTCTGGGTATTACATATCCTTTGGAATATTTGAAATTCAGTAAGCAGTAACAACTGGACTAATAGCCTAATTTCTTTGCAGAATGTTGTGATATTCACAATAATCAAGTCAAATAAAAATATTTCATAAAGTATTGAACAAGTTGTCTGTTACAGTGGCAATTATATAAATTTAAATGAATTGAAAAGTAAAATAAAAAATGCATTTGTTTGTTTGTCTTTTGCAACTTGACAGAACTGACAGAAACAAATCATTTTAGGTGCAGATTATGTGAGCGTGGACAAAAGTAGATAAACACTCATAAATCATAAATCAGACAAACTGGTTAATATGGGGACAGAATTTGTTTTGATTTTAATCTATGTAAGGGGACTTTTAAAAGCAAATATGGAAAACATTTTCTGACCTATGACACGCAGCATTCAAGCTCATTGCCAAGAAGGGACACGCTCGCCCTTTCACCCATAGTGAAGCCGGTTCCCAACACTTTAGCTTCCAGCCCGAATGCACCAACAGAAACTCCAGTATCGACTGCCAGACCAACTTTAACTTTCAGTGGACCAGCGGCGGCAGAAGCACTTGCCAGTTCTGCTCTGGCAAAAGCTGAGGCACCCAGTGGGCTGGCGCCGGCTCCTGCACTGGCGTTGGGTCCTTTAGCTTCAGCTTCAAACACGCTGCATTCAGCTCGAGCTTTGCCAACTCCAGCTTCAGCGTAAACTCCTGCTTTAGGAAGACGCTTCCCTGGTTCGTCCTCCGGTCCATTTGCATACGTCCCTGCTCGTGCGTAGGTAGCTTTAGCAGAGGCGTCAGGAGGACGGTCAAAGGTGTCAAACAGTTCCAGGAATCCATTTCGATCAACAAAGACGTTGGCTCCACAAACAACTGCACGGTGCTTCTTTGAATCTGAAGAATCAAACATATGAAGTTTAAATATTTATTAAATAGATCACTTCTAGATTGTTTTGTCTAAAGATGGAAAACAAGGTTTAATACTATATTTACAAAAAAAAAATTAATTTTGCAAAAGAGAACAAAATGATTTGGTTTGATTAACAAATTCTTATTAAATAAACTGAATGATTTTGTTTTTATGTTTGTATTGTATATTTTAGTTTACTCTTTTTCTATATAAGCCCATCAAAAAGACATTTTGAACTAAACTGAATTTGTGTTGTAGAGTGAATCAGTTTAATTGCTAGTTCTTTTGTTTTAAGTACTGGTGGAACTAGCGTTACTGAAACAACTGCATACTATATTATCATCTGGAAATGAAGAAGTACAATAAATGACGCTGATTTTGTGGTTGCCATGGATATCAGCTTCAATATCTTTCCACCATTTCTAAAATTATTTGCTTTAAGTTAAAGGAGTAGAGAATAACAGGGACTTGCCTGCTTCCATCTTCAGGATGAAGTTATTCTCTGAAAGAAAAAAAAACAGATTAAACTTGTTAGAAATGCTTTCAATTTTCATATTAAATATTAATACATTTACATTCTTTGGTAAATAGAAGTTAGAATCATGCTCATAAACTTGACTTGATAAACTTCAAACATCAGTTTTAAAAAGTCAGTTAAATGCAGTAAAACCTCAACTGGTTTCTATCAAACCTCAAGTTTGTTTAGCCGCTTCGATGGTGTTTGCTGGACCTGGTTAGATGTCTGAGTTCTGCTGCAGAGACAGAGGCTGTATAAAAACAGAAGAGGAAGTTCCTACCAGATGGGTGAGGCTGGACTCCTTTGTAGATTGTATGTCTAAAAACGGCAGTAAGCTGGGGCTCCATCAGGCAAAAAGTTCTCTCTCAGTTTCCTGCATTGTTGTTGCGCAACACTCTCCTACCTCTTCTGAGAGGGGAGATGTGCTACCAGCTCTTCGGCTAACGGTTGAAATGAGTTTCCAGGGTTAAGTAACAGGGAACGTTCTGGGACTTACCCTGTCCAGAACTGAAGTAAACTCTGTTTAAAGCTGGTGTCGACATTCGGGTGTCCCAGAGTCAGTCTTAATAAATGGATCCCATTTATTAAGACTAAAATACAGCTGGTCCATTTGTTCATGCTTAAGAGCTAACAGAGCAAAATGACATCAAACAGCAGTTTGTAATTCTATTTGTTAGCATCTATATAAGCTACGGTGATTAGCCTTAGCTTTGAAGGTGTTTCCTAATATATAATTAGCTTTAGTTTGTGCACATGTGCTCTATGTGAGTGCATGTATGTACATACGAGCATGCAAATAGCTAAAAGAGATAGAGGAAAACAGAATTATTTATTCTCAACAGTCTGAATGTATCTAAGACCATGACTGATCCCATTACATTGAAGTTGCAGGAAAAAAAATGCTTTATTTGGGCCATTTGCATATGTGTTATTATTTAAGTCTTTATTTCTCAGACATTTATTTCATTAAGCTACAAAGTTCAGTTTACAAGCACGAGATTATATGCTTACAAATTGTGTTAATACATTTCTATAACAGATGTTTTCTTTGAGAAAGTTGTTTAGATTTTCTTCTGTTTAGCGGCACAAATGGATGTAGAGCTGAACCCGTTTGTTGTCTCCTCACAGCTGATGCCTTTCTGCTGTTTTGGTGAGCAGAACTGGTGCAGAACTTGGGTCTATTAATGAGAACATCTATTTTAATTCCTGGAATGCCGTTAGCCTCAGAGGTTATAGTAAAGTTGTTGTTGAGCGTCGGGTGGAGGCGTCCGGTTTGTAAACTTTGAGGCAGAAAACTGTGAAAGGAAATGGATAAAATTCAAATTAAGGTCATTAAATAAAAATTAATCTCCAGTTTAAACAAAAACCAGGATGTTGATCCACCTGAGTGTTTCTCCCTCTCCTATTGTTGCTGCTGTTGTTGCTTGACTGCCCCCTGCTGGTCGAACCTACACAACACAGCTTCAGATATCATGATCTTATTTTTTTCTCCAGTGTTTTCTGTTAAATAAGTCCTGAAATGTATTTTAATGTCAATTTACCATCAGATTCCCTCCTTGTTTTCCATTTGTAGAGGAGCAGCACAGCTGCAGCAAATAATGTGGCGACACATAAAGCCAGAGGCAGAACGTACACTGTTATCCTTTGCTGTATTTTCTACAGTTAAATACCACAAAATGCCCAGTAAAACTACCATAAGACATCTTTACAAGTAGTTACTGTAATTTGCATTGCATTATGGGTATAGTACATAGTATTACAGTAACTTACTGTATGTTTTGAATTTGCAGTAATTTACTGTTTACACATTACAGTAGTGGTACTGTACTGATAATATACAGTAAGAATTATATTTGATTCCCAACGGTCATCATACACTGTTAGCCTTTGCTGTATTTATTACAGTTAAATACCACAAAATGCCCAGTAAAACTACCATAAATAGGGTGACCATATTTTCAGTTGGGAAAACCAGGACACGTTGTAGCGAGGGGGGGGGGGTCTGAAAGCGGGGAAACTCTTTTGTAAATAGTAGGTAAACATACATTTGCGCTTTCGTATGTTGTTTTCGTACTGACAGCCACGCTATCTATCTTCTGATTAAGAACAGGGCTGCCCGCACTGACGCGGCTCAGGGATTACGTCACACGCAGGGCCGTGCGCAGTGCCCTAGTGCCTGTAAATATAATGGTCCAATGAAGGTAATTTAAAAAACAGGACATTTCCTCACTTTCTAAAAAAACCCCGGGACGCCCGGGACAGGACGTGAAATACGGACATGTCCCGGGAAATACGGACGTTTGGTCACCCTACCATAAGACATCTTTACAAGTAGTTACTGTAGTTTGCATTGCATTATGGGTAAAGTACATAGTATTACAGTAACTTACTGTATGCTTTGAATTTGCAGTAATTTACTGTTTACACATTACAGTAGTGGTACTGTACTGATAATATACAGTAAGAATTATATTTGATTTCCAACGGTCATCATAGCTGCTTCATCGTGGTTCCCTGTTTCTGTATTTTTACTCCTTTAGTGGTTAACATATTTTTAAGGCAGAAAGAGAGCATGTACTTTTGTTTTTTTCACATCCTAGCTAACATTAATATGCAGTTTATCTAGCTACGTCATCAAGCGTGGCTTCGCTTCCAACTGTTTTCTGATGACGTTTGTTTTAAACTCCGAAGGTTTTTCTCTCCAAGTGCAAGTGCAGCTCTGTCTCCGTGCTGTGGGCTCACACTGCTTCAGCTCTTCAAGACAGGTAAAAAACCACTTCTTAGAAAACTGATTGAAGCCAAAGCCTAGTCTGGAAATGTACATTTTAGATGGAGTTAACGTAGCTTATAGCATCATGCTATAATGCTATAACTTAGCATTATAGCATGAGCTCGTTTGTGCTGGTTAGCCTGGTAACATAACGTTACCTTTACTAACTCTGGTGTTTTATATAACTGGCATATTGCAACCTTATAAGTTACGTGTCTGTAAATGAGGTGAAAGGAAAATATGATGGTGTTACTTTTTGAGCTGGTTCGGAATTAACGTTAGCAAAGGTGCTAATTTTACCGCTGAAGGTTTTAGCTTGACTTTTACCGCTTAATCTTCCTCGGGCGGCTTTGGGTTGAGATTAGCTCAGTGCTGAGTGTCTGTTAGCATTGTTGCTACATCCTTTGTCGAACAATATAACCTTAACTGATAATTGATCCCCCCCCCCTTCTCTTTTTTTTTTTTTTACATCTAATGACTGTTCATTTGTTTAAACCATGATCTTGCAGATGTTAAAAGTGCAGATTAGCTATGTAGGTCAGCAAGGATGAATTTCTAACTTTGTTCTTTTTTTTCTTTTCTTCAGATGACCTTTTTTTTTAACTCCTAAGCTTTTTCCCTCCAAGTGGCTGTGCAGTTCTGTCCTGCTGGCTGCTAACATAGCTTCAACTCTTCAAAAGACAAGACAACAGGTAAAAAGACAGCTCTTCAAACATATTTGAAGCCACAAAATAGTCTGGAAATGTAGAGGAGCAGCTAACCTAATCTATAACTTTGAGCTTGCTACAGCTGGTTAGCCTGCTAAAGTACCATTACATCTCCAACATAGTGTATAAGAGTCTGTAAATGAGGACAAAGGTGAAAAACATTAAAGTAGTTTCTGTTATTTTTTGAGTTGGTTCAGCCACAGTGGCAGGTGGACAAAAAAGTTAATTTCCAACCCTGGTTACACCTAAGGACTGTTCACATGTTTAAACCATGCTCCTGTAAATTTAAAGTTAAGTCAGTACTAACAGGTGCAACTATGTACAGGTGTAAATTCTGCAGCATTTGTACTTCAGAATTTACAGAATTTTGTAGTCATGTGAAGAAACATCAACACACAGCTAATTATCGGTTTGCATGTGGAATAGAGCAATGTCCTGCTTCCTTCAGAACATTTTCTGCATTCAGGTCCCACATGCACAGGAGTCACCGCCATTGTAGAAGTCAGACTGAACACTTGTGGAATGTAATGCTTTAAAAAAATGCATTTAGCCCCACAAACTGTCATTCACATCCGCTGTTTCAGAGTGGTAGCAGGATGTAGGAGTAAAATCTAGTCTAGTCTCCGGGATGAGGTTCTCAAAAACCTGTTGTAATCTGAGTGAACTGGCCCTTTAAATATAAATTACTACCAGTAATTCATATTTAAGAGAGTTTTCCTTTTATGTTTTAAAGGTATCTTCCACCAAGATGTCTGTTGAAATGGAAATGACCTTACCCACTACACCAAGGGTAATCATGCTTGGTAAGAGGAATATTTTCTATCACTATAATTTTTTCGTAGCAATGTATGTAATTGTTATGGTAGTCTGTACTTTTACTCACTAGCGTTAGCCTGACAAGGGTTTGTCTATTTTAGGAAATAGCTTGATGTCTGCAACCCGGTGGATGGTCAGTATGGAGGAGAAGGTATTTTTCCAGCCTGAGCAACTACATGACTTTGCCAGCGTCCTTGCTGTCTTTTTTGGGTCATATTCTGTCTTCAATCTGGAGTATCAGGAGTCAGCATCCACCACGCTGGAGATGATACAATGGCAAGTACTCTACACCAAGCCATTTATGAATTAAATTTAATGACAGTTTGACTGATGATGAAGAACCATAGCTGATTGCTGTATTGTACGTCTTCATTAAAATTTACAATTAATATATTTTATTTCTGTTAAAAGATTCTTTGTGAGGATCAATCCAGATGTTGGTACCAAATGCACAGCCAAAGTCGGTACAAGCCGCAAGACGGGAAGTCTTGTCAAGAGGAAAGTAGTCAGTGTCAACTCCCAGATCACCACCTTCTTCCAACAACTTGCTGAATTTGAATGGAGGACTTCCAACTAGGTAAGTATTTTACCAAATGTAAATGTTTATTATTTTGTTGTCTTTTCCTCCTATCTTGCATGCTCTGACTTTACTTTAGCCTTTTTAAAATGATTTTAATGATTATTTATAAATGCCATGTGATTCCTACACAATAGCCCTTTAGAGTAGCCTGCATCTTTTCTGTGTCCGTGGTAAAAAGTGGATGTCGCTGCATCTCTTAATAAATCACAGAAATGTATAAGTGTGTAGTCGTTTAAGTGTGGTGTATTTTTATACTATGCAGTTTTCAGTTTATTAGGCACACCTTTGCAGTAATCCGTCAGCACCAACAAAATGACTAAAAAGATTGTTGTACTTCATCGTCCCCTTGGGGACATTTGTAGTACGTAATCTTTTGAATTACTGAAGACTGACTGACTGACTGCTTTTGCCATAAACAATCCAAAAACCTGAAGTGAAGCCAGTCCTGCTCATTCTTTATGCAGCTTCTATTATCACTTCAGTCCAATTGATTTTTTTTTAAAACAAATTATCAACTTAATGCTGCTTTATGACAAAGATTTTATGCATGTGAACATTGTCACTTCAGCTTAATTTGTCAACTTCCTGTCGATTTGAAAATGTAGATAACTTCCTGACCATCTCATGACCTCCCACATTGTCTGTCTTATTCTTTACAGTTCAGCTTCCACAAGATGGATCCCACTGATTTTGTTTGACGAATGGAATAAAAGTTCTTCTGATGTAGGAAATGTGTTCTATGGTTTTGTTGTTTTATAGCACATTATATTGTATTGTGACATTGTTTTTTATGACATTGCGAATATGTAAATGGATTTTATTTCTACAAATCTGCTGAAAATAAATACCTGTTATTCACAGTACTTGGACTAAAATTTCTTTTATGAAATTTTTCGGTTTATGGTAAAATATTCTTATCTTAAAGAAATGTAAACTTTAATTTACAGTAAAACTCTGACATTATGTTGTGAAACAAGTTTACAGTAGACCAGCTTTACTATAAAATACAATTACTGTATTATACTAGAAACTACATTTACAGTAATGCAGTTATAACTGTAAAGCACACTCACAGTAAAAATTAACTGTGAAATATCATAACAGTAAAGGTACTGTAGAATGGTAATTACAGTAACTTACTGGCAACACTGTTGCCAGTAAGGGTACTGTTGCCTTACTGGCAACAGTGTTGCCAGTAAGAGTACTGTAGAATGGTAATTACAGTAACTTACTGGCAACAGTGTTGCCAGTAAGGGTACTGTTGCCTTACTGGCAACAGTGTTGCCAGTAAGAGTACTGTAGAATGGTAATTACAGTAACTTACTGGCAACAGTGTTGCCAGTAAGAGTACTGTAGAATGGTAATTACAGTAACTTACTGGCAACACTGTTGCCAGTAAAGGTACTGTAGAATGGTAATTACAGTAACTTGCTGGCAACAGTGTTGCCAGTAAGTTACTGTAAAATTACAATAAAAGGTCTAACAGTGTAGCCGTTCGTATCTGTGAGTGAAAGCATAGAAGAAAAATATATCTGTGACAAAAGTATTCAGTTATGGCTAATATACTGAGGCATAAATTAGCAACTTAGTGATCTTTAAAATTTAAAAAACAAACAAAATTGCTAATATCAGGTGAAAGATAATCATTAAATATTCTTGTTGTAAAATTGAATATCATAAAATTAAAAACCCTGAATATTGAGAAAACTATTCAGATGTTTTTGTCATTTTCCATGAACCTGTAAAGAGAACGTTGTTCAGTTATTTCAACTGGCCAGAAAATACTACTGGAGAAAAAACAAACAGGTGTGTAAATAAATTCAGAATTTTTTTAGATTAATCTCAGAAATATTCTAGGGGGGAAAAAGAGGAAATTTCTGGGTTTGAAAAAGTCAAAATTCTTTGACTTTACTTCTCCGTTCTTGTTTCTGTCTGTTATGTCCCTAATATGTAAATAAATGACGTGACAATAGCGTCGTATTTTGTTCTTCCGAGATATTTTAAGAGCTGGTTGAGCTACAGTGTACCTCATGAACTCAGGACAGTAACTCCACTTCAGCAACAACAAAAATTCTAAAATCAATTCACTGTTCACAGCGTTTCACTAAATAATATTCATTCAACATCAACATTTTGACATTTGATTTCAGATCTGCTGTAAGCCATTTAGTCCCGTCTGACTGCAGCACTTGATTCCAGTTAAAGTTTCTTTATTGATCAATTAACTGGACTACATTTTTATGCCATTCATTTTTTAATCAGTTGGATATTAACTAATGTGTTGTTAATAATCCTGAATGAAAATAAAACTCACCATTTGTGACATTTACGTTAAACTCCTGGCGTGAATCAGTCATGAAACGCCTTTTTAATCCGCACCAGTAGCGCCCGGAGTCGGACTGGATCAGCCGTGAGATGTTCACATACAGAACAGTGGAAGAAGCAGGAAAGGTTCCTTCTGTGTATCTGATGCTGTACCGGCCTTTTTGAGCCTCCGCGGCTTCGGTTTCAATGAGAACGTCTCCGTTTTCACACGGATCCCTGCAGACGAACTTCCCTCTTCCAGAGAAAGTAAAGGAGCATTTCGCTGTGATGCTTCCTCCTTCGGTTTGGATCAGTGTTTTCGCACCGCAGAGAGCTGCAAGAAAAACCATCAGTTAACATTTAATGTTTGAACAAGCTGCAGATCTGCTCTGCACACTGCAAAAAACACAAAACTTTACCAAGATTTGAATAGTTTCAACTATAAATACCTTTAAAAAATTGACTTACAAGTAACTTTACTGCAAGTTCAGAGCTTGTTTTAAGTCAATAATTCCTCGATATCGATTAGAAAAAGTATTAGTTCCACTAGCAGATTATTTAACTTATAACAAGACATTTTACCCATTTTATAAGTTTAATAATTTGCCACTAATTTTAATCAATATTGCTAAATTATTTATTTAAACAAGCCCCTATATCTTGCTGAAAAGCTATTTGTAAGTTAGTTTTGTCTTTTTTCTAGTTTCATAAGAAAGTGGACCAAAAATAATTGGTAACTTTTTGCAGTGTAACAAATGCTTCTGAATGCATTTTTTTTCTGCTTTTACCACTTTTCTGTTCTTACAAAGTCAGAGAATTATCCAAACCAGGAAACTGCTGCATAGTACCAAAACACTCTTAGATTTGTTGTATTTTTATTGAGAAAAATAAAATCCAAGCAAATATGGAATCATAGAGATGCAAAATCCTAAATGTTTTAGGCATCTTTCCTTACCTGAGAGGAGACAGAAGATGAAAGCTTGTCGCATTTTTCTTCAAAATGTCTTTAGTCTGCAAAAGAAAGATTTCAACCATTTAGTCACAACCAACCCATACATTTCTGACCAATCAGGAAGGAGCAGCTATGCAGTCGAATGTCTCTCTTCCTCCTTCACTGCAAAATCTGACAAAGTATTTTCTCTAGTTTCCACTGCAAACACCTTTTGACACTTAAAATAAGACAAAACCAACTTATAGGTAGATTTTCATCAAGATATAGGAGCTTGTTTTTATTCAATAATTCCTTAATATTAATGATAAAGTACTGGTTCCATTGGCAGATTATTTCACTAATAAAGAAAAATGTTAAAATTTAATTTACCAGTTTAACTAGAGGTTTTTCATAATTATTAAAGAAATATTGACTTAAAACAAGCTCTTATATTTTGCTGAAGTTAATTGTAAGTTAATTTTGTTTTATTTCAAGTGTACTAAGATATTTACACCAGAAACTGCTCTAAAAATAGTTGGTACGTTTTTGCAGTGTGGTGGTTTTTTACTCACCTGGTTTTCTGATGAAGTTGCTTCCAGAAACAGCTGCAGGTTTTTATTTCCACACAATAACAATCAGAGACTCTCGTCTTGTTTAAAAACATTTCAGGGACGTTTCTGCTTGTTATATTCGGTGCCTGTCTTCACCACATCCCCAATCTGAGGATCAGTTTCTCCACCTGGAGATCTGAAAGTGGATTTAAAGTTCAACTAGTTCACTTTCTGCCTCTGGAGAAGTTTAAATAAAAAAGATCTGACAAGACGATGCAAACTGATTCATAAACATCTCAATTTATCTGCTGATACTTAAAGCCAGGTGGGATCAGTGATCCGAATCTGTGGATTTTCTCTTTAATAGTCAGATCAAATATTAAAAACTAATCAGTTTTTTCCTGTTTCTTAAAAGCAATTCAATGTTTTCTATAAAACTCATCCACAAATAAGGTTGCTTGATGCATTTTTTTTTTAAACGAAGGTCAGGACAGACACTAAGGTGGATGAATGATGAGGATTTTACAGAAAGCATCAAAAAGCTTTAATTTTTAATGTTTATGCATTAAAACCACAAGGCGTTCTCAGTTCCTGACCGAGTTTAGCTCCATCGTGTCACTGAAGGTCATAATATTTCATTTCCCCTAAATCTTTCCACACCGATTATTACTGCAAGTTAAAACGCAAACTTAAATTGATTTTATTAAGATTTAATATAACAGATTCATATATATTAATTGTAGTTTATATATATATACATATAACCATAAACAAAAATATAAAGTTCCAAAAGTTGTGGCTTAAATTTGTATTCATCCCCCTTTACTCTGATACCCCAGTACAAAGTTCAGTCAACTTAATCTCAGTATAAATCCAGTCCCAACAAACCTGACTTTTATGGAAAAGTGTCAAAATTTAGTCCCATTTAAGTCAAGTTTATTTTTTATATTACATTTCAGTCACAATGTGGTTAAAGTTCTTTACATCATAAAAAAACACAATACAGTCAAAATGATGAAACATTTTGTCAAACTCCATCATTAAAATCGTCAAGCAAATACACATCAAATATGTCGGTTTATAGCCTTGATCTAAAGGAACGCTGTTTCAGCAGTTTTGTAGTTTTCTGGAAGTTTGTTCCAGATTAGAGGATCATAAAAACTAAATGCTGCTTCTCCATTTTTGGTTCTGGTTCTGCAGATGCAGATTAGAACAGAATCAGAAAACCTAAGTGTTCTGGAGGTTTGTCAAAAATATTGAGCAAGTTTGAAGCATTTTTGATATATTTGAAGTAAAACAGAAGTGTGACACGGGGGCAGATGTACTGTTAACACAGGAGGAATGGGACAAATAGAAAAAGTGCATAGGCCCAGTAAAATAAATTTACATATTTAAAATATTTTGAATCCTTATATTGGCAGACAAATTGAGGAAATTCTTGAAGGAAGAGACAACAACTGTGGGAAATATTGCATGAAATATATGCCATAGAGACATTAGGAAAAATCTATTTTTCTCATAAATTACATGTTAAAAATTATTAACTTTAGTGGGCAGTGTAATGTATTTTCCAAGCATGTTATGGCATTTTATAGCACAATCAAATACACTGAAAAAAGGGAATGCAGCTCCTAACTTTAAAACGTATTTGCTACATGCAACCCAATTAAGTTTGTTTGTTTAGCATGACAACTTAACATATTTAAAAATAAATAAACTTAATTTGATTATTTGTAATAAAATTAAGAAAAAAAATGTAAGTTGTTGGGTCTAATTTTTTTCAGTGTAACTATGTTATCTTCAGTTGTTATAAAAATATATCAAATACGAATTAAAGGAAATGTGACTTTATAATATAATGCCTTGAAATTGGGCCTCTGTCTCTTTAAGAAACTCCTGCTCTTTCTGAAACTCCGCCTACATTCGGCTCAATGGTTGCCATGGAGATAAAAGAATTTCACAAACAGCCATGAAAGAATCAAGGCAACAATGCAGGTATGTTTTTGATGAGAGAAAAACATTATAACATGATGTAAAGCTCAAAAAAGTTTATTTTTTACATAATACTGTTGCTTTAAAACACAAATAAGGGGAATGTTGTAAAAACTGGGCGTCCTAAGTGAGAGTTAAATAAGTTGGTTCCTGATCCATAGTGGCTGGATCTAGGTTTTGGTAGTGGGAGGTTTCAGATCTGGATCCTAGTGCCCAGTTTTCATATGTCACCTGAAATAAAAGAAAACAAATGTCGTCTAATGCAACACTGAAGATTGATTTAGTATCTTTTCTTTTTTTTACTACTATCTGGGTGTTTTTATTGTTGTTGTCACTTTAAGCCTAAAAATACAGCAGAAGTTTCTGCAACAAGTCAGAAACTCTGTTTTTGACTAATTCTGGTAAAAGTTAAACTTAACCAGAGTCTGCAACCTTCATGTTACCTCTGTGTCTGACGTTCTCCTGTCTGCACCTGAGCGAAAGAAAAGGTGAAAAAAATGTAGAAGAATAAATAAAAATGTGAACAACTGCTTCCCATGAATGTAATTTGTAAAACTCTTTTGTTTGTTGGTCGCATTTAAATATGCACATTAAATAAGCCTCAGTTTACCGTTGGCTCTCGTCCTCCATTTGTAAAGCAGAATTAGAAAAGCGGCTATTGAGACGCCCGTCGCCGTGGCAACTCCACCGAAAATCAGAGGAAGAGCTTGAAGCAAATGTCGATTATACATTCAAAACCAGATTTTAAACGGAATATAATCAACTGTGAAACACAAAGAGCTAGGAAATAAATGCATTTCAGCCCATTTTAAGCTCTACAAATTGCACTGGGTTAATTTAAAGTAAAATCAGGTTGAAGGTTGGGTTTTTGTAAAAAATCAAGTAAATAACCAAAACAACAGCGTGTGATGTGAAGGTAAATCACCTGATAGGCTGATTGGTTTGGATGTTGCTGATGTGGTTGAAGGACTTCCTGCAGTTTCTGGTAAAAAAAAACAACATAATAAGATAAGATAAATCTTTATTGTCATTGTCACAAGAACAACAAAATTTAAAAAGTGCCATCAGTCAGTGCATATGCTTAAAAACAAAAAATAACTCACAATTCACACATAATGTAAGAATTAACAAATAACTGGTAAAAAAAAAACCAAAAAAAAAACCTAATAAATAAGAACAGCCACATTCTCACATACATCATTCATGATGATTAATGGTTGTTTTTGATTGCATTTAGTTTTGTTATTGCTATCGGGTAGAAACTGTCTCTGAGACGGTTGGTTCTTGTTCTGATCAGTGAGGTTTAATTATTTTTTTGCAAGATAAAGCTTGGATGATATTTATAATGCATGAAAACTGGATTAGTGGGTTTTTGGATTTTATTAGTGCTTTTATTGGTTCACTTAAAAAACATGTGATTCAAGTTAAATAAATTAATTGGTCACAAACTTGGATAAACTTAATTTGATTACATGTGACCAATTAACACAATATATGTTAAGTTAGGTCACCTGTTTACTTTTTTCAGTGTTTTGTTTATTCTGTTGTTTTGCTCTGTCAGTTTATTCCTTTGGGTTTGTTTCATTATTTGTTCTTATGTTCTGTTCTTTGTGCATCTGGATTTTATTTCCTTAGTTCTGCACTTTCTTTGCCTTCTAGTTCTACACTTTCTAGATTTCTTTTTCATGAGTGATTACATTTTCCTCTTTTCTATTCCATCTCAAATGCCCTTAATGGAGAAAGCAAATGGATCCAATTCGGTGGTAATTTACAATGTTTCAGTTTTAAATATTTCCTCTTATTTCACAGAATAAAGATTTAATCTGGATTTCAGCAGAGATTGAGAACGAACAGAACAATAATGCATTTGATTCAGACAGACTGAGGAACTCACTGTGTAAATCTGTGCTGGAAACTCTCTGAAACTGCAGACTGCTGATCACTGGGTTTTGTGAAGTGAGTTCTGAAGAGTCCAGATTCTCAAACGGGTTCCCTAGAAACAACACAGAAATTAGTTCTCAAATACCATTTTGCTTAATTTTTCATAAATCAGCCATGATTAATACATCATTTGTGTAGTAAACAATCTGCTTGTTGTAAATGCTTTGTAAATTGGTTGTTCTTTTAAATTGAACATCCAAAAGTTTTCTATGATGTGATTTTAATTTAATTTATTATCTAAAGGAAACACTGCAATTGCTAAAATGTTTTTTTTAACATCAGCAGAATAATGACATAGATATGCGCAGATTTGTAATGAAAACGCAGCTTTTGGTTGCAGCTTATAGCAAGGTGTGCTCTGATGTGGATGGTTTGTGACGTGATGCACTTCAGAGATACAGACTTCTTCCAAAAGTTCATAATTATAATTTTTTACGTCCAGATTTACCACGTCTGGCTCCTTCTGGTGCAGAATTATGAGGCATGTCTCACATCTGGCTTCTATTACAAATGTGCACAAAACTTTGCTAATGTGCCTCTGATGTTGAAAAAACACAATCTCTCTCTTGGGGTGTTTCCATTAAATATGAAACGCAATTAAAATCACACAATAAGCCATTAAAAAACATTCCTCGCCATCATCCTTCCTGTTGTTTTCTTCATCTTTTCCGCCAGTTGGAGCATCCTGTTGTTGTGATGCGAAAAATGTGTTTGAATTGGAGTTTTGTGAAATAAACTAATTTAGATAAGGCCAAAAAAAAAAAATTTCATCCTCCCAAAATAACACTTTTTAATCAAAAAACGTGAGCTTTTTTTTTTTTTTTAAATAGACGTGTTTCCAGGAAGTGGACTTATCCAATCGGTGTGAATGTAGCTTTTCTTTTTAGTCACTCTAAAACTCACAGTAAACCAGGGAAACTAAACTCCTAACACACAAGAGGGATCAACTTTCAACCTTCTGGTGAGATCTCACAGAAACACGATCTAATCTGATCTGTCTCGATCAAACTGTTTTTTTCTTTTTGAGCTACCGTCTGGGGATTTAAATTCAGTCTGAGCCATTTATGTTAAATAACATTTTCATGATGGATTCCAACATGGAGTCGTTTCCTCTAGAGAAAATGTCCACATTCACTGGCTGCAGTGTCTCATCTGAGTCTGTTTCTTCATGGAGGTGATGAAATTGTCACACAATCAATTACATGTTAGTCACTTTGGGAGCAGCTGCTGAGTCAGCAAGCTGCTCTTACTTTGGCTCAGAAGCTGCAGGGACTCATTGCTGCCATGACATCTTTCCACTAACGATGCAGATATATGAGGTCTAGCAGAAAAACACTGAAACTGACTTAGAATGAGTTTTTTCTTTTGTTAATTACAAATTTATTTGATAACCCAGTACAGCACACTTTAGATACACCCAATAGCTTCACAAGCTTGGATAAACATGTAAAAACACAACTTTCATTTGTTCATTCAGTGCAATCAGGAGTAGAGCAGCCAATGTGAGATAAATAATAAAGAAACTGACAAAAACAATAGATTGATTACTTTGGTCAAAAAGGTAAAAAATAAACTGAAACAAACCTTCTGTCAAAACACACTTCTGGGAACTTTGTACCTGGCAGCCATCTTGGTAGGTATCCATAGCTAACTGTCAAGGCAGTTGCTATGACAACAATAAACAAGCCACAAGCTTTGAATAAGCTCTCGCCTCTTTCCTATCTCACTTATAAACAAACTTATAAGCGCTGTGCTTGTCTACCAACATGGCGGTTCAAATCACTTCCGGTTCAAAAATGACGTCTTTCAGAGTGCAAAACATAGAGTTAGACTGAAT
This sequence comes from Xiphophorus hellerii, assembly GCF_003331165.1. Classification (NCBI taxonomy): domain Eukaryota; kingdom Metazoa; phylum Chordata; class Actinopteri; order Cyprinodontiformes; family Poeciliidae; genus Xiphophorus; species Xiphophorus hellerii. Next base: position 29,721,023 of record NC_045672.1, on the reverse strand, counting down.
AGATCCGCCCTTGTGGATTGAGCACATTGTTACCCAATCTAGAATTTCTTCGATATCGGGACAGATATTGATATCGGATCAGTGCATTTTTACTTTCCACTACGATCCCATTAAAATGTTTTCTACGCTGATCGACTTTCTGAAATGTGTTAAATCTGCAGCTAAATATCAACAATATTAAGTCTTCAGTGTGACTGTGTAGCTTTGAACCAACATTGTTTAAGTTTAGGGAGAAACTCACCTTCAATAACTCTGATTTCGAATATTTCCTCATATAACTCAGACAGCGATGACCCGGCTACTCCACACCTGTACCGTCCAGAATGGGACGTTCTCAGCTCTCTGACGGTCACCTGCAGATTTCCATTACAATACCTGAGGTGGAAACTCCCATTCTGAGCGTCCGCTGACTTTGTCGCGATGATGACGTTGTCGTGTTTACATTCCTCTCTGCATAAATATCTGCTGCCGCCTCCAACCAGAGTGAACGGAAACTCGAAGGAGACGTTTTGTCCTTCGGCTGCTGTGTAAATGGGAAATCCTGCTGCTGCTGTGCTACTGAGAAAAGATACTCCTGGAAAACAAAGATTTAAAAGAGTCAGTGTTTTGGGGATTCCTTTGAGTAGATAACTGCACCTAGATGTGCGTTTTGTGGATGTCATGAGATCTCCTTTTGAGTTCATGTGGAAAAAGCCGTAAAGTTTGGCTTTGACCATATTAGGTAATATTTTCAAAAAAGCGAGTGAGTTTGAAACTTTGAGTGGAGGTACGGTTAGGCAATATGGCTTAAAAATAAAATCTCTGATTTTTATATCAATCAATCAATCAATCAAATTTTATTTGTATAGCATATTTCAGCAGCAAGGCATTTCAAAGTGCTTTACATCATTACAAACACAGAAACACAATGCAATATAGAATCAATAATCAAAACACGACATTAAGTCAGGTTAAATTTGTAATACGTTTCAAATATAATCCTAAACAGGTGGGTTTTGAGTTGAGATTTAAAAGAAGTCAGGGTTTCAGCTGTTTTAGAGTTTTCTGGAAGTTTGTTCCAAATTTGTGGTGCATAGATGTTGAAAGCTGCTTCTCCTCGTTTGGTTCTGGTTCTGGGGATGCAGAGCAGAACCAGAACCGGAAGACCTGAGAGGTCTGGAAGGTTGATACAATAACAGCAGATCTTTAATGTATTGTGGTGCTAAGCCGTTCAGTGATTTATAAACTAACAACAGTATTTTAAAGTCTATTCTTTGAGCTACAGGGAGCCAGTGGAGGGACTTTAAAACTGGTGTTATGTGCTCTATCTTCCTGGTTTTAGTGAGAACGCCAGCAGCAGCATTCTGGATCAGCTGCTTTATACCTACTATATTAAGGTAAAAAAATTAATTACGAGAATAAAGTTGAAATAATACAAATAAAGTCAGAATATTTCAAGAAATAGTCATAATATTAGTAGAATAAAGTTGTAACATTATGACTATTCTTATGATTATTCTCATATTATGTTGCCTTTATTCTCATAATTGTATTATTTTCATTTCCAGAGTAACTCTAACACTGCGTCATGCATCCTAGATCTGATTCTAATAGTTTTTTTTTCTCTTATTTTCTAACAAAGAAATTGCAAATGACAAAAAAATAAATAAATTTCAAAGCGTAACTTATTTCAATCATCCCTTCTGTAGGCTACATGAGGGCCAGGCTATGAGAGTGTTTGTCTAATTATAAGAAAATAGTCATAACATTACTTTACCAGAGGAATAAAGATGCATTAATATTCTAATAAGATTGGTGGACAGTGAAATTAACTGAGTCGTCTGTTATGATATGATTCTCCTAGTTAGTGTAAAACCTGTGAACATGATTTTGGAAATGTGGTGGATTTGGAAATTCCTTTAGTGTTGGTAAAATAATGACCTTGGGGCTTATGTTAAAAATGGTCTAGTCTGTAACAAATGCTCGTTGTTGATAGAGAGAGAGAGTTACCGTTAACAAGAGTGGTTATTGGAGCTGTGCAGTTGCTTCTTAACTGAAAAGGGTCAAAGCTCTTGGATTGTAGGTAGTTAAAAGCAAGATGAATCTCCCTCCACACCAGCTTAGACAGATTATCTCTCCTAGACCTGGATCAGGGTAAGACTCGGGGGTTTAGAGAGTCCGGACCCGTCAGACGGAGAGCTGGTCAGTAGTCAGTCCATTGGAGTTGTGAGGTTTAGGGCGGGACTGGCTATTGCGCAATAACAACGTCTTAAAATTATGAGACAAAAAGACGTTTTAATGATTTTTACCTGAGTCCACATGTTTCTGTCTTTGAAACACACTCAGTTGTTTACATGATAGTTTCAAAGCTGTTACTGATAATAATTTGATGCTGATGTGTTAAAAGAAAAAATATTTCCTTATCTATAAAACTGACACTAAAGTAGAAAATTCCTCATTTAATTTTTTTTGTCTGTTTTTGTGTTGGAGTTTTGATAAAACTACTACTTCATTCTCCTGAATATTACGACTTTTTCTCATATTATTTCAACTTTATTCTCGTAATCTAAACTTTTTACCATTGTAGAATTGACCTGAATTGAAAATACAAATAAATAGAAGCTATAAAACATGCTTGTTAAATAATAAGTAGGAAAGTTTAGTATGTAATGAGTACAAAGAGGAAGCAGGAAGAAAACATGAGGAGAAAAAGAAAAAACAGGAGGAAAAAATATAAGATTTTATCAATAAAGTTTTGTAGGAACTTTGAGTTTAACTGTGTGTGACTTAGAAATGAAACTATGTTTTAAAACAGTAAAAAATCTAAATACAAGGAACAGGTTACAATTGCAAGCATTTAAAGACATTGAATGATGTATATTTAAATTATGTATATTTTAAAAATTGTTGAAAAAAAGAAGAGAGAAGAAGAATCTCAAAACAATCCAAACATTTCTTGATAAAAGAGAGGTAAATAATCCACAACAAATATAAAAATATTTAAAAAGACCAAAACCAGCACTGTGGCTGAATGATAAGAAATAAACTCTGAATATTGTTTATGAAAAAACAAGAATATAAAAGAGGATTGTTTGTATATTGAGAATTGTTTTATATTAACCAGTTACATTTGGCTTTAACTCTAATTTTTATAAGAATCTCTTAGTTTTTCTTGGTGATTAAAATCTCAAAGTGTCAGTTTAATCAGACATTTGTTTACTTATTTCTTCAAAATGCAGCCCAAAACCATTTCTTTATTACACTTACAGACAAAATACAGACGAATTAAAAGGACTGAAGCGCAAAAATAATTTACATGGTTGTGAATTTGTCATGTGCTGCAGAGACAATAAAATAAACATGTAAACAATAATTAAATCGTTCCCCACCTGTTAGGAAGCAGAAGAGCAGAGTTTGTTGTTTCTCCATTATGAATTTAATTCTGAAAAGTCCAAACTTTGACTGATGGGTTTGTGTTTTTGTTCTCCTCCCTTCCTGTCTTCCTCTGTCTCATTCATGCAGACAGACGCTGGTTGTCTCTTTAGCAGATGACGCTACTGCCAACTTCTCTGTCACTTCTTCTTCTTTTTAACTTCTCTGACTCATCCAGATGACGTTTAATGTGCGATGGGATTTTCTGCTGATGTTTGCAATTTTAGTTACTACTCAAAATATATAAAAATACAAACAAAACAAAATTTGTACTAATTTTAAATCGTTTGTTATGTTTTCGTTGTATTTTTTTTTTTACTGTGAAATAAATTGCTGCGCTTGAAACTGTTCAAGCGACAATTTTTCCTACATAAATACTTTTGAATAATTTTAGAGGTTAAAAATTTGACTACATTGTGTTTTTGGGGGGTTAGAACAGAAACAGTCATGCTAATAATTTAAGGGATTTAAATTTTATTCACAGGTAAAACTAGATTTTACCTGTCGGAGCGAACTGAAGCTAAATCAATCTGTGAAGCTGTTTACAGGTGTTTACAGTGCAGTGGGTTGGAGTTGTGCAGTGATTAGATTGAATGCATCGCTGTGGTCTTTGGTTTTATACCAACTCAGGCTGTGGCTCTGTGTTTGTCTATCTGTTATTATTATAGACTTAGGAAAATAGTTTCAAATCAACATGAAATTAAACCCACAGTCCACTTCTCTATATATTTGCTCAGTGTATACAAACACACTTCCCCCTTGATCGCTAAATTTTAACAGTTTCTTTTACATATTTGCATATTTATACTTCTGTAGGTGACAGATGTTTCTTCAAGGAACTGATGCAACTTTGTGAAGATATGACTTTTTTGTAACAGTAATGGCTGAGACAGAATGTGCCCTCAAGAGCAGATATCCTGCAGGTTTTAGATTCTTTTCCCATGTTAGTTAAAATGATTATCATGTGTTTGGATAGTGAGAGAAAACCAGAAAACTCCTGCATGCACTGGGAGAAACTGCAAACTTAATTCAGAGACCAAAGAGCAATTTATTCAACACAGTGGATCCACTTTACAACAACTCCTCCAAACACTATAAGCCTCATGTTTTACAAATCAAATGAAGCTAAAAGTGCATAACAAAATAAGCATTATGCACTTTTAGCTTCATTTGATTTGTAAATGAAGCTACTTTTAAACACTTTTGAAAGTGGTTTAAAGGTTTGTGCTCACAAATAATTTTATTTAAAGTAATGTTGCTATTGTTCTTAGTTCCTGTCCAGAAATGTAGACCAATGAAACTATTTATTCTTACATTATAGAAAATGTTTGAATCCATTTTCAAACCATCAACACATTAAATAAGTGATATTACACTTTATGCAGAACTTTTATTTAACTCAATCAAATTACATGCAGTTTGGTTCAGTCCAAATTATTTCTACTTATGAAAGAGAGGGAACCAGAACTTGACTCAATGGTCTAGTCAAAGTTGCAGATAGTCTTTCACACATCTGTCTCCTTCTTTCGTCATCAGTCACATTAATGAAATGAAAAAAATCAACTGGTTATTAAATGTGTTATTTAAACTGATACTTTAATTAGTTTTTAGTTTCACAAACGGTTCCTGTCATTAGATTTTATTTCTGCATTTTAAAAATCGAGGGGTTTTAAACTCTTGTGTTTGTAGGAAGGAAGTTTCTGGTTTATCAGTGAAGGAGGAAGAAAAGCAGAGTTAGAAACAATCGGCTCAAGATGAAGGTCTGTCTCACTTTGCTCTGCCTCCTCTTCCTCAGTGAGTACATTGTTTTATTTTGTTTCTTTTGGGTATTAATCACCATTTTCTTGATTATTGATCAGTGTCAATAATTTTCAGTCCAGTTAGGTGTCTAACATGTTGCTGAACTTGTATTTCAATGTTCACCTTCAGGGATGTTAGGAAATGTCACATGTTGGCTGAAATAATATTCAGCCTCTCATTTCACACGGAGACGATGACTTTGGTTAATTACAGTTTTCTGCAACTTTCAGATTAATACAGAAGCATAAAGCTGCCAAACAGAAAACTAATAAACACATATAAATCAGATATAAGTCTATTTTCCTTTTTGCCTGAGTTGTTGGAGGAAAACATTACATGTACACAATTTAACATTTTCAAGAAATAGAAACATCTGTGCTTAGGTACATTTTTAAAGTTATGTTCTTTTAAAGAGAACCAATTATAAGTTTAATTTCACACAGAAATTATTTATGAAAATATGTCTCCTTTATGCTGCTGGATGCTTCATTGACTCTTTGCTGTTTGTTTTCACAGTAGAACTGCAGGAAGGAGAACTTGGATCTGTTCAAGAAACAACCTACACAGAGATGGAAGGAAAAAACATCACAGTTTCGTGTTATTTTTTCTTTTATGGGCTTAAAATGTATTTCTGCAGGACAAACTGTAGTGCAGAAAACATTCTTGTTGAAACAACTGAGCACAGAGCTCAGAGGGGCAGATACATAATTGAGTTTAATAGAACACACATGGGATCAAATTTAGTTTTTGTGAGCATTACAGAGTTGAAAAGGTCGGATTCTGGATGGTACAGATGCGCTTTGGGAAAAGTATTGACTCGACATTATGATTTTGAGATTGTTGTCATCTCTGGTGAGTTTTTTTTTTCATTGCAATTACACCAAATATTAAGAAAAAATAAAACACACAACAATAAATAATAAGGAAATGCAACTAATGGTGTGTTTGGTTCATACTCAAAAGTTAAAAATGTGAATTAAAAGATTCTTGGAAGCTCAATTATTGTTTACATTTGCAAAATGGAGAGAAATACATTTTTAAATAATTTTCTCTGAGCACAACTCTGGAGTTCGAGCACAACAATGAATGTATGGTTCAAATCTAGATAAAATCCATTAGTCTGAACTTCTCAGTGTTTGTAAAGTGAGAATCCAAACCTGCTGCTGTCAGACACAAACCTTTAATCTAACAGAGTTTAATTTTTGAAGAAATTACCAACACATCTTGCTTGTGAATGTCTATAGACTTTCTTTTCTAAGAGGCATCAACCAAATGGTAACCATGAAAATCTGTGAAAACCTGGGAAAGATGTGTAGGAAATCAGTTGGGTTGACGTACACAGAAAATGAAAATGACTAAATTGTTTAAAAAGTAGAGGAGCTCAACATGTTCAACAACATTAGCTCACAAAATCTGTTCCAACTGATGATGGGCAACAAAGCATTGAAATATTCTTCTGTCAAACACATGATGCAGCTAAAAGAATCATTGAATCAGTTTAAATAAATATCAAAAACATTTTAATTAGTAAAATATCTCAAAGCAACTATTTTATGTTTCTGTTTGGTAACATAGATCTATTGTGGGATTTGTTTTATTTTGACATTTCTAAAGTGTAGAAATTAGATGCTTGCTGTTATGTTGGCAAGGAGGTTTATTTAAAGCTGATGTAAAATAGAGAAAATGAACATTCATAGAGCAGTAACAGAAATAAAATACCTATTAATTCCTTATTAACACAACAAAACTATTATTTTTTATCTCCAATCAGCTTCTCCAACAGCAACAGCATCTACAGGGAGCCTGAGTTTCTCTTCTCCTCCTCCTTTCTCCTCGGAAACCACCAAACACTCCAACACATCAGCGCCACCTTCAGGTACGATACCTGTTCATGTCTGCAGCTTCACAGAGACGATGAGACTGTTAAACTCTGAATGTCCCTGCAGGGGTTCTGCTTTCTGTCGGTGTGGCTCTAACAAAAATGATTATCGTTTTGGCTGCAGCTCTTCTGGTTTTCTTCAAATACAGAAAAAACAAGCAGCATGAAGGTGAGTTTCCAGATGGCTGGTCATGTTTTACATCACTTTAGGAGAAAATGCATCAAGAAAATGCTTTCACTTCACCAACTATAAACAGCAGCTGTCCTTCCATTCAAAACTTTGTTAAATATATTGAATAATGTCATGGGGGACTTATATTTGATTGCCATATTCCTGAAAATGTTCAGGTCAGATTATTGTGATTTTGTCTCTTTGTGCTTTATGGTGTGTATTTTAATTTTTTATTTTACAGTTTGTAAAACCACCTTTTGTTGAAAATCCAGTTCTTAGTGTTTTTTGGTGGACGTCTTTACCAATCAGAGGCGGATATTTGAGCACATTTTCCTTTGCAGAACAGCTTGAATGCAGTCAGAATTTAAAAAAATCTCAGAAACTTAAACTTAGACTAAGATTTTCAGTGACTTGTGAGTCTGAATTTACTTTGATCTAAACCAAACCTTTGTGGCTCTGGCTGCATGTTTAAAATAACTGTCTTGCTGGAAGATGAAGATGAAGATTTTTTAAAATCCTTTTTAATCCTCCATTTAATCATCAGTATCTCATAATTGATCATTCCCTTTGAGATATTTAAAGGAGATAATGCAAAATTCACATTTTCCACATTTTTCACTTCTATTTTGTTCTCCACTTCTTCTAAGAACCAACCAAGCGCTTAAAAAACAATCCATTTGTGTTTTGGTGTCTGAAAAATTTGCCATTTCAAACCTTCAATAGTTCAGTCACTTTCGAAGGACGTCACGCCGTTACCTAGCAACTCAAGCTCAGCTAAAGCACCTTTGGTCAGCTGGTTTATCTCTGTGTTTGCTGTACAATGGCTGCTGGAAAACACAAATGTTGACTTACCATGCAGAAACTGCTTGCTGCAGTCTCGTTGATTGTGCAAGAGGTTTCACTTCTGCTTTTCAAAGATGTATGGTTGTATAATTAGACATCTATTTTTAGCCATTTTCATGTGTGAGTGTGAATGTTAAGCTGGTGGGGGATAGCCAGCAGCAACTTATTTAGATTTAAAGTGACAAGAGACCCTAAAACAGCTAAAGATAGACAGAACTGAGCTGACTAAAATCTCAAAATCTAAGAATAAAATGTAATAAACATGTTTTGTAGCCCATAGTCCAATCCTAACCTGCTCAATTAATCATGATGAGTCGTTTTATCTTGTGTGCAGCAGGATTTCGGTAGGAAGAGAGTATGCTACCATCAAAAAGGTGAGTATCAGTCAGTGTAAACCACCTTCTTTCCTTCATGCATTATTTGTGAAATCATCTGACTGAAACATGACAAACTTCTCCTGCAGCTCAGCAGAGTAAAGAAGAAGATCAGAGATGAGGACGGAGAAAACTGGTCACCTGGTCAGACAACTCAAACCCAGAACACAGTAAGTAAACTCTGAGATATCAGAAATACTATTTCCAGATTCATTGGTAAAAGTTATTTTTCCATGAAAATATAGGAATACATTTAAAGTTGTAAGTAATGTTTACTTACTTTGAAAATTGAATTTCACTCAACATTTTTATGCTTTTATCATATTAAATCCGTTATTTATCTTACGACCCCCAAGTTATTCAACACATACAAGAAAAAATCTGAGAATTTAATCATGTTGCATAATTATAAATTCCCAAATAAAAAGTCTGAGGGTGTTATTTATGTTTATTTCATCCTCCAGGTTGAAAGAGTCACCCTAGATTATGCTGATGTGCATTTTTCTAAACGTACAACCATCTTGCGCAGCAGCGCCCCCTGTGGTAACCATGGAGACGACGTCATTTACGCAGAACCGCCGACACATGAGAAACATGACAACGTTTAGTCACATTATAGCACAAAATAAACAACAATTTAGTTTCATGTGACTGATGGCGCTGCAAAGCAAAAGGTGAAATAAATCTAATTATTTTTTATGTTAAACTTTATCTTTAGGTACTTTAAATAATTGAATTCATCATTTGAATAATATATAGCAGGTTTGTACAGAGAAGGATTTTTATTTAAATTTAACAAGAAGCTGCAGCCCAGCACTAAACCTAAAGGTTATGAAACTTTATCCAGTTATTTTTGCTAAATGTCAAAATACCTGTAGAATAATTGAGAAGTGATTTTTCCAGCTTATATGTTTTTGATATCTTGTTTTTATCGTCACAAATGCGCAATGTTATCATTCTGTTTTTTTTTATATTGCTTTAATATGTTTTATCAAAGCTTTAAAATGATTTAATCTATGTTTTATTTGTATTCTTTCATGTGGATTTCTACATGGGAAAGATTTGTAAATACCTTAAACCAACACAAGTTGAATTAATAAACGGTACTCTTTGAATTATTAATTTTTTGCATGATCACTTATGTGTATTACCAAAAGGTCTCCTTTATTTTACATCAAAGAACTTGTTAGGTTTAATAAATTTTAATTTTAGCTTCCCAATTGAGGAAGTAAATTTTGGCTGCTTTAATCGTTGCAGCTTGTTTTCTCTCATAAAGAAGCAGATCTTCATTAAGTTTAATCAAAGCTCAAAATGCCTTAAATATTCAGGATGTATTTCATCAAAGGCAAAAAGGAATAGTTTAGCTTTTTGGAGTGGGGTTGAAAAAAATTATGAAATGTATGGAAGAGGATTAGGGCCAATAATAAAAAACTGAATTCTGACTTTAATTTCATCTGCTGAGGAAATATTTTCAGTTTATTCCTGAACTAAACTCTCTGAAACAGTCAGAGCTCAAAGAACATTTAGTTTCATGTTTTCACAAAAAAGGAGGATTGCAACATATTGATGCAGAAGTTCCTGGTTTACCAGAGAAGCAGAATTAGAAACTATCAGCAGCTCAGGATGAAGGTCTGTCCCACTCTGATCTGCCTCTTCCTCCTCAGTGAGTACATTATTTTATTTATATCAATATGAAGTGGTCTCTGTTTCAAATTACCTTTATTGTGTCTCTTCCTCTTGGTCTTTGTGGTAAAATGCAGTTTCAAATGTGAATACATTTAGCTCCTGGTTTATTTCAAACCTTTTAAAATTATAATCATAAATGTGTTTGAAAGCTCATCAAGGACGTCCAGCATTAAACATATAGTAGTTTTAGTTTTCAGTAAAAACAAAATGTATCGAATTATTTGGGTTTTGCTTGTCTTCTATTTTTTGAGGTCTGATTATTTTACAGCTGTCGAAGAAAAAAACAAAATGGCTCTTTGCCTCCTGAAACAAAGATCAGAGCAGCAGCGAACCACAGATAGCAGAAAAACACAAAACATGTTACAGATAAGATATAATCAGCTGAAGAGTTTAGTAAACTAGAAAACTAGAACAAGTTACACTTATACTTTTTTTTAGGTAATTGCAAACTTTCTCATATCAACCAAACAGGTATTTTGTAAATTCATTAAAATTACTCTGAGGAATTCAGAATAAAGGAAACATGTAAAGCAACAGCGGAAACCTAATTTCACACATAAAGATGCAATAAGCAGAAGGAGGCCGTGCAGGAAGCTAAGAAACATTTACATATAAGAACCTTAAGTTACTATTCCTAGTTTACATAACATAGAGTTAACATGAACTGAGGAAAGCAAAATAAAACAATTAAATTAATCGTTTACATAAACTTTCTAATGTCTTACCAGCTGAATAAACACATAAGATCCTCTGCTTAATTTTTAGGCCATGTGATTTTATTCTGCCTGGTCTTACAGTAACTACTGACTGTTAACCTCTGCAGGGCTGCAGGATGGAAATGCTGTGAGGAGGACAACTGGAGTAGAAGGAGGAGACATCACAGGTAAATGTCCATTTCCCGTCTCTGGAGTGAGGAAGTTTGTTTGTAGAGAAAACTGTGAAGGGAAAAATATTCTGATTGAAACAACAAGTAACACAGCTGAGAGAGGAAGATACAATGTAAAATATGAACAAAATTCAGGACGTCCACTTGATTTTCTCTATTTTACAATCAAAGACCTGAGAAAGTCGGACTCAGGACGGTACAGGTGTCGCTTGGATAGAACTTATAGTGGAACCAGATATGAGAATTTTGAACTGGTTGTGAATGGAGGTGAGTTTTCTACAAAAAGTTCAGAAAATGTTCCTTCTTGTCTCTGAAAATTATTTTCTGCTCTCTGAAAACGTTTCCAGCTCAAAATAACCTTCAGCAGGATCCTGGGTTCAAATAATTTCTGATTCTGTTTAACTTTTCACAGCTTCAGGGACTCCAAAGCCATTCTGGTTTCTGCATAGTTTTACATCATCATGGTTTATCCCACCAACCTTGAAAACAACTCCTTCAGTCCAGACTTCCTCACCTTCTTCCTCTGAAACCACCTTCTCTGAGACGCCAGCTGCAGCTTCTGGTCTGTAATCCTTGTATGAGCAGATTTATTTGATCACGCATACAACACCAACAATGACAATAACAAAAGAAAAACATCAAGGTTGATTTGGAAGATTGCATAATTTGGAAACGGAAAACTCGAGTTGTGCAAAAGAAACATAATTCCTCCAAGATTCAGAACGAATGACGGTCAGAGAATTACCAGTCTGCTATGGAATGATGAAAAAATGCTTTTTTTATTTCTCAAAGCCAGAAATCTTGTGTGTTTAATACATTTTAATATGAAAAGAAAATTTCACCAAATCTAATTTTTCTTCTACAGGTACAGGTCTTGAATTTGAGCGTCACATTTTGCATTCTAGAGCAATGAATGAAAGATTGTACTGAAAAAAATCCACTTTCTTCTTAAAACAAAGAAGGAAAGAAATACAGAAAAGGTTTAAAGTCACTGAATAAAAAGCAAATAATAATTGTGATTATTGATTTCAGGCTTTTAAAGTGAGAATTTGCTTTTTTAGTGGCCCTAATATTTTTATGTAGAGAAAAATCTAAATCAATTTTATCATTATGAATATTTTTTTTATTATTTCTCATTTATATAGACATTTAGTCAGTGCTGCAGTTATGTAGAAAATTTACTCTACAACAGAGATAAAACTGGAGTTCACTGTTTGAAGAACAAAGTCACTAATATCAGCCAAACTGAATAAATATAATGGAGAAATGAAAAGTTTTCAACTTAATATCAGAGAAAATGTTTATTCTCCAGTGATCAGTTATGAGTGTCAAACGTTTCCTAAGTCAGAACTTATTCAGAGACAGAACATGTTCATGATAAATAAGTTAAAAACTTATTTAGCACTTAGACTTTAATATGTGCATTAAAAACATGTTGAATTGCTAAAATAAAATAAAAAAGCCTAATTCAGAACATTTACCTGTTTTGTGATAAAACCAAGCAGTTCTTGAATCAGAACCAAAATAAACCAAAATACCAAATAAACCAAATAAAGCTGCAGACCTTGATAAAACCAAGCGGTTCTTGGTTTTATCAAGGTCTGCAGCTTTATTGATTCTGATTCATAACAAATGTTTAATTTCTCAGCTTCAACCACTTCAGAACCAAACTGGATCCTGCAAACTTTTCCATCAACATTAGTGATGTCACCTTCTGTAACAACAGCAGCAACATTAACTCAAAGGTTGAGTTCTTCCTCTTCCTCCTCTTCATCTGAAATCACCCAGCAGACCAGAACATCACCTGAACCCAAAAGTAAAGTTGTTTTTTTTTTTACCTTGTTTTATCTCAGAAGAACCACATTTTCCACTTTATCCTGATCAAACCAAAAATGTTCTTTAACTCCCCTGCAGGTCTGCAGCTGTATCTGGTTCTGATTCATAACAAATGTTTAATTTCTCAGCTTCAACCACTTCAGAACCAAACCGGATCCTGCAAACTTTTCCATCAACATTAGTGACGTCACCTTCTGTAACAACAGCAGCAACATTAACTCAAAGGTTGAGTTCTTCCTCTTCCTCCTCTTCATCTGAAATCACCCAACAGACCAGAACATCACCTGAACCCAAAAGTAAAGTTGTTTTTTTTTTTACCTTGTTTTATCTCAGAAGAACCACATTTTCCACTTTATCCTGATCAAACCAAAAATGTTCTTTAACTCCCCTGCAGGTCTGCAGCTGTATCTGGTTCTGTCTTTGATCGTCAAGATCATCTTGATATTGTTGCCTTTGGTGAATTTCTGCAGGAAAAGGAGAGCCATGAAAAGCAAAGGTGAGGATGCAGAAAACACGAACCAACACTCACTATTGGTGCGTTCGCACCAAACTCGTTGTATGTTGTATTTTTGCAGAGTACATTCAGTTATCAAAGAATCTCCCTTTTTTATTTACAGGCAGCAACTGACTGACATTCTTCCAGGTTGAAGTCCTTAAACAATGCAAAAAAAGCACAGATTCATATCTGGCATGGTGCATAAAATACTTATACTTGTGTTGTAAATTCTACTAAATCCTTTTTCAATACATTTCAAAAATAGAGATTTTTTTTCCTCAAAAATAGTCTTATTCAATCTGACTTCAGTTTTCCAAATTTGTCAGATTTTTATTTTCATAGAAACTGTAAAAAACTATTGTTTTTGTGCTACTAATAAATACGGCGCAGTGTGCATCACCTTTCCAAGTCCCTATTCCTCCTGGTTATCACAGAAAGGTTCCTACCCTCTTTCTTCTTTGACCAAAGGGAGAAACATGTCGTTTCACTAGAAGCAAACTAACGCTGACAAAAGACAGAAATTATGTAGCGCAGTTCAAACTTCATGCTGAACAAGTTTTCTAGGACTTTGCTTCTAGTTTATTTTAATCTCTGTAAACCAGGAGTTTCATCTCTGGCCTGAATGTTTTTCAGATCCTGCTGTGGAAACAGAGTATGATGTCGTCTCTCAGGTGAGTCTCGATAAAACACCCGAGTTTCTTCAGTGTTTTTAAAACTGTCTTCGTGATAAAACGTTTCTTCATGCAGATCAATGCAGACAGGGAGAAAATCAGAGGAAACAATATGGAAGAAATCATCTGCTGAGGAAACATCTTCAGTTTGTTCCTGAACTGAATGAACAAACAGCCCAAAGATGAGGAACCTTCAGTCTCAGGTTTTCACAAGAAAAAAACAGAGAGGACAGTTTTCTAGATTATAGAGGAGCTAAATTATGAAACAGGTTTTCAGACTCAGATTAAAAAATAGTTCTTCTACTGAATGTTACAGAAGATGTTTGAAATATGATCTAATCGTTGGATTATAAATGTATTATTGTTTGTTTTCTCATTGTTTGATTGGAGGCTTCATATTAGCGCCCAGCTTTCTGCCTTTCTCCCTGCAGTGTGCTAAAAATATATTTTTAATTTACTTTGTTTATTTATGTGTAACATATTCAAATATCATGACATATTTAGACCATTATTGGTTTGAACAGGAGGTAGGCAGAAGTATAAACTTAAGTTTATTCTGCCCTCTTACTTTTATGTATCTTATTTTTCACACATATTTTTATTTTAAAGAAAAGAAATACTAGTATAAAATAGAATAAGGAAACAATAATAAACAATAGAACAATTTCTTTCACAACAAGGAGATAACATACCGATTTTCCATTATTCTTTATGCGTCTGAGTTAAACTTTTAAAAAACGTTTTTGACTTTTGAAACTCTGAAATTTCCAAGCTCTTTCTAGAACACTTTTGAGCAAAATGTCAAAATTTCTGAATTTTCTGCATCATTTCCACTTTTCAAACTCTGAAACTTTGAAGTTTTTTTCTAGAATCTTTTTGAGATTTTTCTGAGGTTATTTACTCCTTTTTATCTACCTAAAATGATCCTAATACGCCTTCATAGGAACAGTTAATCTGTTTTTTTCCCACCACTAAAATAGTCAAAGAATTATGATTAAGCAGTAAAAGTATTAGTGCCCTCTGGTGTTCAGAGGAGGAACTGCACCCTGCAGAGAAGTTCCTGGTTTATCAGTGAAGCAGGAAGAGAAGCAGAGTTAGAAACCATCAGCAGCTCAGGATGAAGGCTCGTCTCACTCTGATCTGCCTCTTCTTCCTCAGTGAGTACATTATTTTATGTCATTTTATTTAATTGAGATTCTATGTAGACACATAAAACAAGATTTTGTGGGGCTGGTGGCCTTTATTAAACAGTGAATTGACAAGAAACAGGATAAAGAAGTAGGGAGACGTCATTTAGCAAATGACCACAGATCGAACCAACCGTGTCTTGGATTATAGACAGAGGATGCAGGCTATCAACCCTACATCCCTTCAGTTCCCTGGTATATAAAAGATTTATTCTACCTTGTTGAACTATGTGGAGCCAACAGTTTTAGTTGTTTTATCTATTGCATCCCTTTTTATTTCTTCGGTAAACCAATTTTTAATAGAACTCTGTTTGACTTGTCCTCCATTTGATCTGTTACTTCCTGTTCATTTTGTGCTGAAATTTGCTGATGTTGTAAACTTCTGGATGTAAAATATGTTTGTTTTCATGCAATAACAGAAAACTTGACAGGGGGCATTTGTATGTAGAAATAAAACAAAATAAACCCCATGTTTTCAACTTTCACATGCTCAGAGTCGGTTGCTTTCCAGAAATGTAGGCTTTGTAAAACTCAGACTATTAGATAAACAGAGGAAGCGGCTGTGAAACTGGAGAGGAACATCAAGTTCCTCTCAGACACTCAAGTCATCTTTGAAGAAACAAACCCTCAACAGATGCGTCAGTGTTTTTCTTCAAAACTTTACTTTGCAAACTTCCTCAATTAATATTTTCAGCTGTTTAAGGAAACTAGAAGATTATTAATCCTGTTTAGTGAGTTTAGCTGAATTAGTTTGAGACACTTCCGTAAGTTGAGATTTATTCTAAGGCATCCAGTTAAATTCATAACTATGTTTCCTCTGATTTCCTTTAACAATGACAGTAACTGTTTTTCTCCTCAGCAGCTCTGCAGGACGGAGAAACTCTAGGAACCTACAGAGGAAATGAAGGAGGAAGCATCACAGTTAGATGTGAATTTGGTTACTATGGATGGAAAAGGTTCCTTTGTAAGAAAACTTGTGAAGGAAAAAATATTCTCATTGAAACAACTAAAGATACAGATCAGAGAGGCAGATTCAGCATCAGATATGAAGAAAGAAATATTTTTTCATCTGATTTTCTACATGTGAGCATCACTGATCTGAAACCGTCAGACTCAGGACGGTACCGGTGTCGCTCCGATGAAACCTTAGATGGAACTCTATACGATAATTTTTATCTTGTGATTGAAGGTGAGTTTTCTGGTTTTATCATTTAGCTCAGATTTTCAACAGATCAACTTAAAATGACCAACATGTTCAAACTGAAGACACACATTGATCATAAAATGAGAGGAATGTAAATTTATCCTCATGATTTTGTTTCACACTCAAATCCTCAGAACCAAAATGGACTCTGCACTGCAAAAACATAAAAGCATTTTTACCCAGTTTCTAGTCAAATTATTGTAGCACACTTGAAATAAGACAAAAGTGACTTAGAGGTAATCTTATTTCAAGGTGACTAAAATATCTGCACTAAAAACTAAACTACAAATACTTGATAAGATTTTGTGTTTTTGCAGAGTGGGACCTTTAATAAGATCAACTTTTTCTTCATCAGCTTCTACCACAACTGCAACAACAACGTCAAGAAGAACAACAGCAGCAACAGCAGCAGCAACAGCAGCAGCAGCAACAGCAGCAACAGCAGCAGCAGCAACAGCAGCAGCAACAGCAGCAGCAGCAGCAGCAACAGCAGCAACTCAGAGTCAGAGTTTCTCTCTTTCTCCATCTGAATCCGTCAAACTCTCTGAGAAACCAGTTGCAGCTTCTGGTTCACCATCTGTTCATGTTGATGAGATGATTTGGGTCTGTTAAAGTTCATCAGCAACATTCAGAGTTGTTAAAGGAAAAACCTCTTAGTAATAAATTTCAAAACTCTCACAATTAAATAAATAAATACAAAAACAAAAGGAGGTAAACCAACATCTGATTCATTTAAAAAGTTTTGTTCTTGGGTTCATTTTAGTTTATTGAAGGACAAAGAGAATATCAGAACTCCCACAGATGGTGGTTTACTGACTCGGTGGATGAAAACCCACAAAGCATCGAAAGAGCAAGACCTTAACTCTCAGTATGCAAGTTAAAAAAAGGGAAAATGTTTTCACATTTGTTGAAATTGTCACAGTGTAATAGAAGACAGTTCATTTATGAAAGATCAATTTCCTCCACCTCCTCTCTGAGCTACTATTGCTGTCTGAAGAAATGCAACCAATCAGAGCCAGGAGGCGGGTCTTAGCGCTGTCAATCAATGCTAATGGCAGAGAACCAACTTATTGTTACATGAAAATCATCTTTCTACCATCGTCATCGGTGGCTATGCTAGTTTTAGCATTTATGGCAAAAAGCTGATTTAGTTGGACAGAGACACATCCAGGACGAGGCTGTGATAGTTATTTACTTTACTGTAGTTTAGTTTCATTTTTGTGACTTTTTTTCTAATTCAGTTAGTTTTAAGTAGTTTTTTAGTGTGCTTGCTTGTTTATTAGTTATTATTGATTAAAATTGATTAAATATTGCTTAGTTCCAGTTGAGTTTTTATTAGTTATAGTAATAGTTCTACGTTTTTGAATTCTGGACCTAAAGATTAACTAAAGCATTGTATTGTGATTGTTCATACATCCATTGGGTAATGAATATTTAACAGAGGATACAATTTAAAAGTTTTGCTGTCGTCGTTTGTAGGTTTCCTCTTTGGTTCTTTATGCTGCAAACCGTAGACATCCAATATGTTATACTAATACAGAGAAATGTGTAGAAATGCTGACATTTTAATGTTACTTGCAAAGATAAATGTCATCAGCTGTTGGATCAGATGCACCACATTTACCACTTTGTCCTGATCAAACCAAACTGTTTTCTCTTCAACGCCCCTGCAGATCTGCAGCTTTATGTGGTTTTGTCTTTGGTCGTCAAGATCATCTTGTTATCAACACCTTTGGTTATTTTCTGCAGAAAGAGGAGAACCATGAAAAGCAAAGGTGAGAAAAACAGAAAGTTGTCCTTTATGGAAAACTACATCTATGCTAAAGCTCTCCTACACCCTGGAGGGTTCTTCCTCATTTTCTTCTTCAGAGTTTTATTAGTCTAGAACAAGTGTCTGTAAAAATAAAGTTTCAGCAGCAAATTTACAGAAATGAGAAAGTTATTTAAAAACATTAAAATATGTTCCTCATTTAGCTGCATCATTTCTAGGGAACAAAATGTTCCCAACATGCTCTGATCATCAACCAGCTGTGGTTTTCTAGGACTTTACATTTAAAGTCTCTCAATCTCTGATCTAAATGTTTTTCAGATTCTGCTGTGGAAACAGAGAATGATGGCGTCAACCACGAGTGTCTGAATATTTATGAAACACCACCAGAGTTTCTTTAGTGTTTTAAAAATCGCCTCAGTGAAACAACTCAGAGAAGAAACCAGAGAGGACGACAAACAGATTAAATCTAATCAATTATCTTCAGTTTCAACTTAAGCTAAAATATTATTTATATGTTTTCATACTGAAATAATTCAATCTGTATCAGAAATTGCAAATCAAATGTTCATTTCTGCTTTCATGAGTTTATATTTGTCATTTTTAGACATCCCATTCCTAATTTAAGATAATTTATAACATTATAGCTGCTTACCAAGTAGAAACATTGAGAACTTTCAGGTTATTTTATACTTTTATCTTTAAATCTGTTTGTATGGAGTGATTTTCTGCTTTTTGTAAATAAATGCAATTTTTTTTACACCAATAAATCCTTCGTACCATCTGAGGTTTCTCAGTTATTTTAATCTAATCATGGGTCATAATCTATCATATCTAATCAGACTCAGTTGGTTCAGTTATTAGTTATGATCAATAAGTGCAATAAAATATATTCTAGCAATGTGGCTAACAGCAAGCAAGAAGGTTCTGAGTTTGAATGCAAATGTTAAAGAAGATGAACTTTAAAAAAAATACAATTTCAGTGAAAGTTATTCAAGCCTCAACATTATGGAGTATTGAAAGCAGCTGAGTAACTTTTAACATCAAAAATCCTTTAAAATGTACAATTTATGGAGCGCCAGAATATCTGCCAGAATATCAGGTAAATGTGATGCTTTAAACAAAAAAGAAACAGAAAAGATCAATAATAAAGGTGGGCTCAAACACAGACAATAAAAGTGGCAAAGCAGTATTTAAGTAATTTTACAACCAGTGTGAATTAATTTGCATGTTTTTCTGGCTACATTTCAGTTGCACTTTTATACAACAATGCAAACAGTATTTTTTCATAAGTATATAAAAAATGACATTATTTTTGCACAGTTCTTAAGACATTTGAGTAACTGGTTTAAGTTTGTGCTGAAACACTTTATTTGTTTAGAAGGAAATAACAGAAATACTGTAGTTTAGGGCGAAAAAGTCGCTGGAAGAACAAACCGCTGAAGGTGTGAAGTGACGTAAATGCCCTAAAAACGACGTCACTGACATTTGCTTCAAGTACAAACGGTGTGATCCTATTTCATCATGGTTGTAAAAGTCATTGTACAACAAGAAAGTTGACTAATGGAGCATAATTTGAATTTAAACGGCTCAGAAATTTTAACGCAGAAATAAAATAAAGTGGAGAGAGTGCCCTCTGGTGTTCAGAGGAGGAACTGCATCCATGAGACGCTCCGGGTTTATCAGTGCAGCAGGATCAGAGTCTCTTCCTGTCGGTTTCTGAGGTAAGACACGCTGATGATCAGATTAAAACATGAATAAAATCAGCTGCTAGCTTATTTTAAACCTTTTAAATTGACAACCATAAATGTATTTGCAAGCTAATCAAGGACATCCAGCATTATACTTATAGTAACTTTAGTTTTAGTTCTTTTTACCAGTTGAAATAAAATGTATCGCATTTTTTGGGTTTGTGCTTATCTTTTTTTTTTCCACCACAAAACTTAAAAGTAACAAAAAAATCTGTTATCAATGTTTACACTTAGATTTTTTGGTTAACAAAAACAGTTTATTGCTTTAGAGAACTTATGGTTTTTGTTTAAGACAAAGATCAGAGCAGCAGTGAACCACAACAGACGGCAGCAACATGCAAACATAAGAAGATAAGAAGATATATTCTGGTGAAGAGCTCAGAATTTAACAAAGTAGAGAAGCATCCAAGTTTTATTAGTTAGATACAAAATTTTTCATATAAACCAAAAGGCTGTTGATCCAAAGAAATTAAATTGCTCTTACTTATTGTAAGATAAAAATAAGAAACATATGACGCAACATCAAAAACCTCATTTCACACATAAAGATGCAATCAGCAGAGGAAGGCCGTGCAGGAAGCTAAGAAGAAACATTTGCATTTAAACACCTTAAGTTATTTTTAGTTTAAATTTTAGTGGCGTTAAACTGTTGAAATGAGGAAAGAGTGAAAAAAATGCCACCAATTGAATAAACACATCATGTCCTCAGTTTAACTTTTAGATGATATTATTTCATCCTGTCTGGTCTTACAGTAACTTTATCTTTGCAGGGCTGCAGGATGGAAACGCTGCGAGGGAAACTGGAGTATTAGGAGGAAACATCACAGTTAAACGTCCATTTTTCTGACTTATTTACAATTATATGTGAAGCATAATTATTGTTATTATTATATTTCAACATTTTAAAAGAAGCCCAATCATCAAAAAGGTGCAGAAATTTAGATATTGTTTCAGAAAACTTACCAACATCTCCCACAGAAAGCAGAGCAAGTTGCTTAGGAGAATTTACAGATTTATATAAATCTTAGAAAAGTAAAAAAGGAATAAAAATAGGAAAAACAGCACAAATTGATTGTAAGAGAGCATTTTTTTTTCTACCTTGTTAACTGCAAGAAGTTTGACTTATCCTTGAACTGTTAATATGTTTACATATACTGCTCAAAAAAATAAAGGGAACACTTTAAGTGTTAAACACCTGTTTAAGTGTTCCCTTTATTTTTTTGAGCAGTGTACATATAAACATATATATAAACATATAAAGATGTTAATATGTAGTCAACCAACTTCCTTATATGCTTTGCCTGAAATGCTTGACAAGACAAGAACATAATAAATGAATAAAAAACAAATTGTTTACAAACTATTGCAAATGGCTTGAAAAATCTAGTTAACTTATCTTGGTGGAACAACCATGTTTGTGTTATGCTGACATTTGACCTCAATTTCCTCATCAAGGTAATTATAGTTAAAACTAACAAAATAACAGAAACTGAGAAAACTAAAACGGAATAAAATGGAGAAAAACTCCAATAAAGTTGCATCGAGGTCAAACTAAACTATAAAAACCCAAAGCTACTATAACCTTTTTCCTCACCGACCTTTCAGAGAGATATGTAGCATTTTATTCAGTAAAGAGGACGTCAAAGTGCTTCACGCTAACAGATTGTAACCACAATTGCAGCCCAAGTTGCACCAGGGCAGACTGACAGGCTGCCATGCAACGACGCCACAAGTTCATGTAACATGAAGCACTTTGGGGTTTATAGACTAAAAGTGTTATAAAAGTACAGCAACGCTGATATAAATAATAATAAAAACTAAATCAACCTCTCAAAGTGCCAAATGCAGCATAAATGCAAATATAGTCCTAAGCATAATTTCTCTTTAAGATTGTTGCATATAATGACAGTAATCAAGAGTTTATCGAGAATCGATTGTGTTTCTCCTCAGCAGCTCCGCAGGATGGAGAAACTGTGAGATTCTTCACTGGAAAGGAAGGAAGAAGCATCACAGTTACATGTGAATTTGGCCTCTCTGGAAACAAGAAGTTCTTCTGCAAGGAAGCTTGTGAAGGAGGAAATAATCTCACTGAAACAACTCAAAGCAGAAATCGGAGAGGCAGATATTGGATTGAATATGAAAAGAGGAGCTCTGTCGTTTATGAGGGAATCAAGGAGCTGAAACCGTTGGACTCACGACGCTAAGAGGGAGATTATTCTAAAAAACATCAAGCTGTGAGCTGAGTTTGAACAATCAGCTCAGATTCCCACCAAATCAACCTTAAAAGATCAACATGTTCAAACTGTGCATCATGCAGACACACATGAACATCAGGAAGATATTTTCAGTTAAATCAATTTTTATAATTGTTTAAACTTTTCTCCCAAAACAAGTTATTCATTGTCTAACGATTATTCTTTCCATTATTCTAACAATTAATTGATTAATCAGATGAAAAAAATTGGCACATTCTGCAGATTTTTCATTTAAGATCTTTTTACACAATATTTGAAATACAAAGAAAGATGCAAAAATTTTAAATAAGAAAATATTTAATTGCCTGAGATGCAATAACAGCATTCCTTTAGATTACAATTAATCATTTGTAGCAAAGGAAGAAACTGAAGATAAGAAAATGCTGTTTACTAATCTGTTGATGTTTTTGGATTAACTGGAGAGCAAAAGTTGTTAAATATGAGATTTTTATTGACAGGATTTAAACCAGATGAAGCTAAAACTGTAATTTGAGGCGTTCTGGGTAAAACAAAAGTAGGTTTTTAATCTTAAATGCAAAATGTTCATATTTTGTACAGTTGGTTAAAGTTCTGCTCTGACTTGTCCTTTCAACTAATGGCCATCTTTAGAGGATGTATACTCCAGTTGCCAATTAATTGATTATTAAATTTGTTGACAATAATTCAAATAATCGATTAATGTCAATTCAATTAATCGTTTCAGCTCTATTTATCTATTTATCAGTGAAGCTCTTTCCTGTTGAAGGAAAATCTTGCCAACCTTATAGACACAAACGTAATTAAAATAACAAAAAAAAGACTTTATAACAATAACTGGATTGTCACTTTATCATCTGCGTAACTGCTAATTTACAATAACTGTTTTTAAAGTTGAATATTCCTGTAAATTTCAACATGTAGCAGCTTTAATTTTTCAATATAACTTTAAAAGTTAATCAGTGAATATTTCAGCATGTTGGATGTTTTATGAGACTCAGTATCAGTGACTGATCTGGTTTTAATCAGTTAATGTTACAAAGTATTTATGGGTAAAAGAGGCGAATCATGTGTGAATATCGATTTGACTATTTTTAAAATAAAGAATGACATTTTTATTTCCTCCTTTTCTCCCATATAGAGATGCCTGGTCACTGTTACAGGTTTCATGCTGAGCTTCATGTGCAGAAAACCAAATATTTAACATATTGTAGAAGCACAAACTACAATGCAAAACAGAGGATTCAGCTTCTTTTATCTCAGTCAGAAGGATGTGGGGATGTAAACATCTTCCACTTTATCCTGATCAAACCAAATTGTTCCCTCGTTTTCTCCACTGCAGGTTTGCAGCTTTATGTTTCTCTGATCGCCAAGTTCATCTTATCAACACCGTTAGTGATTTTCTGCTGAAAGAGGAGCCATGAAAAACAACGGTGAGAAAACACTGAAATAGCTGTTTTGTCCTCATTTTACATACATCTAAAAAAAAACCTATACTTATACCAAAGCCAAGAGTTAAAAAAAAGCTTCTGGCTAAAAATAGTGAAATATTCCACCACAGATTTACAGAAATGGGAAATTATTAGTTTGATGATGTTTCTGTTGTCTCGTTTCTGGAGAATATTTCATCAGAACAAAATCTCGCCAACATGCTCTGAGCAATAATCATCAGTGGTTCTGCTCAGATCAGCTTGATATTAAGCAACTTTTCTAAGACTTTGCTTCTAGTTCTTGGAAAATCTTATATCTGTAAATCAGAAGTTTCACCTCTCTGATCAAAATGCTTTTCAGATCCTGCTGTGGAAACTGAGAACGCTGCCGTCTCCCAGGTGAGTCTGAATATTTATAAAACACCTGAGTTTCATTAGTTTCTACCTGTTCTTGCTTTTCTTCTTCCTCCTCCAAATCAATCCAGAGGGAGGAAATCAAAGGACAGACAAAACAAATCATCTGCTGAGGAAATATTTTCAATTTATTTCTGAACTAAACTCTCTGAAACAATCAAGTCCAAAGAACATTTAGTTCCATGTTTTCACAAGAAAGGAGGATTGCAACATACAGATGCAGAAGTTCATAGTTTATCAGTGAAGCAGGAAGAGAAGAAGAATTAGAAACCATCAGCAGCTCAGGATGAAGGTCTGTCTCACTCTGATCTGCCTCCTCTTCCTCAGTGAGTACATTATTTTATTTAGATCAGTTTTTTTGCTCTCAGTCATTCATCTTTTCAGTTCCTCACTGAAAGGATGAATTTTTATCCGAGAGGGTTTAACTTGTTGAAAGGTTTAAGCCGACTGTGTAGTTTTATCTGTTGTATTCTGTCATAAAATATGTTAATCAGTTTTAAAAAAGAAAGCTTTGTTATTAGGATAATTAATTTATTTTCTAAGGTTGTAAAATTTCTCATCTATTTGCCAATTAGCCATTATTTGTGATCAATAAATGCACACTTTTGTAGATTATTTCAGCATAAAACTAGATGCTGAAATGCAGATTTAAATTAACAAAATATTCAGTTTTGTTCTGAGCTCAGTTTGTTGATTTAAAAATCTTGCCGTTTTCTTCAAAACGTAGGTCAAACAGAGGAAGCGACTCTTTGCTTCCTAAATGTAAAGAAGCTAAAAAAAGAACATAAAGATAAACCACAAAGTCCTGCAACACCAAATTTTCATCATAGAGTCAGAGCTGTAATCTGCAGAGCTGTACAAAGCAGAAAAATAAAATACTGTATTATCTAAAGGATGTTAACTTTTTAGTTTTTCAACCAGCTTTGATTTTCTTCTCATTGGAGATTTAACCAAAAAAAAGAGAAGGAGCTTGATGAACTAAAGCAACATTTTGGGAATGCATCAGAATTAGTTAGCTATCATTAGCTAATTTATTCTCACATCTTCAGTTAAATTTATAAACTATATTTTGTCTTCAAGCTGCTGGATCTGACCGTATTTACTGACCGTTTCTCCTCTCAGCAGCTCTGCAGGACGGAGACGCTCAGAGACGCTTTAGAGGAAAGGAAGGAGAAAACATCACAGTTGGATGTAAATTTTATTTCTCTGGAAACGAGACGTTCTTCTGTAAGGGAATATGTGAAGGAACAAATATTCTGGTTCAAACATCCAGTGACACAGCTCAGAAAGGCAGATACAGCACCAGCTTTAAAACATTTAACACCAGAACATATGTTCTGGATGTGAGCATAAAGGAGCTGAAAGGTTCTGACGCAGGACGGTACCGATGTGGTGTGGACAATCCTGGTGTGCGGTTCGATGAATTTGACCTCATTGTGACTAAAGGTGAGTTTCTCTCCTGAAAATGTTCCTCCATGTTTCTGAAAGTAAACTCTGCTCACTGACAGCTTCTGATCCAAAACTGGGTTTAAATCTGAGTTCAAATGTTTTTAACTGATCAAATCATCCAACATGTTCAAACTGAGACTCACACAGACAAACATCTTCATTGGTATCATGAATGTTTAATTTCTCACAGCTACAACTTCAGAACCAAACTGGACCCTGAAGACTTTTCCATCAACATTAGTGACATCACCTTCTGTAACAACAGCAGAAACAATGAACAAAGGTATCTGTTTACCTTCGTTTTTCTGAAGAGTCACATTTTCCAACCTGATCAAACCAAGCTGTTCTCTCTTTAACTCCCCTGCAGGTCTGCAGCTTTATCTGATTCTGTCTCTGGTCGCCAAGATCATCTTGTTATCGACACCTTTGATGATTTCCTGCTGGAAGAGGAGAACCATGAAAAGCAAAGGTGAGAAAACAAACGATGAGTTTTCTGTAAATCAGACGTTTCATTTCTCTGATCTGAATGTTTTTCAGATTCTGCTGGGGAGACTGGGAACGCAGATAAAATATTTACAATTTATTCCTGAACTGAAATAATCAGAGCTCAAAGTACAGATGAAGAACGGTTAGTCCTGAATATTTATAAAACGCCTGAGTTTGATTAGAGTTTCTAACCTCCTTTAATAAAAATAAATTAATTAAACACTTCTTCTTCTTCCTGCAGATCAACCCAGAGAGAGAGGAAATCCCAGAGGACAGACAGAACAATTCATCTGCTAATGAAATAATTTCTGTTTATTCCTGAATTAATCTCAAAAAAACATTTAGTCTCATATTTTCACTAGAAAATAACTGAATGTCAAAGATACAGGAACGTTTTCTACACATTATAAAGGAGTTTTGCCACTTGGCTAAAAAATGTTTCTTCATTGAATGTTACAGAAGATGTTTGAAAGATAATCTAATTACCGTGTTGTAAAGATGCTTTTTAAATAAACTTCTGTAAATAAGCAAATATTTTGTATTTTAATAAATTCAATTTTCTACATTAGCATTAAAAATATGAGGATAAGACCTTATATAAGACAAAAGTATCAAATAAAGGTCGGAATAATTTAGATTTGGATGAAACAATAAAACCTACAAACATAAAACGGATGATTTTTATAACTTAGAACACAAATATAGATTTAACATTTATAAGACATATAACTAAATATAATAACCATGTTATAAAACAATATTTAAAATGATCAAAATAATCAGAAACTCTATTAATTAAAACTGTTTGGTCTGATCAGCAATAATCTCCTACAGAAACTTTAACTCTGCATTAAAAGTAGTAGTGCCCTCTGGTGTTCAGAGGAGGAACTGCATCCTGTGAAGAAGTTCCTGGTTTATCAGTGAAGCAGGAAGAGAAACAGTTAGAAACAATCAGCAGCTCAGGATGAAGGTCTGTCTCACTCTGCTCTGCCTCTTCCTCCTCAGTGAGTACATCATTTTATTTATATCAGTTTTTCTGCTCTCAGTCCTTCATCCTTTCAGTTCCTCGGTTTATCAGACCATTTCAAGATGTGGAACAAATTTAACTTTGACGTCTTTGACTTTTCCTACAATTTCATGTGTTACTTTCTGTTGATTTGTGGTCAAGTAGCTGATTATGTGAAGCACAGAATCGATACTCTGAATATTGTCACTCAAAAATAGAAACATAGAAATGTATATGTCAATAAAAAATGATAAAACTTACCCCGCATAGAGTTTTGACTGTTGCTTTGGACAACTGTAGGTTTTCTACAACTCATCTGTTCCAAAAAACAGAGGAAGAGGTTTTATGATTTTGAAATATCTGAAGAGGAACATCAGAGCAGAAGTAACTCGGAGTGCAGCAACACTGAGACCTTCCTTAGAAACACAAAGACACAAAGCAGAGAAAAGAGTTTGATTTTTCACCAAATCTTTCATTTACAGCCTGGAGATTTTTTATATGAAGGAACCAAAACATTGTTAATCCAGTTATTTACAGAACTTTGCTTAATTAGTTTGGGACACTGGCTTAAATTTAAAGATATACAACACACCAAGGTTAATGTATGACTTTATTTAATCTATTTTATATTCTACAGTGACAGTAACTACTGACTGTTTTTCTCCTCAGCAGCTCTGCAGGATGGAGAAACTCTGAGAAACTACAGAGGAAAGGAAGGAGGAAGCATCACAGTTAGATGTGAATTTGGTTACTTTGGAAAGAAAAGGTTCCTTTGTAAGGAAACTTGTGAAGGAGAAAATATTCTCATTGAAACAACTAAAGATAAAGATCAGAGAGGCAGATTCAGCATCAGATATGAAAACAGAAATATTTTTTCATTTGATTTTCTACATGTGAGCATCACAGATCTGAAACCGTCAGACTCAGGACGGTACCGGTGTCGCTCCGATGAAACCATTGATGGAACTCTATACGATGATTTTTATCTTGTTGTGACTGAAGGTGAGTTTTCTGGGTTAAACTCAGATTTCAGGATATCTGATTTACAAAGCCATCATTTCCAAACTGCGACTCATGAAGACACAAATCAATAATAAAAACAGGAAGAATATAAATTTAACCTCAGTGGTTATGATTCTGTTTCATTCTCACATCCTCAGATTCTTCAGAACCAAAATGGACTCAAAGACCTTTTCTAGGATCAACTTTTCTCCCTACAGCTTCAACAACAAGAAAGAGAACAACTAGAACATCAACTCAGAGTTTCTCTCTTTCTCCATCTGAAACCATCAAACTCCCTGAGAAACCAGCTGCAGCTCCAGGTTCATCATCTGTTCATGTTTATTAGACGTTGATGAGATAATTTGGGTTTATTAAAGTCCAAATTTATTTATAAGTGAAACTCAGAGCTGATGAACATTTAAGGTTAATCTACCCATTATTAAAAATATTCTACAGGAATACAAATTTACAAATATGTGAATTACTAAAACATTTTGCTGGAGATTCTTTGACTCAGAATAAACTGAGATAAACTCTGATCATCCCTGCAGATCCGCTGCTTTATGTGGGTCTGGTTCTGGTCGTCCTGTTCGTCTTTTTAGCTGCAGCTCTGCTGATTTTCTTCAAGAGGAAAAACTTCAGTCAACAGAAAGGTGAGTTACAGGATGACGGTGAAATATTACAGACAACTAATCTATAAATAATTAATACACATCACAAGTTTAGATTTAAAATTAAATCAAAATTAAAAAATATTTACATTCCACCAGTTTTTGTATTTTGTCTTAGAAACTTTTAAATGGTAAATTTTGTCTTAAAAATGGGATGTTGAAAAATATTTACATATTAATCTCTTGATCAAACCATTTTCACAAATACCCTGAAAGTTTCTACTGATATCTGATCAATTTATCAGATGAACTCCAAGTTAAGGATGGAAGAGCTCCTTGCCATCACCCTAATTTTTAGTTCCCTTAAGATTTTAGGTAGCAAAAAACTTTTCTATTACTTCCAGTCAGAAGAAACATTTTGATAAAATTAAACTTTCATTTTACACTTGACTCTAACAGGGATATGAATAATTTTGGGTTTAACTAAATATGATTCATATCTAAAGTAGATTTGACCAAGTTTTGTATGGAAACATCATTAATATTATTAATTTATATATTTAAATATAATTCAACTGAATAAAGCTCAATGATAGGGGAGACTTTATCCTGAAATTTATCTATTTTTGTCCTGAAACTTTATTTTTTCAAGAATAATTAAACAATAATTATTGTAACCAATTCTTCAGTTGTGGAAAATTTTCTTTGCTTCTTTTTTATTTTACATGTTCACAGATTTTTAGGATCTAGATAAAGTATTAAATATAATCACAATGTTTAGAATCTTGTGCAGATGTGAAATATTAAATAAACTGTTAGACTGAATCTTATTCAACATGTTGCTGCATCATTTCTGACCCTGAAACAAGTTTATATATATAATATTTCACAACTGATCGTTGAATTAAAGAAATTCTGCTGCTCCTTTTCAGAGTTTGGTAGTTACTAGTTACATTTACTTGTAAATATTTTGTAAATATGTACTTTTAGGAGTATTTTTACTATGCTGTACTTCTTACTTTTACTTTAGTAATTTTCTTATAAAGTATCTCTACTCTTACTTGAGTAAAAATTATGGATTTTCTACCCACTGAATAAAAACATGTTTAAACCAAACATTCACCAGACAGACACACCTGCTGTTTTTGTTAAAGTTTCATAATTTTTTTTCTTCCATGAAAGTGATATGAAAAAATATTTTGCCTAATTTGTTTTTACTTTTATGAATTATTGTCATTTTCATCGTTAAAATGCCAACATTTTCACTTAACTTTATATTTTGGTTTGTCTGATGGTGTAATTTTTAAATATTAAATGATTGATAATTTGATCAGTTACTCGGTACTTGAATAGATTTTTTACCAACTACTTATTACTTTAATTTGAGGAAAAATATGTCGAAGTAGAGCTACTTGAGTACAACTTTTAGGTTCTCTAACCACCTTTGCTCCTTTTTCTAGCAGAAAAATTAATTAAATCTCAACAATGACACCAAATGAAACTGGATGCAGCAGATCAATATATCTGCATATTTACATGCAGATATGTAACATATGTAACATTTACATGCTGCATGCGAATACTGCATATTTGCAAAAATTGAAAACAATTTCAACTTTTTTTTTGCAAAAAAATGGAAAATTGATCATCATATTTACTGATCTGCATTTTTTTCAGGTCCTCCAGAAGAAACAGAACACGACAACTTCTCCAAGGTAAGACAGGAAGGAAAGAAGGAAGGCTTAACAATCATAATTAGCATTATTGTGTAAAATCTAAGTTTTCATTTATCTGGTTAATTAAATCTGAGTAAAGATATTTATCACATGACCAAAAAATAGCAAAAAAATAATTGTATCTCTTTATTTGGCTTCAAACACTTTTAATCTTAATGAAATAAACCAAAATCTAAGCTGTCACAGTTTTTTAAAAATAAATTAACTTTCTAATGGTTTAACAAACTAATATGTTATATTTTGCATGAAGGGAAATGATTAAACGTGAAGTTGCAAACTGAAATGTTTCTCCTTGTTTCCTTCCAGGCTAAAGATGGTGCAGTAGAGTACTCTGAGGTTCATTTCCTGAAAGCTGCCTCTACTTCAGCCGACAGCGCCCCCTGTGGTCATGCAGAAAACGTCACCTACTCAGAGATTCAGATGAACTTTGCAAACCACAGCGATGATTCTGCTCTTTACTCCAACATTAGTTTACAGCAGTAGCTCTGCTGTAAACTAAAAGGTTTACTGGTTTTAATTTTTTTTTTAAAATAGTAATTGATATTTATATATAAATACAGAAATAGTAGAGAAACTGAAATTTGCTTCCAGTAATTTTCTGTTTTCAGATCGCAAGAACATAAATATATAAAAGTAACAAAGGAGATGGAAATTAACTAAAGTTCTCTTAATATTTATATTTTCTCATTATTTCTGGTTATATTTAATAATTTAAGTTTAAGCAGTTCTCATCTTTGTGCTGACTTTAATTTTTGTTACTCCAGAACAAAATGTGTTTCTGAATGTTAATGTTGTCAAACTAAATGCTAACATTTTGATATAAAGGGACATACTTGTGTAAAAATGGTCAAAAATGCGTATATCTTTTTAATTTAAAGGTTACTGATCTCTTTTATTAGATTTCAATAAATAATATTTTATTAATTTACAGTTTCCTCCTTATTGTTTAGGAAAATTTATTGATTTGCTAAGTTAACAGAATTTAGCAACAAGGGAAAAAGTTAATTCATCTCTTACATAAGAACTTATGTAAATTAATATCCATAAAGACTCAGTAATTTAGCATTTGGATAGAAAATAAATGTAATGATCTCTATGTTTTTTAAATACAGAATTTCCTGTAATTTTACTGTGAAACCAAAAATTCTTGCAAAACAAATTGTAGTTTCCTTTAAACAGCTATGAAAAAACCTGATCAAGTGTTCTTAATAAAACAAAATGAACTCTTTGTTTAGTTTAAATTAGTTCAATTCTTTTATTCCTGATTTCTGAACAGTACTGACTGAATGTTTCCTCATCTGTAAGTAGTGATGTGATGTTTCTGTGGTTACCAAGTCATTCATTTTTACCACTCATTTATGTGAAGCTGTTTGCTTGAAGATCAGTGATGGTTTCTGTCTTGAAGCTGCAGCTTTTTTTAGTCCTCAGAAAGTTTTAAGCATTTGACGGCTCCTAGGATCTCTGGGACACTCAAACCCCTCCACCACGGTAAGGTGGCGGCCCACGGAGGGGAAAAATAAAACCGGAGGCAAAGAAAAAAACAGGACCAAACCATAAGACAGACAAGAACAAAAGCAAAACAAGATCAACTCAAGGACTTGAACTGACCCAAGAGCAGACAATACAAGACAGGATCAAATGCAAAACAAGACCGGTAGAATAAAAAGACAAGACAAACCAAGAACCAGAGCAGAAGCAAAACAAGATCAGATGCAGAAAAGGACCAAAACAGAAGCAAGACTAGATAGGATGCCAAAAACGGCCAGAGCAAAAGCAAATCAAGACCGGAAGAAAATCAAGGACCAAAGGAAAAACAATACAAGACCAGAAGCAAAGAATACCAAAACCAAGACATGAATTGAACCATAAAATAAGACCGGACGCAAAAAACAAGACAACATACAAGACCAGAAGCAAAAGAAGACCAGAGCAGAGATGAGACAAAACCAGAGCAGAAGCAAAGAAAATGAACAAAAAGATGATCAAGACGAGACCTGATGAAACACAGAAACAGGACCAGGCTGGAAGCAAAACCAGACAAAACTGTGAATAATATCAAACCTCCTACCTTTATGTAGCCTTCCGTTCATTTCATGCATGGAGAGAATCCAAGCTCTTTTCTTGTTGCTGTGAAAAAAGATCAGGCCACCAGCTTTATGTAGTCTACTGTGTTTGTTTAAAACTGCACAAATGATGTAAACTGGTTAAAAGTAACCTTAAGCAATGCCTCATATTGAGGATTCTTGTGACAGTGAACACGAGAACTTCCCTTTAAGAGGAAGACTTTAGAAAAAGAAGAACCTCCCTTTAAGAGGAAGACTTTCCAAATAACTGAAGATCAGCCCTCCTACCTTTATGAGTGATTGCTTAAGGTTCCTTTTTAACCAGTAATTGTAATTGATTATATTTCAAATACAAATCTAAACTGGTGGGTTTTTAGTCGAGATTTAAAGGAAGTCAGTGTTTCAACTGTTTTACAGTTTTCTGAGAGTTTGTTCCAGATTTGTGATGCATAGAAGCTGAAAGCTGCTTCACCTCGTTTGGATCTGGTTCTGGGGTTTGATGAATAATTTGTTTTTTTGTCCAATTCATCTTTTGGCCAAAAAAAGTGGTGGTGATTTTTATATATTTTATTTTGTAGCCAAAC
This sequence comes from Xiphophorus hellerii, assembly GCF_003331165.1. Lineage (NCBI taxonomy): Eukaryota > Metazoa > Chordata > Actinopteri > Cyprinodontiformes > Poeciliidae > Xiphophorus > Xiphophorus hellerii. The sequence continues at coordinate 29,688,047 of NC_045672.1, read as the reverse complement.
ATCACTTTTGGTAAAAACATTACTGAGGACATTATTTTTTGAAAGGTCACAGTTTTATTTTCAGCATAATAAATATTTAGGAATAATTTGCATAAGAAATATTCATTATACTGAAAATTAAATCGTGACCTTCCAAAAATAATAACCTAAGTAAAAATCTTTTTACAAAAATTGATTTTGAAAAAAAACAACAAAAAAAAAAAACAATCTGCCAAGTGAGGGATTGGTGACCTGTCCAGTGTGTACCCTTCCTCTTGCCCTTTGACCCCTGGAGATGGATACCAGCACCCCTCTGAACCTGAAGTGTGCTAGATAAAGTAGGGATGGAAATAAAAATCACTAAAAAGTGATTTACACTTACTCTGGTACCAGCTGCAGAGGAACTGCTTTAGAGTCTACCACAAAAAATGAAAACAGCTGAAATAATTTAATAAAAACAGGCAACAAGCATTTTTTTATTTTATGATTGTACAATTCTCAAAAGATGTGCACCGAGTCTGTATTTTTGCTCTTTTTTTTTCCAAAACAACCTAAGCTTTCAGTATCTGTTATTTAACATCTCTGTCTATTAAAAATTGTGACAAACAGTATAAAGAGAAAAAAAAGCTGGAATTGAAATTTGAAGGTTTATTACTGAGCAAGAACTTCAAGATGACCGGGGCAAACAATTTCAACCCAACTATATTACATAAATGCAGAGAAAACTGAAGTCTGGCCTCCAATCGCCCCGGTCATCTACAAGTTCTAGTTCAGTAATAAACCTTTAAACTTCGATTCCGTTTTTTTTTTTTAAACTGTTTGTCACAATTTTTAATAGACAGAAATTTTAAATAACTATCAGATACTGAAAGCTGAAGTTTTTCTGGAAAAAAAGAGCAAAAATACAGACTCCATGCAAATTTTTTGAGAATTTCACAGCCATAAAATAAAAATAAATAAATACCAGGCGGCCCAGTTACAATTATGGTCATAAGAAGATTAACAGGAAGAATTTCCAAAAAGGAAAACTTCCTTTAAACAGGAAGACTACCAAACAAACCCAGCACTGAACCGTTTATTTACATTTGATAAAAGTAAATTTAAGCAATGGCTCTTATTGGGGATCAATGTGGTGACAGTGATGAGGAATAAGTTCCCTTTAACAGGAAAACTTTCCAAAAAAGTTTGTGCATAACAAATGAAATCAAGATTAAACTTCAAGAGGCTGTGTGTTTTGACGCAAAACCGGTTTAAACATTTAAATTATTGAACGTAAATTAAATTTGTTTCAGTTATTGACTTATTAAAGTATGGACCCTGTCTTTGAAATATGTAGATTAAATTTAAAATATTAAGTAGATACAAGAAATAAAAAAGGTATGCATTTTCAAAAATAAATAAAAGACCCAAAAACATTTAATATACATCCAAAATATAATTATCTTAATGCAGGTATACCATATCAACATCACTAAGAATATATAGGTATGCTATGAAGTTTTATTATAGTAATTTACTAAGCTGAGTCCCTTCCTGCAGTCTCTGAATTGTATTTGCCAAATCCTTGGCAGCCATTTTTCCTTCACATCACAACTGATTTTCAACCATGAATACCGCAGCACAAAAAACCCTGAAGACAAAATGATTTGCAACAGCAGAATCCTTCTCAGCTCATTGACTCTCAGCAGAGAATCAAACCAAACCAGCAAAGCTTCGGCCAAACGCTTAGGCCTTCGACAGCGTTAGCATCAAACAGCATTAGCACCAAACAGCGTTAGCACCAAACAGCGTTAGCACCAAACAGCGTTAGCATAGCATTAAACAGCGTTAGCATAGCATCAAACCCGCAGAAGACATGGCGGGTCGAACAGAAGCTTGACTTAACTTACCTTTGATGGGTCGGGCGGTTCCCCCAGGCAGCTTGAAGCCGTCCTCAGCTTCATTGTCAATCACCCAAGATATTCATTATCGATCAGCTGCTGGTTCCAGACACCATTTTCTTCCTCCTCTGATATTTCAGGGACGCCAGCAAACAAACCGCCGCTGAAACGCCATGGTCGCTCGGTCGCTCCTCCTCTGCTGCTCTGTTTAAACAGTAAAAATAGTTTTAATAACTTCATCAGGATGTAACACGGGGCGAAAGCACCCCGGATCGTGGCCGAGGGCGTGGCCCTAAAGCCAACTAGTAGACCTCTCAAATCTATTTAAGTAGTGTAGGGTTTCCCAATTAAAAATACTCAAGTAAGTCTGGCTCAAAATGATGAAACAAATAGCATACAAAAATATATTTTATTTATACTTCCCTTCACAATATTAAAATATACTTTATTATTCTAATTAAGACCTAATTTAGCACAGAGAGCAATCTAAGACACACAAAACACTGCAAACCAAACTAATAGAACCCAAATTAATCACACAAAAGAAAATAAACCTCCCATTAGCTAATTCATTAAAAGAAGGAATATAAACTCTGGTTTTGGTTCTGTGGTGCTTTGCTACACCTCCAGCTCTAGAGGATAATCTAGTTAGCCACTTAACTGAAACACCGAGAAAAATATGGAGTGAAAATAGTGTCAAAAAGATTTGTGTGTGCGTAAAATGATTTGTGCGTGCGTAACAGGATTTGTGCGTGTGTAAAAAGATTTGTGCGTGCGTAAAAAGATTTGTACGTGCGTAAAAAGATTTGTGCGTGTGTAAAAAGATTTGTGCGTGCGTAACAGGATTTGTGCGTGCGTAAAAAGATTTGTGCGTGCGTAAAAAGATTTGTGCGTGCGTAACAGGATTTGTAAACCTTAAAAATAAAATACATGTTGAAAAAGTACACACAAATCACCTGGTACGCACACACAAAACTGCAGTTACACACAAATCCGGTTACGAGTGCACAACTATTTTTGAGACTCATTTCACGCCTCGGTGGAAGCTCCAAAATTTGTGTGTAGATGGTGCGTTTACATGCTAGTAAAAGCTGGGACATCTGAGTTTTCTTCGGAACTGTTTCTTTTTTCCATAGTTCAATACGTATTTCTCTCTTTACTTGTCTCGTGGCTTAGACATATTTTTGTGAGAGAAAAATACATACGTCATTACACCCACGTCTACTTTTTAATACTATAAGATTGTTTATATATGAATCTGCATTTGGGACCTATACAACTGTAATTACTTGGGTAAAAAATTCAACCACTAGGTGGTGGAAGTTTATTCCGCTCTGACTGGGAAAAGCCTTCATTCAAACTGAGAGAAGAAACAAGAGAATGGCGGGTCAGCCGAGTGATCGTGTTCGTGGTCTACCGCCGGAAGTAAGTGGATGTTAAAATTTGCACGTTTTACTGACCGTTGTAATGCGTATTTTTTAGATTATTTCAGATTACGTTTTACGTTTCAAGTAGTTCGACCCAAAGTTCTCGCCCTTCTATGTTAGCAATAGTCTACGTTAGCTAAGCTACTATTAGTCCTCATTAGTATCACGCATCGGTACAGTTTAAAACAGTATCTTCCTGGCCCATTACAGCTATGTCTACGTTTATCACCAGGCTCAGCTATTATTTGAAGGATTCATCCCAGTTCTCCTCACTAATTGTAGTTCTTGATTTACATTTTTTTTTAGTTCTGCTACAGACTTATGTTTCGTCTATCACCTATATATTTTATATCTTACTGTAATCACTTAAGATTTACTCTTCTCTACATTTCTTCCTGGAATATGATGGTCATTGCTTTCATACCAGAAATAAATACGTAGAACATCTCTTAACAAATGTACAAATGTATTCTATGCCATACATATACATCTGCACCGTTTTTTTATATTAGTTTCATGCAGATCATCAATATTTCAAATTTTGAAAATATAACCTCATCCAACACTGAAGCACTTGTAAGCAGCTGAATATAAGTGTAGTAACTCGGCTGAATCTTTAAAATATTAATATTTCTGTTACTTCATTATGAGCAAACCACATTTCTCATTACTTCCATGTGATGACTTACATTTTTGGACAGATAATATGTTAAGTTGTGCTTCACATTAACTAAATTGTAATTGTAGCCATCTAGTGAAATTATATTTCTATTGTCCCCAAAAAGTGCTAATAATGTCAAACTTATGATAAATTACTGTATTGACAGTGTAATGGTCAACTTTAACAAACTGTTCTTTAATTCACTTTTTAACTGTTTTGAAGGACTTGCTGACGCTCATTTAAGAAAATGGAGAGAGATCAACAAGATCAGTGGGTATGTTGCTAAACAGTAATTAAACAATATGAACAATTTGAAAATAAATATTTTTCGCTTGATAGTGCCATGGTCTTATTTTTCAAGTCGCAATAATTGTGAGGCTTTGTTGGTTCTTCTTATGAAATTCAGTGTTACTATGACATCGGATGAAATGGGACAGTCACACAGATGCAATCCTAGCCTATGTGTGAGGCTGTGTTCCTAGGTGAACAACCTCGTCTCAGTTGTGACTGGGGGCGCTGATCTCTGCATGATGTGGGTGCAGGGGAGAGTGCACCCACATCATGCAATTTTTTTACATATAAAATGAGATTTTTGTCTTGCATCTTTAACCAACCACTTCAGTTAAGAACTGATTTTTTGGGGGGTGTTTTTGCTTTTTAATCTTTAAATTACTTTGATATTATTTAACACTGGAGTGTAAGAACCTTATGTAAAACTACAAAATAAGAATGGGGTGAAACACTTTTTCCACAACTATGTGTGTATAAGTAACATTTTATATGCTTTCACACAGGATAGAGAAGTTGTGGCGTGATCTGTGGATGGGAGTCACATGTGTTTTCTACAATGTTCTACACCAACTGGAGGAGGAAAACCTCTTGGATCTTAGCAATCCTCTGCACTTGTTTTGCTGTCATTATGTTTTCTTGCCTCGCTTGCAAGTGAATGTTGACATATTTAAACAAGGATGGGACAATCACCCACTGAGAACTGAACAAAACCTCACTCCAAATCAGTTGTGGGAACTGGGACAGATCGGACATTCAGTGGTTGACCCAGAGGTACTTGAATGTCTTTTTTTGTTATTTCAAATGAAACAACAAATGTTTTCCACCAGCTATAATGCTATGTATGTTTTGCAGATTCCCCATATAAACTGGGAGGAAAGTGGGCTTGTTCCTGATCCACATGCTGAATTGCGAGTACCAGAGTTGGACAGCCCACTTACAGAAGATCAGATGGAGCTTCTCCGTGAAAACATTGACCCCCTACAACCTTCAGAGTCTAGTGGCATGGACATTTACATGGATACTCTGCAATATTTGGAAACTTTACTTGTGACAAATTAGATGTCACTTAAATTTAAATGTTTGTAATGAACAGCATTTTCAATACCATTTATTTAAAAAATCCATCAAACATGTACAAATATACAAGCAAGTACAAGCTAGAGAAAGAACCAGCTGGCAAAAATGTTAACTTTATAAAGTTTAATGTACACCAGAAACATGAAAATTATTTTATGTTTGAATGCCAAACATTTGTGGAATATTTCAGCAAAAAACCACATGATGAACAGGGATGCCTGACAAACATTTAGTAGTCACCTCAGGAACACAACTTCATGTCAAGACTGTGTTGATGGACATTATTTGTAAAAAAAAAAAAAAAAAAAATGCAAGGCTAATAATAAAATTACTTTCTATTTTAACTGACTTGCCATGTCGAACTGCAATTTTTCAACAAATGAAACATCAATACATATTTATCAAATAAGACCAAACCCTGTCTCTACTGATTTCAGACACACATTCATGTCGGCTGACAGGGCCTGGTAGGTGGTGTAGTGAGTTGGTAGCTGTAATCGCTCACTACAGGTTGAAGACGTCGGCATATGGTTAGGTCCAGTTGACAGGACAACTTCAAGCTTCAGCTCTTGGCAAGGGACCTCCCAGCCAACCCAGAACCTCAGCAGCTCGCGCAGTTTGTCTGAAGACGCTGTGAAAAGTATAAATTAATTTGTTTTAGATACATGTGGAATTTTCTGTATAATTGAATCATTCATAAAGTCGCGTTTGAGATATTTAGGCAAAAGTATTTTAAATATAAGCAACAGATCCATATAAATGTGATATCATTAAAAAATCAAAATCATTTGAATACCTTTTACCTTGTTAACTGATTGACCTCCTGTCAAAGCATAGACTAAGAGAAACACCATGTTTCCTGTGGCATCTATATAATAATGTGATTTATTCGTTGAAGGTCCTCAAAATGTGGTGTTTTGTGAATTGCATTCCTTCTCAAATACAACTGAATCGTATTTTTGGTGCAGCGTAAACACCAGACACCTTCTCACTTTACTTTAAGTCTGTTCTATAGCCACATAGTCTTTTTGTAACTGGTATACAAAACTGTTTGGAAACCTAACAAGGGCTTTGCATCCTTTTTCCACCAAATGCAAATAATTACTTTATATGAATACTGCTAATGTACCTAATTTATCTGTGCTGTGTTGTAAGACATGATTAGCAGAAATATGCTGGTATGTAATGCACATGTCTTTTGTCATTTTCAAAATAACATAAATACTGTCAAAATGCTCATGCAGACATATTACCTTCTTCGACAAACTGACGGAATAACCACATCCACTTCGGACGGTAGACCACGAACACGATCACTCGGCTGACCCGCCATTCTCTTGTTTCTTCTCTCAGTTTGAATGAAGGCTTTTCCCAGTCAGAGCGGAATAAACTTCCACCACCTAGTGGTCGAATTTTTTACCCAAGTAATTACAGTTGTATAGGTCCCAAATGCGGATTCATATATAAACAATCTTATAGTATTAAAAAGTAGACGTGGGTGTAATGACGTATGTATTTTTCTCTCACAAAAATATGTCTAAGCCACGAGACAAGTAAAGAGAGAAATACGTATTGAACTATGGAAAAAAGAAACAGTTCCGAAGAAAACTCAGATGTCCCAGCTTTTACTAGCATGTAAACGCACCATCTACACACAAATCTTGGAGCTTCCACCGAGGCGTGAAATGAGTCTCAAAAATAGTTGTGCACTCGTAACCGGATTTGTGTGTAACTGCAGTTTTGTGTGTGCGTACCAGGTGATTTGTGTGTACTTTTTCAACATGTATTTTATTTTTAAGGTTTACAAATCCTGTTACGCACGCACAAATCTTTTTACGCACGCACAAATCCTGTTACGCACGCACAAATCATTTTACGCACGCACAAATCCTGTTACGCACGCACAAATCTTTTTACGCACGCACAAATCTTTTTACGCACGCACAAATCTTTTTACGCACACACAAATCTTTTTGATACTATTTTCACTCCATAGAAAAATCGCGCCTTGGTGAGAGCATAATATGCAATGTCAGCCTCCTGCAATACCAAAATGACAATAAGGTATCTGCTGACAATAATACAGCGATATAAGGTAAGATGAAAAAGTAGTACCTTAATCGGTCTCCCAACAGCTACTTTCAAATGCTTACAGTGAAACAGCCACTAAAATGAATCCTAAAAAGCAGTTAAAAAGGTCAGTGTCAACGTTATAAAAAGCAACCCAACATTACCCAGAACCAGACAAAGGTGACAAAAATCCATTTACCACAATGTGCAAACCCTGGTGTAGCAGCTCATCGAGCACGGCGCCAGCCAACGGATCAAACTGCTGCCACAATGGACCCGACTCCTGTCTTTGGCTGGCACACCTGGTGCCTATATATGCTAACGAGCCCAACACCGCTGCCACATGAAAGTGGAGGCGGGGACACGGGGCATGATGCGTTCAAAGACCCGCCTTCTATGGGAATTTACAACCATTCTATGTAAGCACAATTTAAACTAATAATCCACCCGGTTACAAGGAACAAAACAAACAACTTTAAATAAAGTTTCCGAAATATAACTTATCAAATAACCAACGCAGCCATTTCAAACATGGCTCCCCAGCGACTTACTCGTCCTCAGCAGCGTATCCTCAGCAGGTCATGGCGTCATATTACTAGGCCTCCATAACACGGAGACGATTTCAGGCAGAGACGCAAAAGTTTGGAGTTATTTAGGCTGAGAGTCCAAGAGAACTCGGCTTCTTAGGCGATTAGAAAAGATCATTTTCAATCCAGGTTCCAGAGTTTATGAATATCAGACCGCTGGTTTGATGATTCCGTGCAACCAGATGCAGATGGCGTCTTTAAAAAAATAGATGACGTGGCTCCGCCAAATTTCTATCATTGTCTATTTATATTTACTGATAATTTAATCACGTTTCAATTTTTATATTTATGTCTTGCAGTTCCAGCTGGGTTGGGGGGTCATTTAGTAAAAAGAAATTTGACTTAAAATTTGTGGATAGCAAATATTCTGTAAAAAATACATATATTGTGGCGAGGTTGTATTATAACTTGGACAAAGAAAAATGACTGGCCAAGGCCAGAGATCACTTCAGTGAAATTTATTATGCTTTTATTCAGGTGAGCAAAGAGGAGAGGTGCAGAATATGTAAAATGACGTTCAAGGCAGATTAAAAACAGACAAACTGCAGAACCTTCAGTGTAAGAGTCCGTCACCTTCAGTGTGACTTGTCAGGGAGTCTAACTACAGACCATGGGCGTAGGTTTGGGTATGGACGGTCGTGACATGTCACGACCAATATTCAAGGGATATAAAATAGTCCCGACCAATTTTTGCCATATTAATTAAAAAAAACAACCATATGTATTTTTTAACAAAAACAAAATAAATAAATGAAAATCTACATTGATTAGTTTAATATTTCAATATACTACACAGTGGTAGCATTCATTTTAAAATTCGCTGTTATGAACTATGACGACCCGCTGTTGGCTCACAGAACGTGGATCTACGTTCTTTGATTAGCTGCAACAGGCGGCGGCCAGCTGGCCACACGCGGAACGGAAGCTTGGTCCATGGTGCTGACAGTGAACGCGTCTCCTTCTGAGTTTGACATTTATTATGAGACATGAGACCATGTCGCCACCAAAAAAGAAAAGGACGACAGACATTAGAAGTTATTTCGCTACCTCGGCTGTAAGTACAGTGAGTGGACCCATAAGTTAGATATCTATCACGCAATAATATCTCAACAATTGGATCTTTTTCCTGAAGTGCAAGAAGTCATTTTTTGTTCTTATCTGCAATTGTGTTTGTTGTATAATCAGTAGATCCAGAGGATATTTCTTTTGATCTTACTTGTAATGTTTGCTGAATTTTGAAAAGGAGAAAGTAAAGTGTTCTTTAACTGATCTGCTGAGTATGACTGTATCTGGTTTTATACACATGATGTATGATCAAGTTATGGTTGGGGGGAGGGGGTTATTAAGCCAATGTGGTGCCTCCCACACTGGTTAAAAATGGTCGGTGCGGGTGGGGGCGGGGGGGGCTCAGTAAGTTGTAAGGTCCCACCAAAACTTAGACCAAACCTACGCCCTTGCTACAGACTGACTCCCTGAGGTGCAGAGCCCTGTTTTTAAAGCCACAGGCTCCGCCCACAGAAAGAACCAAACAAGAACAAAAAACTAAATTACTTCTAACTCAACTAAACTCTTAAAATACAGCATTTTCCCCTTCCAAATAAGTCTTCTAAAGACATCTGATCTGTTTCTGACTCATTTTGCTGCTTGTGGGCTCAATGTTGGCGTGCAAGACGTTAAAGGATTTTCAAAATAAAAAATCATCCAGACTCAGATAATACATAAGACGGAAATAATTAATTATTTCTTGTGCGGCCCGGGAACCACTGGTCCACGGACCGGTACCAGTCCGCAGCCCGGAGGTTGGGAACGACTGGTTTAGGATAAAAAAGTTGCTGGAGGAACAAACTGCTGAAGGTGTGAAGTGATTTAAATGCTCTAAAAATAACGGCAGTAAGTTTTGCTTCAAATACAAACAGTGTGATCCTATTTTCTCATAGTTGTAAATGTTAGCTTGTAACAATAAAGTTGACTATTGGAGCATAATTTGAATTTAAGGTGTAGAGGGACCTCTGGTGTTCAGAGGAGGAACTGCATCCAGCAGAGACGTTCCTGGTTTATCAGTGAAGCAGGAAGAGAAGCTGAGTTAGAAACCATCTACTCTCAGTCCTTCATCCTCAGTTTATCTGTGAGGAATAAACTGAGGAATAAACAAATTTTTAACTTGAACAGTTTTAAACTGATCTCTGACTTTTCTTCCAGTTTCATCTGTTATTTTCTCTTGACAAGTTGGTCAAATACTGATATTGTAAAGCTCAGAATCTAAACTTCACACATATGCAGGAATGTAGTAATTTATATTAAAATAAAAAAAATAAAACTCGCCTCCCATAGAGCTCAGAGTCTGTTGTTTCAGAAAACTGTTGGTTTTATAAAAGTCATCTAGTCTAGGACGAAGAGGAAACAACTGCTTGTTTCAACATTTGCAATACAAATAAAGAGGAACATCAGAGCAGAAGTAACTCAGAGAGCAGCAATAATGAGACACTTCTTAATTAAACAAAACAGAGAAAAATGTTTATTTCTTTCACCTAAACTTTAATTTACAGCCTTTTTCAATGAAGATCTTTTATATTAAAAAACAAAACATTATTAATCCAGTTATTTAGAGAATTAAATTTAAATTTGAAGTTATTCTAAGACATATAAGTTCATTTGTGATTATATTCCCACTGTATTATAATATACAATCAGTTCAGTTAAATGCATACAAATATTTTTTCTTCAAGCAGTTGAATCTTACAGTAACTACTGACTGTTTTTCTCCTCAGCAGCTCTGCAGGATGGAGAAACTCTGAGAACCTACAGAGGAAAGGAAGGAGGAAACATCACAGTTAGATGTGAATTTGTTTACTTTGGAGAGAAAAGGTTCCTTTGTAAGGAAACTTGTGAAGGAGAAAATATTCTCATTGTAACAACTAAATATACAGATCAGAGAGGCAGATTCAGCATCAGATATGAAAAAAGAAATATTTTTTCATCTGATATTCTACATGTGAGCATCACAGATCTGAAACCGTCAGACTCAGGACGGTACCGGTGTCGCTCCGATGAAACCTTACATGGACCTCTATACGATGATTTTTATCTTGTTGTGACTGAAGGTGAGTTTTCTGGGTTAAACTCAGATTTCAGGATATCTGATTTACAAAGCCATCATCTCCAAACTGCGACTCATGAAGACACAAATCAATAATAAAAACAGGAAGAATATAAATTTAACCTCAGTGGTTATGATTCTGTTTCATTCTCACATCTTCAGATTCTTCAGAACCAAAATGGACTCAAAGACCTTTTCTAGGATCAACTTTTCTCCCAACATCAACTCAGAGTTTCTCTCCTTCTCCATCTGAAACCATCAAACGCTCTGAGAAACCAGCTGCAGCTCCAGGTTCATCATCTGTTCATGTTTATTAAACGTTAATGAGACGATTTGGGTTTGTTGAAGTCCAAATTTATCAGTGAATCTCAAAGATGGTAAAGAAACCATTAAAAATAAAAGGCTTAACATTCAATAAACAAACAAAATTACAGAAAATAATGTAACTAAAACTACTTGTGGTTCATGTGTTGGTTATTGGTCTTGGACCAGAAAACCAGTTGACTCACATCATGATGCGTTGAGGTTTTATGGCGCACTATCTCATTTTTGTCTTGTATACGGTAAGGTAAAATGAATATTTAATAATCAGTCATGTATTGTGACCATTTTCTACGATTTTAGCTAAAGAATGAATAATTTTTTAAATTCCTGTGAAATTCATTGTACCAGCCTCTGCACTGTTGCAGGTTTGATGTTTGTGCTGCAAACTTTAAATATTTATTATTTTATACCAGCACAGATTAAACTGAATGAATGAACATCTATGTTCTCTCATGTCAGAGTCAGATTAATGTGCAGGGATGCCGACATCTAAATGTTGTCAGTAACAAAGATGAAGATCATCAGCTGTTTATATCAGAAGAGCCACATTTTTCACCTTGTCCTGATCAAACCAAGCTGTTCTCTCTTTAACTCCCCTGCAGGTCTGCAGCTTTATGTGATTCTGTCTCTGGTCGTCAAGATCATCTTGTTATCGACACCTTTGGTGATTTTCTGCTGGAAGAGGAGAACCACGAAAAGCAAAGGTGAGAAAACACAGAATACGTTGTTTCTGTAAATCAGAAGTTTGATCTCTGATCTGAATGTTTTTCAGATTCTGCTGTGGAAACTGAGAACGCAGAAAAAATATTTACAGTTTATTCCTGAACTGAAACAATCAGAGCTCAAAGTACAGATGAAGAACGGTTAGTCTCATGTTTTCACAATAAAATAATCAAAATGAATCATATTGCACAGTTTCATAGAGAACCTAAATGTTGAAATAAGCTCTATTACCTGGCTAAAAATTGTTCCTCTATTCAGTGTTGCATAAGTTTGAAAGATGATCTAATCACTGTGCTGTGGCCGTTTTAATGTTTATTTTTAACATGTTTTAAGTATGTAAATGTTTTCATGTTCTCCATTTATATTTTTGCCTCTTTTGTTTGATTTATTGTGCCCATGTGATATATATTGGTTCTTTATGATGACATTTCTCTGCTTTTTGCTTTTTCTCAGTTTTAAATATCCTTTTGAACAAGTTTAGCAATGAAGCAAATAAATCTTTTTGTTATTATTTAACGGGAATATTTTTCCAACTGTGGTTGAAGAAGTTATGTATTTAAAGTGTTTATATCAATTTATTTTTGTGAGGTATTTTTCAGTGTATTACTGGTCTTTTAGAGAAAATGTGATGTTTTAAAAAAACATTTCCTAATTAATAAAATTTGTTTTCATTCTTATAATCCCAGTGTCACATGACTATGTTTGGAAAATGTTCTATTTTATTTCTATATTAATAAAAACTGAATATATTGCCTTTTTGGTATTATCCATTTCAGCACAACTTCACATGTTGGAATTAGACTTTGACAGATTTCAGGGACACATTGCACTTTAAATCAGACAAAAGAATATAATCCAAATTAGAATCATTTAGATTTTTATTGAAAAATGAAACCTGCAAAAATAACAATTATATTTATTACTTATAACACAAATACAGATTTGCATTTCTAAAATCTTTACCTAAATATCACAAACAACCATGTTATAAAACCTACATTTATAGTGATAAAGTGATAAATAAGGTCATCTGTTTCCCTTTGAACCATCAGTTTGGATGTTTAGAGGCACAGTCAACTAATTAATGTTGTGATGTTCTAAAATATTAAAATTTTAACCTAATCTAATGTTTTTTGAATATAGAACTATTGTATTTAATTGAAACAGTTAGTGTAGTCCTACATGAGAAGCAAACTGTTTCATCGGATCAGCAATAATCTACAGAAACTTTGACTTTGCAGTAGAAGTAGGAGGATTGTGACCTCTGGTGTTCAGAGGAGGAACTGCATCCTGCAGAGAAGTTCCTGGTTTATCAGTGAAGCAGGAATAGAAGCAGAGTTAGAAACCATCAGCAGCTCAGGATGAAGGTCTGTCTCACTCTGATCTGCCTCTTCCTCCTCAGTGAGTACATTATTTTATTTATATCAGTTTCTCTGCTGTCAATCCTTCATCCTTTCGGTTTATTTAAAAGTTTTTCTACTTTACTGAAATGTTTTAAGACGACTCTGTTTCTGTTAGTTTCTGTGGTAAAAGATGTCGATCTGTTTAAAAATAACTTCCGTCATATTTGTCTTGCAGTTCCAGCTGGGTTGGGGGTCATTTAGTAAAAAGAAATTTGACTTTAAATCTGTGGATAGCAAATATTCTGTAAAAAATATATATATTGTGGCGAGGTTGTATTATAACTTGGACAAAGAAAAATGACTGGCCAAGGCCAGAGATCACTTCAGTGAAATTTATTATGTTTTTATTCAGGTGAGCAAAGAGGAGAGGTGCAGAATATGTACAAATGACGTTCAAGGCAGATTAAAAACAGACAAACAGCAGAACCTTCAGTGTAAGAGTCCGTCACCTTCAGTGTGACTTGTCAGGGAGTCTAACTACAGACTGACTCCCTGCGGTGCAGAGCCCAGCTTTTAAAGCCACAGGTTTCACCCACAGAAAGAACCAAACAAGAACAAAAAACTAAATTACTTCTAACTCAACTAAACTCTTAAAATACAGCCTTTTCCCCTTCCAAATTAAGTCTTCTAAAGACATCTGATCTGTTTCTGACTCATTTTGCTGCTTGTGGGCTCAATGTTGGCGAGCAAGACGTAACCTAAAGAATCTGGTTAAAGGATTTTCAAAATAAAAAATCATCCAGACTCAGATAATACATTAAACGGAAATAATTAATTATTTCTTGTGCGGCCCGGGACCAATTGGTCCACGGACCGCTACCAGTCCGCGGCCCGGGGTTTGGGAACGACTGGTTTAGGATAAAAAACTTTCTGGAGGAACAAACTGCTGAAGGTGTGAAGTGATTTAAATGCTCTAAAAATAATGTCAGTAAGTTTTGCTTCAAATACAAACAGTGTGATCCTATTTTCTCATAGCTGCAAATGTTAGCTTGTAACAATAAAGTTGACTATTGGAGCATAATTTGAATTTAAGGTGTAGAGCGACCTCTGGTGTTCAGAGGAGGAACTGCATCCAGCAGAGACGTTCCTGGTTTATCAGTGAAGCAGGAAGAGAAGCTGAGTTAGAAACCATCAGCAGCTCAGGATGAAGGTCTGTCTCACCTTGATCTGCCTCCTCTTCCTCAGTGAATACGTTATTTTATTCATATCAGTTTTTCTACTCTCAGTCCTTCATCCTCAGTTTATCTGTGAGGAATAAACTGAGGAATAAACACATTTTTAACTTGAACAGTTTTAAACTGATCTCTGATTTTTCTTCCAGTTTCATCTGTTACTTTATCTTGACAAGTTGGTCAAATACTGATATTGTAAAGCTCAGAATCTAAACTTCACACATATGCAGGAATGTAGTAATTTATATTAAAGTTTAAAAAAATAAAACTCGCCTCCCATAGAGCTCAGAGTCTGTTGTTTCAGAAAACTGTTGGTTTTATAAAAGTCATCTGGTCTAAGACGAAGAGGAAACAACTGCTTGTTTCAACATTTGCAATACAAATAAAGAGGAACATCAGAGCAAAAGTAACTCAGAGAGCAGCAATAATGAGACACTTCATAATTAAACAAAACAGAGAAAAATGTTTATTTCTTTCACCAAAACTTTAATTTACAGCATTTTTCAATGAAGATCTTTTACATTAAAAAACAAAACATTATTAATCCAGTTATTTAGAGAATTAAATTTAAATTTAAAGTTATTCTAAGACGTATAAGTTAATTTGTGATTATACTGTATATCCACTGTATTATAATATACAACCAGTTCAGCTAAATTCATACAAATATTTTTTCTTCAAGCAGCTGAATCTTACAGTAACTACTGACTGTTTTTCTCCTCAGCAGCTCTGCAGGATGGAGAAACTCTGGGAACCTACAGAGGAAAGGAAGGAGGAAACATCATAGTTAGATGTGAATTTGTTTACTTTGGAGGGAAAAGGTTCCTTTGTAAGGAAACTTGTGAAGGAAAAAATATTCTCATTGTAACAACTAAAGATAAAGATCAGAGAGGCAGATTCAGCATCAGATATGAAGAAAGAGGTTATACCAAATCTGATTTTCTACATGTGAGCATCACTGATCTGAAACCATCAGACTCAGGATGGTACCAGTGTCGCTGTGATGGATGGAGAGGAACTCTATACGATGATTTTTATCTTGTTGTGACTGAAGGTGAGTTTTCTGGGTTAAACTCAGATTTCAGGATATCTGATTTACAAAGCCATCATCTCCAAACTGCAACTCATGAAGACACAAATCAATAATAAAAACAGGAAGAATATAAATTTAACCTCAGTGGATGTGATTCTGTTTCATTCTCACATCCTCAGATTCTTCAGAACCAAAATGGACTCAAAGACCTTTTCTAGGATCAACTTTTCTCCCAACATCAACTCAGAGTTTCTCTCCTTCTCCATCTGAAACCATCAAACTCTCTGAGAAACCAGCTGCAGCTCCAGGTTCATCATCTGTTCATGTTTATTAGACGTTGATGAGATAATTTGGGTTTATTAAAGTCCAAATTTATCAGTGAATCTCAAAGATGGTAAAGAAACCAGTAAAAATAAAAGGCTTAACATTCAATAAACAAACAAAATTACAGAAACTAATGTAACTAAAACTACTTGTGGTTCATGTGTTGGTTATTGGTCTTGGACCAGAAAACCAGTTGACTCACATCATGATGCGTTGAGGTTTTATGGCGCACTATCTCATTTTTGTCTTGTATACGGTAAGGTAAAATGAATATTTAATAATCAGTCATGTATTGTGACCATTTTCTATGATTTTAGCTAAAGAATGAATCATTTTTTAAATTCCTGTGAAATTCATTGTACCAGCCTCTGCACTGTTGCAGGTTTGATGTTTGTGCTGCAAACTTTAAATATTTATTATTTTATACCAGCACAGATTAAACTGAATGAATGAACATCTATGTTCTCTCATGTCAGAGTCAGATTAATGTGCAGGGATGCCGACATCTAAATGTTGTTTTTACAAACAGTAACAAAGATGAAGATCATCAGCTGTTTATATCAGAAGAGCCACATTTTTCACCTTGTCCTGATCAAACCAAGCTGTTCTCTCTTTAACTCCCCTGCAGGTCTGCAGCTTTATGTGATTCTGTCTCTGGTCGTCAAGATCATCTTGTTATCGACACCTTTGGTGATTTTCTGCTGGAAGAGGAGAACCACGAAAAGCAAAGGTGAGAAAACACAGAATACGTTGTTTCTGTAAATCAGAAGTTTGATCTCTTATCTGAATGTTTTTCAGATTCTGCTGTGGAAACTGAGAACGCAGAAAAAATATTTACAGTTTATTCCTGAACTGAAACAATCAGAGCTCAAAGTACAGATGAAGAACGGTTAGTCTCATGTTTTCACAATAAAATAATCAAAATGAATCATATTGCACAGTTTCATAGAGAACCTAAATGTTGAAATAAGCTCTATTACCTGGCTAAAAATTGTTCCTCTATTCAGTGTTGCATAAGTTTGAAAGATGATCTAATCACTGTGCTGTGGCCGTTTTAATGTTTTATTTAACATATTTTAAGTATGTAAATGTTTTCATGTTCTCCATGTATATTTTTGCCTCTTTTGTTTGATTTATTGTGCCCATGTGATATATATTGGTTCTTTATGATGACATTTCTCTGCTTTTTGCTTTTTCTCAGTTTTAAATATCCTTTTGAACAAGTTTAGCAATGAAGCAAATAAATCTTTTTGTTATTATTTAACGGGAATATTTTTCCAACTGTGGTTGAAGAAGTTATGTATTTAAAGTGTTTATATCAATTTATTTTTGTGAGGTATTTTTCAGTGTATTACTGGTCTTTTAGAGAAAATGTGATGTTTTAAAAAAACATTTCCTAATTAATAAAATTTGTTTTCATTCTTATAATCCCAGTGTCACATGACTATGTTTGGAAAATGTTCTATTTTATTTCTATATTAATAAAAACTGAATATATTGCCTTTTTGGTATTATCCATTTCAGCACAACTTCACATGTTGGAATTAGACTTTGACAGATTTCAGGGACACATTGCACTTTAAATCAGACAAAGGAATATAATCCAAATTAGAATCATTTAGATTTTTATTGAAGAATGAAACCAGCGAAAATAACAATTATATTTATCACTTATAACACAAATATAGATTTGCATTTCTAAAATCTTTACCTAAATGTCACAAACAACCATGTTATAAAACCTACATTTATAGTGATAAAGTGATAAATAAGGTCATCTGTTTCCCTTTGAACCATCAGTTTGGATGTTTAGAGGCAGAGTCAACTAATTAATGTTGTGATGTTCTAAAATATTAACATTTTAACCTAATCTAATGTTTTTTGAATATAGAACTATTTTATTTAATTAAAACAGTTAGTGTAGTCCTACATGAGAAGCAAACTGTTTCATCTGATCAGCAATAATCTACAGAAACTTTAACTTTGCAGTAGAAGTAGGAGGATTGTGACCTCTGGTGTTCAGAGGAGGAACTGCATCCTGCAGAGAAGTTTCTGGTTTATCAGCGAAGCAGGAAGAGAAGCAGAGTTAGAAACCATCAGCAGCTCAGGATGAAGGTCTGTCTCACTCTGATCTGTCTCTTCCTCCTCAGTGAGTACATTATTTTATTTATATCAGTTTCTCTGCTTTCAGTCCTTTCAGTTCCTCACAGGTTTTTCTACATTGTTGAAAGGTTTGAAGCCGATTCAGTTTTTCTAGTTTTCTTTGTTGGTTTCTGTTTTAAAGGTCAGTTTAAATAGCAATGGTTTATTTAAACATTTCGTTTAATTATTCTAACTTTGTCAAATCACTCATTTATTTGTGATTTGACAAATTAATTATGCATGAATGTATCAAAAATAAAGGGGGCAAAAACAGATTATTTTGGGACAAAAGCAGAAAACTAACCATCTATAAGTTGTTGTAATGCAGATATAAATAACCAAAAGTTTTATCTTGAGCTCACAATCTGTTGCTTTGGAGAACTTGCAGTTTGCTACAAAACCTAGAGTAAAAAAGGAGAAAAAGAAAAAGACTTTCAATGGTGTTTCATAGATCATTGAAAGAAACTGAAAAGTTTTACAGTCATTTCTGGATGTCTTCTCCATTTAAATTTATTTTTTGAGTTTTTCTCCAGTTTTATTTTGTGGTTAAGTATGCTGATATTAAAATTGAGGATGTAAACTTTGATTTTATTCACACAAAATGCCAAAACAAATTTTTTCAGATTTATAATTAGATAAACAAAACTTACTTCCCATGTAGTTCATGCTCTGTTGGTCACTTATTGGTTTTCTACAACTCATCTAGTTAAAGAACTACAGGAAACAGCTGTTTGTTTCATAATTTTTAAAACACCTGAAGAGGAAATTGAGAGCAGAAGTAATCGACCAGCAACACTCAAACTCTCCTTAGAGACATAAAACAGAGAAAACAGTTTCAGTTTTATCCAAAGCTTTACTGAGATTTTACAAATTTCCTCTCTGGAGATTTTTTCAGCCGTTATAAAGAAACCAGAAAATATTTAGAGAATTTATGAAATTAAAAAGGTTAAATTAACATTTATTCTGTATTTAAACAATATTATATTTCACAATGACAGTAACTACTGACTGTTTTTCTCCTCAGCAGCTCTGCAGGATGGAGAAACTCTAGGAACCTACAGAGGAAAGGAAGGAGGAAACGTCACAGTTAGATGTAAATTTGGTTACTCTGGAGAGAAAAGGTTCCTTTGTAAGGAAACTTGTGAAGGAGAAAATATTCTCATTGAAACAACTGAAGACAGAGATGAGAACGGCAGATTAAGCATCAGATATGAAAGAAGAAATATGTTTTCATCTGATTTTCTGCATGTGTGGATCACAGATCTGAAACCGTCAGACTCAGGACGGTACCGGTGTCGCTCCGATGAAACCTTACATGGAACTCTATACGATGATTTTTATCTTGTTGTGATTGAAGGTGAGTTTTCTGAACTGAAATTTTAGTTCAAGTTGTCACCAGACCAACTTTAAAAGGCCAACATTTTCAAACTGCAACTCATGAAAACACGCATCAATCGTAAAATTTAGAAAACTTAAAAATTTAACCTCACTTGTGGTTCTGTTTTATTCTCACTTCTTCAGATTCTTCAAAACCAAAATGGACTCCGAGACCTTTTATAGAACCAACTTTTATCCCAGCAACCTCCACAAAAACAACAATAAAAACAACAACAGCAGCAACAGCAACAACAACTCAGAGTCAGAGTTTCTCTCCTTCTCCATCTGAAACCATCAAACTCCCTGAGAAACCAGCTGCAGCTTCAGGTTCATCATCTGTTCATGTTTATTAGATCACTTGGTTTTGCTGAAATCCAACTTTGTTCATCAGTGAGACTCAGAGCAGTTACATGAAAGAACAATTCAGCATGATTACAAGTTTACAAATAATCAAACTATTAAAACATTTCTGTTGGAGATTCTTTGACTCAGAATAAACTGAGATAAACTCTGATCATCCCTGCAGGTCCGCTGCTTTATGTGGCTCTGGTTCTGGTCGTCCTGTTCGTCTTTTTAGCTGCAGCTCTGCTGATTTTCTTCAAGAGGAAAAACTTCAGTCAACAGAAAGGTGAGTTACAGGATGAAGGTGAAATATTACTGAAAACTAACCTATAGAAAAAATAATACACATCACAAGGTTAAAGTCATTTAATCACCAGCCCACTAAATTAACAACTATCAGGGGAAACTTTATCAAAACAACCAAATTTCTTTATTTCTTTTGCAGTTTTAGCATGAAAATGGACTTCTAAAAAGTATTCATGCATTCATATCTTTGCTGACATTACAGCAATCAATTATTTCTTATAATTTCTCAACAGCTGTTTCACGTTTCCGCTGATATTTCAATATTTTTTCTTGTTGATGAACTCCAAGTCTTTGAGGACGGAACGCCTCCTATCCATCACCCTAATCTTTAGCTTCCTTCAGATTTTTCCGAAACGTTAAAATTACTTTCAGTCTCAAGAAACATGTTGGTCAAATTTAAAGATTATTTTAAAACTAAATCTGCCAGAGGTATGAATAATTTTGACCTCTACTGGTTATAAACTAACTCTTGATAAGATTTAAAGTAAATCTTATCAAGATTTTAATTAGTAACAAAATTATATGAATAAATATAATAAATTTTTGTAGCACATTTATTAATGTCTACAGTGAAAAAGAAAATTTTTACCTGAAACTTTATTTTTTAAGAATAATTCAAGAGGCTGTAAATTATTCTCCACTGTTGGAAAATGTTCTTTATTTCATTATTTCAGAAGTTCCCATATTTTACCATCTGAATGTGATCGTTGGTATAATCACAAAGTGTCTGTAATGTTGTGAAAATGTCAATATGAAATAAACTCAATGCTTCCCTTTCAACACTGAAAGTTGCTGCATCATTTCTGACCCTGATGCAGAGAGTCAGTGAGGAAACATCAGTCTGCTAAAAGTTTGGACAGCATTTCACAAGAGATCTTTCAGCTCCAGCTCTATTTTTACTGTGAAATATGAAATGTTCTGGCGGAGCGAAGCTCAGATTGGCTAATCGGGAAAACTGGGGCAATTCCCGGTGGGCTAGTCTGAAGGTTTTTTTGTTTTTTGGAAAGTATTTACTTCTTTTTGTATTTATATTCAAAGACTAACTTGATTAAACAAGTTATTAATTCAATTAATTTTGTAATACAATGACTACAATGTTACAAACCATTAAAGTAACTAAATGCATTTTCTACTGTATTATATGTTACTTATAAGACGCTAAAAATGTTTCACATTAGAAAATCTATTGTCATATTTACTGAACTGCATGTTTTTCAGGTTCTTCAGGAGAAACAGAAAACAGCAAAAACTTCCAGGTAACTAAAGAAAATATAAAGGAAGGAATAAAGGAGGAAGCATTTCAACAGCCTAACAGGAAACTATTGTCTAAAATCTTAGTAAAATTTGAGAAAATCAACTTGTGAAAACAACAAAAAAAAATATCACGGTGTCATGAAATAAGTATAAAATACTGACAGTATTTTAAGACCACTCTGCCTCCATAATCTGCTTCAGTAGATTTGAATTATAAGGTAGTAAATCAACATCTAAACTTGACTCAGGCTAATTTAAGTGAACAGATTTTGTGTTCCTAATGGTTTATTTGACTAAAATATTATTTTCTACATGAAGGAAAATGATAATATATAAGGTTGCTAACTGAAATGTTTCTTCTTGTTTCCTTCCAGGCTAAAGATGGTGCAGTAGAGTACTCTGAGGTTCATTTCTTGAAAAATGCCTCTACTTCAGCCGACAGCGCCCCCTGTGGTCATGCAGAAAACGTCACCTACTCAGAGATTCAGATGAACTTTGCAAACCGCAGCGATGATTCTGCTCTTTACTCCAACATTAGTTTACAGCAGTAGCTCTGCTCTGGCTCTGCTAAAACGTTACTGTTTTTATTTCTCTACAAATAATCATCCTGATTTATAAATGAGACGCATAACTGCAGAAATAGTTCAGAAACTGAAATTCACTTCCAGTAATTTTCTTCTTCCAGGTCTTTGAGAACATAAATCTATAAAAGTAACAAAAGAGAAGGAAATTAAATTTCTTTTATTTAATATCAAAGTAGAAAATATATGATGTGATACATTACATTAATGAAAGGAAAATAAAATCAAGGAACTAACAATGAAAAGAAAACAGAGGGTATTGTGTTGCAAAGAATGAATATTATTAAATTAAATGATTTTCTCTTTTTATTTTTATTCTTTCTCATTATTTCTGATTATATTTAATAATTTAAATTCAACTTGGATGTGTGCAGACTTTACTTTTTGTTACTCCAGATGAACCAAATGTCTCAATGTTCATTTTGTTTATTAGTAAATTTGCTTTACTTCAAATTTCTTGTTAATCTATTTTGATATAAACTGAAAAGGCAGACATATTAATGTAAAATTGACAAGAAAATTATTTTTTATCCTTTTAATCTTTAAGTTTTTGAGGTCTGATCTCAGATTTTATTAAATATTTTTATAAGTAATCACAGCACCCTTTATATAGTTTATGTAAATATATTTCTTAAGTATTTATTTGCTAAGATAAACAAAAAGAGCAGTTAGCCCATCTCTTTATAAATATATATGTAAAATAAAAGCCACAAAGACTGAGCAATATAATAATTGGAAAGAAATATAATTAAATATTTATGTTTTCTTACAGAAGATGTTCTCCACATTCCAGGATACAGAAAGTCCTGTAATTTTCCTGATAAACTAAATTTACCTGCAGAGTAAACTAAACTAGTTGAAGTTGAATTCTTTGGTTTAAATTGTGCATCATGATTTCTGATTAGTGCTAAACTGAAACTTGCGGCTAAAACATGAACTAGTTTTGTAATGTTTCTATGGTTACCAGCCTATAAATGTTTATCTCTCATTTATACAAAGTTGTTTGTTTGAAGATCATTGTGATGTTTTCTGTGTTTGTGCTTCAGCTTTTTTACTTCTCACCTTTTAATTTCAGAATCAGTTTCTATTTAAAGGATAAATCTGGACTGCAGAATTTATGAAATGAAACGTTTTGAGTTTTAAGAAATCCAGTCTTATTCGTTAGCAGTAAAATAGGAGGAGAGTGACCTCTGGTGTTCAGAGGAGGAACTGCATCCTGCAGAGAAGTTCCTGGTTTATCAGTGAAGCAGGAAGAGAAGCTGAGTTAGAAACCATCAGCAGCTCAGGATGAAGGTCTGTCTCACTCTGATCTGCCTCTTCTTCCTCAGTGAGTACGTTATTTTATTTATATCAGTTTCTCTGCTCTCAGTCCTTCATCCTTTCAGTTTCTCACTGTTTACCAGGGAGAATTTCAACTTGGTTGAAAAGTTTGAAGCCGACTCTGTTTCTGTGTAATTATCTCTCCTGCATCCTGTTAGTTTCTGTGGTAAAAGAAACCAAGATGTTGATCTGTTCAAGTATAAATAACAAAGTTCTTGGGGCGTGCTGTGGTGGCGCAGGGGGTTAGCACGCCCCACGTTTGGAGGCCTTAGTCCTCAACGTGGACGTCGCGGTTTCGACTCCCGGTCCCGACGACCTTTACCGCATGTTTTCCCCTCTCCTTACCCTCCTTCCTGTCTGCCTACTGTAGAAAAAATACGAGCCACTAGCGCCGCAAAAACTCTTCGGAGAAAAAAGTATTCCAAAGTTAATTGAGTTATTTTAAGCTTTTCAAATCACTAATATATTTACACAGTTTCCTTTCTGGACGCAAAGTCAAATTATTTCAGAACAAAAACAGCAAACTAACCACCTGGTAGTTGTTAAAATGCAGATTTAAATAAACAAAATGTTCTGTTTTGTCTTGATCTCAGAATTTGTTGCTTTAGAGAACTAGAAAAAGATATTTTTCGTCATAAATTTAAAGAAGTTGAAAAGGAGAATAAACGGAAACAACAAAGTTATGCAAAACCAAAATTTTATCACAGATGCAGTGATAAATGTGCAGAACAGAGCTGTGCTCTAAAATATAAAAATAAAAACTAAATGATGTTAACTTTTTAGCTCTTAAACAAGTTTTGAGTTGCTTCTCCATTGAAGATTTAACCAGGTGGAACAAAGAAACCAGAAGGTTGATGTGCAACATAAATGTTTGGGGAATTTATTAGAATTAGTTTAAAATGTTGGAATCAATGTTAACTTATTCTCACATCTTCAGTTATATTTATAAAACATATTTTCTCTTCAGGCTGCTGAATATCACAGTAATTATTTACTGACTGTTTATCTTCTCAGCTGCTCTGCAGGATGGAGACGCTGCAGAAACTTATGCAGGAATGGAAGGAGAAAACATCACAGTTGAATGTAAATTTAATTTCAATGGAAATTCGATAATCTTCTGTAAGGAAAACTGTGAAGGAGAAAATATTCTGATTAACACAACAGAAGACAGCACTAAGAAAGGCAGATACAGCACTTTCTATGAAACACATTATACTTCAGCTTTTCTCGTTGTGAGAATCTCAGAGCTGAAACGATCTGATTCAGGACGATACCGATGTGGTTTTGGTAAAGACCGATCTCAAGATTATGAATTTTATCTGGATGTGACTGAAGGTGAGTTTTTCTCCTGAAAATGTTCCTCCATGTTTCTGAAAGTAAACTCTGCTCACTGACAGCTTCTGATCCAAAACTGGGTTTAAATCTGAGTTCAGATGTTTTTAACTGATCAAATCATCCAACATGTTCAAACTGAGACTCACACAGACAAACATCTTCATTGGTATCATGAATGTTTAATTTCTCACAGCTACAACTTCAGAATCAAACTGGACCCTGAAGACTTTTCCATTAACAATGAACAAAGGTATCTGTTTACCTTCGTTTTTCTCAAGAGTCACATTTTCCAACCTGATCAAACCAAGCTGTTCTCTCTTTAACTCTCCTGCAGGTCTGCGGCTTTATCTGATTCTGTCTCTGGTCGCCAAGATCATCTTTTTATCGACACCTTTGATGATTTCCTGCTGGAAGAGGAGAACCATGAAAAGCAAAGGTGAGAAAATAAACGATGAGTTTTCTGTAAATCAGACATTTCATTTCTCTGATCTGAATGTTTTTCAGATTCTGCTGGGGAGACTGGGAACGCTGCCGTCTCTCAGGTCAGCTTGAATATTTATAAAACGCCTGAGTTTGATTAGAGTTTCTAACCTCCTTTAATAAAAATTAATAAAACACTTCTTCTTCTTCCTACAGATCAACCCAGAGAGAGAGGAAATCCCAGAGGACAGACAGAACAATTAATCTGCTGATGAAATAATTTCTGTTTATTCCTGAATTAATCTCAAAAAAACATTTAGTCTCATATTTTCACTAGAAAATAACTGAATGTCAAAGATACAGGAACGTTTTCTACACATTATGAAGGAGTTTTGGCACTTGGCTAAAAAATGTTTCTTCATTGAATGTTACAGAAGATGTTTGAAAGATAATCTAATTACCGTGTTGTAAAGATGTTTTTTTAATAAACTCCTGTAAATAAGCAAATATTTTGTATTTTAATAAATTAAATTTTCTACGTTAGCATTAAAAATATGAGGATAAAACCTTAAATAAGACAAAAGTATCAAATAAAGGTCAGAATAATTTAGATTTGGATGAAACAATGAAACCTACAAACATAAAAAGGATTATTTTTATAACAAAGAACACAAATATAGATTTAACATTTATAAGATTTTTAAATAAAAAAAATCATCATTTGATATTTTTAGGACCCCATTTTGTACATTTGTTTTTATTCCATATTCTATGTTGAATATTGCGATGAATGTGAATTTTGTACTGTGGAAAAAACAACAATATAGAGGATGTAACAACAATTGAGAGGAAAAACTAAAAAAATAAAGTTTATATATTCTTTCATACTTTCGCTTTGGCTGATTTGATATGGAGCTGATTTATGCCCCATGCCCAGCTTTATGTCTCCCTTAAAAAGTGACAGAATCGTCATTCAGACTGCATGTTTCAACAGGCACACCAAGAGTCTCTCCAGCAGGAAACACACAGCAGAAATGGCACCTGAAGTTCTGCATGGACTCCTTCAGTTTTACTTTTATCGTTAAACCTGCAGAAAATCCAAAATACTGTGATTCCTTCACTGATGCATTCATGTCATTCTCTCATTGTCCTTCAGTGTAAATATGTTTGTGTTTCCGCTGAGGAGTAAATGAGGATAAGTTTAGAAACCTTGGCTCATGAGAATGTGGAGGTTTTTTCTCACACCTGATAACCTGGTAGATTCAGTTCGATTGGGATCCAAAACTAAACATTTGTTATATTTCCAGCTACTATTCACTTTCACACTGAACCGGGTCAAACTAAAAAGTATTAGGGTCATGCTGATTAAAGAAATGAAATTACAAGAAGTCATAATGAGAAGAAAGTTGTATGAGAGTCATAGTATTACGAAAATATTTATATTACAACTTTATCTTTGTAATATGACTTTATTCTTGTAATATTCTCATTTCGACTATTCTCATAATACTCAAAATATTAATCGAGGGGAGAACAGGACAACACGGAGACACGGAGACACAGAAAACTCGAAATAAACACACAGAAAAACACGAAACATGACAATAAGGCCACCTACTTTTATGCAGTCTGTGTTTTTCTAAAACTTTGTAACACAAATGTTACTTTAAAAGTTCTACTAATGTGGCCTTATGGTCTAGAAGGTGACAAAAATAGTTACGGTTAAGAATGTATAAACACTTTTTCACTGAGGAACTTTAAAGGTATTTGCGGTTTTAAGTTTGTAATCACTGTGACTGTGTATAAAATAGAGATTGCTCATTTATTGCAAGGGAAGGCAAAAGCAGAGAGAAAAACCCACTCTGTCCACTAGGGGACGCCGTAAAATAAACTCTTAGTCGTTTCCTCCAACAGGCTGAGGGGTATGGGGTGAAAATAGTCTCAAAATATCTGTGCGTGTGTAAAAGTATCTGAAGCTCATTGTGATGTTTTCTGTGTTTGTGCTTCAGCTTTTTTTTTACTTCTCATCTTTTATTTTCAGAATTAGTTTCTATTTAAAGGATAAATCTGGACTGCAGAATTTGTGAAATGAAACTTTTTGAGTTTTAAGAAATCAAGACATATTCGTTAGCAGTAAAATAGGAGGAGAGTGACCTCTGGTGTTCAGAGGAGGAACTGCATCCTGCGGAGAAGTTCCTGGTTTATCAGTGAAGCAGGAAGAGAAGCTGAGTTAGAAACCATCAGCAGCTCAGGATGAAGGTCTGTCTCACTCTGATCTGCCTCCTCTTCCTCAGTGAGTACATTATTTTATTTATATCAGTTTCTCTGCTCTCAGTCCTTCATCCTTTCAGTTCCTCACTGTTTACCAGGGAGAATTTCAACTTGGTTTGAAGGCAACTCTGTTTCTGTGTAGTTTTCTTCCTGCTTCCTGTTGGTTTCTGTGGTAAAAGAAACCAAGATGCTGTTCTGTTCAAGTATAAATAACATTATTCCAAAGTTAATTGAGTTATTTTAAGCTTTTCAAATCACTAATATATTTGCACAGTTTCCTTTCTGGACGCAAAGTCAAATTATTTCAGAACAAAAGCAGCAAACTAACCATCTGGTAGTTGTTAAAATGCAGATTTAAATAAACAAAATGTTCAGTTTTGTCTTGAGCTCAGAGTTTGTTGCTTTAGAGAACTAGAAAAAGATATTTTTTGTCATAAATTTAAAGAAGTTGAAAAGGAGAATAAACGGAAACGACAAAGTTATGCAATACCAAAATTTCATCACAGACACAGTGATAAATCTGCAGGACAGAGCCGTGCTCTAAAATATAAAAGCAAAAATAAAAACTAAATGATGTTAACTTTTTAGCTCTTAAACAAGCTTTGAGTTGCTGTTGAAGATTTAACCAGGTGGAACAAAGAAACCAGAAGGTTGATGTGCAACATAAATGTTTGGGGAATTTATTAGAATTAGTTTAAAATGTAGGAATCAATGTTAACTTATTCTCACATCTTCAGTTATATTTATAAAACATATTTTCTATTCAAGCTGCTGAATATCACAGTAATTACTGACTGTTTATCTTCTCAGCAGCTCTGCAGGATGGAGACGCTGCAGAAACTTATGCAGGAATGGAAGGAGAAAACATCACAGTTGAATGTAAATTTAATTTCGCTGGAAATCCGATAATCTTCTGTAAGGAAAACTGTGAAGGAGAAAATATTCTGATTAACACAACAGAAGACAGCACTAAGAAAGGCAGATACAGCACTTTCTATGAAACAAATTATACTTCAGCTGTTCTCCATGTGAGCATCTCAGAGCTGAAACGATCTGATTCAGGACGGTACCGATGTGGTTTTGGTAAAGACCGATCTCAAGATCATGAATTTTATCTGGATGTGACTGAAGGTGAGTTTCTCTCCTGAAAATGTTCCTCCATGTTTCTGAAAGTAAACTCTGCTCACTGACAGCTTCTGATCCAAATCACCTCAAACTGGGTTTAAATCTGAGTTCAGATGTTTTTAACTGATTAAATCATCCAACATGTTCAAACTGAGACTCACACAGACAAACATCTTCATTGGTATCATGAATGTTTAATTTCTCACAGCTACAACTTCATCTTCTTCTTACTCTTCATCTACAACCATCCAACAGACCACAATATTATCTGAACCCAATGGTAAAGTATCTGCTGAGGTTTTTATGATGTTGGTCAATGACAGTTGATGTTTCATGATTTTCTTAGATTGCTGTGAATCAGCAATTTTGACAAAACAGTTAAAGGGCCTCAACATGTGATAGTTCTGGATTAATCTAACCAGGTTGAATGTGTGTAATTATGTGGCTCAGAAACAGAACAAAGAAGGAAAGAAAAATATTAATTTGTATTAAAACAGGTGAAACATTTCTGCTGCTTTATGTGGGTTTGGGTCTGGCCGTCCTGATCGTCTTGTTAGCGACGGTTCTGCTGATTTACTGCCAGAGGAAACGCTTCCATCAACAGAAAGGTGAGTTATATATAACACACACTGCTGTTTCCTTCTCACACACACTTCTCACACCTTCACACCCTGAAACTAAACTCACTACCTGGTTCATTTATTTGTCCCAAATGTAATTTACCAACAGAATGTAACTTTGCCTCCATTTATAATCATTTTACTAAAGTTATTTGTTCTTTTAGATGCTCATAGATTATAAAATGTACATGAAGTCAATAAGTATAAAAAGTGATCTTGAAAAAAACTTGCTTTGTTGTAATGTGTTACATGAAGGCAAGGCTTTTTATGCATAGCTCTGTTCACACGAAGCTTCAGGGGAAATTGTGCAAACCTGAAGCAGACAGAAGTTACATTTATTTGTAACTTCATCATTTTAGAATGGCCCAGTCAAAGTCCAGATCTAAATCAAAAAGGGAATCTCTACTAACTCTAACAGTTTTATAATATTGTTTTAAGTCATTTAATTCCTCGTTTTGTTTTTCAGGTCGTCCAGCAGAAACAAATCCCACAGATTTAACGGTAAGTCAGAGTAAAAACGTCTCCACCATCTTTCTAATCCTGCAGCAGTCAGTTTGTAAAACCTGCTGCTTGATCCAATTTAAACTCTTGGTTCTGCAGATCAACACCGTTTATGAGGAGATCAGAGAGGAGGACAGAGAGAACAAACCTCCTGCTGGGGAAATATCTTCAGTTTACGTTTTCGTCCAACCCGACAAACCAAACGCAGCTGAAAGCAACGAAATATACAGCCTGGCCAGCGAACCGCAGGGGCAAGTAAGTGGAAGGAGAGTAAAAATAATATTTTTTCTTAATTTTTTTCAATCAGTTTGAGCTAAAAATACAAAATATAGTTTTACTATCACACATCGTGGGCGAAGTCTTTGTTTTGTTTGTTGTTTCATGGGAAAACATTTAATATTTTAAAATCCTGTAACAAGGTAACTTTCTCAGGTAGATTTAATTCATAAGATGATAATCATTTTTCCCCAGTTGCTTTTATTGACTTATAGAAAATTGGAAGCCATTAAAATGTCCTGCAATACATTGGATGGATTAACAAGTTAAATGAAAATATTTGCAATTTTGCTTCTTTTATGTCATAAAAATTTGGTTTTACTTTCTTGTGGCAGAAGCACAATATATTTGTTAGACTTTTATTTGATAAAGATTTCATTTTTAATTTCACATTTTAAATTATCTGATGTATTGATGTGTTTGTAATAAATATTTTTTTTAACTGGGTTTCACTTTAACTTCTTAAAGTTGTGATATCCATGCAAACTTGTAGAAAACGGATCAGTTTAAACTTGAAGTTTTATCTGAAAGCCAAACACAAAGTGGTATGCAGTTGTGAAGTACAAATAAAATTATACATGATTGAAAACATTTTTTATAAATGAATAAAACATATGATGTGCAAAAGTATTCAGCTTTGTTGAAACTCCTGTTGCTGCATTTCTTTCTTTACCAGCTTTGCACATGTAGTGACTGACATTTTGCCAATTCTTCCTTGCAAAACAGATGAAACTCAGTCAGAATAGATGGAAAGAGTTTGTGAATAATGAATAATGAAATATTATATTATTCTAAATTCTGCTTGTGGAAGCATTTTAATGTATAAATGTACAAACTAAAACTTTTCTCCTTGTTTTCTTCCAGGCTAAAGATGGAGAAGCAGAGTATTCTGAAGTGCAGTTGTTGAACGATGACACCGGATCCAACGGCGGCCATCTTGGTGTCTCAGATAACGTCACCTTCTCAGAACCTCAGTTAGATATGAGCTCTGGTAGCCATGGCAACAGTTCAAATCCTCTTTATTCCAGCATTACTTTAGAACAAGAGCTTTGCTGATATGGACTCAGCAACAGAGACGTAACCAAAATCAGTAAATATGAGGCTTTTTGGAGCTACTCATTTATTACAGCTGGAAACGAGAGATCAGGCCTGGAATCTGGATGTAGTGATGGACTGAACCTTCGAAAACACATAAAGACAGTTACAAAGTCGGTCTTTTATAACCTGAAGAACATTCCCAGGATTAAAGGACTAAAATCCCAGCAGGATCTAAAGAAACTCATCCATATGTTTATTCTGAGTCACATTGATTACTGCAACCGTGTTCCCACAGGTCTGCCTAAGAAATCAATCAGATCCAGAACCGCTGCTGCTGGAGTTCTGCTCATGTGATGCTTCAGCCGCAGCTCTGCCAAACGACATGGATCCTCAATGTTGTCAAAATAAACTGATAATTAGATAAAAACACAAAACATGTCAGCTTTAAGTAGAAATGAGTTAAAATGCAAAACAATAGAGAGAAATGGAAGACAAATATTTGCTAATTATTTCCCTTTACAGTGTTTCAGCTCTGGAAGAAGAATAAAAACTAAACTAAATAAAACATTGGAGACTGTAGCATAAACACAGAAAACACAGGAGAGATTGAAGGTCAGACAGAATAAAAGCTGATCAACCCAGAAAGAAGAAATCAGAAAAGAGGAGAGACAGAATAAATCATCTTCATTCCTGAACTAAACTCTGAAACAATCAGAGTTCAAAGTTCAGATAAAGAACATTTAGTCTCATGTTTTTGCAAGAAAATGACCAAAAATCAATCTAAAGTTTCCTGTAAATTATAGATAAGCTAAATTATTAAATAGGTTTCCATATTTAAATAATGTTCCTTCATTGAATGTTACTGAAGATATTTGAAAGCTGATCTAATCGCTGTGCTGTAACTGTTTTTATAAAATTGTTTTCATTCATTAGGTTTTTAGTAAAACCAAAATATGTATACATGTGTTTCATATTGTACATTTTTATTATTCTATTTTTTATATGCAATATGATGGTGGTTAAATAAATGTCTCTGTTTTCTGCTTTTTCTCTAATTAAAAGACTTTTGAACAAGTTTTGCTGTGGATCAAATAAAATAAATATATATTTTTTATGATTCAGCAGGAATATTTTTTCAGACTTTGGTTAAACAAACTGTGACGTCTTTAGTTTTGAACTAACTCCTCTGTGAAAGCCCCGCCCCCTGATAAATGTGGACTGTTAAGGGAAGGAAAGTTATTAGGTTAGCTTAATTTTGGAAAAAGCATGGCTCTCCTCTCCTCCTGTTAGCCGGGTCGCGAGCGGATGACATCACGCTGGCAAGGAGACGGCAAGGCACGATGACGTCACAGAAATACAGAGTTTAATCTCATACAAAGCAATGAACAACAAAGCTGCAGAGGAACAGAGATATGCATTTTCTCATGAAAATAAAAAACACACAAGGGAAGACAGACGAACACAAAACACATAAGACAGACAAAGGCGCCATCGTGGAGAAAAGATGAAAAAAACTCTCTCAGCTCCTCTCCGGTGCTGCCCTGAAATTTTAACCAAAGAGGCGTTTCCCTATTTAATATATGCAAAGAAGGCGTTCTGCTCTTCGACCAATTAGAACTCCCTCAGGCCCCCAGAAAAAGCCGGGACTCCCTGATTTATAGCAAAGGTGTCTGTTTTTTATCTAAGCAAAAGGCGAACTACCCCGTGGTCATCTCTGCCTGATACGGAAGATCTCTGGCGCCAAGAAGTCTCTGACCCCTTTCGGGCTGTAAATTTTATTGCTCTGTGTGTGGGGGAGGCAAAAGGGCCCTGCTTTGTTTGAATGTCTGCTATTGTGAGCTCCCCCATGCTCCACAGAAAACTGTTCCAAATAAAGTGTTGACTATCCCTTTACACATGTCATAAGATTAAGTGTATTTTTAGCATTAAATAATCATTTTCCTTAGCAGGACCCTAAATGACACCGAGGGGCCGGAGCTCAACTGCAGTAACCACTGTTTGACCACAGAGGGCAGCACTGAGACGGGTTTAGCTGTAAACATATTTACAGGATAAAGTCAAAATATGCACAGAAACGGACAAATACAAACCTTAAGAACCGATTTAGACAACAATAAAGAAACAAAAGTTTCTATTGTGTTACATGTAATGTCCTAACAGCCTTTATACTGATTTATATTAGCCAGTTTTTAATGGTTGAGGTGACACATTGGACCTTAAATCACAACAAAACCAAGTAGGAAAAAAATTCATTTTCTTAAGACTGAAAACTGTAAACATGTAAAAATTATATTTTTTATAACTAAGAATGAAAATGTAGTTTGTCTATTTCTAAAATCTATAACCCAAGAATACCAAACAACCCCTTTATAAAATTTTACTTATAATAAAAATCCTCCTCTGTTTTCCTCTTAAAAATGCCACCAGATGTTCTGTTGGGAAAATCTGCTGGCAGGACGATCATAGAGCATCACCAGAACTTCACTTCCTGACCTCCAAGACGTTTTCATTAAAGGATGAAGATCCAGGAACCATCAGATCTGTCCTGCTATGAGGAGTTGCTGCATTTCATCATTTCACTGCTGCTGATCTACAGTCATGAATGTGATGAATAAAGTCATCTGTTTGGATGTTTGAAGGTTCACAGTCAACTAATTAATGTTCTAATGTTCTAAAATGTTCTAAATTTAACCCTCATTTCCTAATGTTTGAATATGAAACTATTTTATTGTTGTTGTTCCTTAATAATGGTCTAAATGAGCAGGAACAATATTAATTAAAATAATTAATTGATTCTTCGATGGAAAACAAACTGATCTGATGCGGAATAATCTACAGAAACTTTAACTCTGCAGTAAAAGTAGTAGTGCCCTCTGGTGTTCAGAGGAGGAACTGCATCCTGCAGAGAAGTTCCTGGTTTATCAGCGAAGCAGGAAGAGAAGCAGAGTTAGAAACCATCAGCAGCTCAGGATGAAGGTCTGTCTCACTCTGATCTGCCTCTTCTTCCTCAGTAAGTACATTATTTTATTTATATCAGTTTCTCTGCTGTCAATCCTTCATCCTTTCAGTTCCTCAGTTTATTAGGAAGTTTTTTAAACTTATTGAAAAGTTTTAAACTGAACTCTGTTTAACCTTTCCTCCAGTGTCATCTGTTTCTTTCTCTTGACAAGCTGATCAAATAAGCTCAGAATCTAAACACATATTCACACATACACAGGAATGTAGTAATTTATATATTTATATATATATATATATATATATATATATATATACAGTACAGACCAAACGTTTGGACACACCTTTTAATCCAATGAGTTTCCTTTATTTTCATGACTAATGACATTGTAGATTCACACTGAAGGCATCAAAACTATGAATAACACATGTGGAAATATGCACTCAACAAAAAAGTGTAAAACAACTGAAAATACCCCTTATATTCTAGTTTCTTCAAAGTAGCAACCTTTTGCTGTGATTACTGCTTTGCACACACTCTGCATTTTCTTGATGAGCTTCAAGAGGTAGTCACCTGAAATGGTTTTCACTTCATAGGTGTGCCCTGTCAGGTTAATAAGTGGGATTTCTTGCCTTATAAATAGTCATGAAAATAAAGAAAACCCATTTTTAATTAGAAGGTGTGTCCAAACTTTTGGTCTGTACTGTATATATATATATATATATATATATATATATATATATATATATATATATATATATATATATATATATATATATATATATATATATATATATATATATATATATATATAATAAAACATTTTTGTTTTATTAATAAACTAATAAAACAAGTCAGTGTTTGTTGTTTTGGAAAACTGTTGACTTTCTAAAAGTCATCTAGTTAAAGAAAATGAGGAAACAGCTGCTTGTTTCATATTTTTTGTATGTAAATGAAGACAAATATCAGAGCAGAAGAAACCCATCAATGCAGCAACACTGAAACTTTCCTTAAAGACATAAACAGAGAAAAATGTTTGATTTTGTTCTCCAAAGCTTTATTCACAAACTTCTTGTTTTTTTGCATAAACAAACCAGGAGATAAGAAGAAAAATAAATTTAGAGAATTTAGCTGAGAAACTGGGTTAAATTAACATTTATTCTAAAGCATCAAGTTTAATTTATTTAATCTATTTTATATTCTACAGTGACAGTAACTACTGACTGTTTTTCTCCTCAGCAGCTCTGCAGGATGGAGAAACTCTGGGAACCTACAGAGGAAAGGAAGGAGGAAACATCACAGTTAGATGTGAATTTGGTTACTTTGGAGGGAAAAGGTTCCTTTGTAAGGAAACTTGTGAAGGAAAAAATATTCTCATTGAAACAACTGAAGATACAGATCAGAGAGGCAGATTCAGCATCAGATATGAAAGAAGATATTTTTTTCAATCTGATTTTCTACATGTGAGCATCAGAAATCTGAAACCGTCAGACTCAGGATGGTACCGATGTCGCTCCGATGAAACAGGGGAAAAAACTCTATGGGATGATTTTGATCTTTTTGTGGTTAAAGGTGAGTTTTATGAAATTAAATCTTTAGTTTAGGTTTTCAACACATTACAGTTTATACATGTTCAAACTATGACTCATGAAGACACACATCCATCATAAAATGAGGCGATTGTAAATTTAACCTCAGTGGTTATGATTCTGTTTCATTCTCACATCCTCAGATTTTTCAGAACCAAAATGGACTCAAAGACCTTTTCTAGGATCAACTTTTCTCCCTACAGCTTCAACAACAAGGAAGAGAACAACTAGAACAACAACTCAGAGTTTCTCTCTTTCTCCATCTGAAACCATCAAACTCCCTGAGAATCCAGCTGCAGCTCCAGGTTCATCATCTGTTCATGTTTATTAGACGTTGATGAGATAATTTGGGTCAGAGACTCCGACCTGTTAAGAAATATAGAGCCTATTCTTAAAAGCACAGTTAGAACTGTGCAGTTAATAGATCAAAAATATTTCCTAATTAATTATAACTGATACAAATTGATTCAAATTTAGTAAAACAATGAAAAATGTCTGGGAGTTTAGTGTTGAATTATGTTTGAATCAAAGGCTGAGAGGCAGACAGAGCAGGAATTATGAAGCAAGAAAGAATCAAGATGTTGAACACAAAGTGTAAAATTTTCACAGAGCTCTAAGAAAATGTAGTTTACTGGACAGAGACAAGAACAAAACGCTGAATGAATTAAAAACAACAATAAAACCTGAAGAATCTGATCAGTGAAGCTCATTAAACACATAATGTGTGTCCTGTGAATTAAATATACACAATTCTGTCTTTAATGAGCAGCTTATGAAGGATAAACATTAATACACCTGGCATGTTTTAGTGGAACATGTTTGTGTAATAAACTAAATAAACTCAACTATTAACATCCCTGCAGATCTGCTGCTTTATGTGGGTCTGACTCTGGGCCTCCTGTTCGTCTTGTTAGCGACGACTCTGCTGATTTTCTGCCAGAAGAAACGTTTCCATCAACAGAAAGGTGAGTTGTGACAAACACTGCTGTTTTTCAACCAGCAAAAAATCAAACTGTCATAACTATCCCTGTCTTCACATATTGTTAATTGTAATGAACTTCTGCATGTTCACAAACTATAAAATCTATAAAGTTAAGAAATTTAAACAGTGGACTTGAGAATACCTGCTTTGTTGTCATAAAAGCAAACATTTAATTGTTGTTGTTTGTGCTGCTCTCACTTGTCGTGCAAATAAAGAAGAAATTGTGTAAAGTTGAAGCAGATTGATGTTCAACATTTACTGTAACTTCAATATTTTGATGTGGAAAGTTAGAGTGAAAACATTTCTGCTAAAAGTTTTCACAACAAGCTGAGATCGGCCAGTTAGAAATGTTCTTGGACTTGTAATTGTTGGAGTGGAGAAACTCTGGAATGAACTGGTTTTAATGTTTTTGTAATTATTGAAATTTCAGCGATCATCAAACTGTTCGCCCCCGTCTTCACGTGAACATATTGTGTGATTAGTCTGAATTTCCTGGCTGTGTTTATTTAAGCAGAAAATAATGCAACTCAACTCCTAGAAGCACCTGAGGACTGAAGATCCAAACGCCTGGTTTATTCATGTTAGAATGGCCCAGTTAAAGTACAGACCTAAGTCAATCAATCAATCAAGTTTATTTGTAAATCACATTTCAGCAGCAATGCAGTTCAAAGTGCTTTAGATAAAAACACTAAATTATGAAGTTATAGAGAAAACAGCCTATGGTCAACAATTGAACAAACATTACATTTTGGTGATCGCCTTCGCCAAAATCAATACTGTTGATCAATGTTTCATTTATTATGGTTCAAAAGAAACTCCATACAGCTGGTTTTTTATTCTTGATATAAAGGAACTTTAGCTGTTTCAGTTGTTTTGCTTTTATATGGAAGTTTCTTTAAGACCTCAATAGTCATAAAAAACTAAGTCGAACTGAATCTCTGGCAAAACTTAATAATTACTGTTCCCATACTCTGTCCAACCAACATAAAAATAAGCAAATATTTCAGTCTGCAGGTGTGAAAATCTGGATCCCACGATATTGACTTCATTACAGTTTTACAGTGTTGCTTTAAATCAGATAATTCCCCGTTTTGTTTTTCAGGTCCTCCGGTGAAAATAGAGCCTACTGACTTCACAACGGTAAGTCAGAGTAAAAACGTCTCCACCATCTTTCTAATCCTGCAGCAGGCAGTTTGTAAAACCTGCTGCTTGATCCAATTTAAACTCTTGGTTCTGCAGATCAACACCGTTTATGAGGAGATCAGAGAGGAGGACAGAGAGAACAAACCTCCTGCTGCGGAAATATCTTCAGTTTATGTTTGCGTCCAACCCGACAAACCAACTGCAACTGAAAGCATCGAAATATACAGCCTGGCCAGTAAACCACAGGGGCAAGTAAGTGGAACTCTAGAACGACAGTAATAGTAATAATAATGATAATAATTGATCAGAATGGACGCATTATATTTTCATTCAGTTTGAGCTAAAAATAAAAATTCATACATCTAGTTTTACTGTGAGGGAAGTCTGAGCTCTAAGTGTTTTATTTTATCTTCCATTTCTTCAGATTGTTGTAAAACATTTTATATTTTTGCTCAAAATTTTGCAAACAAGGTAAATTTTTCAGGTAGATTTAATTCATAAGATGAGGAACTTTTTTAATATCAGTTTTTTGTCCCAGTTGCATTAGCTATGGGAAGCAATTCCAATGTACTATGATGCATTGAATAGATTTGCAAGTGAAATGAAAAGATTTGCAAATTATTTCTAAATCGGTTTTATTTTCTTTGGAGCAAGAACAATATCATCTTTGTCAGAATTTTATTCAGAAAAGATTTAATTTCCTCTAAGCTTTTTAAATAAAATCCTCCAGGTCAGTTGGCCCATCTCTGGACTCCAAAGGTAGAAATGCAAAATGGCCTTTCTCTGGTACTTGCAGTGTTAAACCATCTGTTGTGTTTGCAGTGGATCTTTTTTTAATCTGGGTTGCACTTTAACTTCTTAAAGTTATGACATCCATGCAAGCTTGCTTAAAAAAAGAACAGTTTGCCCCTGATGTAAGATTTTAATTCTTGCTGCTCCTGCATGGTTATTCAAATCCTAGGAGAACAGTAAAGGTATTTTTACTCTGCTTTGGTTAGCACATCTGAAACGTGTTTGCTCTCTGCAGTTATTAAAAGTACATTATAATCTATTTATGTGACGGTTACAGGATCAAGTGAAAATGTAAGTAAATGTATTTTCCTTGTTTTGTTTCCCCATTTTGCAAAAACCTGCTGGTGAGGTTGTTAAATTTTTACATCTTTGTAGCCATTCAGAAAGTCATAAGTTGGTGTTTTTGTCAGAAATGTTTGAAATAAAATCCAGGAAGCAGAAAGAAACTGTACACAACATAACAGTAATCTTTGCATAAAATCAGCAGGATATACAGCTCAATATTTCATGTCTTGTCACCAACTATTCTTTGTCTCTTAGTAAACTACACTTAGAAATAATTTATAGTGGATCACAAATCTGCAAGTACTTGAGACACACTAAAAAAACCTCGGACAAATGCCTACTTTAATATTTCAAGCACTAAATATACCTTAATATGCATTAATATGCACAGTACAAAACATAAGCAAATGCCAATTAATAGCATATCAAGCAGCATTGTGTGTTCAGCTTCCATAGCTGCATTTTCTATTGAATATTTTGGACATAATCTACAAAAAAAATCTGCAGACACACTATTTACTGAAAAAAAAACCTTGAGTCATATTCCACAGAATCCACAAAAGTACAGAATTTGAGTTGAATCTGCAAATACTGAACTGTATGCACTTAAAATCATATTGACTAAACTTTTTAGTTAATAATTACGTATTTAATTATTCTATATTCTGCTTGTTGAAGCATTCCAATACATAAATGTACAAACTTTTCTCTTTGTTTCGTTTCAGACTAAAGAGGAAGACATAGAGTACTCTGAAGTGCAGCTGTCAAACGTTGCTGCCGGCTCGAACGGCGGCCATCTTGCTGCTTCAGATAACGTCACCTATTCAGATCCTCGCTTAGCTTAGCCTCAACCTCTGGTAGCCATGGCAACGGATCACCTCCTCTTTAGTCCATTACTGTACGAGTCTAGCTTTGCCGTGGTTCTGCTGTTTGTTTGTCCTGAGAGAAAACTCAAACTCATTAGCTCTGTAATTAGCTTTGAGCTAACAGTCACTAAAACTGTAAATTTGATTCATTTGCTTTTGTAGGACACATGCTGACCTGTTTTACTGGACCGTAAAATCCATATAATATGGACTCAGACACAGTGACAATATCAAAATCAGTCCACATGGTGATTCTTCAAGTTTTTACTATAAACGCATAACAAACTGGATAATCAGTTCAATGTTTGAGTTTAATATGGCAGTTTTTGTTTTTCACTCTGTTTGCACTTTTCTTGCCTGTATTTTCAGTTTACATCTGTTAGAACAGTTAGCAAATATTTTCATTATTTTAAACATTTTCTAATTGCTAAATATTTGGGCAATATTTATCATCATTGTTGTACATTTGTAAAATAGGCATATAAATATTATCTGTGATGCTGGTTATAATAACTGTAATTTAGTTGCACTCTGTAAAATGTATGCATAAAACTATGAAGCAACTTCCAGACAAACAGCTTAAAGTTATTGTTTAAATGAATGAGGGCAGAACTTAAAAACTGTTCTTCACTTTGCGGTGGAAACGGACGAAAGAGGAACTGAAACAATGCTCCTGCAGCAGCAGCTCAAAACGTGGAGCAGAAATATATGTTTTAGAAAAGTACAGGAAAAAAGAAGAATTTTTATTGGGTATAATTGTACATGCATGTGTGGTGATTGAAATAGGATTACTAATGTAGCCCAATATTAAACATTATTAAAGTTTGGTTTATTAGAAAAGTCTTCACGTTGAAGTCAGCTCAAGGGTTTGTGTTTTATCATTTGTGAGTCCGGATACTATACAGGATGTGGTTCATAGAAAATGATTCTTTTTTTGACTTGTCGGAGCAACAGTTGCCTGGTTCTGCTTTTAATCAACTAGCATTTAAAACTACTTCTTATCTTTGTGAACAATAGTTTCACTTCTGCTTCAGAAGTACAATCTATAATAATCGTTTCTGATCAATCAACATGGAGATCTGATAAAGCACTGAATCTGTCCAAGTGACCTAATTTCCCAAAAACCAAACACTAATGACGCATTGTTTGACCTTTGACCTACATAATGTTGCAGTTGTTCACGTCACACATGCAAAGGTTTGTCGACATGGATGCAAATATTTCTGTAATTACATGCATCTGTTTACATGTGAAGTGAAAAACAGAAGTTTTATGAGAGAATATGAACTGAAATTGATGACCGTTAGTAATATTTAATATTTAACGGGGTATTGTTGTTGTTTGTGGTAGTGTTTTCCTTTGTGCAGTTTGTTTTGGTGTTTGGCTGTTTTATGTTGAACATGTATAAAATAAAACCTATTTTCACTGAGGATGCATTATTTTGGTTGATATGGAAATAAATAAAATAGTATTATTCATTATATTTGGAGAGAGAGAGATTGCATTATTTGAACTTAATCACATCTTTTTTTTAAAAAATAAAATCCACTAGAATGTAAAATGCTTAAATAATTTTGCTTTATATTTTCACTTCAACTGAAAAATGAAAAAAATGAAGCTCCTAAAAATCTACTGTCCATCAAAAAGAGTTTTGTTAATCATTGTTTTAATGAGATTTCATTACTGGGAACATTTCCCTCCCTCATTTATTCCATCTATTAAACTAGAGATCAGCCCAAAATGTGGACTCAGACCTGAACCTTAAAAAGCATAAAGACAGTTACAAAGTCGGCCTTCTATCACCTGGAGAACATTTCCAGAGGACTGATGTCTCAGCAAGTCCTAGAGAAACTCATGCATGTGTTTATCCTTAGTTGCATTTATTACTGCAACAGCGTCTTTACAGGTCTGAATAAAAAAACAAAAAAAACAAACAAAAAAACCAACACGCTGCTGCTCGTGTTCTGACTAAAACCAGGAAGATAGTGCACATCACCCCGGTTCTAAAATCCGTCCACTGGCTCCC
This sequence comes from Xiphophorus hellerii, assembly GCF_003331165.1. NCBI lineage: Eukaryota > Metazoa > Chordata > Actinopteri > Cyprinodontiformes > Poeciliidae > Xiphophorus > Xiphophorus hellerii. The sequence goes on along the minus strand of NC_045672.1, from coordinate 29,646,452 downwards.
TGTGGCTCAGAGAATAGATTTTAAAATACTTTTGTTAGTTTATAAATCCCTGATCGGCTTATAACCAATATGTTTTAAAGATCTGCTGCTGCTGTTCCAAAACATTCAGGCCTTCTGGTCAGATTTGGTGCTGCAGCGACCAACACCTTCTCTACATCAGTGTTCTTTAATTGTGAATGAAAACAGCAAGAAACATGGATAAAACTCAGATTCATTGGATACTCCATCTACACCAACAGTATTTTTATTTATTTTTTGTCGATGACACCATTTTGTAATTGTTTGATAAAAAAATAAAACCCAAAACCGAAAAACAGTATTTTGCTGAGATGATAAAATCTGGAACAAAAGTGACAATAAAAAGCAGTAAATTTAAATATTTTAATGAAAATAAATTTGACATTAAACATTTGCATTTTCTAACAGTATATGGTCTCCATGTTTTGCAAGACAAATTAGAAAACCAAACTGTCCTGCAGAGAAAACTGCACTCATTTCCACTGCAGCAGCCGTTCTCACGCACTGAATAAATGTGTTTCACTGAAACTGGCAGCTGAAAATAACACTGCAAAAACTTCCACTCATGTGATATTGCTGTCGAAATAAACTGGTAATTACATAAAAACAAAAAGAACGCATGTCAGCTTAAAGTAGAAATAAGTTAAAATGAAAACAGAGAGAAACAGAAGACAAACACTTGATAAATATTTCCCTTTACAGTATTTCAGTGCTGGAAGAAGAGTCAAAAATAAACTAAATAAAACAAATGAGGCTGTGGCACAACATAGGAAAGAATTAAGGTCAACTGAGAGAATAAAAGCTGCAAAAATAAAACTTCTCTAATGTAGAGAAAACGACTTCAGCCTTTATGGCCATATTTAGAGATTTTTGGTTACTTTATAACAGAAAATTGTCATTTTTGTTGCCTGAAGGAAAACAGAAGGTTAAAAATAGTGTTTGCTAACCTGATTCGGCAAAATAACCATTTAAAATTGCGGAAGTGTTTTTTTTAAATATTTTAATCAAATACCTTCTGTATGAAGCTAATTTATTTTCCTTAATTGATTAAAAATCTGACTGCTGTCCATTAAGTGAGCAGACTGCAGATTATTCTGCACTTTTAGCTGGAGCAGGAGAGGAATCCTCACCATGGTTTTAATTTTTTAACTGCAACCCATGGAAGCACAAAAATTGATGTAAAACGTAACAGGGACAGGCTAAAAAAAACAAAACAGAAATCAGCATGCTGAAACTGATGGTGGAGCTGCAGAAACCTCCAGATTAGACAAGAAAATTGAAACATTTGGTCTGTAGAGAAATGTTTGTCTAGTTTCTAGTGCAAACATCTTAGGAAACTTGAAATAAGACAAAACTAACTTAAGTAACTTTTCAGCAAGATGTAGGATCTTGTTTTAAGTGAATAATTTCTTAATATTGATTAAAAAAGTACTTGTTACATTGGCAGATTATTTAACTTGTAACAAGATATATTTCCCCTGTTACAAGAGAAATCATTTGCCAAGAACTATAAATTATTGACGTAAAACAAGCTCCTATATCTTGCTGAAAAGTTACTTATTAGTTTTACTTTATTCCAAGTGTGCCAAGATATTTGCACTAGAAACTACACAAAAATACTTTGTGTTTTTGCAGTACAGGAAGCGTCTCTCCTGCTCCAACAAACACATTTTCTTTAACACAAAACAGAAAAAACACAAGTGGAAGAACATGGATGTCAGCCTAACAACGCAGAATCAGAACCAGAATCAGAATCAGAACCAGAATCAGAATCGGGTTGTACTTGGAGTAATTTTCAGCTACGTATATCTGCTCGCACATGATTCTCCTTTATCTGACGGATTATTAGCAATAAATACGTTTCTGTGACACAGTTCATTCAAAACATCCAAGGTTACAATAAAGATTGTTCACATGTAGAAAAATATTATTAGTTAGTGACAAAATAAAGACTGAGGTGAGGCTAAAAAGGCAAAGTGCAAAAATAACCGAGGCTCAGCAGGAAGTGACTTCCCCCAACATGGCCGCCAAAGGAAGAATGCCCAATTTAGAAGCTCAAGGAGCCGATTTAACGTTGCAGCTTGAAGGAAGAAAAGAACAACTGCACACATCCTGACAGAAACCTCGGTCTGGATACAGATTCATCCCTTTATTGTACAATAAAAACAATAAATAAAGAGTTCAAGAGTTCATTATTGCTTTTCTGCTGCAGCTCAGGAACCCAAAGGTTGGAATTTGTTTAGTGATGATTCAGAGAATGAGGATGTTTGCAGCCACAGAGTTCCTTCCCTTAAATGGGACGTTTAGCACAACGTTTGTTCCTGTTTCACTGTCTCAAAATATCCATTTTTACTCACTTTTCAGAGATAACCGTAAGCAACACAAACACTACAGATGTTTCCGGACAGCGGACACAGGAGGGCAGCATTTCTCATGCTGGAAGATGTTCAGAGCGGAAGAAACGTTTTCTGATCACAGCGTCTGCCGGTACAGCAGGAAAACAGATTACAGGACAGGAAGACGACTGAATCAGCTCTGCTTTGCATGAAATCGCCACACAAAGGCACTTAAACATCCAAACTCCACAGCTGGAGCTTCTGACTGCAGCTCAGTGTGAACAGAAAAGTGGATGACGCTTTCAGGCGCTACCAGAAACACCTTCAGTCCATGAATAAACACGATCACAGCACATGGAGGAGGAGGAGACGATGATCCTGAAACTTTCCAGGAAGTCTTCCTAATTATCCTCCGTTGATCCTCAGAAACAACATCTGGCAGCAGCTGATCAGATTATTTGGAGTGCAATAAAATGATTGTCAAATGCTCAGTAATCATGGCGACACGTTTAAACTCTCCTGTTAACCGTTTTAAAAGCTTGTGCTCCTTAATTCTCCTCTTAGTGGTTTGAAGCAGTTTATTTTTTACATGTTTGACAAACGTTGTAATTCAGTAGATTTATGTCTGTGATTAAAAAAGTCAATCCAGCAATGTTTTTCAGCCACTACCGGCCGATACTAAACTTCAGATATCGGTATCGGAAGTGAAAAACGTGGATCGGTGCATCCCCACTAAATAACAGAAATTATTCTGTTAAACTCAAATCCTTCTTGTTGCAGGAACTTACAACTTTGTACATTGTTCATTTTGTCAACATCTGTCTCACTGCCACATCTGCATGTTGAGGAATTTAATCAACTATAAAAAATTTTAAAAAATGATCATGATGAAATTTTAAGTCAGTATCACACACAGTGTGTTCGAGCATAATTAAACTGAAAAGATGCTCACTAAAACCACTAAATTAATTGACATTGTTCTATACTTACCTTAAGTATTTATTTCTATTTTATATTTTTTGTTTATTGATTATTGTTACGATGTTTTAGTGAATTCAGGTACTAGAAAAATTAAGTTCATTTTAAGTTATTTAAATTAATTTAGGGAGAAATAAGTCTTTCTTATCGCTCAGAAGAGTTGCTAACATGTCAAAGAAACAACTTTTTAAAATTTTACAACTGTGTGTAAAAATTTAAGGATCAAACTGGGAGTTTCCTGGTAGGAACTGGATCTAAAATGACTGGTTTATACTGGGGACAGTAATTTCTCAGGCCTCAGTATTTCTCTGATGATTCGTTTGGTGATGTCACAGTGTGTCGTAACTTTGGTGTTCCCCTCTCAGGTTTTTATTGTGCACCACTCAGAGGACGGTGTGGAAGCCGCCTCTGAGCAAGGCATCGTGAGGATCATCACAGTGTAGGTGGTGGAAGGTGCTGGGAGTCTCCGGGTGGAAGACGGAGCAGCAGACTGCCGCTGTGCCGCTGAGCCAAGCGCCGCTATACCTGCTGCTGCTGCATCAGCCGCCTGTAATGAGGCAACACTTTACTTTCAGGGAGGTACAGCGCCATCTCCAGGGCAACCAGGATGATGAACTCAAACGAAATCAGCTCCTTCCTGCTGATCCTGAAGCGCTCCTCCAGCTTCTGCACAGACAACAAATCTCAATTCAATGGTTCGACTTTTAAGAATCAGTTCAAGTTTAGAGAGTTTTTAGTAAATCTTCATTCAATCAGCCATTAGACTTCTGCTGACAACAAGCCGTGTTGTTGCTTTTTATCTTTGCATTAAAGTGTTATTGCAAATATTTTAACTTATTTATTTTACAGCTGCAACAAATGATTAGTTTAGTAATTGATTATTCTGATGATTAGTCAGATAAAAACTGGCACATTCTGTAGATTTTTCATTTCAGTACTTAAGCCTTTTTTACACAACATTATAAATACAATGAAAGATGAAAATAAGCAAATAATTTAAATCCCATCTTAAATAAAACATTTAAAACATTAGTTTAAAAAAACAGACAAAAAATCAAAAGTTTTAAATGTTTTTTAAATAAAATATTTAAAACATTAGAAGTTTGTCTTTTTGGACCAGCCATCTTTGGGAATTTTAAATATTTTTAGAAAGAAATTCAGTCCTTTATCTTTAATATTTTTATTTTTCCATATATATCTAAACCTATAAAGAGGTAAACTCAATTTCTGTACATTTCCAATTACCCCATGTCATGTTTTATTCTCTGTTTTCATCCAAACATTTAATAAAAACAAATAAAATCAAAACAAAACATGTTATAGAAACACTGGTAGGTAACATTTTAGCAGAAGGAGCAAAATTAAGATACTTTTTAGTTTTCTGTTTCAAATTTCTGTGCCGATACCATCAGAGAAGAACTGTGGCAGACAGACTAAATTTGTGTTGTGTTTTTGTAAACAAGTCTTCTGGCTTGTTGAGTAAGGAGAAGTTTACAACACACAGAGTTTTAAATATGAGGAAATCATAAACTTGGTGAGAAGATAAGAGAAGTTTTGGGTAAATTTGCATCATTCGGCTCCTCAGAGACGTTTCTCACAGCAACCAGCTGAGAGACAAAAATAACCATGAATTTCTTTAGCACTAGATAGAGAATCACAAAGAGTTTATTTTAGCTAAAACCTGTGGAGGGACGGGCAAAAACACAATTTTAGAGTACTTTTCATCTAGTTTCCAGTTAAAACTAGATAAAAACAAAACTAAGTTAAAAGAGTTTAAGTAAATAATTCCTTAATATTAATAAAAAGAGACTAGTTCCACTTACAATAAAACCTTTTTCCCCATGTGAAATAATCTGCTAGTAGTACTTTATCATCAATAAAAAAAATAATTATTTACTCAAAACAAGTTCCTATATTTTGCTGAAATGTTAGTTTCCAGTTAGTTGAAGTGCACTAAGATATTTGCACATAAATATGTGTATTTTGCAGTGAACTGAGGAAAAGAAGCTGCTCAAGCTAAAGTTTTTAAATGAGTCACCGCCAGCTGATGGGCAAACCGGGTTCAGAGTTCAGATTCTGCAGCTCAGCGATCCAGTCCGATTTTTTCCGCTTGTTCAGGTGGAACAATCATATAAACACATGAGCAACCTGATCTGACTCGCAGGCGGGAGTCACCGCCATGACAACCGGTGTGTGTGTGTGTGTGTGTGTGTGTGTGACTCACATCTATGAGGTGTTTGACCTCCTGCTTCTTCAGGTCGCTGCTGATCTTAGCAGCTAAAAGGATGCAGGCAGCTGACACCAACTTCCTGTAAAACAACAACAACATGTCAGGTAGTTGATTAGGCGTCTGCAGGGGCAGCCATGTTGGTTTCTGTCACTTTAAATCATGGATGTACAGCTTGATCTTATTGATTAATCAAATTGGATGATTTAAACTTTGGAAAATCTGGATGTTTTTTCCACCAACGCACTCCTCGGGTTCCGGTAGTTCAGAGTGATGTCAGCACACCCAGGGCGGCCATCTTGTTTGACGAGCGAGTTTTACAGCTTCTATTTATTTGCACTTTAAATTCGGGTAAACTCTTTGATGGAATATTAGGCTGCGATATATTTTTAAAAATTACAAGAAAAAAGTTGTAATATTTGTAGAATAAAGTAGTAACTCCATGAGAACAACATGAAAAATAAAAACATTAAATGAGGAACACTGAGCATCTTGTGACGTTATTCTTTGACACCAGTTTTACAGATAAATATTTATAAATAGACATACTTCATCTCTTAACACATCAGTATCAGATTAGCAGCAGGACATTGAAATGATTGAGTAAACATTTGATTGAGTCTATTTTGAAGAACGAACCAAACAAACTGAGGTGGTCACGTCAGATCCTGATAACTCTGGAAGCTTTTTCCCCCCAAATAAAACAGATTGTTGTTGTTTTTATCACATAATTTTCAGGGGTTTTTCCTTGTACAAATGCATCCTTTTTCTGTCAATATAATGACTATATTTCAAAGTTAAACAAATATTCTTATAGCCTTACCCTAGAGAAGAAAGAGAGCAAAAAACAACAACAAACCATTGATTAAAATTGAAAATTGGATCCAATATGAAAAAAATCAGAGATTTTATTCTTAAGTCATATCATCCCAGCTTTACTCCTTAATATGTCAAAATATAATTTCAGAGATAATCAGTGAGGCACAGCTGGTTATCAGAGATATAATTAATGTAGCAGCTTGGTTTTTTTTTATCCTAATAACAAGTGAACCACAAGATGGCGCAAGAGTTCCAGCAGAGGAGAGATGAGTAGAGCACCCACAAAAAAATACAAAAAAATAAGATTTTACTCACATAAAAGTAGCACTACTTCAACATGTTTTCACTAAAGTAAATGTAAAAAGTATCCATCCAAGAAATTACTCAAGAGTAAAAAGGTATTTGGAAAAATGGCTACTCAAGTTATGAATAACTGATCAAATTATCATCGATCATTTAATATTTTAAAATGACCTCAGATGGGCTTAAATATAAAGTTATGTGAAAATTTTGTTATTTTAAAGATCAAAATGAAATTAATTAATATAAATAACATCATTACAAAATAAAGCAAACAAAAAATGTCCTAAATCTGTTCCTTCCGATATAAAATTTATAAAAACATAACAAAAACTGCAGCTGTGTGTCTGTCTTGGTCTGTTTTTCATTCAGTGAACCTACACACAGTTGGTAGAGTATCCAGAAATATTTACTCAAATAAAAGCAGCAATACTTCATAATAAAATCACTCAAGTAAAAGTACAGTGTAGTAAAAATACTCCTAAAAGTGCATTTTTCCCAAAAAGTTACTCAAGTAAATGTAACTGAATAAATGTAACTAGATATTTCCCAGCTCTGCAGCAGAGTGAGTGGAACTGACCTGAAGGCAGAAACAGTGGAGTCCAAAAACATTAATAAACAAAAGGAAGAATATGAAACGAAAGGTTTGAATTTACCTGTTCTGTTTGTTGAGCCGACCCTGCAGAACCAGCTTCTCAAAATACACAAACGCCATGGCAACGGTGACGGGCTGCAGGCCGCAGTCCTCCCCGACGAGACTCATCTCTCTCTTCAGGCTGGGCAGAACATCCAGGACGGTCAGAGACGATTTACAGAATAAAATACACACGTTTAAGTGTTTATATTCCACAGCTTTACCTGCGGATTTTACTGAGGGTGAGCTTGATGTGGGGAAACTTCTCCTTAAAAGTCTCGTTCATGTCTTTCTTCAGATCGGACGGTTTGACGTACTCGATAACGGTCGTCTGAGGAAGAAAGAAAAAGAACATAATGAGGGAAAAAATGCATAAACAGAGGAAAGATGATCTCTGGATGGAGTGTAAGCAGAGGTATAGAACAGTCAAACAACTGCAGGAGAATGTAAACATTGAGAGGAGTAAATATTTCTCTCATTATACCAGGATTACAAGGATTATTTTACAGGACAATTGGAAACGACTGTTCACAGAAACATTCAGGACAATGTGGAAATCTCAAACTGCTCTCCATGACGCTGTTTGTTCGTGATTGTTTTTCACTTTAGAGAAAGTCATTGTGCTCCATCTTTTGCATGACTGAAATGTGAAATATGAATTATGTAATTTGTATTTTTGTTCATTTAATGACAAAATAAGTTCATAAAGCCCAACTCAGATTTATGTAGACTTTTAAAAAGATAGTAGCTGGTTTATAAACAAAGAAACTGAGGGATTAACTTTATTTTTTGGTAAATTGACGTTACAAAAGAGAAAATATAAAATACCGTTTTACAAACTAGCATCTAGTTTAGTAACTAGATGCTAGTAATAAAGTTGAAAGTATTCAGGGACCATATTGTTTTCCAACTTAAAACAATTTAAGTGGTCAGCAATAAAATAAAGATGCAATATTTTAATGAACAAAGTGGCAACTTTATCCTCTTAATCCTCTTAATGTGATGCATGTCACAAATGGCACTAATCTTTGAGAACAGGATGTCTTTGTGCCTTTTATATTTACATAAATATAACTGCATTTAAACGTCTTTTTCTCTAAATGAATAAGGAATACCTGATTTAAGGATAAAGTGTGCTAATGCAGAAAGATGTCATCTATTCACATAAAGCTTCTTTGTGAGGGATTTATGAAAAAGATGAATATGAACACATTTGACACATTTAAAATATGTCCATTGGTTTAATTAATTAGCTTTATTATGTTTTCTGCTGTGCAGAAATCAATCATTTGATGCAGATGTGAGGCCTGTAGTGATTGCAGAGCGACCATGCAGCCACTGGGGAAAAAAAAGCTTTAATACAATCAGAACTTGATTTACAGCCAAAAATAAACATGCTGCTGATGCCTTTATGCACTCCAACTGCAACAAATCAGTTGTTTTCAATATGTTTTCCTCCTATTAGTTTGTGTGATACGACACAAAGAAAAGCATGAGAGGTTGTTGGCCGTGTTGCATATTGCTAAAGTTTTCCCTCACATGGGAACAGAAATGGCAAAAAAAAAAAAAAAGGTTTTTCTCTCAAGCTGATTATGGGGCAGCTGCTACACTGAAAAACATTGAGGGATCTGGTTGTAAATGTTGAGCTAACCCTATTTTAATTCATATATTTGTACATTATCTAGTGTCTAATCACTACTACTGCAAAGTGCAGGAACTGATAAAGAAGCTACCATATTTTCCAGATTACAAGTTGGAAAATATAGTTTATCTGGTAACGCGACTTACAGTCCACACTGTAAAAAAAACTCCGTAAATTTACGGTAAAACTTTTAAATTTACAACTTTTGACTTTTGCCTGACAGAAAAAACCCGCAAGAAAAAAGAAATAAACACAGTTCTGTCAAGACAAAATTTAAGATTTGTGATTAACATATTAAAAGGCCAACTTACCTTTTTTTACTTAAGACTTTTTAGGGATGTACCCTGAGTCTGGAAAGTACTGTATTAATTTTGTAAAACAATTGTAGTCTTTGTAATTTTCTGAATAAATCCATACATAAAAACAAAATCAGCTTCAGTTTTCTCCTAATCCTTCCCTCAAGCTTTCATGTCAGCTTCATGCTACGTTCCCTCTGCCTGTTATAGACAGCAATGAATGAAGGTAAGCTTCCTTAATTCGTCCTTAAATCTGTGTTTATTCAAATGTCAGTAAAAGTGTAAGAGTATGCCGTGATGTATCCACAGATTAGGCATAATTTAAAGGTGGTACAATAATCCCACACTTCTTGGGTTGCTCTGAGGTGGGTGTCAGAGCAACCCACCTCACATTAATCTTCTCAGAGGAGTTAAGTAGCATGACATTAGCCTGTGTGTGTGTGTGTGTGTGTGTTCCCATACATTTAATTCATCTCAAGAGAGGGATCAAACTAAACTGCAGCCTCCAGGATAATTCTACCGACGTAAAGGAGGCGAGTTTCTCATGATGGCTCCACATTTTCAACTTTTCTTCAGGTTTTTTTATTCAACTGCTAATTTGCCCCACTTTTCAGAATTAGAAAAACCAGAAATCCAGCTGTGTCGTAACTAACTCCAGTATTTATTCCACTTTTAGAAATCAATTTTATGAGGCAGCATTGTTATAAAGAGCCATTTGATATTCCTAATTAGTAACTGCAGTAAGCCAATGCAGAGCTGAAAGTAAAACAGAAAACCAGCAGTGAATGTCTGGACTGGACTGGACTGGACTGGACTGGACTGGTACAAGCCCAATATTGTGTCATATATTTTTGGAGATGCAGTGTTTTTATTTTGCTTGAAGGCTTTTAAAAGTTCATTGTTGTTCAAAAAAGGACTAGTTTAGACCAAAGCACCAGACTGAAGACTTTCATCATTCAGTTTTTGGTAGGAAGAGATTGGTTTATTAATCATTTAAACCAATTAATCATTTGATTAACTGGTTTATTGCTTCTGCTCAATAGTCCAGAAATTACAGTAATTATGTATAAATCAAAGCTTTTAGTCCAGTAAAGTACCTTCAGATAATAGTTGTTAGAAATTATGCAAGATTAATAAACTGAATTCAATAAATAAGTACAGATAACTCAACTACCTCAACTACCTCAACTTGAATTAAGAAAATATATATTAAAAAAAAAACTGTCTGCCAGTGGGCGGCTGCTGGTCTCCCTGATGGTGGTGAGGATAAACCGTGACCCACCAACGAGGTGTTTAGTGATGAGCTGGAGCAAATCTGATACGCAGAGGCTTCAAACCTCAACTTAAAGGGCTTAAAGGATCTGCTGCTGAAGTCTTGGAGCCGCCCGGCAGGTCAGCGCGGCGTTGGCGTCACACCGAGAGCTCAGAGCATGTTAGTCTGAGGTCGGCTCAGAGGCTGCAGCCACACCACAGCTGCCCCGCCATCAAAGCTCGGATTATCTGAAATATTCCTCTTACTTTATACACATTCACACAGCCTTAAATCCAGTAAGATAGATTTTTCATAAACTAGCAGTGTACAGAAAGCAATCAATCATCTAAAGGTGTCAAGCGTTGGGATGTGGAATGACGAGACCAATGGATGTTTCCAAAACAAAAAACTAAAAATATGAATACGCCTTATAGATAACACGGACAGCGTTTGAATGCGGCAGCGGTGTGAATTCCTACCATGTAGGAGGCGAAGATCAGCACCCGTTTATGTTTCCCACAAGGCCACTGGGGGTCACTGAGGAGGTTGGGGTCGTATTCTGACACGTCTTCCACACCTGAACCAAAACAGAATCAGACGCATTCAAAAACAAACATATTGCTAGTAATTAATCACTTTCTGTATCCAAGGGTCAAGAAAGACGCCATTTTGTTTTCAAAATTGAAAAAAGCTGGAGAATCTGTCCTAATCTGCATTAAGGCTGCAACTAATGACTTTTTTAGAAATTAAATATTATGATAAATAATTATTCAGATAAAAAAAATAGGCAAATTCTGCAGGTTTTTCATTGAACAACTTAAGCTTTTGTTTTTTACACAATATCAGAAATACATTTAAAGATGCAAGTAAACAAATAATTTATAATTTTTATAATAAGAACATGTTATTCCCTAAAATGCAATAACAGCATTCATTTAGAGAACGCTTAAATCATTAGTGGCAAAGGATGCATCTACAGCTAGAAAATACTCATGTTGAATATTTTTTGGATTAAATAATTAATAACTGGATAATGAAAGGTGCTTAATAGGAGCTTTTTCTTTTCTTTTCTTTTTTTTTTTTACAGAATTTGAACCAGGCGACACTTGAGGGGTTCTGGGTAAAAAAGTTTTTACAAAGTTTTTTTTTTATCATCTTAAATGCAAACTTTATATATTTTTTGTACTGTTTTGGTTTAGTTATTGCTCTGAATCAGTTGTCCTTTCATCAATTGACCTTTTTTGATTCTGTATCCTCCAGTTAATGATTAACCAACTACTAAATAAGTTGACAATTATTTCAAGAATCGATTAATCCGATTAATCGTTTCAGCCCTACAGTGCATGGAATTGTAGACTCTCTAATATCCCAAAACATTTTTATTTAAAAATCTAACCTTTGTTAGAGTAATGAAACCAAGTGATAACGATCCAAAATGCACGACCAAATCAACAATTAAATGATTCATAACAGTCAAGCTCACAATTCCTCCAATCCCCAAACCTAAGTCCTACATAAAACCTGCTGGGTTCAGCACATTTACAACAAATATGACAATAATTATGTTATTTCTTAACATTTTTTCTGCTACATATTAAACATCCTTAAATTAACAATTATTTAAATAATTTTGCAGGTGGAACAGCAAAAGAACTTATTTTTTAAACATCTTTCCAGATGGAGGACTCTGCACACAAACTGTTGCCACACGATGAAGAACAATAAGATCAATAAAAGGCCATTTTGTTTATGTATTAGCTAAACAATCTTGCTTTTGTTTTAACTATATGCAGCTCAACATGCAGAGAGGTCACATGATGCAGATGTTAGCCGACCTTCTGATGAGCTCGGTTATTGCAGCTGGGCCTCTAAACAGATAGAAACTGGAGACAGAGGGAGGTTCTGTAATTTTCTGGCATCTTTAACTTTATATGTAAACTGAGATTTAAGAGGATGAAATATTACATCACAGGAAAACTAAAAATACCATCCTTACATCAGTGTGCATGCTGACACAAATTAGAGTTTCCTCAACCCGCACACACACAGCTGTCTTATATTAAAACAATCCGGCGTGTGTGTGTGTGTGTGTGTGTGTGTTTACAGATAAAGGATGTGACATATGTTGGAGATATACTCTGACCCAAACTCCAGCACAGCTGTTTGTTGTCCCTCCCTCCATCCTGTATTTGTTTTCACTTCCTCCAGTGGCGTCCTTCATCTGTCTTTGTGTTTTTGCCTTCCTGCCCCTCTGGCTTTACTTCCTGGATTCACTTCTTATATATAAAACCATATAATTTACATCTGAAATTAAAGTTATTAAATGTTCTGATGCAGGTTAATGTAGAGATTTTCAAATTTACAACTAAAATTTCAAAATCAGTGGTCCGTATGGAGCAAGACAAATGTTTTCTGGAGACAAATACTGATTTATTTGACCATAACGTTATTGCAATAAATAATAATATTGTTGTTTAAAGACCATTTTCAAGTAATGTAATGTAATAGTATAATAATGCAAGAACACATTCTCAAAGATCAATAATCTTGGACACTGGAAGTGGAAGACATTTTAAATATCCAAAATAGACAAAACAACAGAAACAACACAGAAAATGAATTAAGTCCCTGTTCTTTAAAAACATTTAGAACCTCATACTGCAACAAAAAGCAGTATACTGAAAACTTTTATCACTCAGTTTCTGATAGAAAGAGAGAAAAGAGAAAAATGACAAATTATGCAAATGAAAATTATTGAGCTTGTTTGAATTTATCATATGATTCACTGGTTTCTTCTTTACTGCAACAGGCCTACACTCTGGACAGGCAGCCAGTCCATTATAGAGTCTTAAATATCTCAGATAAAACTAATTTTAATACCAAAGTGTACTTGAGTCAACAAAATATGTAGTTTCAAAATGAATAATTAAGAACACACCCTCTAGAATCATTATATCCTTTAGGTAGAACCAGTCTGACATCATGGGTGAGAAATCTCAAAATCTGACATGTTATGTGCAAAAAATCTTGGGAATTTAAAGCCCAGATGAGAAATAACATCAGTGACATCTACCAGAGTAGAAATGGTTAAAAAGTCAGTGAACCACAGTCAGAGCCATTCTGCTCAAATGGAGGAACCATGAAACAGCGGTGCCCTTTCCCAGGAGAGGTCGGACTCCCGAAGTCCTGACTCATCCTGGAGGTCACGAAACAACCCAGAACAACATCTAAAGCTCTGCAGGCCTCATTTGTCTCTGATGAGGTCATTATTCATAATTTAACAGTAAGAAAGGCACAAAACGGCATCTATGAGCTCTAAGGAAAAAAACGACTTCTGACCAAAAAAAAAAAAAACTAAACAAAGATGCATCTCACATTTGCCAAAAAAAAAACATCTTTATGATCCCAGGACTTTTGGGAAAATCTTCAGTGGACCAATGACAAACACAGAAGTTTCCATTACATCGGAGGTAAAACAAACAGCATTTCAGGAAATAGTACCACAGGCTGACAGTCAAACAGATCCTGCTCTCAAGCTGAGAATCCTACTCTTCAAATCTGAGAAAACACGCAAACTAAAACCAACTTGGATTATTAAGCAGGACAATCCACCTCTAATTCCTCCACATCAACGTAAAACAAACTTCTCCAGCTGCTGAAAATGATTTAGGTTTGTCACAACTTTTTTCACTAAGAGCCAGATTGATTTGATTTTCTCTTAATAAACAAAATTATCATTTGAAAAAGTTTGTCTTTGACTGATAATAAAATCTGTTTGATGATCTGAAAAATTAAAGCGTGGCAAACTGACTGCAAACCACTGGCTGGCACTGAGCTTTTTCAGCCTTGCAACACAATAAACAAACACTAGGGGGCGTTGAGGAGCATAGATGATGTAATAAAAGTCAGGTAACGTTAGCAGGTGATTGAAAACATGATTTGGTACAGACACTTAAAGGAGCTACTGAGAACTTGAAAGAAAAAGTTAATATTTTTCTATCTGCAGTAGAGTGAAGAATACATTCATTAGGGGAGAAAATACTGTAGATATTCACCAAAGTCGCTTCAACTGTTCTGCACAAATCTCATCAATAATCAACTTTGATTTCCAAAGATATTCAGAAATATCTGGGCTGAAAACATGGACTGTGGTCAGACGGAGTAGAAATACTGATTTTCTTTTCCCCAAAAGACAGAAGATAAAAAAAGACACAGTTAGACTCATTTCAGCAACAGGTCCCTGCAGTCGGTCCCTGTGCTGGGGTTTCACCGTTTCCTTTGGGAAAACTCAGATCCACTTCTGTGGTTGCAGCATTAATGCAGATAAACTGCAGTAGCATACACTGCGCCAAATCCTTCCATGCATTTTGCAGAAAGACAATAAAAAAAACACCACCTAACCCTGAGGTCTTCCAAAATTTGGATAAAAATGCCCCAATTAGAACCAATTAATCTTTTAAATATAACAAATGTAAGTTTTAGCCATTTTTTTATTTTCTTAATGGAATTTCCATAACAGAAATAAGAAAGTGTCAGTAATATTTTTTTACCTAAGTTTCTCATCATCAAGTTGGAAACTATGTGGTTTTATTTTCTTCACTTTCCAGCAACATCAGCACAGATGAAAATATATCAATACGGGTTTTGCTAAAGTTTTGTGCTTTTCCACTATTTTAAAACCTATAATGAGAAAAAAAATTGTGGTTCCTTCAATGACAACAAAATGTCTAGAGTAAATATTTATAAAAACAATTCAAGTTGTCTTTTTTAAAAAGGTTGTGTAAAATGTGTGCAGATTTTTTTTTTCAGCTGGACTGAAGGCAAAAAATGAATAAAGAAAATCACCTTAAGACCCGCTCTGCTGAAATAATGGGACAAAATAACATCTGGAAAACTTCATCCTTTAGGTTCATTAATACCAAAAGCTACAATTTGATTTATAAAGCACTTTAAAACAACACCGTTGGCCAAAGTGCTTATACTAAAACAAATAAAACAAAAATAATTAAGAGATTAACGCCATCACCTCAAGCCGAGTCAAAAACCAAAAGAAAAAAACATTTAAGGAATATTTAAAATAGTGAAAGTATTGAAAGTGAATTTGTAAAAATAGATCAATATAAAATAGATTACATCTCTGAAAGTCAAAGTTAATATAAAATAATAGTTTTTATGTGTTAATTTGCTTGACAGTAACTTAATGTTTCAGGATTTGTTCCTAATAACTTGTTTTTGCATTACATTTGCATTGTTGTGTGCGTTCGTTACCCAGGTCCAGTCCCACGGTGCTGCTCAGGCGGCTGGGCGGGTGGCTCCTGCCCGGGATGCTGTGTGTGCTCCTGGACATGGGGATCTGCAGCGTCAGGTCGCTGACTGACGACGGTTTGCACCTCACCAGAGCGTTGGTGGGGTACAGGAACTGGGCGTAGGACACCGACTGACGGGACAAGAAAGTAAATGAATGGATCTGAAGATAGATGACTTCAAGTTAGAAAAGAAGAGAGGAGAGACTTACCCTCCCATACGAGTCCAGCTGGAAACCCTCAAGTCCCGGCACCATCTCCAGGGTGGTGGAAATGTTTCCAGAGGAGTGTCTCCTCCTGGGGTGGTTTAATGTGGGGTCACTAAGCACAAAAAGAGGCAGGGAACTGAAACAAATGCAGGCGACAGCATGACAGAGTTCCTGTTTATATACAGACTCAAATTTCTAGATTTCATAATGAAAGAATTACTTTTGATTTTCTTTTTTTCTGTAAATACTTTCTGTATAAGATCCAGGATTTCTCCCGGAAATCTAGATAAGCCTGGTGGTAGGGGCATATGGGCAGTTCACCATTTGCCCCGTCGTGTTTTTGTATTAAAAAATGTTAAGGAAATTTTGAAGAAAATACAGTTAAATAAAACTACTCAAATGCCATCATCTTTTTGAAGAATTGTCTGCTAAAGATTACTGATGTATATAAATCTACCTTAACTCTTTGCTATCACTGTTACTGGTGTCTACCTTGTTATTTTTTGTCTGTTTAAGGTCTTCTGAAATGAAATGAACAATAAGAGGCATTCTGATTCTGATTTTAAAAAGTCACTTAAGATAAACAAACAACGCTTAGCCTGGTGGTGGGGGGCGAGTAAAGCCTGGTGGCCCGCCAGGCTTATGAAACACTGGTGGAAACCCTGAGATGTTTAAATAAACAGCTCTGATTTGCACGGAAGATCCACTCGAAGTGAAAATGTGGGGTCCCTCATGCAAACTCTCTGCCATTGTATCTATTCCTCATGCTGACTGCAGACACATCTGTGTGCAAATGTTTTGCATATTCATGAAGACAGACAGACACACTAAATTTATCGATTCTCCTCAGTTTGAAACATTTTTCATGTCATTTGTAGATCTTGTTTATATATGCGGAGACCTTTAGAGGATCGGGTTCCAAGACGTAAACATGTATATTCGTATTCACTTTCCACCCAATCTGACTGATTCAGTTCGGGTGGTGTGTGACAAATACGTGACAATTTTATAGCATCTAGCTGGTGGAGATAAACCCCAAATGACTTGCAGCACTCAGAAGTTTTTTTTAATCTCTAAGCCATTTTGAAAACCATGACCAATGTTTGATGCATCTTTGTAGGTCTACCACATCCAATTTCAGTTCGTCATTAGTAAAAATGAAAAACTTCAAGGCACATGACTCATTCTGCAAGGAACTGAGAAACATAAAGTTAGAGTTTGTAAGTTTCAAGACAACGAGCTAGGAAATGTAAACAGATTGCACATTAGAGCGTCTAAAAACAAAAGTGGGACGTGTCTGTGCCTGAAAGGTCACAGAAACCACAGCGCTGAATCCTTTCAGTTCCAGATCACAACCGCAGCTACTTGATAAAATGTGAGGTCTGAATTCGTTCCCTCTGCGGGTGAAACAGAAAAACAAAAAAAAACAAAAGCGTCTCATCTGCCCCAACCACTGTGTGTGTGTTCAAACCATTTCCACGTATGCATGTGTGTGTGTGTGGGCAGTAGTAAGGTTATGATAATTATCAGGTTGTTTTCCTGTTGTTCTGCAGCATCACACCAACGAGACGTGATGGCGTGCAAAAGATATCATCCTGAAACAAAGTGCATGAAGATTAGAATGAAGTTTACATAACCCCTCCTCTGCGTCTGTGTGAGAACTAAGTGGTATCTTTGAGGATGTTTATGTGCGATTATGTCGCCGTGTTTGCGTCAGTCATCAGGGAGATCCAAGGTTAACCCAGATGGCTTCATGTCAGCTTTCCAAACTGCTTCCTCTCTCATTTTCCTTTGTCTTAAAGTAGGAAATGACATCTTCCAGTTTATCTCCTCCTGTGGCCGGCTTTCTTTGTCTTCTTGAACCCTTTGTCCCCGTCCCCAGTCCTTCAATCTGCTGAGATTGATGCTGAATGAAGTGTGTTGATTACCTGAGGTAGAAGCTCTCTCCGTACGGCAGGATAGAGAAGGCAGCACACAGAGACCTCTTCGCACAGATGAGCACGATCCTGAAATGCAAAAAAGCCCAAACCCAAACCGGTTAACATCTGTCCCATTCGGTTCCATTTATAAGAGCAGAACCGAGGCTCGGCTGGGCTGCAGGATCTCAGGGGAGCAGCGGCCGTCGCTATATCACAAAAACACACACAGACAGTCAACTCTGAAGCACAGCTGTGACTCGAAACAGCTGAGATGAGAAGCTCTCAGCAAACACCATGAAGCATCTGAAAACTGAAATAGTATTTATTTATCATTTTACTCACTTTCTGGACATATTTACATGGTAAATTTATCCACCCGTCCATGTTAGTGACTCTGCAACCCTGCAACACTTGGGTAATGTAATATTTTAACATTATGAAGAGAAATGTGGCAACTAGTCTTAAAAATTACTGAGCATGCAATAAACAAAACAGTATTCAATATGGGGCAAGAACAAAAATTATTGTATCCTGAAAATATGAACATATTCCAATTATTGTTATTGGCTAATACAACAAATTATTAATTATAAGCTTATTAAGAGGATGGTAAATATGTTTGATACCTTGAATCTGGTCATTTTAATTTATTTTCTGTACCAAAGAAAGGGGGAATCCTTTCACAGTAAATGATCAAAGATATGATAAATGCTCACCCCTACTTAAAAATCAATTCATTTTTTTTTTTTTCAGAAGAAAGATGCTTTTCTTGCCTTTTTAGCTTTGATGTGTTAACTATGACGTCTTATCAGTGCACCGTCTGGAGCATGAGAGTGTGTGTGTGTTTTAAAGCATCTCCTCCAGAGGTCAAACCCCCGAGGAGCGCCGCTCTGGAGAAACATATTCACACTCCAACACTCAGGCTCACAATTAAGACAAACGTGTGAAAACAAAAAACACATGCTAATCTGTTTTCAATATGAAGCCTTTGGACAACTTCATATTTACTGACCTTGTGTTTCTCTGAAACAGAGGTCAGTGTCGGAGTGACGCAAAACGATGAGGATGTCCACGAAATTACATGCAGCCTGTTTTAAAACTGTTAAAGCGAAGCAGATGCTACGCTAAAACGCAGCCAGATCAGCTTTGAAGTTAATCAGAACGCTGGCAGAGAGAGCAGCAAATCTGCTGAAGTGGTTACATAAACTGGATTTAACAATATTCACAAATTAAACAGAGATTTAAAAGAAACCTTGGCTAATATGACATGCATGGCTTTATGAGATTAGTGCTGACATTGGCTCTATGGATAAGGGATTAATAAAAAAATAAAAGATGCTTTTGTTTTCAGATAGGCTTTTTTATCTCAAAGTGGACCTTCGGCACGGCCGCCTGCTTGTCTCTGATGATCAGTGGGAAAGTCAAGAACAGGAAGTCACCAGGCAGAGGAGAGGAAACAGTGGACCAAACACAACATGGCTGCTGTAGTCAGAACCCAGCTGGGGAGACCCCAAGTTCACCGAGCTGTTAGGACACATTTCATAACATTCAGTGACATTATTACATAACTAACTTCATTACAGACCTCCGGATCCGAATTGGTGTTCTGGAGGTTCAAAATTAAAACACAGGACTAGGCCTGGGCGATAAACTTAATATAAACACCAAAATACCAAATTTATGACAAAGATTACGTTGATCTTTGTCTTAAATTTGGTATTTTGGGTGTTTTTAAACCCCCCGTCCAGTCTGTAGGAAGTAAAAGAGATGGTAAGCTTGAAAAAATGGAGGAAATTTCAAATGTTGAAATGGCGGCGGGAGAGCTGGTCGAAAAGGACGAGGAGCAGATCATTCCCCAAAACATTTATCAATCATCTGACAACAGTTTGGGGTCAGCAAAGATGTTGGAACATGGAAGTTGATTTACACTTCTAAACTTGTTCAGTTGTGCTTATTTGTTTAATAACTTCTAACAAGTACACCAGTGTTGTCCAAACGTTTTGGGCCAAAAAAAGTTTGGTTTTTGAGCTGCAAAAGCCAAACTTTCTGGGCCTTTTTCTCTTTTTTTATTAAATAATTGTAGAAAAAAATGTAAAAAAATGATTTGCACAATTGCATTATCATAAGACAGGCACACAGTTTCTAACTTTTTAGGGTCGATTATTTTCTTTTTTGGGCTGAATAATTTGCGTTGAGTAAAAGTAGGTCAATGCTTGAGGTTCTAGTATCTCGAAAACTAAGAAGATTGCAAAAATGTTGATAAATGGACATTTGTATCTCTTTTTTTAAGAAGATGTTATTTATCTGTAAAAAAAAAAAAAGTTGCTCTAGATAAAAAGAAAAAGTGTCCATCTGCATGAACCACCTAAACTTGCATTGAGGTTTGGGGCCACACAAACTCCTTCAGAAGGCCGTAAATGGCCCCCGGGCCGCACTTTGGACACCCCTGAAGTACACATGTTATTTATTTATTTGGAGATGTTTAATTTTAAATTCCATTAAAAATAACTGGGTGTTTTTATGAACCAGTCTGAATGGATATTAAAACAGAAATTAAAAAAAAAACAACTGAGTAAATTATTCAGATCTATCAATTAGAAAATATTGCTTTATTTTGTTAAATCATTTCTAAAACAAGCCGACGTGCAGAAACAGGAACCAAGGTGGCAACAAATCAAGTTGGAGGAAACTGAAAAATGAAATTGCAGCAAAATGGAGATTTAATGAAGGGATTTTTTTAGCTCCTAACATAAAATCAGATCAGGAAGAAACAGAAAGTACTGATCTGTCAATTCAACACAGCAGTCTGCTGAGCTTTGTCTTTATTCTGGCTCCATTTAAACATTCTGTAACCATTACTCACTAAAGGTTAAAGAGAAGCACAAAGAGCTCATGGGGGTTTTCCGTTTGTCAGACTGAGTTTCTGCATCACGTCTAAGAACGGGCCGAAGGAGGGAGCAATCAAAGAGCAACGAGACTCTGAAAAACAGCCAGAGGAAAACAAACTTTTGTTACAAATGAAATGTTTTTGTTGACTGATGTAGATTTATTAACACTTTTCCTTCTGTCCAAAACATTTGACATAAAGATTCATTTATTTAAGGAAGCTTTGATCCTCAGTTAAGGCAAAAGGTTTATGAAGGGCTGGGCATTTATCGTAATATTTATCATATATTGTGATAAATTTCCTATAAGAATTCTGATTTATCATTATGATGTTTAATTCCAGTTAATGATAATAATCTTGGCTGAACTACAAACACGTCTCAATGCTCCCAGCTGGATCTGTTTTTACAACAATCATTTCTCACACTGATAAATTGTCCTCGGCTCTGTTGATGCCCAGGTTTAATTCATGCTCTCTGCAGGAAGGACAAGAATAGAAGCGAACATTCAGACTGACAAAGTCCAGGCTTCCCCAGCAGTGCCACGCTTCCTCCTGCTGTCTATGTCAGTGAAAATGAAAGAAAATACAACCTTTATTTGAGTATAATTATTATATCATGAAAATACAAACCAGGAACTCCTGACCCATAGACATCTCGTTTTCATTTTTGCCACATTTTTATTTATAATTTACGTCATAATCTGCTGTAGAAAAGGTTTCCTTGTTCATTACAAGAGAAGGTTAAAAGTGGAGATATTTATTTCCAAACACACTTTTAATGTTTGTTGATGAAAAGCTCAACATTTGTCTAACTGCTAACTAAAACGTTAGCTGTACTAACTCTAAAGCACTAATCATAAATATTAGTTCCACTAAAGGTAAACATGGTATTTAGAATATGCTAATGCTAAAGCAGTAACTTCAATCTAAATTACATCTGCCCATGAAAGACAGCAACCATCAAGCACCAATTTAATTTTGACATCATGATTTACATGTTCTATAATGCATTTAAATATTTTATATATGTTTATCTCTTGCTTATATCTTCTTTGTACTTGTATGTTTCTTGTTTGAAATAAAGTTTAAAGGTTTTTCTGAAGTAAAGAACATGAATATGTTGAACAATCGATAACCAAAACTTCAACTCAAATGTAAAATTTTATTCAACTCAAAGTTTTAAAATCAGTCGGGTAAATCATCGATTTAGAATTTATCTAGAAAATTTAGGTTAGGGGAAGCTAAGTGAGGTAAATATTAACAAAGTTAGCAAAGAAAACAAAAAATCAGCTCCGCTATTAGCGCATTAGCAGAAGTGTGCTCACCACTGTAGATAGCAGTGATTGATATATTAGTCTGTAAAGTTTTACAGTGTTAATTCCTGAAACCAGTGTTGTTAGTTTGTCAGTTAGGGACATTCCATGCATTTCATCACAACCCTTTCAAATAATTTTTTTAATGTTTCTTAAACACACCGTCTCAGACAGAAATATTTCAACCTGAGCTGCAATGCTAAAAGCAGCAGTCTGTTTCAGTTTAACTGTACTAAAAATTAATTTTAAAGATATTTTTTGTCCTTTCTCCATACAAAGATAGGAAATGACTCGACCGTTCTGCCTCCTGTAGCTTCTGGTAGCCTATAAGGCAGCTTTTCTCACAGTGTTTTGATATTCAGGATGGTCTGGTCTGTATGTCTGAGTAGCAGCGTAGATTATCCCAAGGCTTGCTTATACTCAGCAGGACAGGAAAACAAGAACATGAGCCTGAAGCTGTTTGACAAGCGTCTAATTTACACCTTCACACCTTCACAATAAAAGCCCTAAGGCATGTACTCTGCACTCTGAACATCAAGATTCATTTTTAGATTTGAGGCATAATAACTGAGATTTTCTAACAGGTTAACTACAGTATTAAATCAGTGCCAGTCCACTGTCAAAGGACAACAGTGACTCACTGCTGGGAATGTGGAGCTCAGCGGGGTTAAAAACAAACACCAGATGCCCAAGAGCAGATCTGGATTTCTGCCGTTTCAACATAATTTTCTTTGGAGTAGCAGTGAGTGATTAGTCCTGACAATAACACTTGTGCATGCACGCTAAATGCTTCCTACTGGCGTTTGCTGCAGCCTTCGTGTCACTTCTGTTTAAGCTGCACAGATATTTAGAGAGCTGGAGCGCCAGCCAGCTGGCCTGACCTTCCTTTCTATTGTTGTTGTTCTTCAGTAACTTCAAACGGTGTGAACAGGAAGGCTCAGCATGCTGCAACACCTGGATGTACACTTGGCTGCAGCAATGGAACAATGTTGGCTAAAATTAAACTTATACTTTCAAACTTGATCAAGGACAAGGAGAAACATATGAAAGCGTATTAGGGCCATTATTAAAAGTCAGAAGTTAGTACATTTCTGCCAAAAAATTTGGACATTTTGAGATTAGTCTCAGAAATTTTCTAGAAAAACTTTGAAATTTCTGAGTTTCAAAAGCCAATTATTTTTTTTACTTTAGAAACAAAACATTTTCTAGAAGATTTATGTGATTCATTTCAAAATGGCTGAGTTTACTCTAGTAAATTTTAGACTTGAAACTTCAAAATTCCAAGTTTTTAATAAAAAAATGTTTGAAATTAATATCAGAATTTCCTAATTTTTTGGCAGAAATGTACTTTTTTTTTTCTTTTAATAATGGCCCTAATACGCTTTCATATGTTTCTCCTTGTCCTTGATCAAGTTTGAAAGTTGCAAGTTTTTTGAGTTTCTTTTAGCAACTTTTTTTACTTTTGAATTACCTTGTTTTACCTAGAATATTTTTGTGATTAATCTGAAAATTTCTGATTTTTTTTCTAGTAAATTTTAAACCTTTGAAATTCAGAAATTTCCATGTTTTTTGTTGAAAATTCCTGAGATTAATCTCAAAATTTCTGAGTTTCTTCTAGCAAATTTCCACTTTGAAACTCATGAATTTCTAAATTTTCTCTAGAAAATTTCTGAGATAAAAGTCAATATCTGGTTTTTTTGGCGCATATTTACTCTTTTTTTTTTATAGAATAGAATTCAACTTTATTGTCATTGCACTGTCACAGGTACAAGCAACTAGATGTAGTTTGCATCTATCCAGAAGTGCTCTACGAGATATAAATATTTATTTTCTATCTACACTGGCCCTAGAACAGAAAAGTGAACTGTGACGTACAGAAAAACCGGATCAGACTTTGCTTTTGCACAGGATTTCTATAATCTATAGGTTAAAGGTGCAGAACAATAACATGTTTCTGTTTGTGTCCCACCTGCTGCCTCTGGTGTCGTACTGCTTCATGTTTTTAATGAAGTGGATCTTCTTTGCTTGTCGAGGTCTCGGAGAACCACCAGAGAGGTTCCGAGTTCTGCAGACAGAAGAAACATAAATATTAATGAAGAGTTTACTTGTACTTCAGAAAATCATCCGTAAATCCAACCAGAAGGCATTATAAGACTCCATCTTATTTGACTTTGATTAAACAATGTTTGAAGTAATTACAGTGCAGTAAATATTGACGTTTAAGACGCGGAAACAGAGCTGGTGGGTGTGTGTGTGTGTAGGTGTGGGTGTGTGTGTGTGTGTGTGTGTTGAAGGTCAGGTTGCGCTGCTGTGTTGACCTTATTGATTTAAAAACGACAGACCTCACCATGAAAGCAGGCCAAGGAGCTCAGCGCGATGACATCACAGCTCTTACATAACACTGACATCAGCATTAGTTTGTCTCGCGCACATGACACCTGCACTTGGGTGCAGCAAGCATGCAAAATTTCAGAAAATACACAAAACATTTCTATTCCACAGCTCTAACACACTGATGACAACAACAGTCATCGCAGAAGATTTCTTTATCATTTTAAAATGAACATGTTTTCATATCTGCACAGACTTTCTCATTTGGTGGTCGTTTAGTGACGATAATGGATGATATTTGAAACAGTAAGTTAATTACCTGCCCAGGTAAATGTAATGCATGTTAAATAAGAAGATAAGAGTCGTCATCAGTGGATATGAAAATTTGGGCCAATATTGATACACAATATTAATATCACAGTGATTGATAGCAGATATTTATCAATATTTATATTTTCCTATCCTTTCAACACCATAAAAACTGATAACACTACTAACATTGCATCTCTGCTTCAGTTTAACATGACCAACCTCCTCTGCTTCCGCTCCGTGAACATGAACACAAACAGTAACAAGATGGACATAAACATTAATTATACATATCAGCCCAGTGTTATTTCTGGTACCAGAACCAATGTGTTAAACGAAAATAACTAACATCAGCTGATACCGATGTTAATGCGGATCTATCGTACATCTCTCTACTGACAGAGTACAAACAAAAAACAAAAAATAACAATAAATAAGTAAAAAATCTGTAGGAGTAAAAATACAGATAAAAATAAACAAGACAGAACATATTAAAAGAGTAAAACTTAAGGTTTATAAATATAAGAGGCATCAGGTGCCACTTCTGAGGTTAAGGCCTCGTCCTTATGGAAACATTTTCTTCTAAAACAGGAAAGTTTTTAACAATTTTTGCGAAGCTTCTGCATGGAAGCGGCGTTTTAGGGCACGCAAAAAAAGTTTAGTTTTTTTAAAATAAATGTTCCAGTTAATATTTCCCTTTCACGTATTCATGTGGTCAGCGAAAAAAGTATCTTTTGTGAAATGCTGATGCATTAGCCCAACTGCTAACCTGACCTCCAATCCCAAACACATCATATGTAACAACAACAATGGCGGATTACTCTGAGGAACTGAGAGTGATGGAGGAACTGCAAAAAGTTTAACTTTGTTGTCCGACATTTTCTTCTTGTGTTTATCACTAACCGTGTGGGTTTCTCAATTGGTTATTTTATGATGTTTTTATGACTTTTTTGTTGTGTTTTTATTATCTAACACACTTTGAGCTGCCTTGTTAATGAAATGTACTATACAAATAAACTAGAGAGATTGAGGCTTTTTCCACATGTCCACAGTCTCCATGTTTAGCAACACCTCACAGATCTGAGGGAGTAAAAAATATCAACATACAGCCCTGGAAAAAATTAGAAGACCACTTAAAAATGTCAGTTTCTCCGATTTTACTTTTTATACCTGTATGTTTGAGTAAAATGAACATTGTTCTTTTCTTCTATGAACTACTGACAGCATGTCTCCGAAATTCCAAGCAAAAATTTAGTATTTATTTGCAGACAACAAGAAATGGTCAAAATAACAAAAAAGATGCAGTGCTTTCAGACCTCAAATAATGCAAAGAAAAAAAAGGTCATATTCATTTAGAAACAGCAATACTAATGTTTTTACTCAGGAAGAGTTCAGAAATAAATACTGGTGGAATAACCATGAGGTGTTCAATGGGGTTCTGTGCAGTGATCTCTTTATTTTTTCCAGAGCTACTTTACTTGAAAACGGTCTCAAAACAACAATATCATCATTTATCGCTGTAATTACTGGAACAATTTATCATCCAGCAAAATTTGTTATCATGTCAGGCCTACTGGTAAGTTTCCTTTAAAACCAACTCATGCTATTTTTATCATTATGTCACTTCCAGGTTGTGTGAAGGACCAAAAAAAGACTCAAGTCATTTTAAATGAAACATTTTTACACACATACAAACATAAAAACACACAGCAATAGCAGATTTAAAACCACAAGACCCTGGAGTGAAGCACAATGGTTACACAACTGTGAATATGCACACACACACACACACACACGCACACACATGCCCCCACACGTCGCCACACACACTCAGAGGGAGCATCTGTTGCTGTTTTTCTGGGACTGACCTGCTGATTCCACAGCACATGGGCTTTAAATCACTGTTATCACTGCTGCTCACTGCCTGACTCACTAATACATGTTTATTGCGAGTGTGTCTGTTACTCAGCCGGAACATCTGGGCACTAAGATGTTTCTCATCAGTCACGGATTTAAGACTTCAATGTGACGCTCTACCCTCTGCTGGTCACTCCACCTCCCAGACATGTTATTACAGCACATTCATCTTCCTCAGGGAGAAACATGTGGAAACTCTGTCTCACTGGAAACCCACTTAATAGTTTTAAATTTGTGGCAACATCACACTTCATAAAATTAATTTGTAACAAAATGATGTCAAATCAGGTTTTAGTTTTACAGCTTTTTCTATGGATGGTGCTGATATTCCTGAGTCAGGGCAGCCAGTAGCCAGATATTTCTATTCCAATGACGATTAATAATGAACTGACTCATTTTTTTGCATTTGTTTTTAGAGCATTTTTGTGGTTAGTTGTGTTACCTTTACCCCAGTAAAATCAGCTGATGTTTAACCCTAGATTTTAAAAAGTTAATTTCAAAACCGTCGCACTGTTTTAATACTGTGACTGAAATGTAAGAGTCGTGCTGATGAGACCAAATTCTCCATGGCAGTACGGAAAATGGTGTTGAAGTGCTACCCCTCCCTCACCTGTTGCTGCACACTGATGATCAGCTCCCTTCATGAATGAAACTAGGTTTAAAGCAATTCCATCATAGTATACTTTTGGTTTTACATTTTGTGTTTATACCGTGAAACGATTGCATTTCTACTCATGGTTCTTATACAGGTCCATACTTGGCACATACATAATATGAACCAAAAGTCCAAATGACTGACCTCAGGTTTGAACCAGGTTGTTTTAAAAATGTAAAAATTTTCCAGAGATGGATGGATGATTTGGGATTGGTGCTTTGGATGAATGAATGAAAGAATGGATTTTGGTTGGTGCTTCAGATGATTGATTGATTGATTGATTGATTGATTGATGGATTGATGGATGGATGGATGGATGGATGGATGGATGGATGGATGGATGGATGGATGGATGGATGGATGGATGGATGGATGTCAAACCTCAGTTCTTTCATAGCTTTTTATTGGTAGTTTTCAGTTTCTTAGCAGAAACCAAAGAACAGGCAGTTTAAATCCAGATGCTCAGTAAACGGACCAGGAGAAGATTTGTTAATTTTGAGTCCTTCATATAAAAAGGGAACAGGAAGTGGGTCACGGTTCTGACTGCAAGCAGCCTTGGTGGAAGCAAACAGGATCCAAGGACGACGAGGGAACAGAAACAGTTTTTTCAAGCAGCCTTATCAAGCAGTGCTGGAAGCAGAACATGACCTCATCACTAAGCTCTCTAACACAATGTAGCAGCAAGTTAAACTTGATCATTTAAGGAATGTGCATCAGCTGCAAGATGATAAGAGAAGAGATGCAGCAAATGGAATAAGACCTGGAACTGAAGACATTCTGCTTCACCAGCTGACTCATGCAGTGCCATTAGCATCCAGTTTAACATGTTTTGTTCTCTCTTTTATAGGGAAGGCCTATCTGTCGGGGGTGTAATTACTTTGTTTTCGTCTCCATTTTTACAGAGTCTTAGGGCGTTTTCACACACGATAGTCTAGTAGATTGGGAAACAAAATTGTGAACTTTGTTACATTTTCAGCTGGTTCTCTTCCACATTGCACTGTGTCAAACAAACCAAACGCTTTGAAAAACCAGTTCACCCCCTCACCTTTGGTGGCGCTGAACCAAGAACCTCTGAAGGAAATGACACAACAAACCTCTGAGCGTAACTTTCTTCTTCATTAAATGTAAACAAAATGGAGTCGTGTCAGATTTTAGAGGTTGTAGATCTTTTCCCACCATTTTCCCCACTAAATTCCTGTGTTTGCTTTGGTTGCAAGAAAACCCCCTCTTGATGACTTTGTGTTTCTGTGTTTGATATGATGGAAAGCACTTTGAAATGCCTTGCTGCTGAAATGCGCTATACAAATAAAATTTGATTGATTGATTGATTTACCCAGAATGCTCTGCGCTACAGTCTGCTTCCTGCTTTTGGAGCGGTTTCTGGTCCGCTTGGTGTCCACATATACATTCGAAATGCACCAGAGTTCACTTCTACTGAACTGAGACCTGTAGCTTTGTAGGGGGACTAGCATTCGCCGTTTTGGTCCGATTCAAGAGTTTAATTGAGTGTTCACACCTCCCCAAACGAACCAGACTTTCTACGCAAATAAACTCGAGTTTGATTAAAGTGGACTAAACATGGACGATCAGAACATGATCAGAATTATTTTTATCAAAGCTCCAGTGTTTACAGAAATGTAGATCAAGTGGTCTCCACAGGGCAAAAATAAAAATATCTTCAGTAAAAATATCCACTCTGATTGTATATTTTCCGCACTATTTAACCAAAGTAATCCATTTTAAGAATTTCTAACTTTAGCATTATAACCTCATTCACATGATGGAATATTCTCAGCATTACATGTTCGTGGGAACTATCAGAAAGGAAAATCCTGGAGCATTACTGGATGTTTCCAATGTGTGGGAATGCTCAGAAATCAGCAGCATTTGCAGCTAATCAATAATTATGATGACGGTCATCATAATTATGCTTCTTATTACAGTCATAACATCCCAATCTGTCCAAGTCTGAGAGTTAATTTCACCTTAAATGACTGCAGTGTTTATCCAGTCATTTAATTTTAGCCTGTGCCCAAATAAATACCCATCACTTTCAGAAAATTGCTGAATAGTGGCCAGAGTTATATTCAGAGCCTGAGTAATGACAGCATTTAACTCAATGCTGGCAGCCGCAAATAAGAATCAGATTTAATGAAGCACAAACCAATCTGCAAACACAATTCCTATCATCAAGCTGCCAGAGTGGTGGGTTTATCATTTCAGCACATGTTACTCTGTCACCCAGTGAGATCACAGACACCAGTGCTCTCCCAGTCATTCTAAATCCGTCCCAGTATCTGAGCCGTAGATCTCCAGACTCATTATCACAACAGTCTGACCAGCGTCCCATTCCCATGAGAACCACCCCGCTTCACGTCTCTGGGATGTTGTGGAAACTTCCCCTTCTGTGGGAATGGAAAAATACGGTGGGAAAACTCCCCTGATGCCCGATATGATGGTGATGGTGACTGTGGTTCACATGAAGAACTTTGTGACTCTGTGTTGACCAACATCCTGACAGGAAGTGACCTTTACTGTACAAAGGTGATGATAATCCCTGAATATGGATCAAAAACGTCTGAAGCACCAACACAAAATCTGTACGTTTCTAAAGGAATCATTTTTATCAAATTTGTGTCTTGATTTCCAATCACAAAAATATGTTGCTCACAAAAGATTGGCTATTAACAAAAACATCTGTCCAAATTCTGCTTAACAGTGATTGATTTGTTGGGGGAAAAACTTACGGTAAATGTTTTTAAGCTAAGTTCTCCCTCAGACCTGAAACACTCGCTCTTAAAATTTTTGACTTCTGAAGAAAAATCCGACATTTATAAAGAGGTTCAGATGCCTTTCTCTATGATAAATCCACAGTCAATTAACTGAAACTCACAGAAAACATGTTAAGAGCTGAATAATTGACAAGTCATATCAAAAGCAAACATATGAGCCAAGTCAGAAAGTAAATGATGAGGCTCTGCATGGTTGAGCTGAACTTTAAAGGAAATTTTTGAAAAGACAAAGGAAAGAGGGAAGGCAGGATTCAAAATTAAGGGAAATCTGCAGAAAATATGAATTCAGACGAATATCAGTTGATTTTGATGTCGTGATCGTTATCCGTCTGTGTGAATCATGTAACACTGATGCAGGAAATTTAAATTCAAATCTTAATGAAATGCTTAACAGAAAAGGGAAGGACAGTTTTTAGTACTACGTGAAACTATTTTGCTTATAACTCCAATACAACAAGATGCCAAAAGTCAATAGTTTAAAGAAACTTTTGAGGATCTAAATCTGCCAGAGGTACGAATCATTATGGGTTCAGCTAAATATAAATCTATTGATACGGTGGGGTCATGTTTTTGGGTCTGAGATGATGAATTGGTCTGAGCTGCAGACTGATTTTACCCAGTTTGAGGCATGTTCTGTGCACTATCACTAATAATAGCTGCTGTTTTAATGAATTTATAGCCTAAAATAAAGCAGCAAAAAGACACTATGAGAGTAAAGAGTTTTTTTAAATGATTTATAATGTTTTGTTTAAGCGGGAGGAATGACATTCTTGTGTTTTTTCATTATACCCTTGTAAAACTCTGCTCAGTGGATGTTTATAATAAAAACTTCAAATTATAGCTTAATTTCCGACTGAAGAACTTGAATTCAGATCTTTGAGCTGTGAGTGTTAGACTGTCTGTTACTGCACAACAAAGGACACATTGAATCATCCAGGAAGTCTAAGAAAAGCTGTAATTGTCTTATCAAAGTTGCAATCATTTTCAGTTCTTTACTGCTTTCTGTTGCCTTCGTCTTCCTTTTCTGTTTTTACTGTAAAAATATCAGCTTTGATGTCCCGTTTGTGACAGCCCAAACATATTTTTAGAACTAGTTTTTACAGCTAAAAACAAGCAGAGAGACATAAGAGAGACGCTCTTCAGTGAAGGCTGCATCATCATGCTGCCAGTCTGGAGTAGAGCTGAAAAAATAAAAGCTGAGCCCCAAAGATGATGCCAAACACGTGCAGCTGCCATCCAAATCGTCCGAAGATGATCACTGCTGCTTTCTAATGAGTTGGCAGCCATTTCTTCCTCCACCAAACCAAAGCAGCACACCAGCTTAAATCAACACAGACATTTTAATGTTAATCTGTCTCTGTAAAGCACAGATTACCCATTATGTTAAAGCCCTTCCAAGCCTGGGAGCGATATTCTCCCCTTAACGTACTGGTATTTGTTTCAAATGATGTATGAAATCAGATTTTCTACAGTAAAGCTCCACTAACGTTTCTCCTCACAGACTCTCATTCTGGACAAACAACTAACTTTCCACTTTAAAAAGCCATGGCCTCATTTTCCCTTGATGTCGGCTGTGCGTCCTACAGAGGAGAGATTTGCACTCTAGAATTAACATTCCTGGGCCATTTTATATTTAAGCACAATCAAGCCAACAACACAGTCTGCTGTTTAATGTGATGCTTCCATTTTATGTCATTTCAGTAACTATGTTTGACTTGGTGTTAAGCTCCGACACCAAAAAGGGCAAAAAGAAAATCACTTGTGATTTTTTTTTCTGGGTCAAGCACTGCAACATGAAAGTGGTTACTTGAGTTGAAGCTATCAGAGTGCATGCAGAAACTGCTGAAATAGCCCCAGCTCTTATCTGCTTTCCCATTTGCAGATGATGTGATTTTGTTGACATCTTCAAACTAGACAATCAAGAAGTTCACAGCACAGTGGAGTGACTTTAAGTGAGTTGGGGTTGTGTTGCCAGGTTACAAAATGGAGTTGGACATAGAAAGGGAGCTCAAGAAGCTGAAATACTAAGGAATGATGCTATCTGACACACTATTGCCTGCCGTTTGTAAATATAAAGGAGCTCAAATTTATTTTTCTCGCCGCTCATTGGCTGAAATAAGGATGTTAGCTTCTACAGTACTGCCAAGGCGGTTTCCACTGTGTGTTTTAATGCACATTTAGGTATATTTGATGTTTGAACTATTAAAATAGTCACTTAGTAACCTTTTCAGAGAGGTCCAAGCTTTGGCGGATTTTAGCAATTGGTAAGCAGAGGTGGTCTCAAACCTGAACAATACTGCAAGTCCTCTGTATTAGCTAGTCACTTAGTGATGCATGATATATTGCCGTTAACATAGGTTTTGGTCAGTGTTCATAATTTTTTTTAATATAATGGTATCAAATCGATAAGAAAGTATGTCAATAAACACAGATTGTAATTTCTATTTTGGTGTTGTTTGCATTTCTTGAGGGACAGAGATTGGCCATGGGGCATTTGTTTGGTTATGTGACAGTGACAGTGATTAGTTTGTGGATTCTTGAAAGGGTATTGAAATACATAATGGCAATATTAATACAGGATTTCGATGTCATCCCTAATGTAACTGGTGTTACCTGTACGTTATGTGAGTGAAAGCTGTGTAAGAAAGGAGTGAAGGTTTCGGAAAGAAAGCATGCCTGTGCTTGTGTGTGAAAGCAGAGAAATGAGGCTTGGCAGTTTTCAGGAACACACACTGAGGCATACAGATGATGTCAGTCCGTTTCTAGCTACCCTACCTTTATCTTACGAACAAAGTAAACGTGCGTTTTCAGTGAAGTTGTGTCTGACTGAGCAGTCCAGTGTTTAATCCGATAATTCACCGTTACCAGCAACTAAATGACAGGATGAGAACTCAGACAATTAGTCACCTTTGATTGAGTATGGATTGTGTAATACTTTGCACTTTAAAAATGAACACATTATACAACCATAAGTATTCTGTTAGAAACATACAAGGAATTACTTTACAAAAGTAAAATAGTCCATTTGGATTCTGCCAAAACTGATTAAAAAGACAGGGAGGGAGATGAAACTATACATCCAACTCATAAGATTTACAGGACCTTAACAGTGTTTTAAAAAATCTAAGAATCCCCAATGTAAAGGTTTCACCAATCTAAATTTAAAGAATCTGTAATGACAGTAGAATTTAGATTTTTATCTTGTTCTAATGCCACAAATTCTAGTGAAAAATTACCTTTTTCAAGTCTTTCAATTACAGTAAAAGGTACTAAAGATTATAAACTCGTAATTCATCTCTGTTTTTTTTTAAATAATAAAATACCTTCACCTCTGATTGCATCAGAGGATTTGATTGCATTTTGAATTTCGTTGTCCTTGTGATAATGACAATAAAGATTTATCTTATCTTATCAGTTTTGGTTTTTGAGCAAAAGCTGATCAAATGTGGTCCAAAATCCTTAAGAAAAACTTCTATTTTTTTTTTTTTACATAAGTTCATATCTGACAAATATTCCAGAGTATGAAGTACAAATGGTTATGAAACAAATTGGATGCAAACTATCGCCAATTACTGTGGAGATATTTTCTTAGTGTTTAAAAAAGATTTTTGTCTTGTTTGCCACTGTGTCAAGTTTTTTTTCCCTTAGTAATCAAAAAGTTGTTTAAAATGGTCTGGGCTCTTTCACCTCTTATTTAGTTATGCTGACTAAAACCCAATGCGTGCATCATGATGCTGACTTCCTCTAGGCGGGTTATATCAGGATAATATTTCAAGAATAAACATCCTCAGGGGTCAGATAAGTTAATTTTAAGGAAGAAATGTGGCGCAAACCAAAACTCAATGTTACTAATTTGACTAAAACATAAAAATAAGTGTAAGGATGACTTAATGCTAGAAAAAAACAGTTGCGTATTTATCACGTCTATTCCATTATACAATGATTCCAAGTTATTATTAATCAAATAGTGTCCCAGTTTTCTTCCACATATGGTTATGGAATATATGTGATGCAAACGTTATTAAAATAAACCATCTTACTATTAGTAATTATCTGATTAAAAATTACGTAATTAATTCCTTTATTGAGGTCGTTAGACTGCGTCATTCTCACCATCCACACTGCTTGCTCTTTTCATTTCCCCTTTTGTGGTGGTAGATATTTTCTACACTAACCACCTCCTCGCAATGTTACATATTAGCCAATTATGACTTCACAGTCTGAGGTCATCAGGGGAAACTCAAAATCATTGGTTTCATGGAGAAATACGCTTGTTTCATCGGTGCAGAGTTAGTTTTACTTCACCGACTCTGAGGTCATTGAACCGTTCAGGCCTGACTGGATGTCATTACTCATTTAGATCAGGACCTTTAGAGTTCAAAACAGCCCAATACTTCATTTTTCCCCCCCAACAACCACAATACCACTAATTTAAAGGACAAATGTGATCATATTTTAGTGAAACTAAAGTTTGAAAGTATGAAACACAAAATAACTGGTAATTCATCCTCTGAATCTGAAAGCAGAAAATTTAAAAACATTTCTGATACAAAAAGAGCCTTCAGGTTTCTGATAATGTGCTGTCTGGAACAACAGACTGAAAACAGGAAAACATTGTTTCCTTGACAAACAAAACCTATTTTCTCTCAGGAACGAGAAGCATGTGTGGTAAAACAGTAACAAATAGGCTGAGCTTTGTCCAAACTGGGCGAGAATGATGAAAGCCCAAAGGTGAAGAAATCTTCACCAAAAAACGTCAATCTGTTGAAAACACTTCTCACCTCAGGATAAAGAAACAAGTAGAAATCTAGCTCCAAAGGCTGACAACAGATCAACTCTAAATAGTCAGACCACCATTGAACCATTGAAGTGACTGCAAGGTGTTGTTTGTGAGCATAAAGTTTTTCAAATAACTAAACATTGTTTGCAAACTGTTGCATTTTTAGGCACAACAACAAGCTGAGAAAGAGTAATCTTTTTCTTCTCAGTGTCCGAGCTAAATGAATGACCATTTATAACTTCCTTCTTATTAACCCTTTTTAGAGCCAAACCTCATGTTCAAAAAGCGCTAACTGTGGAGGAACTTATAAAGTTAGCTAGCTACGGCAAACTGTCTGCAAACATTTTGACTGTCACGTTTCTGCTGTGTAGTTAAACCCTCAGATGTAAAACATGGATTGATTCTAGGCAGGAAAGTGAGACTTTTGGCTGCTTCCAACCACCACATAGCTAGCTAACAAATAAAATGTATTCAGGTAACGCAGTTGTTCAACAAAAACCAATAATGCTTGTCAGAATGGAGCAGAAAGTATAACATCTACTTCAATGCTGCAAGAATTTTGTTTCATGTTTTTATATTTTTGTCAAAAGCAGCAATTTGCCACAGTGAAGACGAAGAGGCAGAGCACCAGTCTCTTTCAATGTTTCTCCTCATCTCCTCCTGCTCACTGGATAAATAATCAAATAAATTATTAACTTACATTCAAGGTGGAGACATTGTGTTCTGCACTGAAACCCAATGTTGGTGTTCTGTACATACAGTTACCATTATTCAACAATTTTTAGTTGCCAACCTTGTTTTTGATTTCTTTTGCTCATTTTTTTAAAACAGTAAAATTAATATAATTGTAATAAAATACAAGCCAAACACAAGGAGAAGTTTGAAAATCCTGAAATGTCCTTTAAAAACCGAGTGCAATAAATTGGGGTTCTGAGTGTTCCTAGTCCGAGTCATAACCTTTGACCTTTCTTGAATGGATTTTACTTGAGAATTCTCCCAAGGGTGCTGAGGCTGGTGCCCACTTTATCCTTCCACTCAACTTTCTATGAATATGGGTGGATATAGCAGTTTTTTTACACCCAGATTCTTCAGCACTGACATGTTGTGACTTCCCCTGTCAATGTCTGTCTTCTGGACATCCGTCCAGTCAACAGTCTCCCCTATGATTGTGTCTCCTGCTGAGCCAGACTGACTGTTTAGAGAATCAGGAAACTTTTGCAGGTATTTTGAGTGAAGATTAGGGTGCGACACACATGTCAAAGCAAGATAAACTAATATTGCACCAAAAATAAATGAGTGTGAGGAATCTATAAAATATAAGTTTCACTTTATGAAAAGAGTGAGAATTTTTCCATTTGTACCTGTCAATTCATTCTCCACTGCTTTGTAACTGACAAGCTTATGCTGAAGGTGTGTAAATT
Source organism: Xiphophorus hellerii (assembly GCF_003331165.1). NCBI lineage: Eukaryota > Metazoa > Chordata > Actinopteri > Cyprinodontiformes > Poeciliidae > Xiphophorus > Xiphophorus hellerii. Next base: position 29,610,114 of record NC_045672.1, on the reverse strand, counting down.
TAAGAAATTAATCTCAGGATGCTCTTTACACTTGATCACACTCATCAAAACTTCTCTAAATTATAAAAATCAGAACAGATCCCTGCTATTCAGTTCGTCTTGTGTTGGGCGTAGTTGCTATTATACTGTAATGCATAAGAATGTTGACATTTTTGCAGCACATTCCCTCTTTTCTAATCATACATTTCTGCATAATGACCTTTCATTTTTGTCCACTGGATGCAGGATGCATTTGCTTACTTTGATATTAAGTATTTCAGAACCTAATATAACCTTTAAAACTCTGTGCTTCATGTCTCAATGTATTCCATGATATTTGCAAACATGCAGCGACAGAAGGCAAAGGGCCTTTCCCGCAGGACACGATTCAGATGCAAGATTATATAATAACTGAATTAAAGTCACTTTAGATAATATGCAGACTGTTTATAGCGAATAAAAATGTGATTACATTTGTTGTAAATATTCCATCAATGCAAAAATATACAAGTCCTACTAGGATATCTGTTTCTACATGAGAATAATCTTTCAGTTGGTTAACAGAGTGTAAATAAAAGAACAAAATGCATCATGGGAACACAGAGTCACTGTTCACGCTGGAGCTAAATGCTCCAGACCCCGAGCTGGAATAATTCTGCAAAGTTAGCACACAGAGTTGTTACTGAGAACATGACCGGACATCCTAAACTGAGTCTTATCTGCACAGCATTCTCAATCAGACGGGAGAAAAATCTTACAAACGCTGGAGGGCAAATTCTTCTGGAGGCCAATTACAGCAAAACGTCAGAAGGTTTTAAAAGAGAAACCACAAACTGATAGAAATATTTGATCAATATCTCATCGTTGTGAAACAGACTTTTCACCAATTAGCACCTGAATGTTAAACCACAGTGCAGCTAATCAGGATTTATGTTGAACAATGTTTACAGAGACATTTACAGAAATGTTTCACTATCTGCAATATAATTTGTAAACTCTGTTTTAAAAAGAAAGTAACATTTGTAAATGGTTCAAATCCACATTTTCTTTAGGTTTTTCCCATTATGGTAATGTCTCCACAAATCCTTTAATGCTTACCTCGGTTACTAAAATACAAATCAGGTTTGGTCATTGTTTATATATTACATGCATGGAGAGCATTACTACATGACTCTTGACATATAATATCCTAATAAATACTGCACTCCTGCAGTCTTTTTTATGCAATATAGAACACAATCATATTGCCACGACAAATGTTTCTTTGTCAAAGATAAAAACATGGTGTTATTTACAAATATCTACTTAAATATTAAATAAGTGCATTTAAAATACAATGAGGCTCTGTGAAATCAAGGCCTTCTTGACTGAAAAAAATAGTAGGCTATTTCCAGAAGTGAGAATTTGCCTTTAAAAATGTAATCAAATAGTGTCTCCAAATAAGAACTGAAATATTTTATTGTCCAAAAACAACAAAAAAATAAAATAAAAAAAGAACGCACATCTTTGAATCAAAAAGTAAATATGTAGACAGAAACAAAAATGCTACTTTCATCATGACTTCCATACCCTCACTAAAAATAGCACAAAAAAAAAAGAAAAAAAATACCAGCACTTTTTTTGCAATAAGTTAATGTTTTATGGTGTCTGAAAATGAGCCGTTACCTAGCAACCCAAGCAGAGCTCCAGCACGTTTGGTCCGCTGGTTTTACCACTGTATGCGCTGTACAATGGCTGCAGGAAAAGACTAGTGTTTTGTTGCTGACTTACTATAGGAACCACTTGCTACACTCTTGTTGGCTGTGCAGAAGGCTCTACTAATGCTTTTCAAATACGTATAATTGTACATTTGTTTGCAGCCATTTTCACATGCTAGTGTAAACGTTGATTCAGGGGGCGTGGCCAAATTCATCCCATTATCTAAGAAAGATTTTGGGCAAATAATGCAATGAACATGTTTTGTATTGGCCATAGACGTATCCTAACCAGTTTAAGGAAGCATAATAGGTCACCTGTAAGCATTTAAATATAGCTTATAAAAAGTAAACTTTTTGTACACTGCCTCATTTTTAGCATAAAATACATGTATGCTTGAATACCCTACTTTTTGCTAAAGGATATTTTTAAACTGAATCAAATTCATTGACAGAGTTTGTGCACACAAACAGGGAATTTGTCTTTGTTTCTCATATTAAACATATACACACTTAAAAAATAAAAGAGCAAATACGTACATATATGTACACCTTATCATTTCTAAAGCCTACCATAAATATATTGAAATGTAGCATTTATGTAAATAGGTAAAACACTAACCTGAACTTTAAGGTTAGCCACATGCTAACCCGCAACATGACTATAAACCAGCAGAAGCAGATGATCAAGCCCTAAATCTAAACAGCATCAGAGCCTGGAGCATCCACACCAGCAGCCCCGCCGGCCGCATGCAGGAGCGCAAGTTCATCAGCCACACGTGTCAGAGAGTGTGTGTTCAGTCAGCAGGCTAATAAAGTGTTGAGCCAGCTGGCAAAATCGCTGGCGGGACTTCACACACAGCCTCCCTGTGCAGACCGATGCAAAACAGAGCAAGGCTGACACTTTTATCTGATGGACAGCGACTTCGTTCAGGAAGCAGGCAGATTAAACTGTGGAGGTGAGGAAATAAGTGCATTTAAAGTGGGACCCAGCAGGAAGCCAGAACAGTTGACAACATTCATTCCCCCTCTGGGAGCGGCTGCATCTCTCCAACTCATTCACTTCCAAAGCAACCAGCTGGACTGACGGAGGGAATCGAATCAAAGAGATGAAACAACCAGAAATAAAACGATCTGCTTCTTCTGACAGCATTGACTATGTGACTGGAAGGACTGTTAGTTAGAAACATCATTACAATAACCAGCAAAGTGTGCAGTTATGGAAAAGCAGCTATTGACGCACGCTAAAAACACCTGAGCATCACTGACTGAGAGATACTTCACCACAATAAACGGTTTGACTTCATGCCATCTGTTAGTGGCTTTCAACCGTTCCTGGTTGCACTTCCTGTCTGCCAAACCAAACAACTAGCGCGCTTCTACAGCTGACCCTGTTTTCAGTGCCTTGCAAACGTCCAATTAAAATCATCCATCCTTCGGTTGTCTATACCCAGTTATCTTTACATAGACCTCAGAGGATTTTTTAGAGACTGAAGAGCATCATGAAGACCAAGGAACACACCAGACTAGTCAGGGAGGAAGTTGTGGAGACGCTTAAGGAAGGGTTAGGTTCCCGAACAATATCCCTGTTGATGAACACACCCCACAAATCTGAGGTTAATGTAGGGAGCTCCTCAAACAATTTCCAGCTGTAATTGCAGCAGAAAGTAGCTTTAGGAAGTATTGAATTTATGACATCGTTTATCATTTATCACAATAAATTGCTAATGATAAAAACTTATTTATTGTTCCAACCGATAATGTTTAGAAAAAAAAATGTCTTTACTGTTTGGATTGACAGTTTTACCATTTTCTCTCCTGTTTCTTCAAGGAACGCATCAATAAATGTCAATATATTTGACAATAAAGTTGTTGTTTACAGGTTAATGATACAAATCACACTTCTTTATGACTCCTGTCTTAAAGAAGCATGTTACAAATAGACATTTTTTCAAGAGTATTTATTGTGTTTATGGGGTTATTAGCCAATAACAATACAGTCGTCTAAAAAAGATGCAATAAATGAATTCACTTTTATCGTCATCACAATAGTACCACAAAAGTTTACATTGTGATAAAACTTTAAGTCAATATCGTCCACCCCTAGACTAACACTTCAAATGTATATTTTCTTCCAGATCACTAGTATTAAGTACTTTGACCTACATATCAAAACCAGTGAATTGAAGTTTGTAACGTCCAAATAAAAGGTGAAAGGATGTGAATGAATTTGAAAGGCGCAAAACCCAGAAACAAGCTGCTTGATTTTTGTTGTTGTTGTTCTGACTCAATTTGAAATCATCTTAAAACCTTATTCTGAACAAAACTACTCCAACTACTCCTTTCTAGCATTTTTGATAGAATGCAGGGGAACAGAAAAGTGGGATTTTAGGCAGGTTACAACATGACATCTCCAAACACAACAGTCTTTGCTTTCAGTGAAGGTCCCGCAGAATCTATCCAGTTTGACTAGACTGAATGCGGGACTGGTTTAAACCGTTACTGGTCGCTGAAATTACAGATAAATATATACATTTAAAAAACACAGCAGCGCCGTTTGTCTCACCTGTGCCGAGGTTCGGAGGACACAGAGTTGCAGCTCTGGACCGACAGCAGCGTGGAGGACTTCCGCGGTCCCAGCGGAGACGGTAGCAGGCTGTTGTTGGAAAGGGACGGGGAGAGCAGGTTACCGTCCCCCGGTGAGGGGACCGAGCCTCGGCGGCTTCCCAGCAGCACCTCCGTGCTCCCCACATCGATATGCCCGTTATCGGACGGAAGGACCAGGATTGGCGGTACTGTGAGACTTGCCTTCGATCCGGGACTAACGACCCCACAACTGACAGACGCCGACAGGCTGTTCATGTGAGGGGGATCCGCACAGAGACCTCCCGCTGCTGCGGTGCCGGGGTTTGCTCCATCAAACTCGGGCTCTTTGTTGTAGCTCCTTCCAGTCTCCGCTGAATTACTCCGGACCGGCCGGCCGTCGAGAGAGATGTTAGTCAGAAACAAAAGAGCTGCTTGTCTTCGGCGGGAGTTCTCCCGGTTCCTCCTGTTGTATTCCCGGTAAGTGACCGTCTTTTTGCCGCTGACTGAGGTTGCTACCACAGCGCCGTGCAGTCCGCAGGCAGCAGCCGCCATGGCTCCTCCGGCCCCACTGAGGAAGCGAAGTGCGGGGATCCGCTCAAGACTTGCATCTGTCAAATCCCTTTTACCCGGCGCTAGACCGTTTTACGCCTTTCTGCGAGCTGATTGGTCAACCAGGGAAAACGTAATGACGTTTAGAACCAGAGCACGCTGTAAACATTACAAAGATGACCGAGTAAAACAAAGGGATCATCAAAATATTACCAAAGTAATCAATACTCCTACAATATTTTTTAATTCAGAGGTGATGCAAAAATGTATAGGAACCTAAAAAATAAATTAATTAATTAATTAAAAAAAAATATATATATTTATAAAAAAAAAATATATATATATATATATATATATATATATATATATATATATATATATATATATATATATATATATATATATATATATATATATATATAAAAAGAGAGAGAGAGAGAGCATTTTTAAAGAGGATAATACAATTTAAAATAATTTTTGACAACAACAAAATGTCATGCCTTTTAATAATTTTTTTTTATTTTTTAAAACTTTTTTATCTTTATTTTACTAGGATAAAAACCCCACTGAGATTAAACACTTCTGTTTCAAGGGAGGCCTGACCAAGAGGCAGCAACAAATATAACACATTTTTTTATTTCCACAAAAGCAGGGTGTAAATTACTTTGTAGGAATATATTTTGGCCATGGAAATGAACATAACTATTGTGATTAAAACAGTTAGCACAACTAGTTTCCATGTTTTTAAATCGCAAAAAAATCAAGATTTTAAATGTAAAACATTTTTAAGTTATGCCTTCAAATATTCAGAGTAAATTTAAAAGTAGGCTAATTTTTTGACACATTACTGCAATTCCAGGATGTCATATTCATATTCTTTGTGAGAAGTCAACAGCAACAGCCTAATTCACTTGTACTTTGGACCGGCTATGTTTCAAATATTTAACATTAATATCCTGTTTTGTCTTATTAATATTAAAATGACCAGATTAATACAAAACACTTCAGCAATGCCACACTTTCTTGAGTGTTTGTACATTCTCAGTGCTCCTCTCTGAAGTTTCAGCACTGCAGTAGCTTCCACACAGCAGTTGCTGCAGTTCTGCATGACAGCAGCTCTGATTGGCTGTTGCCCTCTTGTTAAGAAACCTCAGTGGATTTTCTCTGTGCTGATCTCCTGCAGTGACACGGTGCTGGCCTGGGTGAATCTAGCAGGACAGTCACAGTGTCTAGCTACAGTTTACTTGTAGTTTACTGCTAAATATATCCAGCAGGACACACTGTAATCTCTGCCGGCTTGGATTGTGTGTGTAGTCATCCATTGATCCCCTACATCTGTAATGCGTCAGGCGAGTCACCGCTTACCTGCCTGCTAAGCTGGAACAGCTGTAAGGTAGAAAGCCACCTAAACCAGATTAATATTACAGGACATTCATGTTGTCCATGATTTATTTATTTTTGTAAAATTACAACCACATCTGTCTGAAACCACCGCAGTGGTGTAGATACATGTGAAAGGTTTTTTTTTTTTTGTTATCAAAACCATTTAATTTAATCATCCTCGGAGTGGCGCTCCATGAAAGAAATGTTCATTCTGAGATCACCATCCCCAGTGTCAGGCACAGAGGTGGGAGCATCATGATTCGGGACTATTTTTCTGTTCGAGGCACAGAATGACATCACCATGCAGAAATGCCAATAAACACAGCCGTAAAACATTAAACACTTTAACACCAACACCAAGTATTGGTCAGAAGTTTGTCTTCCTACATGAACATAACAACAAAAAAACATGTCACCAAAGCAACAAAAGCCTAGCTAGAGAACAATCACATGAGGGTCATGAAACGGCTTATTCGTTCTTCAGACCTCAATCCTGAAATCTTTAGAGGGAGCTAAAACTTGAGTTGCCAACAAAACTGATGGATTTAAAAAGGTTTTGTACCAAATCCCTCCTTAGAACTACACAAACCTCATGACCAACAAAAAATATCTTAAAGCTGCGATTGCCCCCAAATTTTTCTCGAGGTTCTGGGTCATGTTTTATGGAGTGATTAACTGCTAACCGTCGCTCCTCTCTAAAACAAACCATGAGGCTTTTAATTTCTGTAAAAATGTACAAACTTATAAATTCAGAGTACATAGAAGATTTCAGGGATGTTTCTAGGCATATTTTTGAAAAATTAAATATCATTAAACAAAAACAGATTAATCTACTTTACATTTTTGTGATTTTAAAACATGATGCAAACAAACTGTGAAAACATGCAAGGTGTTAGTTTTACTTTTATTTATCCCTGCTTTTGCTTTTTTTATCATAACGACTGAATTAATAAACAAGTAAAACTTAAAGTTACAGTTTCCATCTGAAACACCACCTTCATTATTTCCAAATTAACAAAGACGGATTTTATGGAAGAAGGATTTTGCATTAAATCATTAATGGGACTATATTCATCCCTTTTTGCACTGTGTCACTGCTATTGAAAAGGAAATTACTTTGTTATGACAAATAAATTGGTTCTGTTACATAATTACTCAGAGCGAGTGGTGCAGCTCGGGTGAAGCCCATGGGTGCTCTGACAGTCCCTGCTGATGTTCACTGATGCTGGCACAGAGCAAAGCCAGGAGGGGAGAAGCAGTGCATTATGGGTAGGTCATGATGCAGAACAATGGGTCAATGCAGCATTGGGACTAAAATGCATCGGACTTTCCGTGTATTCAAATCAAAATCAATCTATGCTTTTTATTCATAGCCTTTATCTGAACTGCAGAAATATAAATAGTTTTTCTTTTGTCTTCACCTGCCACCTAGTGGTGATAAATACATATTACATCCTTATCTGCCAGCTGTAATACAGTCCTCATTTAAAATTTTCCATGTAAACTGTTTGTACAAGAGACACAATTATATACCAATTTTATATAAATTTGCATATTTCATCATATTTAGAAAATTTTGTAAATGTTTTTGCTGGACAGCAAAACTACAGTGAAGCAAACTCAAAATAAGTTGTGCTTTGTCTTTATAACAACAACAACTATACCAGTAATGTCTTTTGACAGATGATAAAATACATTTTTGTTCCTTTTTTGTCAATAACAGAGTGTCAATCAACTTTATTTATATCGCTAAATAGATTTATTACCTAACAAAAAAACAGTTTGTTTTTGTAACTCCAGTACAGAAAGCAGCAAGCTTAAAGTAAAATTCAAACTAATCAAATATTTTTGGTGAATAAATATGAAGAGCAGCAGGGGAAGATGGAGGAGAGGAATATTGTGTTAAATGGGATTATTTAGGGGTTATTTTCCATCTGAGGGCCACAGATACAGCTGCTTTTGCTGTTTTTAAATTCAGCCTTTAAATATAAGCTGGATGATTGATGTTGCTTGTAGTAAATATTACCTCAATATGAAGGAGAGGATTTAGCACAAGTTTAATTCCTAACTTTAAAGACACCAATTTAATTTCACCACTGGGCGCAGTAGAGTAAAGCAAATAGATGAGTCTTGCGTCCTTTGGTGGAAAACTGAGGAATCTTTCCTGAAGCCATGCGTGTTTTTGTTTCTTGTTGTTTAACGAAATTGTTCTGAAAGGATTTTAAAAATGTTTGAATTTGATAATAAACTATGTTATACCATTTGCAAGAAGCAGAGACTTTTAAATGCATGAACCTACATGGTCTTCTGCACTGTATTCCTCGTTTAATTTCAAGATTATTCTAGTAGAGTTTCTGCTACCATGAACGCTGGCGGATTCTGGACAAAACCTTAAATTTAAACAGCTTATAGAGAGTCATTTATCACTGTTAAGCGTAAATCTTTGAGTAGTAAACAAACACTTGAGCAATAATACTCTGTTCCAGAGGTCAGCTTTCGCTCTTGCTGCTACAAAATAAAATTTGTCTAGTGGTGCAAAAATTTGATTGGATTTTTATAAATGTATGTAAAACTAAATGTTTTATTTTAAACCTGTGAGCTGATGAGTTGTTAAT